>NC_142888.1:94438750-95079166 GCF_051225735.1 Oryctolagus cuniculus
CAATTGTGAAATTTTTTGTAGAAATAATCAGTGCTATAAAAACCGTAAAAGGGGGGAAATCATTATGAGATCATGTAAGAAGGAGAAATTCCTAAGTAAAATGACACTTGAGTCCACACATTCATTGAACAAATCATTATTATGCCAAGCATTCTATTCAACTCTGGAATTGCACCAGAGGACAGATAATAATTAAGTTAGCAGAAAAAAGATGAATAACTTTTTTTAAAACATATATGAGACCAAGCATCCCTGGCTGCTACAGGGTGTATAGCAGACAGGTATAGTTAAGAAACAACCTGGGGCCAGCACTGTGGCTTAGCAGGTAAAGCCACTGTCTGCAGTGCCGGCATCCCATTTGGGTGCCAGTTCAAGTCCCAGCTGCTCCACTTCTGATCCAGCTCTCTGTTATGGCCTGGGAAAGCAGCAGAAGATGGCCCAAGACATTGGGCCCCTGTACCCATGTAGGAGACCCAGAAGAAACTCCTGGCTCCTGGCTTTGGATCTGTGCAGCTCCAGCTGTTGGGGCTAATTGGGGAATGAACCAGTGAATGGAAGACCTCTCTCTCTCTCTCTCTGTGTAAATCTGACTTTCAAATAAATAAATAAATCTTTAAAAAAAGAAAGAAAGAAAAAATTTTATTTTAAGCAAAGGTTATGACAACACAGCACGAAACATCTATTTTGTAATCTGAATCCTACCTGACAAATAACATTTCTAACAGAATAAACAACAGAAGCAAAGGTACAAGCAAGGAAATATGCAGAGTATATTTTAGAAATATTGATTAGATTCATTTGATTCTTATGGGAGAATCATGAAATCTATTTAGAAAGTTGTTTATGGACAGATATAGAATACCTTAGAAGCCACGCCAAGGAGTATGGACTTCATCTTTGAAAGCCGTGAAAAGCCACTTGACACACAAGGACAAGCAGAATTTTAAGCAAGAAAGACAAATTATCATAGAGTGCAAGGAAAATAAATCTGATAGTGAAGAGATGGTTTCAGGGTGTAGCAGAAGTTGAGACTTGAAACAAAGACTAATTAGATCATTGCAATAGTCTAAGTGTGAGATGCTAAGGACTGAATTAGGAAATAGCAGCAGACTGAAGCGGGAAAGAAAAAAAATTAGAGGCAAGTATTCTACTGCTGCCGGCTCCATCTTTAACATTGTCTTGTCCCTGCTTTAAATGGGTTGTCCATTTGTAGGCTGCTGATTTACAGCAGTTGGATGTGAAGGAAAAGGAAGGAGAAGGATCAGTGGTTACAGTGAGGCCTAAGACTCTGGCGACAACTAACTGAGCACCAAAGGGGAAACTTGTTGAAGTGAAATGGACACTATGAGAAACAGTGACTTGATCAGCTCTTGTCCTGACGGTTGATGTACAATGTAATACTTTATCCATTTTAGTATTTTTTTTGTTCTAGTACCATTGGTTGAACTCTGTAATTAACACACAATTATTCTTAGGTGTTTAAATTTTAACTGAAAAGTGATCCCTGTTAGGAATTTGGAAAACATTATGCTGAGTGAAATAAGCCAATCCCAAAGGGACAAATACCACATGTTCTCCCTGATAGGTGACAACTAACTGAGCACCAAAAAGGAAACCTGTTAAAGTGAAATGAACACTATGAGAAACCGTGGCTTGATCAGCCCTCGCCCTGACTGTTGATGAACAACTTAATATGTTATCCCTCTTAGTATTTTTTTTGTTTATTCTACTTAATACTTTTGGTTGAATACTGTAATCAATACACAATTCTTCTTAAGTGCTGAAACTTAACTGAAAAGTGATTGCTGTTAAATATAAGAGTGGGAATAAGAGAGGGAAGAGATGTGCAATTCGGGACATGCTCAAGCTGACTTACCTCAAACGGTAGAGTTAGAAACATACCAGGGGATTCCAATTCAATCCCATCAAGGTGGCATGTACCAATGCCATCTCACTAGTCCCAGTGATCAATTTCTGTTCACAATTGATCATAATGATAGGACTAAGAACCAAAGGGCTCACATAAACAAGAATAGTGTCTGCAAATACTAGCTGATAGAATAAAAAAGGGAGAGAATGATCCAACATGGGAAGTGAGATACACAGCAGACCCATAGATTGGTAGATGTACTAAAGAGCACTCTGGCCTCAGAATCAGCCCTTAAGGCATGCGGATCTGGCTGAAATGCCCATGAGAGTATTTCAGGCATGGAAAGCCAAGACACTCTGGGAGAAAAAAAAATCTAAATGAAAGATCTCCATGAGTGAGATCCCAGTGGAAAGAATGGGTCATCAAAGAAGGAGGTACCTTTCTCTGGAGGAGAGAACTTCCACTTTGACCATGGCCTTCTCTAAATATGATCAGAGTCGGTGTGAACTCAAAAGCCTTCCATAGCCTTGGCAACTCATGACAAGAGCCTAGGGTGATTACTGATGCCATACACAAGAGTGTCAATTTGTTAAGTCAACAACAGGATCACTGTGCACTTACTCCTCATGTAGGATCTCTGTCCTTACATTGAGATTTAATACTATAACTAGTACTCAAATAGTATTTTTCACTTTATGTTTCTGTGTGGGAGCAAACTGTTGAAATCTTTACTTAATGTAAGCTAAATTGATCTTCTGTATATAAAGAGAATCGAAAATGAATCTTGATGTGAATGGAAGGGGAGAGGGAGTGAAGGGAGTGGGAAAGGGGAGGGTTGCGGGTGGGAGGGATGTTATGGGGGGGAAGCCATTGTAATCCATAAGCTGTACTTTGGAAATTTATATTCATTAAATAAAAGTTTAAAAAAAAGAAAAGAATGAGTAGAGAAGTTAGTTTTAAGGAAATGTATGAGTTCAGTTTTAGGTATGTTGAATTGTGCATAATTGAGGTCATACAGATGAAACTATCAGCTGGATTAGTGAGTGGTAGAGTTGGTAGAGCTGAGAATATACTAGATTCCACAATCATACATAAGGATACTTCAAAACATTCATAGAAAATGGAATTAAAAGTTTCCTTTAGGGCCCAGCCCTGTGGCACAGCAGATTAAACTGCAGCTTGCAGTGCCAGCATCCCATCTGGGTGCCAATTCAAGTCCCAGCTGCTCCACTTCTGATTCAGCTCCCCGCTAATGTGCCTGGGAAAGCAGCAGAAAATAGCCCAAGTCTGTCTCTCTGTCTTTCCCTCTCTCTGTAACTCTAACTTTCAAATAAATAAATATATCTTGACCAAAAATAGTTTTAAAAAGTTTCCTTTATTACCAAAAATTTTTTAAATCCATCCAATAAAAGGTCTTCAAAAAGTTCATGGAAAGTTACGTTTCAATAAAACCTGCATGATTTCAAAATGTTTGTAACAAAAGTAAACTTATCTTTTAATTGCATTTTTCAATGAATTTTGTGAAGTACCCTGATTAATAAAGTATTGGCTATTTTAGACTCCCTTTGTAAGGAGATGTTTGAGAATGAAAGAAGTAGATAACTTTGTTCTCAAGATCTGACAAAATCAGCAATATGTCAAATGCTCGAATGTACTGTAAAGGAGGTACACATGTAGTCTGATGGTTAAAACGCTCACATTCCGTGTCAGAGTATCAGGCTTCAAAATCTGGCTCCAGCTCCTGCTAATGCAGACCCTGGAAAGCAACAGCGACATTAAAGTAATTGAGTTCATACTACACACATGGGAGAATTAGATTGGGTTCCCAGCTCCCAGGATCAGTCTGACCCAGTCCTGGATATGGTGAGCATTTGGGGAGTGAATCAATAAATGGGACCATATTTTCTCTCTCCCTCTCTCTCTCTGTATTTCTGTCTGTCAGTCTGTCTGACTCTCCCTCCCCAAATAAAATTAAATAAATAATAAAATAATAAGATAGAATGTGCTCTGAGAAGTTGGAAAAGAGAGAAATAGATATAGGCCAAGACAATCACTGAAGGTTACTTGAAAAGTGGCACTTGTATCTGGACTAAAGAAAGGCCTGTATGACTTGTGGACTTTCTTAGCATAATGGTGATGTTCACAATACTGATAAATATTTTATTGTTTAACTTTAATTGTTCAATAATTAAATAAACAATAGTGGCAGTAGTGTCTCTTCCCAACCAAGAAAATGAGTCATTCCCCATAAGCCAGTGGCAATGAGCTTAATGGAAATTAGGCACCAGCCTGAACCGCTTGATAGCACTTTTCCTATCCTTTCTCTATCTGGTTTACATGACTGTTTCTGAGAAAGCTCTTAGGGCAGCACTACAAAAAAAAAAAAAAAAAAAAAAAAAAAAACACTTAGCTCTCTTAGCTTGTGGTGTGAGATAAGAAAAAAGAAAATTCATTGTGTGGCCTTAAAGGGTGAAATTAGTGACAGGAATAAAGCTCCATCTACTTTCAGCAACCATTTCGAAGTGTTTGCTTTGCAAATCATTAGGGTAGATCGGGAGAAGGGAAAGTAGACAGATACAAAAATGACTAAAGGGACAAGGGTTCGGCCTAGCAGTTAAAGCACGGTTTGGGACACTTGCATCCCATATTGGAGTGCCTGGGTTCAATACTCAGCTCTAGTTCCTAACTCCAGCTTCCTACTAACGTGCATCCTGGGAGGCAATAGGTGATGGCTTAAGTAGGTGAGTTCCTGCCATCCATATAGGAAATACAGATGGAGTTCCAGGCTATTGTCTTCAGCCTGGCCCAGACCTGATTGTTGTGGGCACTTAGGGAGTGAACCAGCAGATGGGAGCATTCTCTCTCTCTCTCTCTCTCTCTCTCCAATAAATAAATAAAATTTCAAAGCAATTTTTAAAAGTGACTGGGGAACAGCCTGTACTCTCAAAGGAGCTTATTGTCATGGAGATGATCGCCCAGACATAATACAAAGCACATAAGATCAAAAGGGAAGCAAGGCAGTTTTGACAGTTGTAAATTGAATCCCTTATGGTATGCTGTGGAAGGGTCACTTGTAAACCCTGTTCCCGTGATAAAGTTCAGCCAGTGCCAATTGGCAAGCCATGTGAGTTTGTGATGGGCTTATCAGTAGAAAAAATCATTTACACAATATACTCTACATTTCTAACACAGGCATTTAATTCTAAATCAACTGCTGCTTGAAGAAAAATGTAAATGAAGATCTTTTATTTTAAAACTAAATTTCTGGTGATGTCATGATTCAAAGCATCAGAAATAGTCTTTAAATGAAAAAAAAAAAAGCCAGTCTTCTTAACTCACATTTTACAACTCTAATATTTCAAGTGAATACTTGGATGAAAATAAGAAGGAAAGAGAATTCAGTAGCTTTTTGGCTGGAAAAGTTGGCACTCTTCCATGACTTGCCTGCTGCAAGAGCCAGGATTTGATTCAGGAGGAGCTGAAAGCTTCTCCATGCTGCTCCGGTGGCCCAGAGATTCTGGCTTTGGACAGCACCATCTGGACCAGTGTGAACGACAAAGTCAAACCTCCCACGTGCATTTGCCTGGCTGGGCAAATCAACTTCAGAGCAAGGGCACAGGCTGCCACTTGGGTTCCATCAGCTTTCTTCCTTGCTGGTGTGGCTATCTCCAAGGTGCCCCTGCCATCAAGAAGAGAATCAGGCAGCTTTTCCTGTTGCTGTATAGTACAAACAGTCCAATTGTGAGCTGCTGTTGATCCGGGTTCTGGCAGCTGTAGTTACTCAGTTTCCTGTATCATCTTCTCCTCTGTGAATCCAGAAGCTTTCCTTGCATATACTTGTAAATCCCAACAAGTGTCTTCTTTGGCAATCCCTCATTAGAAGAGGTTTTTCCTGATAGTTTCATATATAGGAGCAAATGTGGCTAGTAAGCTTGAGATAAGCTCCATGAACTGAATTGCATCCCAAAACTTGTTTATCATTTTGGTATGCCAGCTATTTTAGTCATGCCTTCTTTTCTGTTTTCATTACCCTTGACAAATGTAAAGTTCTGGGATCACTGCAATAGATTTTGAAATCAAACAAAATGATCATAAGCCTTTCTAATAATCCATGCATCCATGTTCCATGGCTCCAAGAAAATCTGGAACCATCTCTAATGTCCTTTTTTTAAGTTATTTTTGCCTCAAATTTCCACCCAAAACCAAGCTGATTTTAGGAAGACATACTGTTTTCAATCCAGTGCAATGGCTATCTGATGTAGTGTCTTTACTACCCCCTTCTCAAAGGTGACTCTGGTGAGCGAAAGTGATGTCAACATACGACCTGCCAAGTTTTGAGACCATTTCCAAAATACCTGTGCTAACTTTTTATAGCTTGATATTTCAGCAGGGTAGACTAATCAAGCTAGCATGCAGATTGCCCCAAAATGTGCTACACATAAGCAATTTGATGTCACCAAATTGTCAGCATATAAGCCACAGGAAATCTCTAAGAGACTTCATGGCCTCAGTTTATAAAACTGAATAAAAAATAAAATAAAAACACGAAGTTTGGTATCTTAGCTGAGCTGATTTTTTTTAAAAAATGGAGATTTCATGTTTAACCCTATCAAGCTCTTTGTCCTAGAATGGGAAAGAAAGTTCTAGTCAGTATATATGTGACTTTTATAAATAAACATAAAAATTTAAGGATAAAGACCTCTTTGAAAGACTGAAGTTAACAAGATTCACCAGACAAAAGTAACCCACTCTGAGTACAGGTCTGTAGATGTAGTGCATGGGGAGATGCCAAGTCCCTCAATATGAGAGTAGAACTAGAAAATGCTGTAATCCCATCAGCGGCATTGTAATTCCTCTGAACAATGTACCTGCACTATATGGCAGTTGCCTGCGTGGAGTCTATAAAAAGGAGAGTTGCCTAGAAAGAAATTGCTTGTGTTAACTAACTCTGCCCAGAAAGATAGGCATTATGTAGTGCAATAATGATAATGATAATTACAGAATCATAAACATTATCATTTATTGATGTCTAAACGACTTAATATATGTAAGGCACATAGAAGAGTGCCTGGCACAAGTACATGTTCACTGCGTGTAAGCTGTAATTATTATGATGCTGTAATAGTATAATAAAGCATTCTAATATGCACTTTGCAAACTTTAGTTTAAAATTAAAATCTAGAGCCAGCTCACAACCCTACCACTATCCTCACCAACTATGAACCCAATTCTTATCATACACATGCCCACAACTGTGGGACTTCTACCATCTATCTCATCCCACAATCCTGAACTGGGCATAATCTTTGAAACCATCTCCTCCCTCTCTCTCCAAATCTAATCCTCCAAGGAGGTTCATTGCTTTACTTTGTTAATATCTATGTCATTTACTAACTTTTCTCTACTTCCAATGTCAGCACTCTAGTCCAAGCCACCATTTTCTACTTTTTGGACTATTACAAATGGCCTCCTAACTGGTTTCCTTGTGTACACATATCTGCCTATATTTGAGTAGACGCTCCATAGAGTAAACAGAGTATCTTTTGAGAACCCAGATCTGATCCCTGTCATTCTGTTCAGTGGCTTTCTACTGTCCTTATGCTACTACTAACTTTATTGTCAAGTAAGCCTAGAAAGCCCTGCATGCTCTGTCCCCTGCCTACCACCCTAGTCCCACATTGTACGACTGCCACCAGTACTCCATATGCTTCAGCTACACTGGCTTGCTTCCAGTTCGTAAAAGTGTATTTAAGGGAAGAACTTAATCTGGAATGTCAGGGAAGTTCTCCCTGAGAAAATGAAGTTTAAGCTGAGAGCAGAAGAATGAGTAGGTGTTGCTTTGATAATGGAGCATGGAGGGAGGGGAAAGAAGGAGTCGTTTGGGAGGGGGGTAAAAAACCAGCAAGGGGAATGAACAAAATCTCTGAACAGGAAATGATGTTGGTGTGTTTCAGAGACAGAGAGAGTGTGTGGCTTAAGTTTAATGGGCAAACAGGAGAGTAATACAAGGTAAGCTCAGTCAAGAAAGTAGAGTTCAGAACGTGTTGGGTCCCCAGGCCACTATACAGAGTTTAAAAGTGGTATGGAACATATGAATGAAAAGTTAGACTTTTATTTTTACAAACTACAATTTGGTTCATATTTCAAATTTTTTTTTTCTTTTTTTTTCTTTTTTTTTTTAACTTTTATTTAATGAATATAAGTTTCCAAAGTACGAATAATGGATTACTATGGCTTCCCCCCCATACCGTCCCTCCCACCCACAACCCTCCCCTTTCCCACTCCCTCTCCCCTTCCATTCACATGAGGATTCATTTTCGATTATCTTAATATACAGAAGATCAGCTTAGTATACCTTAAGTAAGGATTTCAACAGTTTGCTTCCACACAGAAACATAAAGTGAAAAATAATAGATGATTTTTTTAAATGATGATGAAATCAGATCAGACCTATTGTCATGTTTAATCCCAGTGAGAGTCAAGTTGGGAGTTGATAGTTTCTTTTCTTTTCTTTTCTTTTTCTTTTCTTTTCTTTTTTTTTTTTTTTTTTACAGAGGATCAGTTTAGTATCCATTAAGTAAAGATTTCAACAGTTTGCACCCCCATAGAAACACAAAGTGAAATATATTGTTTGAGTACTGCTGTGCATTGAGATTTAATGCTATAACGAGTACTCAAACAATATATTTCACTTTGTGTTTCATATTTCAAATTTTAAAAGATGAAGTTCACCCAAACGTGTTTTGGCTCTCCAATAAATCATCATTGGAGTCTGCTGGCCCTGGCTTGGTGGACAGCAGCCAAGAGATGCCAGAGTCCAGAGAAAGGAATGGGTTGCTGGTGGAATCTCAGGTGCACTGGCATGACTGTGTGAGATGAAAATCTTGCCCACATCATCTGATGCTTGCCAGCTTTCTTCCTCCTAAACTCAATAGCTGTTACTAAACAGTTGAGAGAACAGAACCAACAACTTGCCTAGATTAACCAGTTGAAAGATGCACCTTTAAATTGGTTTTGAAAAATAAAGTAGATGGGGGAGCAGAGAGAAATAAGTTACACAGTTGTGATTCCACAATTATGTATTTAAACATGCACATGGGAGATGAAGATTAACAAATTGTAAAGGGGGGAAAGAAAAAAAATACCTTCAAATGAAGATAAATGGACCTTAAAAATCCCAGCATTTTGATTTGTTTATTCATTCCCAAGACTTCTCGGGAAAGGAAACAAAGACAAAGGAAAAGATTTTTATAAACATTGCCTGAAAAACTTCCCAGTAATTTCCCAAAAGAGCTTTATCCAACCAGACCTTGAAACAATTTCAAATTGTTCATAGAGTCATCATAAAAGATATTTTTCCATATTTTAAAAATTGAACAACCAAGATACTGCATTGTTTTGTGGCATAGGTAAGTCTCTCTTAAAGAAACGTAGACATTGAGGTTCCTTGAAATCTAATCTACCTTGCCAGCGCTGTGGCATAGCGGGTAAAGCCACCACCTGCAGTGCCAGCCTCCCATATGGTCGCCAGTTCGAGTCCCAGCTGCTCCACTTCTGATCCAGCTCTCTGCTATGGCCTGGGAAAGCAGTAGAAGATGGCCCAAGTCTTTGGGCCCCTGCTCCTGTGTGGGAGACCCGGAAGAAGCTCCTGGCTCCTGGCTTCAGATTGGCTCTGGCCATTGCAGCCACTTGGGGGATGAGCCAGCTAATGGACGATATCTCTCTCTCTCTCTCTCTCTCTCTCTCTCTTTCTCTGCCTCTCCTCTCTCTGTGTAACTCTGATTTTTAAATAATCTTTTTAAAAAAGAAATCTAATCTACCTTAATCTACCTTAATTCACCTTTATCATATAAAATTCTTTGAGAGTAAAGGTTTTAATCTGATTACCATGAGTGCCTGCAACAGAGCATTCTACCTAGTGTATGCTCTATAAATAGTTATTAAATGACTGAGCAAACTCTGCCCCAGCTCAAAAGTGACATTTGCTCTTCATTCACTGCCTGGAGTTTCTTCTAACTACCAATAGAGAGCAATACAGAACTTGCCATAATCAGCATCTTGGAAACTGAATATGTAGCAGTTTGGCGAGTTACATTGTCCCAGTTACACTTTAGAAAATAAATTTCTTTTTAGACATCTGTTTGCTCAAAACTCTTGGGTTTTGTTAATGGCAGTATTTAAAGAAAATTATTTTTAGTTGACATTTTCCATTTTAACAAGGATTAAGCAAACCATGTGCTGTTATACTACTCTGTCTTTGCACTCATATGAGGAAGGTCGTGGGCTCTGGTGTCTGCTGGTGAAGTGGATGCCTGCATTGATTTCACTCGGCTGGTCCTATCTTTCCAAGTCTTCACATTCCGCCAAGCCTCCAGACAACAGTGTAAGACTAGCCTCAATATATACTATGCAGGAACTTACCTTGCTTATGTTTGAAGAGCAGGTTTTCCTAACTGTCAAAATGGTACAAGCTACATATCTTCTAGTCTATTAATATTCACGCAAAATACAGATTGTTGATTTACCACTCAGATATAAGACTTAGTACTGACTGAACTCATGAATGTGTGGAGCCCTGTGCCATGCACTTTTGCACATTTGGTTTTACTTAATACTCTCCACGATTTTGGGACATAGCTGTTCTTATTCCATATCACAAATGAGTAAACTGAGGCTCAGAGGAGGTACACAACTTGCAAATAATCATACAAAAGGGCATTCCAAGCCTCTGGAATTAATCATGCCTTGGCCACTACCCCATTCTTCTGCAACAAAGTATGTTTTATTCATTTTATGTTAAAAAATAATTCACATTCATGACGGAAATATTTTAACGTAGAAACAAGAAAAAGGAAACATTTAGAGATAACCTCTGGTAATGTTTGCTATACACCTTTCTGGGGTTTTTCTGTGTGTATTTTTTAAGAACCTACTGTAGGTAGTTTTATAATTCCTTTTGCATAATTAACAATTATGACATACTTGTTGATAAATAGACATCATAATTTTAATGGCTGCATAATATTCCATCTTATGAATAAACCACAATTCATTTTATTGATTTTTTATGCTTTTCAGTTTTTTCCAATGTTTAGTTAAAGCAAATCATGCTACAGTGAGCTGTATTACAGCTCTGTTTTTGCCCACATCTTTACTAATTTACTTGAGATTCCTAAAATGGAATTTCTGGATCAAAAGGAATGTACATTTTAAAGTCTTTTTGATGTATATTCAATTTATCTCTTAATTTGAGACTCAAGATAAAATCTGGGCCAGTGCAGATATTTTTAAAAGATAAGAAATGTTGCCATGTTTCCTCTTCTCTTTTCTTAATGCTTATCTAACACTCATCTGACTTGGTATCATTTCTCTGTCACCTTTTTTTTCCCCTAGTCATTTGTAGTCTCTGTATCCACACATTGCCAGTAATTTGCTTAAGACATCCAAGGGGGCAAACCTAGAATATGACTTCTGTCTACATATGAATGATCACTGGTCACAGCTAGCTGCAGAACCATGGGCAAGCAAATATATAAGTATTAGCATTTGATACCTGAATGGATCTTTCTGAAATAGTATTTTCTGAATTCAACAATTCATTTGTTTAAGATTTAATTCTATCTGCTTTCCATTTCTTCATATTTATCTTTCTGATTATGATTCCTGCTTTCAATCTCTAGTTCCTAATACATTAAAAAATCATTAGACATATTTTTAATTTTACTCTTTTTTCAGATGGAAATTGTTTGTACATTGTCTACAACTATGGTTCAGGTTAAGTGATTTCATCTCCAATGTTCAAATGCAATTAGTACTTAAAATGGTCTACAAGAAAAACCATATTTCAGTACCTGTGAGTACAATCAAGCAATATGTATTTGAAAATGCATTCATCCCTGACAAATGAAAGGAAAGTATTTAATACTTTCCATTCTCCATTAAAGGCCTGATTGCCCAATGTCACAGCCTTTTTTAATTTTTTTGCCATTTTCTTCTGTTAATGGGAAAGTCTTCCCTCTTCAGCACATTAATAAATGAATGAACATAATGAAGGCTTAGACTATAAAGAACAAACCCAGGAAAACCAGATACATTGTGATCTTTTCAGGGCAATTCTTATTCCAATAAATACTATTAAAATACCATCTCTAAAGATGGACAAACACAAAGATAGCCAATTCGCTGCTCAAGGCCTCTCTCAAGCAGGACTCGCTGCTGTTGGAGTCTCACACAGCAAGACAGTTAGCATCAAGTGCTGCACCAGGATTTCCCGTGCTGTTAGTTTCACCTGTCAAGTGTTTGAATAGCCACAAATCTCAATTAAGATCATGTTTCTTAATTGCAATAGTGTATGAAACACAAGCAGCACAGAATATGAAAGCCAGATTTCCAGAAAATGTCCTTTGATGCCTGTTCTCCCTCTCCTCTTCCAGAATCAGATCATTATCCTGAATTGTGGTCCCCTCCCTCCTGGGTGACTCCATTCATCTTGCAATCCTCCCTACATGCAAATGCATTCCACTACAATAGTCCTGTAGCTCAAGCAATGACATAAACTCCTAATCTCTCCTATATTACTGACATACAAAAGTGAGAAATCGTAAAGGAAAGTGGAAAATTAAAACAGTCGAGGAAGATGGGAGTTGAATATGAAAGAGAAGGCATGATTTGAATGGGTAAAAAGGAAACAGAATATTTGCCGACCTTCATATATCACAGTGTTCCCCCTATCAAAACTAGATGGCTAGTAATAAAAATATTGTTGAATTTCAGAGAGAGAGAGAAATTTGACTGCAGTTTCTCTACTAGATTTACAAAACGCTTTTAAAATTTTATATACTTAGCTATTTGTGAGACAGGGAGAAACAAATAGAGAACTCGTATCTGCTGGTTCACTCCCCAAATGCCTGCAAACAGCTGTACTGGGCTGAGGATGGATCCAGGAGATAGGAATACAATCCAGACCTCACACATGGGTGGCAGGAATCCAGTTCCTTGAGTGATCACTGCTGCTTCCCAGCATCCATATTAGCAGGAAGCTGAAATCACGAGCTGGATCCAGGAACTGAACCCAGGTACTCTGATGTGGGACACAGGCATCTTAAGCACTAGACTAAATACATGCCCCAAGCCAGCGATTTTTCAAGGAGCAGCAGCATAACATTCACTTTGAAAAAACAGCACACTGTTCAGAACTTCTCTTTCTACCTCTACTCCTCTCATCCATGTCTGGGTCTCGACCTCTGGGAGACTGAGCCCAGTCTCTCCAGGTCTGTAGACAATGTTCCTCTTCCATGCCTTGACACAAGAGCCTGCAGCTGATATTATCAAAAAACAACTATAAGCAACTTAAATGGAAATTGTTCAAATTTTCAGTGTCTCGAATGTTAGAAAAGAAATGGCACACTGACTATTCTAGTTTATTGCCTTAGAGATTTCCTTTCATTCAAATTTAAAGGAAGTAGCAAGAAAGAGACTGGTTGAGGCTATTTCACTCTGGATTATTCTGACCGGCAGTCTCATCAGAGTTGTGGATGCACGTGAGCCTGTCAGAGGGTCCACCTTTGTGTTTTAAAGCTTAACCCTTTTCTGGACAATACAGAGCCATCAGTTAAGAGGCTGGGGTCCCAAGTCAGATGGAAATGGTATTGAAACAAAACTTTACCATTTACTAACCCTGTAGCCTGTGGGAAACATCTTTAACCACCCAGAACTTTAGTATTCCCATCTGTAAACTGTAAATAATAGTATTACTAACCACATAGAACTACTGTGAATTTTAAATGGAATAATACAAATATAGCATTATTACAATGCCTGGGCCCCAGATAAGCATTTAAATAAATGATTGCTCTTGTTTCTGTGGCTGTTGTTATTATACATTTTTCTAACTGAAAGCATAAATATGAATCTTTTTTTTCCATCCCCATCCCCCATTGTGTTGGGAAGGCAGGTAAGAAATGCTTCTGACATAGAATGTATGTTATGATGAACTATTGAGCCTAGTGAAGCTGATTATTCATTATCCTAATATCATACATTTGGATATGTTCTATCCTAACATCCTGGGCATCACTCATCTATTGCCTAGAGCACTAGTACCTTAGGAAAATTCATTCATCAAATACGTCTTGAGCACCTGGTGTACACTAGGCATTGTACAATGTCCTGCAGACACACTTGCAGGAAGGGCAGATGAGGTTTCTACTCTTAAAGAACTCACGGTTTGGTTGTGTTTATTAGGAAGAGGGGAATATGCACGAAGGGATGGGGGCTGGCACGGAGGCACAGTAGGTTAATCTCCCACCTGCAGCATTGGCATCCCATATTTCATCGCAGTTTCGCTTCCAAAGGGGGGTGGTTATGTACTCTGATTGGCAGGTGGGTGCACAGGTGAGGTCAGATAGGGGCATGAGATCATGAAAAGGGACAGGGGCCGGCGCCGGCACACCGGGTTCTAGTCCCGGTCAGGGCGCCGGATTCTGTCCGGGTTGCCCCTCTTCCAGGCCAGCTCTCTGCTGTGGCCAGGGAGTGCAGTGGAGGATGGCCCAAGTGCTTGGGCCCTGCACCCCATGGGAGACCAGGAAAAGTACCTGGCTCCTGCCATCGGATCAGTGCGGTGCGCTGGCCGCAGCGTACCGGCCACGGTGGCCATTGGAGGGTGAACCAACGGCAAAAGGAAGACCTTTCTCTCTCTCTCTCTCACTGTCCACTCTGCCTGTCAAAAAATACAAAAAGAAAAAAAAAGAAAAGGGACAGGGCAAAGACATGGTCTCCAGCTCACAAATCTAATCAATTTAATCCTATCTGCCTGCCTGTATCTCCGCCGCCACCTACATGGGAGAGTTCCTGGCTCTTGGCCTCAGCCTGGTCCAGCCCTGGCTGTCACAGCTATTTGCGGAGTGAACCAATGAATGGGAGCACTCTCTCTCTCTCCTCAAATAAATAAGTGAAATTTTTAAGAAGAAACAGAAATACTTTTTAAAATAAAAGAAGTCCGAAGAGTTGCCTTGCCTTTTCCATCACATTAGGACAAAGTGAGAAGCTGTCATCTATGAGCAATGAACCCTCACCAGATAACAAAATCTGCCAACGCCTGCTTTGATCTTGGACTTCACTGAATCCAGAATTGTAAGAACTGTAAGAAATAAATTTCTCCTGTTTATAAAACATTCAGTCTACTGCTATACAGCCCTAAGAGATGAAGAGCACAACTATCTTTATATTATTAAAAAAAAAAACCTTTCTGGAGCAATGAGAGCTAAAGGAGAAATAAAAATAAGCCACATGGGTGTCAACACCTGCAGTGCCAGCATCCCATATGGGTGCCAGTTCTTGTCCAGGCTGCTCCTCTTCTGACCCAGCTCTCTGCTATGGCCTGGGAAAGCAGTAGAAGATG
This sequence comes from Oryctolagus cuniculus, assembly GCF_051225735.1. Taxonomy (NCBI): domain Eukaryota; kingdom Metazoa; phylum Chordata; class Mammalia; order Lagomorpha; family Leporidae; genus Oryctolagus; species Oryctolagus cuniculus. The sequence continues at coordinate 94,454,020 of NC_142888.1, forward strand.
GCCCAAGTGCTTGGGCCCCTGCACCTGCGTGGGAGACCCACAGGAAGCTCTTGGCTCCAGGCCGTTGCAGCCATTTGGGGAGTGAACCAGCAGATGGAAGACCTTCTTGCTGTCTCTCCCTTTCTCTGTCTGTAACTCTGCCTCTCAAATAGATAAGTAAACTCTGAAAAAAAAAGGAGCAGCCACATGAAGATCCAGAGAGTGTTCCAGGCACAGGCAACAGTGCAACTAAAGGCCATGATATGAGAAACTGTTCAATGTGAACCGGAAGAATTCTAACACATGACTGTGGAGGAGAATGCTGGGGATAGATGAAGATGAATCTAAAAATCTTTGTGAGCCATTGTTTAATTTTGGACTTCACTCTAAAAACAACCACAATTTGCAGAAACTTTAAGGGTGGGTCTGACCTAATCAATTTTCCACTTTGGCTACACTCTGAAGTGGAATTTGGAAAGAAATGAAACTGGAGGCAGGGAGACCAGCCCAGAGATTGTTGTACTATTCCAGTCAAGAACTGACATTGGGCAGTGACAGGGAACCTGGAAAGAATAATTTGGAGGACAATCAATAAAACTTGCCAACTGACTGAATACAAGGTGCTGAGTGACTAAAGATTACTCCCTTGTATCTATTTTGAGCAAATGGGTGGAGGATGCTGAAGCTATTGACTGGTATGGGACACTGGAAAAGAAAGACTAGTGCAATGAGAAGATGAGTTCTGTTGGAACCTGTTGCATTTCACTTGCTTGCGTGACATCCAAGTGCAAATGCCAGGGTCCAGGGTGGAAGTCTGGGCTAGAAAACTCTATTTGAGATAGATAAGCACACTAATGAAAGTCCCTTCAATTATTTCTGTGAACAGCTAATATCCATTTTGAACTGATTGTAGCTACTTTCTCTCATAGAGAATAATCTAATTTCATGTTTACTGGCTTTAGTAATCACGAAGGCTACCATGGAGAAGATGGCAATGGATCTGGACCTGTGAAAGGCAAAGATGAAGCCAGTATTCCAAGCAAAGAGGAGAGAAAGAGAAAACCAGCATTCATGAGACAATGAGTCTTCAAATTGACTACAATATATGTATTATATATTTATTCAGGTTACTATCTGCCAAAAATTGTACTAGACCCTGGGATAAAAAGTTACAAAATGATGAGTTCTTCATCCCTTTTAGAAGCACCCTGCTCAACTCCCAGACCGAGTTATAAGCGCTTCCTCTGTGCTTCCTGCATACAATGTGCTCAGTCTTGCTAGCGACCACAGCCACATTCTATTGAAAGTATTTGTTTCTTGTGTCAGGCTTCTCCACAATAACAAGAATTCTTTCTGTCTTATTCACAGTCTTATCCCATGCCTAACACAGTCACTGGTCATGGTAAATACTCAATAAACCTTCATTGAAATGAACTAAACTGCAACCAAGGAGCTTACAATCCAGTGGGGAAAATGTAGAAGCTAAAGCTAGAGAGAAACATATTGCAGAGAGATCTAAATGTCAAGATAAAGTATTGGGATTATATTGGTAGGCAATGGGATGTCAACAAACATTTTTTGAGCCTGGTTTATGAAACAATCAACAAGTATTTTGACGTATTGATCTAATAGCCATGTCTAGAATGCATTGGAAGAGGCAAGATGTTAGTCAAAAGGGTGCTGTCCAGCAAATAATGCAACCAATTGGCACATACAGTATTAAGTCGACTTTTACCAACCATAAGGATTAAAGTGAGAGCAGAAAGTAAGGAATGGATACAACTAGTAGCTAGGGGATTTGATGCATACTTAGTTACATGCTAGCTCTCTGGAATACTTCAAACACCAATAACAGCATTATGTGTATTTTATAACTGCTATAGTGTGAAACCTGTTATAATTGCATCTCCAGGACTGACACTGTGACACAGCAGGTTAAGCTGCCACCTGTGATACCAGCATCCCATATGAGCAGTGGTTTGAGTACTAGCTGCCCCACTTCTGATCCAGTTCCCTTCCTATGCACCTGGGAAAGCAATGGAAGATGGCTCAAGAACATGGGCCCCTATCAATCATGTGAGAGACCAGAATGGCTCTTGGCTTTGACCTGGCCCAGCCCCAGCCATTGCAGCCTTTTGGGAAATGAACCAAAAGATGGAAGCACTCTCCCCGCCACCCCTACCCACCGCCCCACCCTCTCTATTTGTAACTCTGCCTTTCAAATAAAATAAAATTGATCTTTAAATAATAATAATAATAATAACTAGGGTCTCTGCAACAGCATAAATTAGCTTCTCCATATCCTTTTGTAAAGTTTCTTTCAATGAATTAATTTTAAGCTGATGATGTTATTTTACATGATTTGGTTGGGGACTCAGTTCATGTAGCTGCATGATTAATACTTTGTCAGGAGACTGCAAGCCATCAGACAGCATACCTACACACTGAATGCTTCAATTTGGCAAAAAAGGAAACAACTTTAAAAGTGATTATTGTGTGTGAAGATTTTCAGAGGCAGGACCTGGCTATCATTGATCAAAATGGGCATCATTCTGCTGCCTTGCTTATTTTGCTGTGGAGATTCTTCAGTATTTCCATTTGATTATAGCTATTGCACAGATGTTCTGCTTTTTCGTTGTTGTTCTCTGGTACAAAATATCTTAGATAATCAATCAGAACATCAAAGCTCCTCGTTTCTGGATTCCTTCAGTCCAGAAGCCCAGCAGCAATAAGCCGAGGTTTATCTCTGGATCTAATTAATGTGTGAATCCAATTATTGTGCTGTAGGGGTTCAGTCTTCCTAAGTCAAGCCTGTGGATCTATATTGCACCTAGCTGAGTTTTAGAATGCTGCAATCAAATTGGCCAGTCAAACGGAATGGACAAATTATATTTAACAAAAAACAATGAAAGGAAGAGAATGCAATTTTCTCTTTCCTTGGGAAGCTACTGGCTTATGTAACTACTATATTCTGGTGAATGGTGTAGGTTTTCATTATGAAGACATTGGATTTATTTGAAATCCATTTAAAAAAATCAATGCATCTATTCCACCTGAGGGTTATTTTATGCTGAAAACAAATAGCATTATTTTTCTAATATTGAAATAAGTGCTTCCACTGCTAAAATAAATGATTTGCTTCAATAGAGGGAAATTGACATGTGTCTAAAGCAGTTTCATTTTCTATGATTTATTTTATTTGCTTTCCAGAATTTTATCTTTCTTTATGAATGAAGTTAAAGGTGAATTTTTTTATTCTGCTTAACTCTTGTAATTTGGACAATTTGTGCCACAAACCAGCCTGTGCTGGCTTTTTACATCAGTACAGAAAGCATTAGTCCTAAGTGAGGCCAAAATGGAAAGCCACATGGCTGCCTAAGCTCTCTGTAATAAGCAGATTAAAGCATGTCCATGTGTTCAAGCCCTAAAGGTAAGCAGGAACAGAGAGACTATTGAAAACCAGGAAGAGAGTTTATTTAGAAGAATAACTAAGTCTTTTAAATCGCAGAGTGAGACGTCAATTTTTTTTTTATAATTACATGTGTGATTTCATGCTAACAATATGGACATTGAGAGAGATGTAAAGGCACAGTTTAAGAAGATTTTTCTTGGGGCCAGAGTTGTGGCTTTATGGATTAAGCCACTACCTGCAACGCTGGGGCATCCCATATGGGTGCTGGTTCCTGTCCTGGTTGTTCCAATTCTGATACAGGTCCCTGTGCCTGGAAAAGCGGCAGAAAATGACCCAAGTGTTTGGGCCCCTGCACCCAAGTGGGAGACCTGGAAGATGCTCAGGGCTCCTGGCTTTTGCAGCCATTTGGAGAGTGAACTAGTAGATGGAAGATCTCTCTCTCTCTCAGTCTTTTTCTGTCTCTCTTTGTGTTTGTCTCTACCTTTCAAATAAATGAAAAAAAAAGAAGTGTGCAATTTCCAGATTACATTACTAAAAGAAGAAGAAAAGACTTGTCTCAATCTTAAGATAAAGTCTATGCCTAACTTAGACATCCCTGTAGAAGGAAGTAAAACTTAAAATGAGGTATAAACAAACTGAAGTGGGCCTAGGAACCGAAGGGACCATTTGGTTTTTCATCCTGGAGGTCTCCATTTTTCTGTTGAAAAAGAGAAGTAAATATTCACCTTCTCTTCTATGACCATGGAATAGGAAAATATAGAAGATTGTGCTAATCTGTGCATAAAGAAACAGAGAAGATAAAACATGAATAATACAATTGTTTACCTAAGGGGGCATTTGGTATGGAGTAGAATGGATGGAGAGAAGAGATGGGTAAGGGATGGAAGCTACTCGGCTGGAGCCGCGGCTCACTAGGCTAATCCACCACCTGCAGCGCCAGAACACCGGGTTCTAGTCCAGGTCAGGGCGCCGGATTCTGTCCCAGTTGCTCCTCTTCCAGTCCAGCTCTCTGCTGTGGCCCGGGAGTGCAGTGGAGGATGGCCCAAGTGCTTGGGCCTTGAACCAGCAAGGGAGAACAAGAGAAGCACCTGGCTCCTGGCTATGGATCAGCATGGTACTCCAGCCGCAGCGCGCCAGCCGCAGCAGCCATTGGAGGGTGAACCAACGGAAAAAGCAAGACCTTTCTCTCTGTCTCTCTCTCTCACTGTCCACTCTGCCTGTAAAAAAAAGAAGAAGAAGAAATGGCGGATAATCCCAAACTGATGAATATTCTGCATAATAAATCGCCTGTTCTTTTTTAAAATGTCAGGGACCTGTGTTTTGGTACAGTAGATTAAGTTGCTACCTGAAACGCTGGCATCCCATATCAGAGCACCAGCTGGAGTTCCAACTGCTCTGCTTTTGATCCAGTTCCCTGTTAATGCACCTGAGAAGCAGAAGATCATAGCCCAAGTACTTGGACCCCTGCCACCTAATTGGGAGACCTGTATAGAATGCTTGGCTCCAGGTTTTAACCTGGCACATCCCCGGTTGTTGTGGCTATTTGGGGATTAAGTCAGAAAATGTAATCTTCTCTCTCTCTCTCTCTCTCTCTCTCTCTCTCTGCCTTTCAAATATATAAATAAATAAATCTTTTAAAAAAGAAAGAGAGCAGCATTGAGGCACAATGGGCTAATTCATCACTTACAATACTGGGATCTCATATATGAGTGCCAGTTCAAGACAAGGCTGATCCACTTCTGATTCAGCTTCCTGTTAATGCACCTGGGAAGTCAGTGAAAGATGGCCCAAGTACTTGGACCACTGCCACCCACGCAAGATGGGGTTCCTGGTTCCTGCCTTCAGCCTGGCCCAGCTCTAGCTGTTGTGGCCATTTGGGAAATGAAACAACAGATGGAAGATCTCATTCTTTCTCTGTATATCTCTTCCTCTCTCTGTTGCTCTGCCTATCAAATTAATAAATATTTTAAAATAATAAAATAAAGTTAGGATCATGAAAGACAAAGAAAGGTTGAGAACTGCTCCATATTAAAGGGAGCTAAAGAGACATAGCAAGTATATTCAATGTGTGAGTCTAGATTAGATTCCAAAACAAAAAAAAATCTTTTTAGTTGACTATAAAAGATATTACTGGGACAATTGAAAAAATTTGAATAAAGTAGTATTTTATCAATGTTACTTTCCTGATTTTGATGACCACACCATAGATATGTAAGGGACTACCCATACTTCTAAGAAATACACAGTGAAGTATTTAGGAGTAAGGGAGCTCATCTCTGCAACTTATTCTTAAACCACTCAAAAAATAAAAATCATATATTGATAACACAAAAATGCATATTATAAGCACTGTCTGTTTCATGTAATGACAGGAATATATTGTCATATATATAATCTGTCATTAGGTGATCACATCTCTCTATGAACATCTGGTGTACTTACATAAACTTAGACAGTATAGCTTACCATACACCTGTACCACACCTAGGTAGATCCCTATTGCGCCTAAGTTACAAATCTGCACAACATGTTACTACATTGAATACTGCAGTACAATGGTAAGTATTTGTATATATAAATATATCTAATCACAGAAAAGATACAATAACATACAGTATAAAAATAGTACACCTGCACAGAGTATTCACAATGAATGGAACTTATAGAACTAGCAGTTGCCCTGGGTGAGTCAGTGAGTACTGAGTGAATGTGAAGGCCTAGGACATCACTGTCTAGATATTAATGTCTAAAGACATTAGACTTCATCTACACCATACACTTAGGCTACACTAAATTTATATGAAAATATTTTTTTCTTAATTTAATAATGAATTAAGTTTAGGTTACTGTAAATGTTACTTTATGAACTTAATTTTTTATTCTTTTATAATTATGCCAAGTTTAAGCAACAAATGCAGAATGCAAATGTGTAAAGATATTTTTGTTTATAATCTTATTCCATGAGCTTTTCTTATTTAAATTTATTTCACTTCTTAAATATCTTTATTTAAAACCAATACAGAAACACACACATTACCCTAGGCCTATATAGAAATAGCATAATTGGGTGGTTCCAAGATGGCAGAGTAGGGAGGGAGCTTACTGCTCTAGCCCAGGAGAAGATAGTTTTTTAAAAGTGGGGATAGTGATCACTTTTCAGTTAAGTTTCAACACTTAAGAATAACTGTGTATTAACTATAGAATTAAAACAAAAGTATTAACTAGAACAACCTAAAAAAATACTAAAAGGGATAAAGTATTAAGTTGTTCATCAACAGTCAGGGCAAGGGCTGATCAAGTTACCGTTTCTCATAGTGTCCATTTCATTTAACAGGTTTCCTTTTTGGTGCTCGGTTAGTTGTCACCAATCATGGAGAACATGTGGTATTTGTCACTTTGGGACTGGCTTATTTCACTCAGAATGATATTTTCCAGATTCCTCCATTTTGTTGCAAATGACCAGATTTCATTGTTTTTTTACTGCTGTATAGTATTCTATAAGTACATATCCCAGAATTTCTTTATCCAGTCTACTGTTGATGGGCATTTAGGTTGATTCTATATCTTAGCTATTGTGAATTGAGCTGCAATAAACATTAAGGTGCAGACAGCTTTTTTGTTTGCCAATTTAATTTTCTTTGGGTAAATTCCGAGGAGTGGGATGGCTGGGTTGTATGGTAAGGTTATATTCAGTCCGGCGCCGCGGCTCAATAGGCTTATCCTCCACCTAGTGGCGCCGGCACACTGGGTTCTAGTCCCGGTCGGGGCACCAGATTCTGTCCCGGTTGCCCCTCTTCCAGGCCAGCTCTCTGCTGTGGCCCTGGAAGGCAGTGCAGGAAGGCCCAAGTCCTTGGGCCCTGCACCCCATGGGAGACCAGGAGAAGCACCTGGCTCCTGCCTTCGGATCAGCGCAGTGCGCTGGCCGCAGCGCCAGCCATGGCAGCCATTTGAGGGTGAACCAACGGCAAAAAGGAAGACCTTTCTTTCTGTCTCTCTCTCTCACTATCCACTCTGCCTGTCAAAAAAAAAAAAAGGTTATATTCAGGTTTCTGAGGAATCTCCAGGCTGACTTCCATAGTGGCTTAACCAATTTGCCAATTTGCAAGAAAAAAAATGACCTAAATGAAAGATCTCTGCGGGTGAGATCCCAGTGGAAAGAACAGGTCCTCAAAGAAGGAGGTACCTTTCTCTGAAGGGAGGAAAGAACTTCCACTTTGACTATGACCTTGTCTAAAAATTATCAGAGTCAGTGAACTCAAAAGCCTTCCATAGCCTTGGCAACTCATGACAAGAGCCTAGGGTGATTACTGATGCCATACACAAGAGTGTCAATTTGTTAAGTCAACAACAGAAGTCACTGTGCACTTACTCCTCATGTAGGATCTCTGCCCTTAATGTGCTGTACATTGTGATTTAATGTTATAACTAGTACTCAAACAGTATTTTTCACTTTATGTTTCTGTGTGGGTGCAAACTGTTGAAATCTTTACTTAATATATACTAAATTGATCTTCTGCATATAAAGAGAATTGAAAATGAATCTTGATGTGAATGGAAGGGGAGAGGGAGTGGGAAAGGGGAGGGTTGCGGGTGGGAGGGAAGTTATGGGGTGGGGAAGCCATTGTAATCCATTAAGCTGTACTTTGGAAATTTATATTCGTTAAATAAAAGTTTAAAAAAAGTGGGGATAGTGTAGTCTCAAGGAAGAGTTAGGGAAAAAATGGCAGAGGAAACTACCGAAATTAGAGGGACATGGTGGACCTCTGAGAAGGGCATGGGCACCCACGGCTCAGGACTCCAACTGCCAAGAGCCTACACACTAGCGCTGGAAAGTGAGGTGAGATGAAACTGCAGTAGCCCAAACCACTGGCAATCAGCCAAGTGCAGACTCCTGGCTCTGGTGGGGAGAAATAACACGGGGCTAAGAGCTTGTGACTGTGTGAAGCTTCTGAACCAGGACTGTGGAAAAAAAAACTGAGGGTGTGTGGGAGAACTCATGGTGTGACTGGGACTTTGAGCAGTCTCAGTGTCTCAGTGAGAGACACCGCAAGTTCAGAGGTACCTGGTTACCTGGTGAGAGACATTGCTGGGAAATCTGAACCTACATTGAGGGCTACACAGATCCTTTGTGTGGTCCTTGGGATAGAGCAGACAAATATTATACCCACTAGGGCTAGCACTCAGGCACTGGTGTCCATCAAGGAGAGGAGCTCAGCTGAGCAGAATATACTTCCCTTCTGATTAAAAAAGAGAGAAAGATTTACCATGCCAAACCTGGGTGTGTCACCTTAGGCACACACTTAACCGTGAAGAACTGAATAGAGCTCTATGGCTACACCCACTACAAGCCTCTAGAGATTCACTGAAAGCAGATAGCCCACTTACCTACAGAGTCATAGTACACTGATAAAAGCCACCATAGCAGAAAAAAAAAAAAGAAGAAGAAGAAGAAACCAACGGGTATCTCCACAAATGCTGAACAACAAATGCAACAATCCAAGAAACAAAAATAAGGAAGACAACATGATGCTCCCAAAAGAACACAATACTTCAATACTAGATTATGAAGATGATGAGATAGAAGAAACGCAAAAAATGGAACTCAAAAAATTGATCATAAGATTACATAGAGGTAATCAAAAGCAAACACATGAACTACTGAAATTCATGCAGGACATGAAAGAAAATCTCTCCCATGAAATTGAAATCTTAAGGAAGAACCAAAATTTAATGGAGACTTCAATAGAACATGAAATTGAGATACTAAAGAAAAATCAAAATAAAATTAAGAATTAACAAATTAAAAAATGCAATGGAGAGCCTTAAAAACAGAATCAGTGAGACAGAAGAGAGAATATTGGACTTAGAAGACAGAGCACAGGAAAGTATACAGTCAAACCAAAAATAAGACCAGGAAATTAGAAATCTAAAGAACACTGTTGGGAATCGACAGGATATGATTAAAAAAAAATTCAGGTTCTAAGAGTTCCTGAAGGCATGGAGAGAGAGAAAGGATTAGAAGGCCTTTATAGTGAAATATAGCAGAAAAATTCCTGAGTATGGAGAAAGAAAGAGACATCCAAGTATAGGAAGCACACAGAACTCCCAATAGACATGACCAGAAAAGATCCTTGCCATGACACATTCTAATCACTCACCAGGGTGAAACATAAAGAGAAGATTCTAAAATGTGCAAGAGAGAAAAGTCAGATTACTTTCAGAGGATCTCCAATTAGACTCACAGAAGACTTCTCATCAGAAAACCTACAGGCTAGGAGGGAATGGCGAGACAAAACCCAAGTACTAATAGAAAAAAACTGTCATCCCAGAATACTATACTCTACAAACCTCTCATTTGTGAAAGAAGATGAAATAAAGACCTTTCATAGCAAACAGAAATTGAAAGAATTAGTCACCACCCATCCAGCCCTGCAAAAGATGCTTAAGGATGTGTTACACGGGGCTGGTGCTGTGGCACAATGGGTTAAAGCCCTGGACTGAAGTATAGGCATCCCATATGGGTGCCGGTTCTAGTCCTGGCTGCTCCTCTTCTGATACAGCTCTCTGCTATGGCCTGGGAAAGCAGTAGAAAATGGCCCAAGTCCTTGGGCCACTGAAACCACATGGGAGACCTGGAAGAAGTTCCTGACCCCTGGCTTCAGATCAGTGCAGCTGCAGCCATTGCAGCCATCTGGGGAGTGAACCAGAAGATGGAAGACCTCTCTCTCTGTCTCTACCTCTCTCTGTAACTCTGTCTTTCAAATAAATAAAATAAATTTTTAAAAAAGGATGTGTTACACAAAGAAACACAGAAAAATGGTCATCAATACAAAAAATGGTAAAGAAAGAAAATCTCTCAGTAAAAGATCAAAGGAAGTTCAAAGTATAAATTAGGACTATCTTTGGGGGTGGGAGGGAAGTTATGGGGGGGAAAGGCCATTGTAATCCATAAACTGTACTTTTGAAATATATATTTGCTAAATAAAAGATTAAGAAAAAAAACTTTAAAAAAAGGAATATCTTTGGGAAAATGGCAGGGAAAAATCATTACTTATCAATAGTCACATTGACTATAAATGGCTTCAGCTCCCCATTTAAAAGGCTTACTGGCTGAACGGATTTAAAAACAAAACCCATCTATTTGCTGCTTAAAAGAAACACATATTTCCAACAAAGTTGCATGCAGACTGAAAGTGAATGGTTGGAAAAAGATAACCCATGCCAATAGAAACCAAAAAAGAATTGGTGGAGCCATATAAATATCAGACAAAATAGACTTTAACACAAAAAATGTTAAAAGAGACAAAGAAGGGCACAATATAATGATAGAGGGATCAATCAATTCAACAGGAAGATGTAACTATTATAAACATATATGCACCTATTACAAGGCACCTGGCTATTTAAAACATATATTAAGAGATTTAGAGACATAGACTCTAATAAAATAGTATAGCGGGATTTCAATACTCCACTTTCAGCAATGGAATTGAATCATTAATAGAGGCCCTCCCAACAAAGAAAAGTCCAGGATGGGATGCATTCACTGCTGAATTCTTCCACACATTTAAAGAACTAATTCCAATTCTTCTCAAGGTATTCAAAACAATTGAAAGAGAGGGGATCCTCCCAAATTCTTTCTATGAAACCAGCATCACCTTAATTCCTAAACCTGAAAAAGATGCATCAGATAAAGAGTACTACAGACAAATTTCTCTGATGAACATAGATGAAAAAATCCTCAATAAAATTCTAGCCAATCACACCCAACAACACATCAGAAAGATCATCCACCCAGACCAAATGGGATTTATCCCTGGTATGCAGGGATGGTTTTAACGTTCACAAATCAATCAATATGATACACCACATTAACAAACTGCAGAAAAAATACCATATGATTATCTCAATAGATGCAGAGAAAGAATTTGATAAAATAGAACAACTTTCATGTTGAAAACTCTAAGCAAATTGGGTATAGAAGGAACATTATTCCTTAGCATAATCAAGGCAATTTATGACAAACCCACAGCCAGCATCATATTGAATGGTGAAAAGTTGGAAGCATTCCCACTGAGATCCAATAACAGACAGTACCATTCTAACCATTGCTATTCAATATAGTACTGGAAGTTTTATCCAGAGCCATTAGGCAAGAAAAAGAAATCAAAAGGATATAAATTGGGAAGGAAGAAATCAAACTATCTCTCTTTGCAGATGATATGATTCTTTATTTAGGAGATCCAAAGAACTCCACTAAGAGACTACTGGAACTCATAAAAGAGTTAGTAAAGTAGCAGAATATAAAGTCAATACACAAAAATCAACACCCTTTCTATACACAGAAAATGCCATGGCTGAGAAAGAAATTCTAAAATCAATCCCATTCACAATAGCTAAAAAAAAAATCAAAAACCTTGGAATAAATTTTACCAAGGATGTCAAAGATCTCTACGAAGAGAATTATAAAACTTTAAAGAAAAAAATAGTAGAAGATACTGAAAAAATGGAAAAATCTTCCTGTTCATGGATGGGAAGAATCAATAACATCAAAATGTCCATTCTTCCAACAGCAATTAGAGATTCAATGTGATCCAAATCAAAATACCAAAGACATTCTTCTCAGATCTGGAAAAAATGATGCTGAAATTCATATGGAAATATAGGAGTCCTCAAATACCTAAAGCAATTTATACAACACAAACAAAGCCAGACGCATCACAATAAAAGATTTCAAGACATACTACAGGGCAGTTATAATCAAACAGCCTGGTACTGATACAAAAATAGATGGAGAGACCAATGGAACAGAATAGAAACAACAGAAATCAATGTAAGCATCTACAACCAACTTATATTTGATCAAGGAGCTAAAATCAATCCATAGAGCAAGGACAGTCTCTTCAACAAATGGTCCTGGGAAAACTGGATTTCCACATGCAGAAGTATGAAGCGAGACCACTACCTTACACCTACACAAAAATTCACTCAACATGGATTAAAGATCTAAATACTACCTGAAACCATCAAATTATTCGAGAACATTGGAGACACCCTGAAAGATATTGGCACAGGCAAAGACTTCTTGGAAAAGACCCCAGGACATAACAGCCAAAGCCAAATAACAACTGGGATTACATCAAATTGAGAAGTTTCTGTACTGAAAAAGAAACAGTCAGGAAAGTGAAGAGGCAACCAACAGAATGGGAGAAAATATTTGCAAATTATGCAACTGATAAAAGATTAATAACAAGAATCTACAAAGAAATCAAGAAAATCCAGAACAACAAAACTACCCAGTTAAGAGATGGGCCGAGGACTTAAACAGACATTTTTCAAAGGAGGAAATCCAAACGGCCAAAAGACACATGAAAAAATGTTCAGGATCACTAGCCATCAAGGAAATGCAAATCAAAATCACAATGAGATTTCACCTCACCCCAGTTAGAAATGTTTTCATAAAGAAATCAACAAACAACAGATACTGGCAAGGATATGGGGAAGAAGACACACTAATCCACTGTTAGTGGGAATGCAAACTGGTAAAACTACTATGGAAGACAGTTTGGAGATTCCTCAGAAACCTGAATATAACCCTGCATACAACCCAGCCATCCCACTCCTCAGAATTTACCCAAGGGAAATTAAATTGCCAAATAAAAAGAGCTATCTGCACCTCCATGTTTATTGTAGCTCAATTCACAATAGTTAAGATATAGAATCAACCTAAATGCCCTTAAACAGAAGACTGAATAAAGAAAGTATGGGATATGTACTCTATGGAATACTACACAGCATTTAAAAAAAATGAAATCTGGTCATTTGCAACAAAATGGAGGAATCTGGAAAATATCATGCTGAGTGAAATAAGCCAGTCCCAAAAGGACAAATACCACATGTTCTCCCTGATCTGTGACAACTAACTGAGCACATAAAAGGAAACCTGAAGAAGCAAAACTGACACTATGAGAAGCAATGACTTGAATTCAGACAGAAGCATGATATAATATCAGCATCTTCAGTCATCTAGGTATAATCATTAAATGTAAGTCAGTAAAGCAAATGATATAAATGTGTCTAAATGTAAACTTTGGTACTCTTAGCACCTTATCTACTATGGAGTAACTATTTGGGTTTCTTTAACAAATATGTTTTCATAAATTGTCCATATGAAAATAGTTCAACATCACTTGAAAGTTACTAAAGTTGAAATTTAATGTGTTACCTTATTTAAAAATGTTGCCTTAATTTCGAGACTTCTAAATCAGCCATTGTCCTGACTGTGGAGGAACGGCTTACTATTTTATTCTTTTTATTATTTTCTTTTTCTACTTAATATCATCGGTTGAACTCTTAATACAGAATTATTCTTAGGTGTTTAAATCCAATTGAAAATTAATCCCTGTTAAAAATAAGAGTGGGAATAAGAGAGGAAGGAGATATACAGCTGGGCACATGTTCCCTCAGACTTACCCCTAAGGGTAAAGCTAAAATCTTGCCATGGAAATCCAAATCCCATTAAGATGGCATGTACCAATGTCATTTTACTAGTTAAAGTGATCAGTTTAAGTTCATAACTGATCATAAAGATAGGATTAAGTGTCAAAGGGATCACATAAATAAGACCAAGTGTCTGCTAATAATAGATAGAATTTAAAAGGAGAGAAGTTTACATGGGAAGCAGGCCACACAGCAAACTCATAGAATGACAAATGCCCTAAACAGAAATTCGGCCTCAGAATCAGCCCTTAAGTCATTCAGATCTGGCTATAAAGCCCATGAGAGCATTTCAGGCATTGAAAGCCAAGACACTCTGGCCAAAAATGACCTACATGAAAGATCTCTATGAGTGAGATCCCGGTGGAAAGATGGGGCCATCAAAGAAGGAGGTACCTTTCTCTGAAGGGAGGGGAGAACTTCCACTTTGATTATGGACTTGTCTAAATAAGGGCTGAGTTTGTGAACTCAAGAGGCTTCCATAGCCCTGGCAGGTCATGACAAGAGCCTTGGGTTTTGGCAGGCACTGTGGCCTACTAGGCTAATCCTCCACCTACAGCACCAGCACCCCGGGTTCTAGTCCTGATTGGGGTGCTGGATTCTGTCCCGGTTGCTCCTCTTCCAGTCCGGCTCTTTGCTGTGGCCCAGGAAGGCAGTGGAGGATGGCCCAAGTGCTTGGACCCTGCACCCACATGGGAGATCAGGAGGAAGCACATGGCTCCTGGCTTCGGATCGGTGCAGCACCCCGGCCGCAGCATGCTGGCCGTAGCAGCCATTTGGGGGGTGAACCAACGGAAAGAAGACCTTTCTCTCTGTCTCTCTCTCTGACTGTCTAACTCTGCCAGTCCAAAAAAAAAAAAAAGAGCCTCAGGTTATTACTGACATCATAAATAAGAGTGTCAATTGTTAAATCAACAACAGGAGTCACTGTGCACTTGCTTTCCATGTAGGACCTCTGTCCTTAATGAGTTGTACTATGAGAATTAACAGTAAAACTAGTCTTCAAACAGTACTTTATACTTTGTGTGTCTGTGTGGGTGCAAACTTTTGAAATCTTCACTTAGTATAGAGTTGATCTTCTGTATATAAAGATAATTAAAAATGAATCTTAATGAAAAATGGGATGGGAGAGGGAGTAGGAGGTGGGTTGGTTTGTGGATGGGAGGGTGGATATGGGTGGAGGAAGAACTGCTATAATCCAAAAGTTGTGCCTATGAAATTTATATTTGTTAAATAAAAGCTTTCTATAAAAAAAGAATCAGCATTATTAATGTCACTGTCTTCCACCTTCATATCTTGTCCCACTAGAAGATCTTCAGAAGCAATAACATGCATGAAGTGGTCTCCTCCTGTGGTAACAATGCATTCTTCTGGAATAGCTCCCAGATGACCCATCTAAGACTGTTTGACAGTGGACTTTTCTCATTAGTAGAATTTTCTTCTAAAATAACGATGAAAAATATAACAAAGTAAATATAAAGTAATATAAACCAGTGAAATAGTCATTTCTTATTACTATCAAGTTCTATGTTCTGTTTATAATTGTGCTATACTTTTATAGGACTGGCTGCACGGTAAGTTTGTTGACACTGGCATCACCACAACATATGAGTAATGTGTTGTTTTATGACATTAGGACATCTCTAAGTGATAGAAATTTTTCAGCTTTTTATAATCTTACAACACTACCATCACATATGTTGGCCTACCATTGACCAAAATGTCATTATGTGGTTCTTGACTGTACATATATACACACACACACACATATATATATATATTATTCATACACACCAGTATAGACAGATACTATAAAGGTTGTCAAATGTAAACATTAAGGAATAGGGCCATGGGGTAAAGAAAATGTGGAAAATACAATTTTTTAAATGGATCTATTGTGGTGTCAAAATGCTTTGCATCTGGGTTAATAGGGCCTCCTGCAGAGTACGGAAGTAAATCATAAAGCAGTTACCATGATCAGAGTAGCTTGTACTAAGTAATTCTGGTATTTATTTTTCCCTTTGATTCTCATACATCATCATTAGTATAGGGGATTTAAAGCCTAACAGAGAAACCCTGATTTGCCCAATAAGGAGAACTAGGCCCAGTCTTTCCTCTCTCTGCACTGTTTTGGTGTTGATTTTTCAAAGTGAAAAATTCAAAATATCAACCTAATCATACCTCCCAATCATGAGTTCTCCTTCTATTGCTGTGAAGTTGCAGGACTTCCCAATGTTCAGTGCATCCTAATTCATACCTTTGGGTCTTTTGCACCTTTAAAATAAATCAGAGTTACTGACGAATGGAAACAAATGGTTTCCTTACACAGAACATTAGCACAACTATAGGCCTAAACATGAGTATTTTCTCTTGTTTTGACATGAAAATCAAAATAATTAAAAATTCTTTTAAAAGTGAAAAAAAATCTAAAAACATAGCTCTCATCCTCTTCCTAATTTACAAATACCTGAGGTTTTACTCCTGAAGCAAGGAGCAAGGTTATTCCCAGAATAAATTATGAATTATACAAAATTTTCTTTTTTTTAAACTTTTATTTAATGAATATAAATTTCCAAAGTACAGCTTATGGATTACAATGGCTTCCCCCCCATAACGTCCCTCCCACCCGCAACCCTCCCCTTTCCCACTCCCTCTCCCCTTCCATTCACATCAAGATTCATTTTCGTTTCTCTTTATATACAGAAGATCAGTTTAGCATATATTAAGTAAAGATTTCAACAGTTTGCTCCCACACAGAAACACAAAGTGAAAAATACTGTTTGAGTACTAGTTATAGCATTAAATCTCAATGTACAGCACATTAAGGACAAAGATCCTACATGAGGAGTAAGTGCACAGTGACTCCTGTTGTTGACTTAACAAATTGACACTCTTGTTTATGGCATCAGTAATCACCCTAGGCTCTTGTCATGAGCTGCCAAGGCTATGGAAGCCCCCTAAGATCACTGACTCTGATAATTTTTAGACAAGGCCATGGTCAAAGTGGAAGTTCTTTCCTCCCTTCAGAGAAAGGTACCTCCTTCTTTGATGGCCCATTCTTTCCACTGGGATCTCACTCGTGGAGATCTTTCATTTAGGTTTTTGTTGTTGTTGTGTGTTTTGTTTTTGTTTTTTTTTTTTTTTTTTTTTTTTTTTTTTTGCCAGAGTGTCTTGGCTTTCCATGCCTGAAATACTCTCATGGGCTTTTCAGCCAGATCCGCATGCCTTAAGGGCTGATTCTGAGGCCAGAGTGCTCTTTAATACATCTGCCATTCTATGGGTCTGCTGTGTATCTCACTTCCCATGTTGGATCATTCTCTCCCTTTTTGATTCTATCAGCTAGTATTTGCAGACACTATTCTTGTTTATGTGATCCCTTTGGTTCTTAGTCCTATCATTATGATCAATTGTGAACAGAAATTGATCACTGGGACTAGTGAGATGGCATTGGTACATGCCACCTTGATGGGATTGAATTGGAATCCCCTGGTATGTTTCTAACTCTACCATTTGAGGTAAGTCAGCCTGAGCATATGAAGTTTATTTTGAAAGACAGAGTTATAGAGACAGGAGGAGCGACAAAGAGAAAGAGCTCTTCCATTCACTGGTTCACACCCCAGATAGCCTCAACAGCCTGAGCTGGGCCAGGCCAAAGCCAGGAGCCTAGAGCTTCCTCTGGGGTCTCCCACATGGGTGCAGGAGCCAAGCTCTTGGGCCACCTTCGACTACCTTCCCAGGCCATTACCAGGGAACTGAATCGAAAGTGGAGCAGCTAGGAATCGAACTGGCTCCCATACGGGATGTGGGCATTGCAGGCAGAGGCTTAACCTGCTATGCCACAACACTGACCCCTCCTGTTTCAACCTCTTTCAACAATCTTCCCTGTCTAATCCAAGGGGTGAGATTGACTCCAAGTATTGCTCCTCTCAAGGATGTTACAATTTTAACAGATATCTATACCACAATTCAAAACCTAAAACTCTCATGGAAGATTCAGACATCTGATAGTGGATGAAAGAGATCAGGAGAAAGGGAAGTGATAATGGCTCTGGGTCTTCCTAATACAGCTGATATCATGGACTTCTATGGCACACCAGCCCTAACCTAGTCAACCAAAACGTCACAAATAATAAAAACGTACGCAAAAACCTCACCCTAAAGTTAGATTACCCAAATTGGTAGCCTGGCTTCTAGCCCAGAGCCATTTTGGCTGCAGATACATAAGCACTTTCAGTCAACTTAAATTTGTACAGCTCCTTCCATGTTTTTTGATTAAACTCATTTAAAAAAAAGGGGGGGGGAGACCGAAACATGGTATTTCCTTATCAGAGATGGGCAAATTGATTCAAAGCAGAGCACCATTGTCAGCTAGCAAGTAAAAGTTAACAACAGGAATGACATTTTGTGGCTTCTGCTCTTGCTTTCTATATCCAAAAAGAAACCATTTCATAACTTGGACTCCTCCTGGTGTTGTGTCTTCTGTGGAGCTAGTTTAAAATCAACCACCCAGAGCTTAGGTATCCACATTTCGTTTGAAATGCCAATTGGCTGCATATCCTTTGCCATAATCTCTTTCCCAGTTGGCCTTATATTCTCTCTTACGGATGCTGTAGGGAGGATTCCAATGTTGAGTGGAAGGTTGGACCAGATGGCCTTAAAGGGCCCTTCCAAATACAAGATTCTCTAATTCTCTGATTTAATTTTGATGATTCAATTTGATGACTTTGGCTATCACCAGATGAAATTATGTAGACATTCTGTCTTCCATCTGCCCTCAGATATATGTCAACTTATCTCTATCCAAATTCATCACATCAGTCAATGATTAAGTACTCATTTACATGCAGTATTCTAAAAAGGCTTCCTAAGGGCTCTGACCCACAAATATGAGTAACAGCTAGGAGTAGCAGATATAATGGAGATGGACACATCAAGTTATCATAGCTTTAAGATACCAGACAGTCTAATCATCCATCGAATTCTCCATATCCTGATGTCAAGCCACTAAACAATCTTTGATATAATGTAGCATCCCTAATAGATAGACCAGAAAATAGGATGAGTCAGGTGATTGGCAAATAATAATAACTAACAATTACTGAGTTACTGAGTGCTTACTATATAGCAGGTTAAATACTTTACACATTTTAACCAACTTTAATTCTTAGAGCAACTCTCTGAGGTATGAGAAAATCAAGGTAGGCAGAGTTTAAGTAACTTTTGCAAGGTCAGACAGGTAGTAAAAGGGAGTCAAACTCAAGCTATATGACACTAGGCCTCTAATGTCCCTTATAGAAGTATGCAGGTCAATTGATAATTGTGTGAGCTTTTTTTCTTGTAAAGTAATCAATTATCCAGCTAAAGCAAAAAATCAATATGTCTTCTAATGACTTACACAATAAAACACCTTTAACTTGGTCTGAGAAATTATGACACCTCTGTTCAACTCACTCTCTATTCACAAGTATTTCAAGCCTGTCTATTTCCCTTCAACCTCTAATGTGTTCTCCTTTCTCTTCACTCACAAATCATATCATCGCCTACTTTTCAGTGAAAAAGCAGAAACTATCATATGTCAACTCCCATAGCTTCACAACAGCAAATAAGAGGTGATTTCAAAAAGTGAGTAGAAAGTGAAGTTAAAAGACAATTTTATTTTGGTTAGAAAAGTATTGCAATTTATACATACTCATATACCAACCTACCTATGTGCACATGCTGTTGCCTTTCTGAGCTAATATTTCTCCTGTGCTCTATGCCCTATCTCTCTCAATCTTCACAGAAATCCTGTACTATCAAGTGTAGCTTTTCCATCCTGTACATTTAATCACATCCTTTCAAATGGATCCTTCCTACTGACTGGCATGTATTCTTAGGTTGTCTGATTAAAACAACTAAAACCAGGGCTGGTGCTGTGGCACAGCAGGTTAAAGCCCTGGCCTGCAGCACTTGCATCCCATATGGGCGCCAGATTGAGTCCTGGCTGCTTCATTTCCAATCCAGGGGGCGGAGCCAAGATGGCGGAATAGTGAGGGCGCGCACCGATAGTCCGGGAAAATTTAGTTTAATAAAAGGGGAGTTACGGTAGCCGCAGAAAAAAGAACCAGGAAAAAATTGCACGGGAATCGTGAATCGGAGGACCTACTGGGAGAACAAGGTCGCCCACCGCGCGGAAGCCAAGTCGCGGGACCCAGCCGCAGAAGCCCCAGTGCTCCAAGGGGAGTGCATGCCACACAGACAACAGCGGGGAGACTTGGGACGCTCAGGGCTCCGAGTCCACACATCGGCGCTGGAAGGGGAGGTGAGCTCAATAACCCGAGACATTGGTGGGGAAACGGGGGTCAGAATCTAGAGGGGGGCCAGAAAGTGCAGCAAACTCACTACCGGAAAGAAGGAAAAAAAAAGCTTCGGGGTTTCTCTTCCCCCTAACCTTGCAAAGGTTACAAGGCTGTGAGGCTAGAAGAATTCCCAAGAGACAAAGAGCAGGCCTGCTCTCTGGATTTACATATCAATGGGGGAGAGCTAAGGAACTGAGTCACTACAATTCAGTAGCCTAGGCAACCCAGTGGGAGTCCAGAGGAGCCAAAGACTGGAAGCTAAATACCATCAATTCTGCACAGCCGTGCCCTGCGGTGTTACTTACCCCCTGAATAAATAAAATAAATAAATAAATAAAAAGAGAGAGATTTACCACGCATAACCTGAGGGTGTCACCTTTGCACACCCTTAACCTGGAAGAACCAGGCAGAGCTCTCAGGCCGCACCCATCTCAAGCCTCCAAGGCTCCTCCAACAGCAGGTAGTCCACTTAACACGGACACAGTATAAAAAAAAAAAAAAAAGGAAAAAAAAAAACGCACAGTGACACAAGAAGAATTAACTATGCCGAGTAACAAACACAGAAATACAGGGAGCAAGATCAACGATGACACTATGATGCCTCCAAATAAGCAAAACACCCCAAGCCAAGAGTATGAAGATGATGAGATAGAAGAAATGCAAGATACGGATTTCAAAAAATTTATGATAAGAACATTTAGAAGTTTTCAAAAGCAAATCCTTGAACTACAGAAATCCTTAATGGACAAGATTGAAAATCTCTATCGTGAAAACAAAATTTTAAGGAAGAGTCAAAATGAAACTCAGAAACTAGTAGAACAGGAAAGTGTTATAGTGAAGAGAAATCAAAATGAAATGAAGAGCTCAATAGATCAAATGACAAACACATTAGAAAGCCTTAAAAACAGAATGGGTGAAGCAGAAGAGAGAATATCGGACTTAGAAGATAGAGCACAGGAAAACATACAGTCAAACCAAAGAAAAGAAGAGGAAATTAGAAACCTAAAAAATATTGTTGGGAATCTACAGGATACTATTAAAAAAACCAACATTCGAGTTCTAGGAGTTCCTGAAGGCATGGAGAGAGAGAAAGGATTGGAAGGCCTTTTTAGTGAGATACTAGCAGAGAACTTTCCAGGTTTGGAGAAGGACAGAGATATCCTAGTACAGGAAGCTCATAGAACCCCCAATAAACATGACCAAAAGAGATCCTCACCACGACACGTGGTAATTAAACTTACCACAGTGAAACATAAAGATCCTAAAATGTGCAAGAAAGAAACGTCAGATTACTCTCAGAGGATCTCCAATCAGACTCACAGCTGACTTCTCATCAGAAACCCTACAAGCTAGGAGGGAATGGCGAGACATAGCACAGGTGCTAAGAGAGAAAAATTGCCAGCCCAGAATATTATATCCTGCCAAGCTCTCATTTGTGAATGAAGGTGAAATAAAGACCTTTCATAGCAAACAGAAATTGAAAGACTTTGTGGCCACTCGTCCGGCCCTGCAAAAGATACTTAAAGATGTGCTACACTCAGAAACACAGAAACACGGCCATCAATATGAAAGAAGGGAAAGGAAGAACACCTACCAGTAAAAGAGCATGGGAAGCTCAAAGCATATACTAGAAAATATTTCCGGGAAAATGGCAGGGCAAAGTCACTACGTATCAATAGTCACATTGAACATTAATGGTCTGAATTCTTCAGTTAAAAGACACCGTTTAGCTGACTGGCTCACAGAACACAACCCAACTATTTGTTGCCTACAAGAAACACATCTCTCTAACAAAGAGGCATGCAGACTGAAAGTGAAAGGTTGGAAAAAGATATTCCATGCCAACAGAAACCAAAAAAAAGCAGGTGTAGCCATATTAATATCAGACAAAATAAACTTTAATACAAAAACTGTTAAGAGAGACAAAGAGGGACACTATATAATGATTAAGGGTTCAATTCAACAGGAAGATGTAACTATTATAAATGTATATGCACCTAATTACAGGGCACCGGTCTATTTAAAAGATATGTTAAGGGACTTAAAGGGAGATTTAGATTCCAATACAATAGTACTGGG
This sequence comes from Oryctolagus cuniculus, assembly GCF_051225735.1. NCBI lineage: Eukaryota > Metazoa > Chordata > Mammalia > Lagomorpha > Leporidae > Oryctolagus > Oryctolagus cuniculus. The sequence continues at coordinate 94,476,325 of NC_142888.1, forward strand.
GGACTTCAATACTCCACTCTCAGAAATAGACAGATCATCCGGACAGAAGATCAACAAGGAAACAGCAGATTTAATTGACACTATTGCCCAAATGGATCTAACAGATATCTACAGAACTTTCAACCCTACATCTACAGACTTCACATTCTTCTCAGCAGCGCATTTCCAATCCAGCTCCTGGCTAATGCACCTGGGAAAGCAGCAGAGGATGGCCCAAGTGCTTGGGCCCCTGCACCCACAAAGGATACTTGGAAGAGGCTCCTGGCTCCTGGCTCGTGGTTTTGGCCTGGCCCAACCCCAGATGTTATAGCCATTTAGGAAGTGAATCAGCAGATGAAAGACCTCTCTCTCTGTTTCTACCTCTCTCTGTAACTCTGCCTTTCAGACAAATAAAAATAAATATGAAAAAAAATTAAAACCTTCATTTGATCCCACTTCTACCCCAGTCATTAATCTATCTCTCTTCTCCCTTTCATTACAATTTCTCAAGAATTATATGTCTTCTGTTTCCATTTTCTCTCCCCCATTACTCATTCAGTTCACTCCAATTTGATTACATCCCTCTCAGTCTGCCTGTTCAATGGTTACTGTCACCAATTCCCTGTAATGACCTAGACCCACCAATGATTTCATCTCTTATTTGACCTTTACGTACCTTTGGACACTGTTTACCAATTGCTCCTTCTTGAAATGCTCTCTTCCCCCAGCTCCTGTAAGACCACATTCTCTTGGTCTTCCTCCTATATTTCTGGCTGCTTTTTCCTACTCTCCCTTGTCAACTCTTTGCCTCCCACCAGCCATTGTATATGTTCTTCAAGGCTGGTATATGAGGCATAGTATGGTATGGTATGGTATGGTATATATAAGCACTTAGCAACTCAATCCAGCTCCCTGCTAACGTGCCTAGAAAGCAGTGGGAGCAAACTGTTGAAATCTTAACTTAATGTATGCTAAACTGATCTTCTGTATATAAAGAGAATCGAAAATGAATCTTGATGTGAATGGAAGGGGAGAGGGAGTGGATAAGGGGAGGGTTGCGGGTGGGAGGGACGTTATGGGGGGGAAGCCATTGTAATCCATATTCTGTACTTTGGAAATTTATATTCATTAAATAAAAGTTAAAAAAAATACTTCTAAAAAAAAAAAGAAAGCAGTGGAAGATAATCCAAGTGTTTGGGTCCTTGCTACCCACATGGGATACCTGGATGGAGTTACAGTCTCTTGGCTGTAGTCTGGCTCAGCCCTGGGCCATTACAGACATTTGTGGAGTAAACCCGCCTATAGAAGATTCTCTGTCTGTCACTCTACCTTTCAAAGGAAAAAAATAAGTCTTTTTTCAATAAAATGTTTTGAAGGAATTAAAACTTTCTATGCTGTGTATATATGTTAAAATATTTGCACTGTACCCCATAAAAATGTACAAGCATCACATGTTAATGAAAAACTTCAAAAAATAAAATAATTTAAGAAAAAACATGAGTTTAATTTTATGTAAAATATCTGCACTCCACTAAGTTTTTTCATAATACACATTTTCCATGAACTTTTTGAAGTACCCTCATTTGTTTAGGTAAATATAAATGACCATCATATTTTTCTCTTAATTCATTTAAAAATACATGTGATGATGTACAGCAAAAACTATAACACTCTCTTTGGGAGTTTATATTGTATGTAAATGTAATAATCATGACAACTATAACACAAAGGATGGTGGAGGGGAGGTTAATGGACCTATGTGGTTTCAAAGTTCTACATTTTTCATGAAGTGCTCCAGTATGAACTCTTAGACTGAGAAGTTAAGGATGTATGTTGTGATCTCTGAGACACAAGTAAAAAAATAATACAAAGAGATATAGCTAAAACACCAATACCTAAATAAAAATGTAGTTTACAAATATTCAAATAATCCTGAAGAAAGCTGGAAAGAGAGATTAGAGTCACCAATGAGAGAGGGCCAAGAGAAGACAAATAAAATGTTCAGACCTAAATGCAAGCATATTCATAATTATATTAAATATTCATTTCAATTTGAAGTCTGATTTATCAGTCTTTGCCTTATGAGTCAGACTATTCTTTGCTCTTCTCTAACTGGTACAGCTGAGATTCATACTGGAGACTAACTCCAAAGTTAAAACATTGCTCTGCTTCCCATTTGCTATGTTTCAGGAGATCTACACCCTCAGTCTTGAGCAGAGAGCACTGCATAGGAAGTCTGGAAAGAGAAAATCTTTGCCTTCTCAAAAGAAAAGAAATCCCAAGAGTCCTGAGGAGCCTTAAGAATCTAGTAACACAAGGAACTGCTATTGTCCTGAGTGATGACCTACCGCTCCATTGCCCAAAGGGTGATATAAAGGTCCATATACGTGACACAGATGTTCATGATGTAGATTTTCTCTAGAGGAGGAGTCTGGAGAACAAGAACTAGATGCAGTCATCATTAGCCTTACAACATCACCAACCTCACAAGAATAATTTCTTTTTGCAGATACTCAGACAATTTAGTTCACATTAAATTAGAACACCAAGATTTTTTCAGAGTACTGAATATTCACTGATTGATTTTTGTCCTAATCCAATTTAATCAATGAACTGCACATATATTGAAATTTGCTGCAAATTCTTGACCTTCTTCTACCCTTTACTACCTCTTGCTACATCCTTTTGCCATATTCTCCAAAATGCCATTCTATTAATTAATTAATAAGCATTGTACGCCTTATAATTTCTTTTTTTATCCCAAATCCTCCCATGTCCCTGGATCTTGTTTCCATGGGAACAACTAGTTCTGTGACTTTTTATTTCATTTCCTTATCTGTGACTTTCCCTGTAACACACTGAAATATGACTTTTACCCATGTCCCCAAGCCCCACACACCCCTTCGAAGTGGAATTGATCTTTCTAAGGTTATCAAAGATCTCCATGTTGCTAAACACAGTGGAAGATTTTTAAGTCGCTGTGTCTCAGCAGTATTTGACATTGTTGACCATTTTGGCCTTGAGAAATTCTTTCCTTCAATTTCCTTTATACTCATCATCCTTGCTTTCCTCCTACTTGATCTGCCCCTTTCCAATCTCCTTTACAGGATTTTGCTTCTGTCAGTTAGCTGTTGGTGTTTACTGGGGCTCTGTCTTAGCTTCTCTGCTTTTATAAATGTACACAAATTTCCAATGGTTACAACGTTCCAGTGCTATGATTTGAATGTGTCCCCCAAAGATGGAAACTTGATCCTTAATGCAGAGGTGTTGGGCAATGGGACCTTGAAAAGATGTTTAAGTCGGTAGATCTCTGTTCTTATGAACTGATTAAGGCCATTATAGCAGGAGTAGTTTCTTAATAAAAAGACAAATTTAGCACCCCTCTTGCCTTCCCACTCTCTCCCACTCTCTTGCCTTCTATCATGGGATGACATAGTAGGAAGCCACCGTCAGATGCCCAGCACCTCAATATTGAATTCCCAACTTTCAGAACTGTGAGAAATAAATTTGTTTATTATAAATGACCCAGTCTCAAGTATTCTGCTATAGTAGCATAAAATGGACTAAAACAACCACATTAGCTATAAATGTTGTATGTTGGAGGCTCTTGTGTCTCTATCTCTATCCTAAATCTTTTCTGCAAGTATAAGTCTATCGAAATGTGTATGAGGCATGTCCACTTGGATGCTCCAAAATAGCTCATACTCATGATGTCCAAAATTAAATTGTCATCTTCTCACCTCCTACCTCAAAACTCCTCCTCCTCCTGTTGTCTGAATTAGTGAACTGTACCACTAAATACCCAGTTCCAATGGTCAAAAACTTGATGACCTTCCAAATTTATTTATTTACTAATTTTCTTCCTTCCTTCCTCTCTCTCTTTCTCCCTCTCCCTCCAACTCCCTCCCCTCCCCATTTCTCTCCACTTGCACTGTCAACATCACAATGCAAGCCACAATCATCAGCTGTATAGGTTAACACAAAACCTTCTTACCTTACCTCTAGTTTTGTTCCCACTTAAATTGCTTCTTCACATGGCTACCAGAAGTTACCTTGGTAATATTCAGCATATTAAGCCTTTCAGTGCTTTCACATTGCATTAGAAGAAATTTAAAACTCTTATAGCAAACGCTAGACCCTTAGAATTAAGAGTTGGTGATTATGATGGTTTAAACCTTGGAACTGCCACTTACTAGCTAGGTGATCTTGGGCTATTGGGTTAACCTCACTGAGCCTCTCTATTTCCTTATCTGTGAAATGAGGGAGAGGACAGTAATATATGCTTCAGAGCACGTTGTAAGGATTTAATAAATTTACACATGAATAAAACACTTAGAATGCTTTCTGTCCTTTCTCTCTCCTAATTAAATGACTTTTATCTTTGTTGTTATTGTTATTCAACAAATATTCCTTGAGTTTTTACTATGTGACAGGAACTGTGGTAGATAATGGCTTTGCTATTTTGAACAAAATAGATAAGGTTACAAACCTCAGGGGATCTGATTTACAATCTAGCCACATTTCTTATTTCTCCAAACCTACACTCTAAATTGTCTTATGGTCCTCCTATTATATGCTGTTTTTCTCTCCTGTGGACATTTTCCTACACGCTTCCTGGCTCAGAAAACATTCTCTCCCCAATTCAGTTATGGAAATCTTGGAAGTGACATTTGAGCTGAGATCTGAAGACTGAGGAGTTACACAGAAGAGGGAAACCTGGGAGAGAATGCTTTGTCCCACGTGGCAAGGGAGAGAAAGGATAGGGGTGATACAGGATAGGTAGGTGGGTAGTAAACAGGTAGATAGGTAGATAGATAGGTCTGCTGAGCTGGAAGACACTATCCCTGCCTCAAGTACCCTCATAACTGTCAATCAAACCACCATCTTCCCAGGAAGTTTCTCCTTCACTTGGGACCTGGGGCAGGAGGTGCCATGTAAATAACCACTCCCCCTTCTGACCTCATAAAAGAGATCAACACCTGGGAAGAACTCTCTCTCTCTCTCTCTCTCTCTGCTTCCCCTCCCCCACTCTCTACTCCTTCTGGGCCCACACCCCACTCATGACAGGTATATTTCTCTGAGTGGAGCAACCCACGTGTATGTGTGTGTTTGTGTGTGTGTTTTCTCACTTCCCAAATTAAATTTATTTTACGTATGTCAGTATTAATACTTTCTCTCTTTGACCTAGCATTGTGGAATAGCAGGTTAAGCTGCAGAGCCAACATCCCATATGGTCTCTGGTTCAAGTCCTGGCTGCTCCACTTCCAATCCAGCTCCCTGCTGATGCACCCGAGAAAGCATCAGAGGATGGCCCAAGTGCTGGGGTCCCTGCCACCCACTTGGGAGAATCAGAAGAAGCTATTGGCTCCTGGCTTTGGCCTGGTCCAGCCCGGGCTGCTGCAGCCATTTGGGGAGTGAACCAGTGGATGGAAGATTGCTCTTTCTTTATCTCTCATTCTGTAACTCTGTCTTTCAAATAAATAAAATATAAATCTTTAAAAAGAATGTCTCTCTTTTTGTACAGCAAGAGCTTCGAATAAAAATTAAACCTCACTTCCTCCACAACAGGGGGAGGGTGCTTATCAGTAACTTGATGATCACCTTTGTGTGTTACATTCTATAAGCTAAAATCATATAAGCTTCATCATTTCAAATCACCATCTGAAGTATTTGCACATTTGGAAGGCAGTGAGTGGGCAATACCTAAGCTATTATTTGAACTTGTAAGTGTGCACACTTACTGTCATTATGCTTTGTCATAATAGAAGACTATTTTAAATAGTCACAAGAGTAATTAATGCTAGTCGAATTGTTAAACAGCTACCACATAGCCTGAGATATTGGCATCCTATCCTAAAGTAGGCCCCTAGCTCTGCTCTGTCTGCATGAAGAAGTGTTTGCATCGCCCTCTCCTAAGAACAATTTCTGTCATAGCTCTAAACACCATTGTAAGAGAGAGTGGTAGGCTATGCTGCTAAGAATTTTGGAAGTGATTAGAAATGTTGCTGGGTTGTCTGACCAGAAAGTCACTTGGCCATAGAGAGGAGCATACTAAGGCCAGCAGTGATAATGCTGCCAAAAGGTGACAAACATTCTCAGCCAAGTTCTGGCATTCATCAAGTTTCCTAGCTGCAAAGACACTTCAATGTTTTGAAAGATGTACTTGCATATGGCAAGCATTTCTGACTGTAATGTAGTCCTGGATAGCATTATAATTGAATCACATTATGCTTCCCAAACCTGATTCTTCAAGAAAAGTCTTTCCAGGAAGATCAATATTTAAAATAGTGAAAAATAACAGTACACATCCTAGCTTCCTTCCTATCTCCCTAACACAATGGTCCCCAAGGATAAGTAGAAAGATCACCATACTGGCAATCAGACTCGTAGAATACCCACGTAGAAACAGAACATAGGAGGGGAGAGAATTTGTCACAGTAGTGAAGATATCATTGTATTCCATAATCACAGTGCCTGGTTTGAGTCCCGCTGTTCTTCAGATCCAATTTCCTGCTAATGTGCCCCCTGCAAACACAGCAACTCAACAACAATACAACAAATACAACAAGCTCAAGAACATGGTTCCCTATCCACCTCATAGAAGACACAGAGATTTAGTTCCTGGCTCCTCACTTAGATTTAGCCCAGTCTTGGCTGTTGTGAGCATTTGAGGAGTGAACCATTGGCTGTAAGATCTCTCTCTCCCTCTCTCTCTCTCTCTCTCTCTCTCTGCTTTACAATGTGATGGAAATGTAATTAAAAAAATGAAAAGAGTATAAGGTAATTCAATTCAGCTATCTACCTTATGCTTTCCAGGCTGTTTCTCCCACAGCCTTCATGCACTTGGACAAGTTGTCTGCTTTCTGCACTTGTCAATTTCTTCATCTGTAAAAACTATCAGAGTAAACATACTCCAGTCATTCCACACCATACAAAACACATGATTCAACAGTCCTCAGAACACAGGAATCCTGACCCAGAATGCAGATCATTATACCCACTAAGTTCTGTATTCTGTACAACCTGTAGGCCGAAGGAATATGATCCAAGGAGTCTTTCAGGACTATAGGTAGGTTGAAGGACTCTGAAACCACTCAATATTTATGTATAATTGGTTAATTCTTCTGGTGACAGAGCCCATAGGTTGGTTGATTGGGTGCTTGGTTGATTTGGCTTGGTTTATTCTGTTATTTTACATTGCCATATTGCAACATGTTGCATTGTAAAAGTAGAGCCCAGAGTTTAAAAGTAGAGCCCTGCTATCAAGGGTGGCATTCCTGTACCAGTATTGCATGTTCTAGAGCACCCTGGACCTCCTATGAGTATTTGAATTTGGAAGAGGCTTCTCATTCATCTTGTCATCCTGCATTTTTTAAATATTTATTTATATTATTTCAAAGGCACACAGGGCACATACATACACACACACACACACACACACAGAGTCAGTCCTTTGGTTTACTCCCCAAATGCCCACAACATCTGGGGCTGAAACAGCCCACAGACAGGAGCCTGGACCTCCATCCAGGTCTCCCATATGTGTGGCAGGGACTCCAGATCTTGTATCTTCCCAGCAGCATAAGCAGGGAGCTAGATCAGAAGCAGAACAGCCAGGAATTGAACCCGTGCTCAGATATGGGATGTGCATGGTGTTAAAATGTCTCCCTACATTGCAGGAATGGGGAAATCATTTATCTTCCAAGGGCCATTTGGATATTTGTAGCATCATCTACAGGCCATACAGAATTATCAACTTAAAAATTTGCCTACTATAGATTTATTGAATTTGAGTCCCACCTGCAGTTGCTTTGGCAGGGTCAGACCAAATGATTTTGCAGGCCTTGTATGGCCCTTGGGTCAGGTGTTTCCTACCCCTGCAAGAAGAAAATAGTCGCTACAGTGAAGAAAACACAGGACACTTTGAATTAACCTCATGAGTGAGGAGTAGATCAATGTGTGCCTCTGGACACGCTTTCCTGAAACAGATTCAACATCATTTTTATAGTATGGAGGCAAGGAGTCTGGCTTGAATCTATTTACAAGGAACATCAGAGAAAGCTGAATTGATGCACCTTCTATAAAATAGAACTACATTCTTTTAAAATGCCAACATAATGAAAACAAAGTAAGGCTAAGGAACTATTTCGGAGTAAAGAAGACTAAAGAGATCCGACAAATGCAATATGTATGATTGGACAGGATTCTGTGCAGGAGGGGAAAATGCTATAAATGGACATTAATGAGTCAATTGATAACAATAGAATATGCACTGCAGATTAGATGAAACTATTTTATTAATATTAAATTTCCTGTGTTTGATAACTATATTGTGGTTATATAAAAGAATATCCTGTCCTTAGCAGAGGCACACTGAATAGTTAAAGGGTAATGAGGCATACCCTCAAGTAGTTCAAAAAAACACAAGTGTACATAAATGCTTACCTATCTGTATATAAGGATTTTATACTAAGAGGGGGGAAAGGAGGGGAGAATGATAAAAACAAATGTGGCAAAATATTAAACTCTGGTGAAGGGCAAAGCCAGGTAAAGGACAAACAGACATGTGTTACATGGTCATTGCCACTGTCTTTGAGTTTGAAATTACTTCAAAATAAAAAGGTTTGAAACATGACCACTGTTGATAGTCATCTTAATTTTGAATGATAAATAGAATTTCTTTTAAAATATTTCTGCCCACAAAAAATAATTTGTTGGGAAATCTTTTTCACTCAAATGTGTTAATTTTCTTTGTGGTTAAAAGAAAATGCTATGAGATGTGTGAAGCAACCAACTTAGAACCAGCCCTTTAAAGTGAAGAGGAAGCTTTACAACTCGGTAGAATGGGAACCGTAGCAGTTTGTAACTGCACATGTGCATGCCCACACAGACACACACACAGATCTACTGTTATATCATATTGTTACTATTTTTTTTCCTCAGTGAAAATCTCCTTGTCACCACTTGGCTTCCCTCTATTAATTTGAAAGTTCTTCTAGAAGTTCATGAAAAATACATACTATGAGACAACATGGATGAATTTCAATTTTTTTTCAACAAAACAAACATCTTTTTTTTAATATTTTTGTATCTATTTGCAAGGCAGAGTCACACACACACACACACACACAGAGAGAGAGAGAGAGAGAGAGAGAGAGATTCCATCCACTGGTTCACTCCCCAGATGGTCTCAATGGCTGAAGGCCGGTCTAGGCTGAAGCCAGGAACCTAAAGCTCCATCCAGGTCTGTCATATGGGTGGCAGGGGCCCAACTACTGGGGCCATCTTCCACTGCCTTCCCAGGTCACCAGCATGCAGCTAAATCAGAAGTGGAGAAACCAGGACTCTAACTAGAGCTCACATGGGATGCCTGCATCACAGGTGGTAGCTTAACCTGCTGTACCACAATGCCAGCCCAAATTTATCTTTTAATTTTATTTTTCCATGAACCTTTTTATTGAAAAACCCTCGTATTTTCCCTGCAGAACAACAAGCAGAGTAACGGTCTGGGAGCCAAGAATACCTGGGTGCAAGTCTTAGCTCTGTCACTTATTAATAGCGTGTGCTCACTCTCTCTCTCTCTCTCTCTCTCTCTCTCTCTTTCTCTCCTTCCATCTCTCTCTCTCTCTTTCTCTCTTTCCATATATCCTCTCTCTCTGTCACTCAGCTTTTCAAGTAAATAAATACTTATTAAAAAAAGACATAGGTCTAAGACTAACTTCAGCATCCCCATCTAGACAAAGGGGATAATGGCCAATTTGGGAACACAGACTCTCTATATCTAGGATGCAAGCTAGCTTTTCTGCAAGTATACCAGTGATCAACTGGATCGTGAGAGTTTATGTGAGACTGGTAATAAGTGTGGGACTTTCTCATCTACTTGTCCTTGTTTAATCTGACCATCCTTTAGAGTGGAGCTTGCTTACAGAAAACATATATTCTTAAAAGGAACTTGACAAGCCACTTTCAAGAGTAGTAAATGCTACACAATCTGCTGCACTGAATTCACTGGCTTGTGCATATTAGGGCCATTTTGCTCTGTTTGTCTGAAATCTTCCAAGTAATTGCTGTGTTGGTCCGGAGAGTGACAACACGGGAAACACATCTCATTTTCCCCCAGGATTTTTTCTTGTGTACCTTTGAGGCCTATCTCTTTCATTTACTGACAAATGCATTTTTTTCTTCCTGTTAGCTCTGCTGAGCCAGTCTCCCTGTGAGAGTGGGAACTGAATTGCATTCTGCCCTCAGCAGCGGTGATTTCTTCAGCTAGACTGTGGCTGTTGAGCTTTATACCCAGGGAAGTGGCAACACAGGGTGACAACTTGCAGATTGCTGACTAGCTATTTTGGGACTTGGAACCTTGTGGCACAAATGACTTGAAAGTCAATGCTTGTATCAATGATACCTAAATATAAGAACGAACCATTTCCCTTGTTTACACTAAAATCCTAATTTTCTCTAATTCTTATTTATGTTTGCTTCGGATTTTATGCAATACATGAAACAAATAGAATTATCTATCAAAGAAAAAAGTAAATTTAGTGGCAAACACAGGTCACGCACAGTGTTTTATACAATTGCAATCCCTTTCAACCTTTTTTGCATCTTTAGTTTTCTTAGATAATTTTCTGCACCAAAATCTTTGCCTACAGTTTTCTTTAGCTGTAATTATGGAGTTATATGAAAGGTAGGAATGTGCCTCAGAATATCAAGTATGAATCAGAAGGAAATGCCCTTGTGACTCAATACAGACATCTGTAAAATGGGCCTGAGGATACATACACACCATATTGTTGGGGCTCAGAGAAGGATACTTTCAAAATGCAGCATTTGGAGCAAGCTGAGCAATTTTATCTAAAAGGAATTAAGAGACTTCAGAATCAGGCTCAGAATCAAAGTCTCTCAGTTTCCATTGCTTCTTTCCACCTAAACTCAGGGAGAGACTGTTGGAAGCTTCCTTTTCGGCATGAAGACCAGACTATGAAAGGGAACATAGATATTTTCCATGCACCTGAAATCTCATGTTCTGTCTCAGACAACAAAGCTGAGGAATGCAACCACTGTTGGACACACTTCAACTTTCGTCCCTTGTGCTTATTCAAGTTGCAAGCAGAATCATTTTACAAACCAAATTCCATCTCCAGGACCATTTAGTCCCCTAATAATAATTTGGCATACCTCAAAATTGTCTGCATTTCCCATTCCCCATTCTTCCTCTCCCCTGTACAAAAGGGTTAGCTAAGCTTCTAAATCATGTTGAGCTAGTGAGTAACCACTTTGCTGTGATTTCCCCATCTGCACATGAATACATTTGTATGCCTTTTCCCCTTTTTAATTTTTGTTAGTTTATTCCAGTAAAATTTCAAAAGTCAAAGAAATTTCTCTTAGCCACTACTCCATGAAAGTGTGCTATCAAAATGATAGCAAACATTTCCTCCTAGAGTCTTGAGTAGGAGGACAGCTGCTAGATGCACAAAGACCAAGGTCCATCCTGAACCACTGAATAGATATCAAGGTGATTTTCCTCAAATGTAGCAAGGCCATTCCAACATGGCTACATAATAACAAGGCATTATTACATCCTTGAGGGTAGGGTAGTAGAAGTAAGGGTCAATTGAACAGTAGGTAGTGAAGGAGGATGGATATCCTGCCTGTCCTTTACCTCAAGTCTCATCAAACTGTTTATGGGCAATCTTAGGGACGGATCATGTGAATTTACAAAGGATCCTCTCATAGTCTCTTTTCTGGACACCTTCATTGATCTCATTAATGTGAGCTGTTGTCTAGCTACTTAAGGATGGCATCTTTCTGTGACCTAGCTGCTACTTGACATGGTGCCCTTCATGCCTTGTCATGTTTTGCTGAAGCTTTCTAAGCTGCACAACTTAATTTTTTTTTTATTTTTTATTTTGACAGGCAGAGTGGACAGTGAGAGAGAGAGACAGAGAGAAAGGTCTTCCTTTGACGTTGGTTCACTCTCCAATGGCCGCCGCGGCTGGCGCGCTGCGGCCGGCGCACTGCGCTGATCCGATGGCAGGAGCCGGGTACTTATCCTGGGCTCCCATGGGGTGCAGGGCCCAAGCACCTGGGCCATCCTCCACTGCACTCCCAGGCCACAGCAGAGAGCTGGCCTGGAAGAGGGGCAACCGGGACAGAATCCAGCGCCCCGACCGCGACTAGAACCTGGTGTGCCGGCGCCACAAGGCGGAGGATTAGCCTATTGAGCCACAGCGCCGGCTCAAAGCTGCACAACTTAGTCACAACAAAGACACATCAAAAGTTCTTCAGTTTTCATTGAGTCGAAGCCACACTGTGTCCATGTAGATTGTCCTGTTCATCCACTTTGTGTCACGTTTGACACCCTGACCACAATGGCTGGATCTTTAAGGACTAGAAACAATGATGACTTAGACTTTGTTAAAGATTACTTGTACTTTGTGTTGTTACCAAACCAGCAAAGACTGGAAAAGATATATACCAGATATGATTACAAATGATGCAGCTCCCATTGCTTGTGGACATGCCAGAAATCAATGATAACTGCATCCTGTGCAGAAGAGGATTCAGATCCCATAAACTTGCTACCTATTATATGATTTCAGCCTTGGGGAAGGCCCACATCAGCACTTGAGGGTCTACTCATGACTATTTCTTTCCATTTTTATTTTTATGATAACATATTTTAATTTACTTTACACTCCAAGATTTAATGCTCCACTAAATGAGGAGTTTAACAAATAAAAAGTAAAAAACATAGTTCAGCAGGAATATAGACAAGGGCTATAAACAATAATCAAATGAAAAGATATCAATTTCACTCACAGAAAGTTTTAAAATGGTCACAGTTTGCCAAAATATAACACTACATTTGTAACAAAAATAATACAAGAATTTCTTTTTTTTTTTTTTTTTTTGAATTTGACAGGTAGAGTTATAGACAGTGAGAGAGAGAGACAGAGAGAAAGGTCTTCCTTCCATTGGTTCACTCCCCAAATGGCCACCACGGCCAGCACTGCGCCAATCCGAAGCCAGGTGTTTTTTTATTTTTTTTAATCAGCTCCCACATGTAAGGGAGAACATGAAATACTTATCTGTGTATGGCTTATTTCACTCCAGTGACTCCAGTTGCAACCTTTTGCTGCAAATGAATTTCATTCTTTTTACAGATGAATAATATTCCATTGTATAAATATGCCACATTTTCTGATGATGGATACCTTGTTTGATTCTTCCTCTCTTTCTGTTTCCGTCTCTCTTCCTTCTCTTTTTCTTCTTCCAGGCCTCTATTCTTCATGTGACTAAACTCATGGAAATGGACCCTTTGGGTTACTCCTATCAGCTAACCAGATGCACTGAGATGTGTTAGAATATCAGCTAGGCTCAATTGAGACCATTGCTAATTTTATATCTGTTGTGAAATCCAATCAATAACAGGTACAGTAAATTATTATGGAACTACATCAGTTGTAACTTTGGGTAGAACTAATTTACCAAGATCCTGTTCCATAGCAGCAGAAACATGCGAAAATATAGCCCTGTCTCAAAGCAGAACAATAGTCGATCACATAAAGGTTGAAGTTAGAACGGTTAAAAAAGGATGCTGTAGCCACACATGGGAAAAAAGCTCTATACAAAAACATTTATATCCACAATCATAATTTCATGATCTTTATGGGAGGAACTTGGGGCATATGGCCACATATCAACGCCTTACTCATCAACTATGAATCAGAGTGTTTATACACGTTTTTGATCTGATAGAACATAACGGTGGAGTCAGACCAGACATTGTTGTCAAATGAATACATAAGGAAAATGGAAAACAAATATCCTCTCAGTGTTCCTCTCCCTGAGCTGCTCAATTAACTGGGCAAACCATTCAGTTCTTATACTTCCTGTTGAAGTGCCCTCTGAACTGTTCTTGCATAGGGCCCCAGGGTCAGTAGGAGCCGTTGAACCAGCTCTAGCACTGGAGTGAGCTAATTGCTCCCCACACAACAGGAAGTAGAAGCAGATTGCCTGCCATTGCAATCCAGCAGGGGAGGGGGACTTCACTTCTAAGTTACAAGTAGATAGGTGCCTTGACTGGGACTTGGTTCTCTCCCAAGTTTATATTTAAATGCAGAGGTCATTTCACTTAGGAGAAAGACAAAACTCCCAAACATTTTGTTTCAAGCAATTTCATGCCCCAGAAATGCCTGATTCCACCAATTCCATCCAGCCATGTTGAAGGCTTTGCCTGCACTGCAGTGATTAATGAACGTTGCATTTTGCTCATAGCAAAAATTGAATAAATTGAGAACAGCACACAGCTTGGCAACTCTTCTGGCATTAGAAATAACATGCAGAGGAGCTCATCCTAACTAGACAGAAGAACCAGGTATCAATTTAACTATGAAGGTGGCAATTGCTGGTCATTTCAGTCCAAAAACTGGTCCATGAATATTGAATTTTACCAAACCCTCATGTGGGTTAAACCTTGGGTCTTTCCAACAAGTTGTGTTATTATCGCTGTTTGAAGAGGAACTTTTCTACCCAAAATATTTTTCTATCTGATTTTTTTTCTAGTGTTTCTAACATACACTGTGTAGTCTTGATTGTTTTATAAAATCTTCACAAAAATATGTTAAATTTTTCCATAGACTCTTAGATGACAGAACTAGGAAAAGTCATCTACCCATTACTTTTTGCTACTATTTCATACACTGTTATTTCTACTATTGTCTAAAATGTGATATAAGCCAGAAAATACAGAAATAATTTTGAAGTCACAGGTTACTCTCTGGCCCTTTCAAAGTACATTAAAGTTTTCAATAACTGGAACAATCATGTGAATCAAAATGTCAGAAATGTAACCTATAGTACATCCTTACACGTCCCAAATGTCACCATCCCCTCCAGGATTAGTAGGTTGCAATCTCTTGGTAACAGTTGAAAATATATATGGCAAACAAACCAGTCCTCATTCAAAACTCTCATTCTGAAAACTGAGGGGCGATTGTGGTCAGAGCAGCAGACAGTGAAATCTTATTAACTGTTTAAGAAATATCTAAAAACACTGTTCATGGCACGACAATAACACCTGAAGGAAGTCAGAACTACTTTCCCTTGGTAGAGCTGCTTCAACAGCCATTTGGAAAGATGAACTTCTTTTCCAAATTAGGAGCAGCACACATAGTATTCTGATGCTGTGTCCTAAAATAGTCGAATATGCACTATTAGGGAAGGTATCTAACAGCATAGAAGTTATATCAGTGTTTATTCGAGAAAAGCTTGTGTGAGGTAAGACAACTCAGGCAGACACAAAGAGGAAAATGCTTTAGAAACAGGACATCAATTTGAATGTCACAGAAACCAGAAGTGCTATCCTTAGGGATAATGATATTATTGATGGTAAGACTTATTATTATGACTTATCTCAGGACTCAGAAAGTGACACACTGGCATGGGAAAGCTCCAAGAAAAAAAGTACACATCTAAGTGGTTCTCCACAACCTCTTCTTCAGTTCTGACATTAACAATGAACTTAAACCTGAGGACAGAGAGGTTAGGCTGAACAAAGCTGCAGCACAGCACGTAAATTTGTGGGAAGTCCAGAACTATATGCTTAAGGTAGAGTTGAGGGGTAGTTGGCTCTGTATTTTCTTATGGAAATTAGAAGCTTTACATATGGAATTCTCTGGAAATTGTCTTCATTTCATGACAAAAAAAATCTGTTTTAAATTCATTTAATGTTTGTGAATGAGTGGCAGCCTTAGAAATTGAATAGACTACTCCCTGAAGGTATTTTTATAGGAAAATAGAAGTTCTCTGTCATATTCCAAAAACAAACACATTTGGTCATTCAATAAAGACTGTACAATTCTCATGAAATTGCAAAGGGAAAACAACACTCCTGTCAAGAACAAACAAAAAGGTAAAATGTCAGTCTTTCCAGAATTCATTTTTTTCCCAAGTGCTAGAAGTGTTGGCAGATATGTGTATGCAGAACTGTAATATTAAGCAAATGAGCATGTTTAACCTCTGGGCCAGATGAATTGTATGGAAGAGTCATGTCAGATCGTGTAATGTCTAGGGGAAGTCACGCAAAATGTCAGTATAAACTAGGCTAGTATCCATCAAATATTAGATTCACCACCTTCTAGAAAATGCATAACCATCCAATTAAGTGACTTTCTGAAAGGAAGAGGAACATGATCATTCTATTTCAGTGAGCTCTTGCTTTTGGAAAGTGTTTTTCATGGAATGCAAAATTATCGCATCAGTTGATAATCTATGGCACTAACAGATCGACTTGCTCAATTTACAAATGGGTATACTACATTCAGGCAAGGGAAGTGATTTCCTCTAGGAAGGTACGTAAAAAAACCAAGACCTACCTGACTCATAATAAAACTACATAGGCTTGTGTTGATCTGATTGCAAAAGGTTCCAGCCAGCATTTCTGATTACCATTCCAAGTTTTTCCTCTACTGAAGACCTCAGAATTCTTAAAACACGAAATATTCACTGGCATTTCCTTTCAGGATATTTCATGAGGAAAGCAGCTATTATATGTAATAGCAATAAATACAAAAGAGGCTAAGGTCAAATCCGATCAGATTTACTTATGTTATAAACTCAAATTAACCCCAAGGGCACCCAAGTTGTGTTCTTGCAATCTGAGCACAGGCTATCTATGATCACTTCCCGTCTGTCTTGCTTAGAGTATATTTTGCTAAGTAGCAATACCCCTTCTTAATAGTCCAAGTGATGAATTAACAGAGTTATAAATTAAAGTAATTTCATCTGTAACATGACTATAATTATTTCTTCATCATGGAAGAATGCCACCCTTAGCCTTATTCTAATCCATAGATTCCATTCTGCTTTCTGCACTCAATGCTACTGCACTAATGGTTGGATGAGAAATAATAGCCTTTCTATGGCAAGGAAACACTTTCTTGGAACCTCATTCTGCCACTTACAAACCAGGCAACTTTGGGGAAGACACTTAATTTTTCTGACTTCCAATTTCCTCATGTGTAAAACACTGCTTGCAGAAAAACATTAAATAACAAGAGTGTGCTAAAGTGCTTGATATGTAGTAGATATTGAATATATTCAAGCATTGACTATGAATATGAATATGGTGCATTATTTTCTTGCAGCAATCTGGAATGGATTCATGGGGGAAAGAAATAAAATAAAAAACACAAAATGCTCATTTTCAGGTTCATAAGCAACTTCAAAATAATAGAGGAGCACAGCAGTAAAAGCATGAATAAAAAATGTGATTCTGCCTGCTCTATAGGCCTGGGTTTTTACCAGTTGATAACTCTTTCTTCTTATATGAGATAATATGTGGATGAAATACCCTAAGCTGGCACAGTTCAGGGTGCTTTATAGATATCATGAGCACTTGTGGATATTAAATAGTCATCCATACGCATAAGTGTACATATACATATGTACATGTACTTAGGAGCTTGCCATGAGAAACCCTAGCCTAAGGCCACGCTTGGTTTAAGCCATCAGGTGCTTTCGCATCTGTGCCTTTTCACTCTGCGTGCACCTTCTGTATCAAAGGGCATCCTGTTTCTCAGTCAATGATTGTGGTTTTTAAGGAACAGGAGCTCACTCAAGTAAGTGTGAATAAAAAGAAATGGAATATAAGTTTGCTGTGAACAATTTCATGCAAACCCAAGGGTAACCAATGAAGTCCAGTAAAGACTCTTGGAACTGGAAGTTTTACATAAGTCAGAAACCATACTTGCTCACTCTTGTCTCAAAAACACCTCTTGTCTCTGCCTGTCTCCTCTCGGCCTTCTCTCTCTCTCTCTCTCTCTCTCTCTCTCTCCTTACTTCCTCTGGATTCACATGGTCTAATTTGGTTACAGTAGCCATTTAGGTCAATCACCAATGCATTTTCGACATACATCTATGTATTTTACTTCCAATTCTTTTTTTCAAGATTATTTATTTATTTATTTGAAAGGCAATTACATAGAGAAGGAAAGACACACACAGAGACACACACACACACACAGAGAGAGAGAGAGAGAGAGAGAGAGATCTTCCATCTTCTGGTTCACTCCCCACATGGCCACAATGGACAAGAGCTTGTAACTCCATCTGGATCTCCCACATATGTGGCAGGGACCCATGAACATGGGTCATCTTCTTATGCCTTTTTAGGTGCATTAGCAGTACTTCCAAATCGTGAGAAAGAGCAGTTGACAATGAACAGGCATCTTGGGGTGCCCATCTGTAATCTACTCAGGTATGTTTGGGGGTTGAGAAATGTGGCAGAATCACTAAAGTATTCCACTGATGTGACCAGGATTGACGATGCTGAAAGAGGAATTTGGATTTGAACAAGCAACTCAGTTAGCATGACATCTTTGCTACTCTCAAAGCCAAGATTTTTACAATGAAACAAATGTTAAAGCTATGCATTTTTATTTTTCCAAATCAAATAAACCTCAAAAATATGACATTACTCAGATACTGATTTATGTTAATCTTGACATGTAACTCATTCTCAATATGTTGATTACATTGCATAATCATCATATTATTTCTATACTAAAAATTCACTAATCCAACAAATAGAACTCAGTAGATCACAATTTAGCCCAACAAAGCAATTGAAATAAAAAATAACTTAAATATGCAGTACATCTTGAATATTTTATCTTAACAAATACTTTTTGAGCATTAGGTTTATTAATGTATAACTTCTTCCTTCTAGGTTTCAATACAGGCATGTCATGGAAAATCATTTATCCATGATTGTTTTTCTACCCTCCAGCTTATTACTTAGCTATGTGTTGAATTTCCGAGATTTGCAGTATGTTATTTGCACAAGCTACAAACATAATAATTCCAAGTTTAGATTACTTTAAAATAAAATGAGAACTTAAAAAGACCTATTAGAGAAAGTGATATGATATCTGAAATTTAGTTTGAAATAATTGCAGCAGGAGAGTAGATGAAGTATAGATGAATCAAGATTGGACCTGTAGAGAGGACTGTTGAAGCTGGATGATGAGTACATCATGTTAATTATAACAGACTTTCTAATTTTAGATACAGTTGAAATTTTCCATAAAATAAAGTAGAAAGTAAAACATGTGAAGTGAGCTGAATGTAGACTCTTTCTAAATTATTACAATTTTCGTCTTTTACTTTTTTCTCACCCATGCCTAATTTGACAGATTTTTCCCCAGAAACCTTTTTTTAAGGAATACAAACTTCATGCTTTTCATAAACACAGCTTTAGGAATATACTGATTCTTAACACTGTAACCACCTTCCCACCCCTCTTCCACCTCCCTCTATTATTCTTATTTGTTACTAAGATCTATTTTCAATTAACTTTATACACATACAATTAACTCTATACTAAGAAAAGAGTTCAAGATACTGTACAGAAAATGAAAACTGTTCTGCAACAGTCAAGACAAGGGCTGTTCAAAGTCATTACATCTCCAAGTGTTAATTTCACTTCTATAGCTCACTTGTTAGGTGCTCCATTAGTTATCACAGTTCCAGCAGAACGTATGGTATTTGTCCTTTGGGGACTGGATTACTTAACTAAGTATGATGTTTTCCAGTTTTATCCATTTTATTGCAAATGACAGGATTTCATTTTCTATTTTACTGCTGTGTAGCATTGCACGGTGTATATATCTCAGTAGTTCTTTATCCAGTCTTCAGTTGACTGGCATTTGGGTTGATTCCATGTCTTAGCTATTATGAATTGAGCTGCAATAAACATGAAGGTGCAGATAACTCTTTTGTTTACTGATTTCTTTTCCCTTGGGTAAATTCCCAGGAGGGGGATGGCTGGGTCAAATGGTAGGGGTAAGTCTATATTCAGATTTCTGAGGTATCTCCATACTGTCTTCCACAGTGGCTGTACCAGTCTACAATCCCACCAACAGTAGATTACGGTACCTTTTTTCCCACATCCTTGCCAGCATTTGTAGTTTGTTGATTTCTGTATGAAAGCCATTCTAACTGGGGGGGAGGGGGGGCGTGGTGGTAGTAAAACCTCATTGTGGCTTTGATTTGTATTTCCATGACAGCTAGTAATCCTAAACATTTTCATGTGTCTGTTGGCCATTTGGATGTCCTCTTTTGAAAAATGTCTAAGTCTCTAGCCCATTTCTTAATTGGGTTGTTTGTTCTGTTGTTACTGAGTTTCTTGAATACTTTATAGATTCTGGATATTAATCCTTTATCAGTTGCATAGTTTACAAATAATTTCTCTCATTCTGTTGGTTGCTTCTTCACTCTCCTGAGTGTTTCTTTTGCAGTGCAGAAACTTCTCAATTTGATGAATCCCATTTGTTAATTTTGGCTTTGGTTGCCTGTACCTCTCTTGGCCTATGAAAATATTTTACAGGGTTTCCCCAATGTTCTCAAATAATTTGATGGTATCAGGTTATAGATTTAGGTCTTTAATCCATTTTGAGTGGACTTCTGTGTAAGGTATAAGATAGGGGTCTTGCTTAATACTTCTGCATGTGGAAATCCAGTTTCCCCAGCACCATTTGTTGAAGAGACTGTCCTTGCTGCAGGGATTCATTTTAGCTCCTTTGTCAAAGATAAGTGGTTGTAGGTGTGGGTGTTGATTTTTGGCATTTGTATTCTATTCCATTGGTCTATCCATCTGTTCTTGTACCAGTACCAGACTGTGTTGATTAAAACTGCCCTCTAGTATGTCTTGAAAACTGGTATTGTGATGCCTCTGACTTTGTTTCTGGTGTTTAAGATTGCTTTAGCTATCCAGGGTCTCCTGTGTTTCCATATGAATTTCAGTATCATTTTTTCTATATCTGAGAAGAATGTCCTTGGTATTGTGATTGGTATCATGTTGAATCTGTAAATTGCTTTTGGAAGAATGCACATTTTGATGATATTGATTCTTCCAATCCATGAACATGGAAGATTTTTCCATTTTTTGGTATCCTCTTCTTCTTCTTTAAGATTTTGTAATTCTCATCGTAGAGAGATGATATCCTTGGTTAAGTTTATTCCAAGGTATTTGATTTTGGGGTAGCTATTGAGAATGAGGTAGATCTTAGAAGTTCCTTTTCAGCCATGGCATTGTCTGTGTATACAAAGGATATAGATTTTGTGTGTTGATTTTATATCCTGCCACTTTATCAAACTCTTCTATGAGTTCCAATAGTCACTTAGTGGAGTCTCTTGGATCCCCTATATATAGAATCATGTCATCTGTTAAAATGGATTGTTAGACTTCCTCTATCCCAATTTGTCTCACTTTGCTTTCTTTTACTCTTCTAATGGCTCTGGCTAAAACTTCTAGACTAATATTGAATAGTAATGGTGAGAGTGGGCATCTTTTTCTCTTTCTGGATCTTAGTGGCAGTACATTCAATGTTTCCCCATTCAATAGGATGCTGTGAGTTTGTCATAAATTGCCTTGACTATGTTGAGGAACGTTCCTCCCGTACCCAATTTGATTAGAGTTTTCATCCTGAAAGGGTGTTGTATTTTATCAACTGCTTTCTCTGCATCTATTGAGAAAATCACATGTTTTTTTTTTTGTTTTTTTTTTTTTTGACAGGCAAAGTTAGACAGTGTGTGAGAGAGAGAAACAGAGAGAAAGGTCTTCCTTTTTCCATTGGTTCACCCCCCAAATGGCCGTTATGGCCAGCGCATTACGCCGATCTGAAGCCAGGAGCCAGGTGCTTCCTCCTGGTCTCCCGTGCAGGTGCAGGGCCCAAGCACTTGGGCCATCCTCCACTGCCTTCCAGGGCCACAGCAGAGAGCTGGACTGGAAGAGGAGCAACCGGGACAGAATCCAGCACCCCAACCAGGACTAGAACCCAGGGTGCCGGCGCTGCAGGCAGAGGATTAGCCAAGTGAGCCATGGCACTGATCAATCAAATGGTTTTTGTTCTTCAGTTTGTTAATGTGATACATCACATTGATTTGTGAATGTTGAACCATCCCTGCTTAGTAGGGATAAATCCAACTTGGTCTGGGTTAATGATCTTTCTGATGTGTTGTTTGGATTTGATTGGTTAGTATTTTGTTGAGGATTTTTGTGTCTATGTTCATCAGGGAAATTGGTCTAGAGTTCTCTTTCTCTGTTTTATCTTTTTCAAGTTTAGGAATTAAGGTCATGTTGACATCATAGCAGGAGTTCCCTCCCTTTTGATTGTTTTGAATAGCTTGAGAATAATTGGATCTAGTTCTTTGTTAAATGTCTGGTAGAATTCAGTGGTGAAGCCATTCAGTCCTGGGCTTTTCTTTGCTGGGAGGGTCTTTATTACTGATTCAATTTCTGTCTTGGTTATTGGTCTGTTTAGGTTTTCTACGTCTTCATGGCTCAATTTAGTTAGGGTGTATGTATCCAGGAATCTATCAGTTTCTTCTGGATTTCCCAATTTATTGGCATACAACTCTATAGTAATTTTTGATTATCTAATTTATTTCTGTGGTATCTGTTGTTA
This sequence comes from Oryctolagus cuniculus, assembly GCF_051225735.1. NCBI lineage: Eukaryota > Metazoa > Chordata > Mammalia > Lagomorpha > Leporidae > Oryctolagus > Oryctolagus cuniculus. The sequence continues at coordinate 94,498,773 of NC_142888.1, forward strand.
CGTTTCCTTTTTCACCTCTAATTTTATTGATTTGGGTCTTCTCTCTCTTTCTTTTGGTTAGTTAGGTCAATGGTGTGTCAATTGTGTTTTTGTTTTATTTTGTTTTGTTTTGAAAAAACCAACTTGTCATTTGGCTGATCTTTTCTACTGTTTTTTGGTTTTAATTTTTTTGATTTCTTCTCTAATTTTAAGTATTTCTTTTCTACTACTAGTTATGGGTTTGGTTTGCAATTGTTTTTCTGTGTCCTTGAGATGGATGCATTGATAGTTCATTTATTCTGTGCCTTTCCAATTTCTTGATGTAAGCACGAATTGCTATAAACTTTCCTCTTAAAACTGCTTTTACTGTTTCCCAAAAGTTTTGATAAGTTGCATTGTCATTTTTACTTTTGTCCAGAAATTTTTTTTATTTGTCTTTTGATTTCTTCTAAGACCTACTGTTCATTCAGGAGCGTGTTGTTCTGTCTTCATGTGTTTTCACATGATTCCTGAGATTCCTGAGTTGCTGGTCTCCAGTTTCATTCCATTGTCGTCAGAGAAGATGCATGGTATTATTTCAATTATTTGAATTTGCTGAGACTTGCTTTATGGCTTAGCATGTGGTCAATCCTTGAGAAAGTTTCATGCACTAGTGAGAAGTCTGTATATTCTGCAACTGAGGGATGAAGAATTCTGTAGATATCAGTTAGGTCCACTTGTTCTATAGTGTCAATTAATTCTGTCATTCTCTTGCTAATTTTCTGTCTGGTTGATATGTCCATTGCTGAAAGTGGGGTATTGAAGTCCCCCATTACTATTGTATTAGTGTCTGTGTCTCCCTTTAGATACATTAACACTTCTTTTAAATAACCAGGTGCCCTATAATTAGGTACATATATGCTTATAATAGTTACATCTTCCTGTTGAATTGATCCTTTAAAAATTACATTGTGCCCTTCTTTTCCTCTTTTAACAGTTTTTGTGTTAAAGTCTATTTTGTCTGATATTAGGATGGCCACACCAGCTTTTTCTTTTCGATTTCTGTTAGCATGTAATATCTATTTTCATCCTTTCACTTTCAGTCTGCGTGCATCTTTGTTGGTGAGATGTGTTTCTTGTAGGCCGCAAATAGATGACTTTTGTTTTTAATCCATTCAGCCAGTCTGTATCTTTTAACTGGAAAGTTGAGGCCATTTATATTCACAGTGACAATTGATAAGTATTAACTTGGTCCTGCTATTTTTTTGAATACATTTCTATTGCTTACTTTATATTTTACTGGGAGGTTTTCTCCTTTCACTTTTTTCATAGTGAAGACCATGTTTCTGTGTTTGTGTGGGTAATGCAACCTGAAGAATCTTTTGTAAAGCTAGACTAGTGGTGACAAATTCTTTCAATTTCTGTTTTTTATGGAAGTCTTTATTTCACCTTCATTCATAAATAAGAGCTTTGAAGGGTACATTATTCTGGGTTAACAGTTCTTTTTCTCTTAAGACTTGGAATATAACTCGCCATTATCTCATAGCCTGAAAGGTTTCTGTTGAGAAGTCAACTTTGAGTCTAATTGGAGATCCTCTGAAAGTAATCTGACACTTCTCTCATGCACATTTTAGAATCTTTTCTTAATGTTTTACTGTGGAGAGCTTGACTTCAATGTGTCGTGGTGAAGATCTTTTCTGGTCATGTCTATTAGGATTTCTATTTGCTTCCTGAACTTGGACGTCCCTTTCTTTCTCCAAATTTGGGAAGTTTTCTATGATTATTTCAATAATAACGCCTTCTGATTCATTCTTTCTTTCCACACCTTCAGGAACTGCTAAGACCCATATGTTGGCTTGTTTGATAATATCCCATAAATCTGTGATACTGTTTTTCAGTTTTCTTGTACTTTTTTTTTGTCTGACTGTAAAATTTCCAGATATTTGTCTTCCAAGTTGGATATTCTTTCTTCTGCCTCACCTAGTCTGTTCTTAAGCTTTTCCATGGTATTTTTTATTTGTTCTATTGAATTTTTTTTAGTGTCCATTTCTTTTTTTTATTTCTTTATTTCATTTCTTTATTTTCTTATTTATTTGACAGATAGTTAGACAGTGAGGGAAAGAGACAGAAAGAAAGGTCTTGCCTCTGTTGGCTCACCTCCCAAATGGCCACTACGGCTGGCACTGCACTGTCCCGAAGCCAGGAGCCAAGTGCCTCCCCCCGGTCTCCCATGCAGGTGCAGGGCCCAAGCATCTGGGCCATCCTCCACTGCACCCCGGGGATACAACAGAGAGCTGGACTGGAAGAGCAGCTAAAGGACCAGAACCTGGCATCCATATGGGATAGGCACTGCAGGTGGAGGATTAACCAAGTGAGCCATGGCACTGGCCCTGTTCTATTGAATTCTTTATTTCCAATATTTCATCTTGATTTCTCTTTAAAAATCTCAATTTCATGGGCAAAATTTTCTTTCATACAATGTACACATTTCTTTAGTTCCTAAATTTGCTTCTAATTACTTCTAAGTAATCTTATGATCAATTTTTTAATTTCGTTTCTGGCATTTCATCAATCTGTTTATTTTAACATTCTAGTTTTGAATGCTAGTGCTGTGTTCTTTTGGGGACATGATATTGTCTTCCTTATTTTTGTTGCTGCCTTTATTATTAGGCATTTGTGGCGATACTTGTTGGTTTGTTTTTTTCCCCCTATGGTGGGATTTATCTTTGAACTATTCCTCTGTGGCTTAGTGCAGTATCTGCTCTTTCAGTGAATACCAAGAGGCGTGTGCTCAGTATGGTAAAGGAACACTGAGCATGTAGAACTGCCCACAGTGACTGTCCAAAGTTCCAACTGCAGCCTGTGCCGTCCCATGCATATAGAGTGTGCTCACAGTCCCAGCACACAAGGCTTCCACAGTCACGAATTCCCAGTCTTTCCTGTCAATTCTCCCAGCCAGACTCAGACATCTCCTCTCAGTAGGTTGCTAGGCATGTGGACACAAGCTGGCACAGCCGCTGTGTATGTCCAAAATGGTGCCTGCCCTCTCTCATCTAGTTACAAGGTGTCAATGACAGTTGGTCTGGGAGAGAGAAACATTCCCCCTGTTTATTCTCTCTAGCTTGGTAAGCACACTGTCCCACACAGGACTCCAGGCCGAACTCACACTAGGCTCTTCCTGAAGCTTTATCACCATTGGCTTGGGCTACTGTCTGATCTCACCTAACTTCAAAGCTGATGCTGAGGCTTTCAACTGCTATGGTCCTGAGTTGTGTGTCCACACCCTCCAGGCAGGCCCACACTGTCCCTCTAATTTGTGTGGATTTTCCTCTGCTGTTTTCTCCCTAACTCTTCCCTGAGACCAGATTTGTTAGTACCTTACTTTTACCAAGTCTTATACAGACATTCAGCCTAGATTTCATTGAAGCAACGATTCACTCTGCATTCACATTTCATCAGTTCACATAATAATTAATTAAATCACATAACTATATTATTACATAAAATTGGCATAAATAGATGTGGAACAAATGCAACTAACCCTTTTATAAGCATACAACTCAAATAGTTAAAGCAGAAGTGTCTGGGAAAACCAGACATTTCTTTTTTTTTTAAGATTTATTTATTTGAAAGGCAGAGTTACAGAGAGACAGAGCAAGAGAGAGAGAGGCCTTCCATCTGTTGCCTCACTCACCAGATGGCTGCAACAGCTGGAGCTGGGCCTATCCGAAGCCAGGAGCTAGGAGTTTCTTCTGGGTTTCCCATGTGGATGCAGGGGCCCATGGACTTGGGCCATCTTCTACTGCTTTCCTAGGCCTTAGCAGAGAGCTGGATTGGAAGTGGAGCATCCGGGTCTCAAACCGGTTCCCATATGGGATGCTAGCACTGCAGGTGGCAGCCTTAACCACTACACCACAATGCCAGCCCCCAGACATTTCTTTTTAAGATTTATTTATTTATTTGAAAGACAGAGTGACAGAAAGAGGGATCAAGAGAGAGAGAGAAATCTTCCATATGTTGGTTCACTCTCTAAGTGGCCCAGCAGTTAGGTCTGTGCAAAACCAAAGCCAGGATCCAGGACCTTCATCTGGGCCATCTATATGGGTGTCATGGACCTAAATCTGCTGCCTTCCCAGATACATTAGAAGGAAACCGGTTTGGAAGCAGAGCAGCTAGGACTCAAACCAGCACGCTGATATCAGATGCTGACATCTCAAGAGGTGGTTTAACCTGCTAGGCCATAATACTAGCCCCAAGCTAGACACTTCTAACCACACTACTGAACTCAAGCAGTTAGTAAACCGTGGCCATTGGTCATTGGGTCTTACTGAATGTCAATTAATTCAGTAAGTTGATTAAGTGGAAGTTCACTAAAAGAGAGTCTACTGAACACTATTAATATTATTATTGTGTATACTCATGTGTTTTTAAAACTTTGACTTTATGTGATCCTCTTTCACAATCTAAAACTTGAGAAAGTTGGAAACTTATATGCTTGTCTCAGATGATCCTCTAGAGTAGAATGGTAGCAGTAGGAACAATTATTTTGTTGTTGTTTTTACTTCTGTCTGACAAACATGAAGATGGTTGGGGGTTAATTTCCATATTCTTACTATTGTGTTTTTCTCTTTTCACACAACTCTGATTCAACTTGCTCACCTTTAAAAAATTAGAAGTAGGCTGTTTTATGGACATTGGCTTTGGCAGGAAGCCTGATTACACTTTCTAAGCCTCCTAGTGGCCATATCAAGGAATTGATTAAAATGCAGAGACCAGTGTACCTAACCAGAGAGACAATGACTGTACTAGTAGTCTCTTACTTGGAGTTTCTGCAATCACTTGTGGAAATACCTTGTGTAAAGATAAGGGGTGCAGAACAGAAAAGTGACAGGATATGAACTCACAGCCAAAGCAAATTTATTCAAGAGAAATAAATTCACAGAGGTGGTCAACTGCCAGTGTGCACCCAGGCCAAACATGTGGAAGAGGGTACAGTCCCCCAGAGTGCTGAGCCTTATATAACTTAGGGTGGGCTAAGGGTCCAGAGTGGTGGTAGGGGCAGTAGTGAGGTAAGTTTTTCCATGCAGGTTTTGCAGGTTTTTCATGGGCTTTCAAGCTTGGAAAAGAATGCAGGGGTAAGGTGGGGAACAATGCAGGTCTTGGGGATGAGTTAGTGTCTTGAAAGAAGGCAGGAATAAGGGGGAAAAGGAATTTTTAATTACTTTCAGACAAGCGGCTAAAATGGCTCAGGCTTATGTCCTTGTTCCATCGCCTTGAAGAAGCCAGTCAGTCTTTATTTCACTGTGCATGGTGATGTAAAGTGATATGACTATTTTAAATGATAAAACTATATAGGGACTAAAATTCCTTCTCTTCCTCCCTCCATGACACCTAATAAAGGTGCTTCCAGAATGAAATTGTCATACTTCCCATTGGGTTTCTTTTTTCAAACTCTTACTTGAGGAAGTTGGAAAGGGCTGCTTTTACCTTGTTTCACCACTTTGGTATAACTAACTCATGAACACACAGGAGCAAGGCCATTGGAGCCTCCATTTTCCATCTCACGTATGCAGCCACAGCGTGCCTGAGTCACACAGCATCCATTCCTCGGAATGCATGCTGTAAGTGCAGAGGGGCTAATAATCAAATTTGGCTTCTAACAAATGGCAATTTATAATACTAAAACTAATGAGAGGTCAAAGAACTAAACTCTGCAAGGAGTTTTAATTATCTTGTCCTTTGTGACTCCACAAGAACATTTTTAAAGGAACACTGTTGCACAGTATTCAATTGGTACTTTAAATTTCATTAAGATTTACATAACCTATTAAATAAATGGGAAATATGTACTTTATTTCCAAGCACAGTAAGAACCTAAAACATTCTCTTTAGGATTAGAAATCAAGCACTATATTGATTTGTTGTTCCAGTAGAATATAATTCATGGAGTATTTTGCAAGCACTGTTGAATGGAGTACATTGAGTCTTTCTTTAGGGAAATCTCTAGGTTGGGTAGCATATGTGAAGATAACTACACCAAACAGAACAACTACAACTAGATTTTTCAATCTTTGCTTCCTGTGCCATCTCACTGGTTTTTTTCTTCTTATTTCCACTTCCCTCTGTTGCACTACCACACCCATTGCTTCTTCAGGTCAAAATGCTCTTCATGGGGTGGGCATTTGGCCTAGCAGTTAAGACACCTGCTTCCTGTATCACAGTACCTGGGTCAGATACCCGTCTCCAGTTCCTGACTCCAGCTTCCCTTCCTGCTAATGTAGACACGGAGAGGCAATGATGATGGCTCATATAATTGTATTTCTGCCATTCATGTGAGACTTAGATTAAATTCCTGGCTCTGGGCATTTAGGGAGTAAACCAGCAGATGGATGCTTGCACTTGCTCTTGCTTGCTCTTTCTCTGACTCTTAAAATAAATAATAATAATAAAACCTAATTTTAAAAGATAATGCTGGGCCAGCACCATGGCTCACTTGGCTAATCCTCCACCTGCGGCACCGGCACCCCAGGTTCTGGTCCCTGTTGGGGCGCCAGATTCTGTCCCAGTTGCTCCTCTTCCATTCCAGCTCTGGCCCGGGGAAGGCAGTGGAGGGTGGCCCAAGTGCTTGGGCCCCGCACCCGCATGGGAGACCAGGAGAAGCACCTGGCTCCTGGCTTCAGATCAGCCGTAGAGGCCATTTGGAAGGTGGACCAACAGAAGGAAGACCTTTCTCTCTGTCTCTCTCTCTCTCACTGTCTAACTATACCTGTCAAAAATAAAATAGATAATGCTTTTTCATATATGATGGCTTAACCTCTTTCTGGGCTTTCTTTGGGGACAGGTTTGTTAGTCGAGGAGTAGCAAAATTGATTGCTAAACCAAAATTCTTTATTAAGCCAAAACTCTTGAGACTGAGAGATCTATGAAATAAAAGATATTTATTGAGCTGCTACAGAGGCAAACCATAAAAAGGATCCAGTCCTTGGACAAGTTTCCACAAACTACCATCAGCAAGGTTAGGTAACTGTTGGGAAAAATGTCTGCTGGACCTAGAGCTAAGACTATTCTTATAAATTTTGGGGGAAAAAAAGCATAATTTGTTTACAATGAATCTACATCAGCTATAGATAAGAAAAGCAGGAGAAAACAAAGCAGTGAGGAAAGCTTTGGGATAGGAGAGTAATTCCTATGGGGAACACTTATTGCTTCTGGATTGGTGGGAGTTAACAGTCCAGAAAATTTAAATGTAAACATGGCACAATGGCTGTGCCATTTGATAGTGATGAGATTTAAGTCAATGTGGTGCCAAATATCCGTGGCTTCCACTACCCAGGTCCTTGAGTTTGCTTCAAGCAGGAATTCAGGAAAAAGTTGGAGAATAACAAATGGTGAGCAGCTGGTATTTTGTTGAGAAAACAAAGATACACACTAGATGAACAGAGTGAGGCCAACTTAGGCCAACTTAGAGGAGAGTGGTGTGGTACGTCTCTGAATTGTGTTTAACACTATATGGGACACTCCGTGAAAGGGGAGGTACATTTTAATAAGGGAGAAGAATATTCATGGATTTTCTGAGAAGTTGGTAGAGATTTCCCTGAAACCTACTTCTACCCTTTTTTCCCTCCTTAAATGGTCCAGTGTTTCCTGTCCTGGCTGCTGGTAGGTGTGCCATTCAGCATGATAGAGTACTAGCATGACAGGTCAATCTAGGTCAGCTTTGACCCCCCAAAACTGGCTTGAGCCTGTTTCAGGCAGGGGGTCTCTTTGTCTTCAGAGCAAGGAGAACCGAAACCACATCCTATAGATCTTGAAATAATAGGAACTATTACCTCCAGATAACAACTGCTTCCATTTCACCCTTGTCCCAAAGGTTTCAAGATACACTCAGGAATGTATAACATTATTTTTCTTTGGTTTAGCAGCAACTGTTAACTGATTAATTTCTTTTATCTCCTCCTCCCTCCAACCTCTGGCCTTTGTAATTAAACATAAGATATCTCAGAATTTTTTATGCTGATTAATGGAAGAAAGCCATGATACCAACTGAATGTGGAACTACTCACGCAAAAATGAAAAAAAAAAAAAAACTGCTACATGCAAAAGCTGGAGGAAAGATTAATTCAGAGACATTAGAAATTCTAACATCAATAGACTGTGAGTGCTGTTGGTTAGGAAAGTCTTTTGTTACCAAAGGGGCTAATTGTCCAAAGGTAATGTCTACTGGTCAAGCCAATTTAAGGCCAAAGAATGCATTTGGGCAAAAAGTTTTCTTTTATCAATAGCTATGACAATAAAACAGTAAATGGAACACAAGAAAATCGAACATTTCCATATCATCATGGCAGCAGGACAACTAGCCCAGAGCATTGAGAGGCTTAGTTGCTCTTATTTTTGGGGGAAAAAAAAAAAAAAGCCATTGCCCTTATTTTGAAAAAAAAAAAGCCATAAGTTAAAGCAGAAAATCAAACACAAGAAATTGGAAACAATATAAGTTTAAGAAGCTTTCTTCTTGGAAAAGACAAATTCTAGAAATGCTTCTGCTAAGCTTGTCATCTCCATTCCCTGCCATGTAACACTGCTTTATTGTTCTTTTAAATTGGTAGCCCATTGTTTTATAAGACAGTGTAGTTCAAGGGCTAAGAGCATTGTGCCCTAGAGTCAAACTGAATCCCATTTCTGTCACTGACAATCAATGTCGTCTTGAGCAGGTTACTTTTTCCTAAGCCTCAGTCTCCTCATTTATAAAATTGGGAAACTATCAGCAAGGCATCAAGAGTACAAGCTTTGGAGCCAAACTGAGTTCTGATCCTCTGCTCACCTACATAGTGGCAGTGGGATGTTGAACAAATTGGCTACCCTCTCTCAAATGCCCCCTCCATAAGATGAAGCTGATCATTCTCATGATCTCACAGGATCATTGTGAGAATTATAGAATACATAGAAAGCATCTAGTAAGAGTTCAATAAACGGCATTCATATCTACCTCAGTATGTTGTTACAAGGATGAAACAAGATAATGAATGAAAAGTTTTGTGCTCAGTATAATAAGTGCTGATAAATAAGTGCTCAAAAAGGAGCCACTGTTGTAGCATTGTGGGTTAAGCCACCACCAGGATGCTGGTATCCCATATGGGCATTGACTCAATTCTCTGCTGTTCTACTTCCAATCCAGCTCCCTGCTAGTTTTCCTGGAAAGCAGTAGAAGATGGCCCAAGTCCTTAAGCCCCTGCACCACGTGGAAGACTTGAAAGAAGCTCCTGGCTCCTGGTTTCAGCCTGGCCCAGACCAAGCCATGGCAGCCATTTGGAGAGTGAAACCAGAGGATGGAAGATCACAGTCTCTTTAACTCTGTCTTTCAAATAAATAAATAAATAATCTCTTTTTTTAAAAAAGTGTTCAGTAACTGCTTAGTGTGAGGGCCAAAAAATTCCTGTGCTCTCTAAGTTTCTGTACCTGAGGGCTAAGAATTAGACTAACAAATTTATAGATTACTAGTAGAAAAAAACCACACACTTTTATCAATATTTATGTGCATGGTTCCTTACAGAAAAGAAGTGAAACTCAAAGAAGTGGCTAGAACTAGGAATTTACCACCATTTTAACAATAGAAAGGGGTTTTGACCTTCAAGAGATAATAAATCATGGGCAACTGACCAGGAAATAAATGGAAACCTAATGGAACATAAGGATTATTTTAGTAAGGTCTCTTTAAGCAAACTCATTGTTACCAGACAAATAATCAGACATCTTGCTGCTTATTGCTTGGACAGCCAATTCACCAGAGACGAGTGTTGGTAGGAATGAGATTAAATCCTAAACTCTCATCTGTCCCCCTTAGCTCAAGGAGTCCTTGTTGTCCTTTATCAAAAGGAATTTACTGACTTAACAGAGTGATCCAGCTGGCCTCACAAAATTCTAATCACCTGACTCAAGCAGCCATTTGCTTCTCCAATAGTTAAGAGCCTTGATGGCCAGTATTGCCCTGGAGTGATTTGTATAGGGGAATTCCAGGTCTGGGCAGAATGTAACTACCACCTGTACAAAAACCCAAGACCAACTGGCACCCACCTGGCCATCACAAATTGCATAAAAAGCATGGCATCACTGAGCAAACATAGGTAGGTCATGAGTACCACCGACCAACCAGAAACTTGGACATGAGTTGATCACACCTCTCAGCTCTAATTTCAGTCTATAAATCATTCACCTCCATGAACCCAGGAATTAAGCATGAGCTGCCCAGCTCCTTGCTCTGTACTCTGTAATAAATACCTGCTTTCTTCTACCACCCCAATGACAGTGATTGGCTTTCTGCCAGGTGAGCAGCCTGGCTTGCTATAGCAACACCTCCAACTAGTTTGGGATATTGTTCTGCAACAAGAAAATGTTTATTTCAAGAATTCAGCAGTCTTGGGAAGTGGTTGATCTCTGGATCCCAAATGTGCTCTTTCCACCCAACAAGCCAGCAAAAAGTTGATGTTGTTGTTTTTAAGGGATTTCTCATCCTTCCCTTTTCTAAAAAACCGATTTCTGTATTTGAAAGACAGAGTTACAGAGAGAGAAGGAGAGACAGAGAGATCATCCATCCACGCAGGATTCACTCCCCAAATGGCTCTTTTTCTCTTGATCCAAAATGTGTTCTTGTGCCCAACAAGCCAGCAAGAGGGGTTTTTAAGGGGCAGGGACAGTTGCAGGGTGAGGTTAGAAAGAACACAAAGAGTCTATTCACTTGACAATTATGCAGATGTCCAGGCTTTGTTCTGATGAGGTTCCAGCCAGCACCTTGCCTTCTGGGAAGGCCAGTGTCAGCCAGGTGCAGGCCTCTTGCCCAAGGGGCTCAGTATGCAGAGTAAGAGCTTAAAAATTCACTACTTGATGGATGACCTGAATTGTTGCTGGGGCTTTTCCACCTATAGGTTTTATATACTAAAGTATAATGAAGTATCACTGTACTTTCCAAAGAATTTTTACCATAGAAGATTCTCTTTCATTATGTCTTAATTGGATTCAATATAGGACTTATTTGAATGTTCTCTTCATCAGCAGAATTGTGTTATTATCTGAAGCAGACAAAGCAAAACTTAATTCCTAGGGCTATGAATTGCCATAGTGGGCCTGTGTTGCTTTAGTCTATCCAGAACTTTTATCCTCTTTCCTGAGAGTAGAACCCTTCTTTTTTATAAGGAAAAAGTCAAAATCCAAATCAGTTTATCTGATTTGAGTCCTTCCCTGGCCATTAGAGAGGTCTTGGGACACAGAAGAGGTCTTTTGACTGAGATCCAGCAAAAGACCCTATTGTTAGGAAACTGGCGCAGTTGTAGCCAGGTGGCCACATGGCCCAGCTATCTGAGCCAGGCTCCACCCCCATCCTAATGGGATTCGCTGCTCCTGCTTCCCTGCCCGCCCTCAGGCAAAGTTTTAAAAGGGCTTGTTCCTGAACACGTGTTCTCTTGGCCCTTCCCTCCTGCTCTCTCTCAGTTCCTCTCTCCAGCCTCCTCCTCTGGTCTCTTGGCTCTTGGTTCTACCCTTCTGCTCTCTGCTCTATCTTCTGTCCTCGCTAGCTCCTCTCCTCTGGCTCTCTCTCTTATATTTTTGCTCTTTTTCCTTCGCCGCCCCTTCACTCCGGTCTATAGGGTGTTCCCTAATAAACCCTTTCCCTTACTCCAGTGTCCGGTGTGCTTTGCGACGGCTAACATTAAGATATAACACCTATTGGGGCCAGCATTTGCCCCGGTGGTTAAGATGCCACTTGGCTCACTTGTAACCCATATTGGAGAGCTTGGGTTTGAATCCTGGCTCTGCTTCCAACTCAGCTTCTTGTTAATATGTGTCCTGGGTGGCAGCAGGTGATATCTCAAGTACTTGGGTTCCTGTCACCCACATGGGAGAACCAGTCAGAGTTCCAGGCTCCTGGCACTAGCGTGGCCCAGCCTCAGCTGTTATAGGCATTTGGGAGTGAGACAGTGGATTGAACGCCTCTCTTTTTCTGTCTTCCCCTGTCTCTGTCACTCTCTGCATTTCAAATAAAATAAATATACACGTTATTTATTTTTTAAAGCATTTATTTGAAAAGCAGAGTTACACACACACACACACACACACAGAGAGAGAGAGAGATTTTCCATCCATTGGTTCACTCCCTAAACGGAGGCAACAGCAGGAGCTGGACCAGGCTGAAGCCATGATCCAGGAGCTTTATCTGGGTCTCCCACATGGGTAGAGGGCCCCAGCACTTGGGTCATCCTCCATTGCTTTCCCAGGTGCATTAGCAGAGAGCTGGATTAAAAGTGGAGCATCTGGGACTCGAACCGAACCAGCGCCCATATGGGATGCCTGTGCTAAAGGTGACGACTTCAATCACTCACTACCCCACAGCACTGGCCCCAATACATACATTTTAAAAGAAAAAGAAACAAAGTGACCTGCCTCTCTGGCCCCAGTGATTGGTCCAGGGATGAGCACATTATTCAAGTCAGACTAGACAAGGTGTTTCTCCTGAAATTGCTGCACACAAGTTTGAGGTGCCTGATGGTCGCCTTCCCACTCCTGTGCCTCTGTGCAGTGAGAATGTATGAGAATGAAAACAAGCAGAAATGATAGGCAGAGAAAGAATCAGAGCTCCTGGATCTAGCTTTGTCCAGAGCTAATGAAACCTACCTGTAACTTCATAGATACAGCTGCCATTATACTCTCCTAGCTTAGTTTGCATAGGACTTCTCACACCTGGGACCAAAATATTCCCAAATAGTGTCTTTCCACGTGTAATTAGGACAAAGTAAAAAATGTAGAGTTATACCTCATAATTGGTGTCCTTTTCAGAAGTTGAGAGCAAGTCAAAATTTTGCAAATAAATCACACTCTATCAAAAGTAATGCAGTACTAAGAGGAGACGTGTTGTCTGGAGGGAAGAGGGGGTGGGCGTTCATAGTATAGTCCAGTTGTTTTAAGGAAAGTTATTACAATCACAACAGAAAGGTGCAAGCAATTCACAGTTTCTCAAGGAGGACTCTGCGGTTGTCTTTCATGATTTCTGCAAGATAGCAATAGCTTTAGTGATTTCATTACTTCCTGGGTTGAATTCTCACCCGTGTAGGCTCAGAAATTTGATTTAGTTGGTGCACTAAGATAGGATCTGTCCCTCAGGGGAGGATTCCCATTAAGAAAGCTTACAGAGACGAAAATAGAAAACCAAAATACCAATTGATTAATAGACAGTGAGAAAGACAATCATCCATTGGGCCAGAATCCTTGTATCAGCCCTACATTGCATTCTATTATTAGGATGTAAGTTACATCTTGATAGTCTGGAACAGCCCTCAGCTGCTTTTTATGCACCTGTGGGATAGTAAATAAGAAGTCTGGAATTAGATAACCAGTATGAAAGTTCGCATAAAAATCTGAATTTCCAACTTCTGAAGAACCAGAATACCTATCAACACTGGATTCTCCTTTCAGGCATTATTTGCCTGAATCTAAACAGAAGCAAAGGCCTTTTTATGGGATAGCTACTCTCCAGTATACTAGGACACTCCTCATGCAATTTCTGCATTATGTTCCCTTCCTGATTTATACAGGCATTTGAGTTTGATACATTTAGAAAGCTAAATAGGAAGCCAGTATGCTCATCTTCATGGATTGGCTCAAGGAGCAATGTGAGTGAAACCCACAATTAAAGTGACTCTTGGGAATTTTACTGGGAATACTGGGACTATAGTATGAAAGCCCACATTTTTCTTCTGCTGCACATGAAATAGCAAACATGTATGCCAGGATACTGCTGGAAGATATCCTGGGACTATGAGGGAAGTAAATCCTAAAATGATAAGCTTCATAAAGGAAGACAGCAGAGACATCAGAAGAAATACTGTCTTTTGGGACTTGATGGAACTGTAGGAGCAAGCCTTTCCTAATTGCCACTTAGTAAGCATATTGTTTTCAACAAAGCAAAATGAATTTACCAGTGTCTGAGAACTTCACAGGAAGAACAAGATGTGCCTAAGCTCTATCGACCTGAAGTTCGGAGGGCTCCATTTCCCAAAAAGAACACAAATGTTAAAATACAAAATCAGAGGGGCCAGCGCTGTGGCGTAATGGGTAAAGCTGCCTCCTGCAGTGCCGGCATCCCATATGGGCACCAGTTCAAGACTTGGCTGCTCCACTTCCAATGCAGCTCTCTGCTATGGCCTGGGAAAGCAGTAAAAGGTGGCCCAAGTCCTTGGGCCCCTGCACCATGTGGGAGACCCAGAAGAAGCTCCTGGCTCCTGGCTTCAGATCGGTGCAGCTTTGGCTGTTGCAGCCAATTGGGGAGTGAACCAGCAGATGGAAGACCTCTCTCTCACTCTGCCTCTCCTTCTCTCTCTGTGTGACTCTGAATGACAAATAATTAAATAAATCTTTAATATATATATATATATGACCAGATACTAGGGTAGACTTTGTGTTGTGCAGTTTAAAGCCACTGCTTAGGGTGCCTGCATCTCATATCAGAGTGCCTAGGAGAGAGTCCCACCTCCATTTCAGATCCAGCTTACTGCTAATTCATACCCTTGGAGGTAACAGGTAATGGGTAAGGTATTTGGGTCCCTGCCACACTCATGGGAGACATTGTTCATAATTGTGGCTCTTGGCTCCAGAAATAGGCCCACTCACCACCAGGTGAGTCTACACTCTGACTGTGGAGTCCACATTTTTACTTTCTCAATAAAATGCTTGCTGTTTACTATTTTCTATTTTTCAACTTGCTAATTCTTGAGGCAAAGTCAAGAACCTGTAGAGCTTGCAGCACTAATTGTCTGGTGTCACTACTAGCCTGGACACAAACCAGGGCTGTGCCAGGCTGAAGCTGGCAGTCAGAAACTCTATCTGGGCTTCCCACATCGGTGTCACATGGCCAAGTCCTTGGGTCATCATTTTCTGCCTTCCCAGGCCGCATTAGCAGAGAGCTGGATCAGAAGAAGAGCTGTCAGGACTTGAACCAGCTGTCCAAATTGGGATGCTGGTGTTGCAAGCAACAGCTTTACCTGCTGCACCACAATGCTGGACCCAGAACTATTTATTCTTAAGTATTTATACCCAGAGTTAGACAAATTGTGGCTTGAGGACACAATCCTTCAGAATGCCTATTCTAATCAAGACTTTTGACACCAACCACAAAGAGTTAGGGCATAACTACAAAGTTATAGGGCACAGTTCCCTAGACTGTCTTCACTTATGACATTGATTGTGTGTACAAGGGATTCCCAAAACTGTTCTCAGATGTGATAATTCACAATAAGGACTCTCAGTATTCACTGGCAAGCAATTATACTTACAGTTACGGTTTATTAAGGGAAAAAGGTACAAATCCGAAGGAAGTAACACTCAGGGCAGAGTATGGGAGGGTTCCAAATGCAAAGCTTCCATTGTTCTCAGGACGTACTGCCGCTCCAGTCTGCATGTGCCAACCGGGGATGTTTACCTGAGCTTTGAGGTCTAGAGTTTTTATTGGGACTTCATTACACAGGCACAGTTGATTGATCGTCTATGTGGTTAAACTCAATTTCCAGCAACTGCTTCCTGTCCCTGAAGATCAGACTGATATCATATGGTTTGATGGGCCAACCATGAGTCACTTCATTATCATAAACTATCAGGTGTGGTCTGAGGGACCCATCATGAATATCAAAAGTACTCATCACTCGGGAAATTGCAAGAGTTAGAATGCTATTTTCCAGTAGCTAGAACAAAGACCAGATCTCTTTGAGCAAATAAAACTATACAGTATTAAATAGTACTGACATACTTGTTATATACCTTAAATTTTATTTGGATAAATTTAAAAATATGAATAAGAGTTTTTCTGGGTCACCGTGGTCCCCACCCAACCCTGTTTTTATTGTAGGCTTATAAATTCCTTATTTTCATCATAGTTGTCAAGTTGGGGAAGCAGAGATAATTTTGTTCATACAATTTAGGTCATCTTTACAAAACATAACAATTTACAACCTCCTCAGGTGTCAAAACTTGTTAAACTGATTTTTGTTTTTGTATTAACTATTGAAAATGATAGTAACACATTTAAAAATGTTCTTATGCAAAGAAATAAATGGATTGGCTTATTTAACTCTAGTTATATGAGCAACTAGATACTCTTGCAAGGAGAATCTTTTTTAAGCATAGCTGGATTCAAAACTTCAGATATTACCATGAATTAGTTTCTTGCAATTAATCAGATGTGCTTTCCTCCTGTGAGGGGAGGAAGAAAAAAAAAATGACCAACAGACATTCCAGCAGTTGACAGCTTCAGAGTCTATGAAGAGAACAATGTTTTGGTAGTTATCAAATCCTTTTGGGAGTTTTAGGATATGTGTATTTGGTCTAATCACCTTGATTGATATACCAGGCCCATAGGTGCACTTGACCCAAATCCAGAATCTGGAGGATGGATTCTGATCCATTAAAGTGACAAAGATTTAAAGTAGTTTGGAGAATAGTTATCCAAAGTAAAATGTGGAAACTTATTAAAAAAAGTGATGGGATTTGGGGCACACAAACACATTACTCTGTTAATAAGCCAATTATCAAATGGTTTGTTAAAAGTAGTCATTTCCGTGCCCAGCATTGAGGCAGGCAGGTGCTGGCATCCGTATCAGAGTGACAGCTCAAGTGTTGGCTGCTTTGCTTCTTGTCTAGCTTCCTGATAACGTTCCTGAGAAGGGAGCACAAGATGGCCCAAGTACTGGGGCACCTGCCACCCATATGGAGTTTCAGGCTCCTGGTTTCCACCTGGCCCAGACCTTGCTGTTGTGGCCATTTGGGGAGTAAACCAGCTGATGGAAGCTTTCTCTCTCGCGCTCTCTTTCTCTTTCTCTCTGCTCTGCCTTTCAAATAAATAAATATTTTTAAAATATAGGTATTTCAAAGGTGGGCATCTGATGTAGTGGTAAAGTCACTACTTTGGATGCCCACAGCCCATATTGGAATGCCTGATTTGAGTCCTGGCTACTGTGCTTCCTATCCAGCCACCTGCTAAGGCAGCAGATGGTGGCTGAAGTATTTGAGTCATTGCCATCCACTTGGGAGACCTGGATGCAGCTCCAGTGTACTGGCCTTGCCCTGGTCTAGCACTGGTTGTTGTGGGTATTTGGTGAGTGAAACAGTAGATGGAAGTTCTGGCTCCATTGGTAAATAAAACATTTTCAAAAAGAAGTTATTTCAATCAAATAGTATTGCCTTCATTTTAACAAATTTTATTGAGAACTAACATAATGCAATAAACTACACTCGTGTTAAGTGTCTATACAGTTCTATAAATTTTCACAAATATATGTACTCAAGAAACCGCTACCATAATCAAGATACAAAACATTTTTATCACCTCCCAAAATTCCCTCATACTTCCTTATTGTCCAGTATCATGCCCAACCCAACACCAGCAACCACATGATCTGCTTTCTGTCAAGACAGGTTTGGTGTATTTTCCAGAATTTGCTATAAATGAAAACATAATATATCTACTCTTTTATGTATGGCTTCTTTCATTCAGCATAATGTTGGTGATTCACCTGTAATAGAAGAGCTCACTTTCTCAAATGTCTGAGAAATACAGCATCATGTGGATACACCAAAGTTTGTTTATATCTCCCCAAGTTCAGGCATATTTGGGTTGCTTCCTGTCTATAGTCACAATTAACGTTGTTCTGAACACTCATAAAGAAGTTTTAATGTGAACATATGTTTTTATGTCTCTGGATAAATATCTAGAAATGGAATAGGTAAGAGTCATGGTAGATAAATATTTAATTTCAAAGGAAACTGTCAAATTGCCAAGTATTTGTATGCTATATTCTCACCATCAGTACATGAGAATTTTAGATACTTGAGTATTCTTTTTTTTTTTTTGACAGGAAGAGTGGACAGTGAGAGAGACAGAGAGAAAGGTCTTCCTTTGCCATTGGTTCACCCTCCAATGACTGCCACAGCTGGCACGCTGCAGCCGGCGCATCACGCTGATCCGAAGCCAGGAGCCAGGTGATTCTCCTGGTCTCCCATGCAGGTACAGGGCCCAAGGACTTGGGCCATCCTCCACTGCACTCCTGGCCACAGCAGAGAGCTGGCCTGGAAGAGAGGCAACCGGGACAGAATCTGGCACCCCGACCGGGACTAGAACCTGGTGTGCCGGCACCGCAAGGCCGAGGATTAGCCTATTGAGCCGCGGCGCCGGCCAGAAACTTGAGTATTCTTTCCAATAGTTAATGGTATAATTTTAGTTTTAGTCTTTGTACTAGCTATATAGTAGCAGCCAATTGTCCTTTAAATTTGCCTGTTCCCAATAACTAAAGAGGTTGGGCACATACTCTTTTGTAAAGTGTCTCTTCTGACATTTTGCTCATTTTATATTAAGATGTCTTCTTATTATCTAATTATGAGTTTTTTATAATTTTAAAATTGAAAATATAAATTTAAAATTTATTTTAAAATGAAAATTTTAAAAATTATAATATTTAAAATGTATAAAGTTCTTTCCCCAATATAAGTATTGTGAATGTTTTTCCTACTCTGTGATTTGCCTTTTCATTACTAAACACATGCTTTCTTTTTTTTAGAAAACTTTAATAAATAAAAATTTCAAAAGTACAACTTTTGGATGATAGCAGTTTTTCCCCCCATAACCACTCTCCCAATCACAAACCATCCCAACTCCTACTCCCTATCCAATCCCATTCCTCATTAAGATTCATTTTTAATTATCTTTATATATAGAAGATCAACTTAGTATATACTCAGATTTCAACAATTTGCACCCACACAACACACAAAGTAAAAAGTACTGCTTGAAGACTAGTTTTACTGTTAATTCTCATAGTACAACACATTAAGGACAGAGGTCCTACATGGGGTGACTCCTATTGTTGATTTAACATTTGAGGACTGATTCTGAGACCAGAATGCTGTTCAGGGCATTTACCATTATCCAACTTCCCATGTTGGATCATTCTCTCCTTTTAAATTCTATCTATTATTATTAACAGACACTTGGTCTGGCCTGCGCTGCGGCTTACTAGGCTAATCCTCCACCTTGCAGCGCCGGCACACCAGGTTCTAGTCCCGGTCGGGGCACCGGATTCTGTCCTGGTTGCCCCTCTTCCAGGCCAGCTCTCTGTTCTGGCCAGGGAGTGCAGTGGAGGATGGCCCAAGTGCTTGGGCCCTGCACCCCATGGGAGACCAGGATAAGTACCTGGCTCCTGCCATCGGATCAGCGCGGTGCGCCGGCCGCAGCGCACCGGCCGCGGCGGCCATTGGAGGGTGAACCAATGGCAAAGGAAGACCTTTCTCTCTGTCTCTCTCTCTCACTGTCCACTCTTCCTGTCAAAAAAAAAAAAAAAACACACACACACACTTGGTCTTATTTATGTGTTCCCTTTGACACTTAATCCTGTCTTTATGATTAATTATGAACTTAGACTGATCACTGTAACTAGTAAGATGGCATTGGTACCTGCCAACTTAATGGGATTTGGAGTCCCATGGCACCTAAACACAGGTTTTCTAAGACTAAAGCTTTTTAAGTTTTGATAGGATTCAATTTACCTTTTGTTCATGGCTTAGCTTCTTTTTGTCCTAAGACATTTTTGCCTACTCCAACATCTGTTTTCTTCTATAATTTGTATACTTTCAACTCTTACATTTGAGTATGTAATTTGTTTGCTTTTAATTTTTTATCTTCATTTTTTTATTTGAAAGGCACACAGAGAGAAATAGATCTTTCATCTACTGATTCACTACCCAAATTCCTGCAATTGTTGAGGCTAGGCCAGGCTGAAGCCAGGAGACAGGAACTCTAATTCTGGTCTCACATGTGGATGGCAAGCTGCCAAGTATTTGAGTCTTCATCTGTTGCTTCTCAGGTGTACATCAACAGAAAGCTAGATCAGAAGTAGATTGGTGAGGGTTAGAACCAGTCATTCAAGTAGAATGTGGATATCCCAAGTAGTACCTTAATTGCTAAGTCAAATACTTGCCTCTGTGGTTTGTTTTGATTTTTCTGTATGGCATTAAGTCAAAATAAGTTTTTTCTTTTTTTAAAGAGATAAGTGTCAGGGTCTCAAGCCCGATGCTGGCCCCTGACCAGCAGGGGCAGTGCAAACACTCACCAACAAGGCGAACAGGAGAGGTAAGGTCAACGACAGATGATGAACATACCACAAGCACCTGTGAGTTCTGTTGAAGCAGGAACCCCTTTATTGAAGAAGTGTGCAGGCTTATAAAGCTTACAAAAGACAGGCGCAGTAGGGGAGCCAATCAGCGAAAAGGTCATGCAGGCATGGGTGGATCATGCACTGGGGCATCTTAAGCAAAGTATAGGGATCACGCACTGTCCACAAGTCTGGAACTAAAGTGGACCTATCCCTGCTGGTGGTCAGTCAGACGCAGCAGCAGGGAGTCAAGTCAAGTAAGAAAGAACTAATTTATTGTGCGCATAGCAAAACATTTTAAAGCACAAAACTGCAGTCATCGGGGCAGGGCATAAAGACCAACCAATTACTTAAAAGGCCATTTTACAGGGTGATTTTTTACAGGACCAGCCACATGTCTGTACACTTGTCATCAGTTGTCACCTCCCCTGGTGCTGTGCAGCCAATCAGCGTTGGTGGTAAACAACTTTGGATACCACCCACTGTCGCTCCCCCTCTTCGTGGAGGAACAACACAGGACCCTGCGCTGTTCTTTTGTCTGCTCGGCCCTCCCTGGGTTTGCTGCTGGTTCTTCCCGGGGTTGGCTGCCGATCCTTCCACCTCCGTGGAAGGGCGGCTCCCCCTGCCACTTTCCCCACTTCTGCGGGGGAGCGGCACACCGCTTGCCGGCTCTCTCGGGGGCTGCTCAGATGTTATCCAGATGTTCCTTTTAGATGTTCCTGGTGCATGTTGTCTCTCTCCTCCTTTATAGTCCTCTTCCACCAATCCCAACTCTGCTACCCACACACCGAGTATGCTGCTCTCCTCCAATCAGGAGCAGGATCAGCTCCTGCAGGTTATTGGTCGAACTGGAGGCAGCTGTGTAGAAGTTGTTTACTCCTCTCCCAGCGCCATATTGTGGGAGAGCAGATGCATAGAATAAGTCTTAATTCCAGTAACTTAGTCTAGTCCGAGTTGCTCCCCACAACCCACCTTACTTCCTTTGGGCGCCATCTTTGAATTGCCTCATGTGCCTAATTGCTGGCTCCAAGAGCCAGCCGCCTGGGGCATCTGGGGTCCTGCATGTCCTGGGGCATGTGAGTGGCAGATCAAGACCAGTGCGGCCAGGCCTTTCCTAATTTCCCCACAGATTCTCCCTTTTTTGTTTTATATTAAAGAGAGAAAAAGAGGAACTAAGCAGAGAGTGTGCCTGTCTTAGGTTGTCCCCTCTGACTGGGATCAGCCCTTTAGGGAGCATGTCTGTCTGAGGTTGTCCCCCTCTGGGGATCTTATCCGTAGTAGTCTTTGACTACTACTCCAGCTGTTAAGGGCTGCCCCAGGGGATCTTACCGGTCATTGGCTACCAGCTCAGCAACTCAGGGTATGATGTATTATACCTCTACATCTTGGCAGTGGCCGTGGATGGATGTACAGGGTTCCCAATCGGGTGCTTAAAGAGCGGCATAACCCGGTTCTTGAAGAGTGGCACATTGTTGTCAGACCACCATTAACTGGACTGCAGCTATGCGATCTTAGACAAATTTACAAGGACAATGGAGAGCAAGGGGCCCACAACGGGGAGGAGATAAGGAAGCCATCCCCCAAGGCCCAACCACAGGTAACTAGAGCTTCAATGTCTTCTTGGAGGGTCTTGATCTTGTCCTGGACAATGCCGGAGCGATTAGCATAAAAGCAGCACTCCTGATGTACCATGATGATCCAGTCACAATGAGGCAGAGAGTCCAATATGGTCTTTTTATCCCTCGAGAGAAAAAAATTACTCCTCAGGAGGGGGCCCTCCTGGGTGACCTCTTTTTGGCAGAGGGGAGATATTTAAGGTTTCTCCCAGGTACCCATAGGGGATTGGAATTCCCCTGAGGGAAGACACATCCACATCCTTTACTAGCACTTATCAGTGGGTCTGGTCCTCGCCAGCATCCCTTAGTGGGTCCTTCCATTTCACCCTAACTGAAAAGTGGGTACTTGGAGGGACCAGTGTGTGTGGAAGGTTGACAAGGGCTAATGTTTTGGAAAATTTTTAAGGTGAGCATAAACAACTTTGCGTTGTGGTTTTTCCAATTAAGACTCACTCAGTACTAGTAATAGAAAAACACAAAACCTTTAAGACACGTGTAAACTCCCATCAGATGAGTTAGGTACAGCGGCACAGAAAAGGGCTGGTCATCAGCTTAAGTTTCCATTAACTGCAAAGAGAAAGACCTATCAGGTTGTAAAGGGTTAATGGATTAAGGTTCTGGCTCCCTTAGGTAAGGCCAGTAGTAGCCAGAGGCATTTTCCCTCCCACCCCTCCCAGTAAGGAGAGGTATTGAATTGGAAATGGCGAGAAAAAAAAAGCAGCCCTAGGGAGTACTCTCCCTAGAGATATCAAAGCAAAAGTTTTACTTATCCTTTTTGCTTTGAAGTACTTAAGGTTTCTGATTGGCTTATAGGAACAGTCAGGCACGTCTTTTGTATTCACCTGTGAGGACTTAAGAGGTCCAAATTTCACATGGAGGTAGTCCTGTTTAATAGCACCTGGTCAGGTCCCTTTTATTTAAGCTGAAACTGATCTGAAGAGGATCTTCTTATGAATGGCTTGCTCAGCAATTTCTAATGTTGGAGTTTTGTTTAAAACTCCTCGATTCCTTGGAACACCTTTTGCAGCTCCCCTGTCCAGCACAGGGTCTGTTTCAGAGGCTTTTAAGCAAACACAAGGCTTAGAATCCAAATCCTGGAATCCATAACAACTTTTGTAGCTACCCTTTTCAGTACAAAGTCTGCATCGGGGCTCTTTAAAGCTATACACAAAAGTTTGGAATCCAACTTCCATAGACTCCTGTCGTCAGTAATTCCCAATACTGGAGCTTTTATTTAGAAGCTCCTTAGTTCTCTGGAACAACTTTTGCAGCTGCCCTTTTCAGTACGGAGACTGTATCAGGGCATCTTTAAAGCTACACGCAAAAGCTTGGGATCCAAATTTTGGAATCCAAAGTCCACAGAATCTTGCCATTCTCAGAAATCTCCTCGGCTGCCTTTAAATATCTGACCCTAGGTTATGGCCATGCCTGCGTGGGTGCGGCAGGCCACGTCGACTGGAAAAGAGTGCAGAGAGAGGCCGTGGCCCCCCATTGACAGGGAAGACTGCGCACTCCGGGGTCTAGCAGGACTGGCCGTGGGGTTGGGTAGGCGCACTGTTTACAAAATGGCGGTGGGCGATCCAAGGGAGAGGAATACCCATAAAGGGGTGGCCACAAGGGCGGCACAAAGTCCTCTGTAATTGGAGGTGTGGTGGGTTGAGGCAGTGCTGGGCCCTTAGGGGTTACCGCCACACCTGAAGGCTCTACCTGAGTTTTTATTGCCTCTGGGGATTTATGAGCCGCCTGATGTTCCTCATCAAAGGCCACCCAGCCCATCTGTTTCCTATCAGCCGGCTGAGGTGTGCAAGATTTTTGTGTGGCTTTAAGTCTTGAGTCTTTAGTCCGCATCTCAGAGCCTTAGGGGCTGGGTCCTCAAACTTAGCATGAGATTGCCCCATCCTTTCCGGGATACCTTACCTTGAGAGCCTCGCTTAGCAGCGTCCACTGGTACTTTCACTTAGTCAGTCCTTCTTTAGGGCTCATTCGAGCCCATCGTGCTCCATGTTGGGTGCCACTCGTTGGGGTCTCAAGCCCGATGCTGGCCCCTGACCAGCAGGGGCAGTGCAAACACTCGCCAACAAGGCGAACGGGAAAGATAAGACCGAGGACGGATGAATGAACACACCCCTTGAACATCCACCAGGCGCCATATTGTAATGGAGATTTTAGGCAATGCCCAACAGATAAGCAGTTGCTTCAGCACAATTTATTGAAAAAATCGTTTCTTTCTAGCATTGAATTACCTTGACATTTTTATTATAAGTCAATTGGTCATATATGACTGAGTCTACTTCTGGGCTTTTTGTGTTTTACTGATCTATTTGTCAATTCTTTCAGAAATACAGTATTATCTAGTTTATTGAATCTTTTTAAGTCCTGAAATCAGGTGATATAAGACAACCAACTTTGTTGCTTTTTAAATTGTTTGGCTCTTATAGGTCATTTGTATTTTCAAAGGAATTTTGGTATTAACCTGTGAATTCCTATAAAATATCTTGCTGAGTAAATCTACAGATCAATTTGGGAAAAACTAACATCTTAGCAATATTGAATTTTTCCATACTTGAATGCTAGGTATTTCTTTTAGCCATTCTTCAATTTCTTTCAAAATTGTGTTGTAGCTTTGTATAGAAGCCATATAATCTTTTGTTAAATATAACATGAAATATTTTGCATCTTCTATGATTTTTAAAAGGATATATTTTATTTATTTGAAATGCAGAATTATTGGGGCAGAGGGGAAGAGACAGAGGTCTTCCGTCCTCTGGCTCACTCCCCAAATGGCCACAACAGCTAGGGCTGGGCCAGGCCAAAGCCAGGAACCAAGAGCTTCTCCAGGGTATTCCACGTGGGTGCAGGGCCCAAGGTCTAGAGCCATCCTCCGCTGCTTTCCCAGGCATCTTAGTAAGGAGTTAGATTGGAAGTAGAGCATCCAGAACTCAAATTGGTGTACATAAGGAATGCTGGCATCTCAAGAGGCAGCTTTATCTGTTACACCGCAGCGCCAGCCCCCTTTGATGATATTTTAAAAGGAATTACATTTTGATTTCATTTTCTAACCACTTGTCGCAACTATACAAACATATAATTGCTATTTATAGGTTGACTTTGTATCATGCTGTCTTGAAAGTCCCCAGCTAAATTGGGATTCAAGTGCAAGAGCAACTAGGAACTCTGACCTCAAAGGAAATGAAGGGGAGCTGGGCACGGGCATTTACAGCATGCCTTTCATGGGATACTTCATGTACGTGGCAGATGGCTTAATGCCGCTTGTGCAACTTGTGATCAGGGGTCTCTCACACAGGAAACCTGTTTATGCTGGCAGAAGCCTGGTGGTCATCTGACCTTTGTGCACTCTATGCCTGCCTCACATCACTCTGGCCCGGAGAGCCTGCCCTTGTGTTCTCCCAGGGTGGGAAACCTGACCCAGGGCAGCACCTGACTCTTCAGGTGGAACATACAAATTCAATTTGCCAACACAATAGGCAATAAGATAAAAGATTTATTACTTACAGATCCTCAGCAGGGAGGATCCATCCCCAGGTCACTCAAGGCAGGACTGAAGAGTCAGGTATATTCTCTCACTTTAAGCTTGAGGGCACAATGCCTGAGTGGTGTGTTTAAGGGAAGCAGTGGAAAAGCAAGGAATATCAGTTGGCTAGAAGATAAATATGCTTCTCTAAGTTCTTATCTGTGACTACAGACTTGGGTCATTTCGGTGTGGTGCTTTACTTCTAATGCTTCTAGCACCCAGGCAGCAACTTTTGCTGTATCTATCATTCCATTGCATGTGCAAATTTGGTAAATCCACTTATTAGTTCTAGTAGCTTTTTTTGGTAAATTGTTTAGAACCTTGTAGGTATACAAACATAGCATCTGTAAATAAAGAGTTTTACATTTTCCCTTGCAATTCGATGTCTTTTATTTCATTTAGTTGCTTTATTATACAGACTAGGATCTGGAATTGATGGGAACAAATACCCTTGTCTTAGTCTCCAATTTAGGGGGAATGAAGTATTTCACCAGTAAATATGAAGGTAGTTACAAGCTTTTTTATGTACCGTTTTGTTGTGTTGTTGAATAACCCTTCAATTCCCGTTTTTCTGAGAGTTCTTGAATTCCTTTTAAATGCTATTTCTATAGTTTCTGAAATGATTTTTCTTCCACATTCTATCAATGTGTTTAACCCTAATGATTGATTTTTTTCTTCTCCTTTTTAAAATTGAGATACCATTCACATATCATAAAATTTACTCTTTTGAAGTAAACAATTCAATGATTTTTAGTATATTCACAAGGTTATGGAAACATCACCACGATCCAACTCCAGAACATTTTAGCACCCCAAGAAGAAATCACAAGCTCATTAGCAGGTACTACCCAACTTCTAGCAACCACTAATTTACTTTTTGTCTATAAATGTGCCTAACTTCTGGATATTTTCTATAAATGGAATAATTACAATATATGACTTTTTGTGTCTGGTTTCTTTTCTTTTTTTTTTTTTTTTTTTTTTTTTGACAGGCAGAGTGGACAGTGAGAGAGAGAGACAGAGAGAAAGGTCTTCCTTTTGCCGTTGGTTCACCCTCCAATGGCCGCCGCGGCCGGCGCACCGCGCTGATCCGATGGCAGGAGCCAGGAGCCAGGTGCTTTTCCTGGTCTCCCATGGGGTGCAGGGCCCAAGCACTTGGGCCATCCTCCACTGCACTCCCTGGCCACAGCAGAGAGCTGGCCTGGAAGAGGGGCAACCGGGACAGAATCCGGCGCCCCGACTGGGACTAGAACCCGGTGTGCCGGCGCCGCTAGGCGGAGGATTAGCCTAGTGAGCCGCGGCGCCGGCCTTTGTGTCTGGTTTCTTTCCCTTAACATAATGTTAATCCATATTGCATCATGAATCAGTACTTTATTCATTTTGTATGACTGAATAATATTCCATTGTACGGATATATCACATTTATTTATCCATTCATCAGTTGATGGACATTAAGAACTGTTTCTGGTTTTTAGCAATTGTGAATAATGTTTCTGTGAACATTTATATATTAGTTTTTGTAGGCATATGTATTTTCAGTTCACTTGAATACATATGTCTTCTTGAATTAGCTATGGTACTTCATATCTTTTTTTTAATATTTATTTATTAATTTGAAAGCCAGAGTTACATAGAGAGGAGAGGCAGAGAGAGAGAAGTCTTCCAACTGCTGGTTCATTCCCCAAATGGTTGCGAGGGCCAGAGCTGGGCTGATACGAAGCCAGGAGCCAGGAGCTTCTTCCAGGTCTCCTACATGGGTGCAGGGGCCTAAGGACTTGGGCCATCTTCTGCTGCTTTCCCAGGCCATAGCAGAGAGCTGGATTGGAAGTGGAGCAGCTGGGACTTGAACCAGCACCCATATGGAATGCCAGCACTGCAGGTGGTGGCTTTACACACTATACCACAGTGCCAGCCCCGCTACTTTGTATCGTTTTAGGAATTTTTCTACTTCATAAACATAATCTAATTTGTTGGCATGCAATAAATTATAGTATTCCCTTACCCTTTTTATTTCTGTAAAGTCACTAATAATGTCTCCTCTTTCAGTCCCGATTTTGGTCTGTTGAGAGTTATTGTTTTTTTGTGAATCTGAATAAATATTTGACAATTGCATTGATCATTTCAAAGAACAAACTTTTGGTTTTGTTGATATCCTCTAATTTTTCCTAGTTTGTGTTTTGTTTGTCGTGGATCTAATTTTTAGTATTTCCTTCTTTCTGTTCGCTTTTGGTTTTGATTGCTCTTTCCTAATTTACCAAGATGAAAAGTTGGATACTGATTGGTGATGTTTCTTATATTTTAAAAGATCTATTTATTTGAAAGGCAGAGAGAGAGAGAGAGAGAAAGAGAGAGCGAGCTTCCATTGTGGAGGAGGCTGAATCTGGAGAGGTCTAGAGGAACTTCCTAAGCCTGCCTCGAGTTTGAAGACCTGTCTTTAAGTTTCGAATCCCTGGTGGTAAACAACCCAGCCCCAGAGCGCTTTTTGCTTAATGATCACTGAGGTGGCATAATAGGATTGGCTAAAACCCTTTTGGGTCACATCACCCCACCCCTTGCCCGCATCTGTTCTGCACCACTGCCTTATAAACACTTCCCCTTTTACAATAAAGTGAGATCCTGCTTTGACTTGACTCCCCACTGCGTCTGATTGTCCCCTGGGTTCAGGGAGGCTGAGTGGCGGGTGGTGCACTTCCCCTCCTCAGACAAGACAGGCTGCAGGCAGCCTGTCTAATTCTCTGGTGGTGAAAAGGAAGACTCACCGCATTCCGTATCTTCCATCTGCTGGTTCAGTCCCCAAATGGCTTTAACAGCCAAGGCTGGGCCAGGCTGAAGCCGGAACCAGGAAATTCCATCTGGGTCTCTACTTGAACAGGAACTCAAATATTTGAGCCATCTAGGCTGCATTCCAGGTGCATTATCGAGGTGCTGGATTGGAAACACAATAACTACTATGCCCCACTGGCCCATTTCCTTTCTTTTATGCCCACTCCCACCCCCTCTTTTTTCATGTAAGTATTTACATCTCTAGATGTCCCTGTGAGCACTGCTCTGGATGTGTACCATAAATTTATTTTAATTTTCATTTATTTCAAAATATTTTCTAATTTCCCTTGTGTTTTCATCTTTGACACAATAGTTATTGTTCAATTTCAAATATTTTTGAATTTTCGGCCGGTGCTGTGGCTCAATAGGCTAATCCTCCACCTGCAGTGCCAGCACAATGGGTTCTAGTCCCGGTCAGGGCGCCAGATTCTGTCCCGGTTTCTCCTCTTCCAGGCCAGCTCTCTACTGTGGCCCGGGAAGGCAGTGGAGGATGGCCCAAGTGCTTGGGCCCTGCACCCGCATGGGAGACCAGGAGAAGCATCTGGCTCCTGGCTTTGGATCAGTGTGGTGCTCCAGCTGCAGCGCGCTGGCCGCAGTGGCCATTGGAGGGTGAACCAATGGAAAAGGAAGACCTTTCTCTCTGTCTCTCTCTCTCTCACTGTCCACTCTGCCTGTAAAAAACAAAAACAAACAAAAAAAAACAAATATTTTTGAATTTTCAAAATTTCCTTTTGTTACTTTTCATTTCATAGACATTTTCATTTCATAGACAGAGAACATACTTTGAATGATTTCAGACTTACAAGATGTGTTAAAACTTTCACTGTGGCCTAACATATGGTTGATACTGGAGAATTTTCATGTGCATTGGAAAAGATGTATTGTGTTGTTAGGTAGAACATTCCGTTGAGATATATTACATCTGGTTGGTTTGCAGTGTTAAGTCTCTACTTCCATACTAGTATTTTCACTAGTTATCCTACCCATTATTGATAGTGAGGCATTGAATCCTGTAGTGATCGTTGTTGAACTGCCTATGTCTCCCTTCAGTTGCATCTGTTTTTTGCTTTATGTATTTTGGGGCCCTATGTATAGAAATATAATTATATTGTTCTTCTTGACAGATTAATGTTTCAATCATAAAATGTCTGTATTTGTTCCTAATAAAAATTTTGTCTTGGGGCTGGTGCTGTGGCTGTTTAGAAAATGGCGCAGTTTTATCTACGCGGTGATCTACACCCTGACGCCATCCTAGGCTCTAGCCCCCGCCACCATTGCTGGAAGCCAGGTGGCCACCCCCATCCTAATGGGATTCACTGCTCCTACTTCCCTGCCTGCCCTCCAGCAAAATTTTAAAAGGGCCTGTTCCTGAACACATGCTCTCTTGGCTCCTCTCGTCTGCTCTCCTCTTCTCTCGTCTCTCTTCTCTCGTCTCTCTTCTCTCCTTGCTAGCTCCTCTCCTCTCTGTTTCTCTCTCTCATACTCTCCATCTCTCCCTTTTCCTTCTTTGCCTCTTTCCTCCAGCCTGCAGGGTTTCTCCAA
The DNA here is from genome assembly GCF_051225735.1 of Oryctolagus cuniculus. Classification (NCBI taxonomy): domain Eukaryota; kingdom Metazoa; phylum Chordata; class Mammalia; order Lagomorpha; family Leporidae; genus Oryctolagus; species Oryctolagus cuniculus. The sequence continues at coordinate 94,528,418 of NC_142888.1, forward strand.
TAAACCCTTCCCCTTCCTCCGGTGTTTGGTGTGTTTTGTGACAGCCTAACAGTGGCGTAGCGGGTAAAGCTACCACCTGCAATGCCAGCATCACATATGGGCACTGGTTTGAATCCCAGCTATTCCACTGCTGATCCAGCTCCCTGCTGATGTGGCTGGGAAAGCAGTGGAAGATGGTCCAAGTGCTTTTGGCCTCTATACCCATGTGGGAGACCCAGAAGAAGCTCCTGGTTCCTGCCTTTGGATCGGCCCAGCTCCAGCTATTGTGGCCATTTGGGGGGTGAATCAGTGAATAGAAGACCTTTCTGTCTCTCTATCTCTCTCTATCTCTCTCTGTAACTCTGACTCTTAAGTTAATAGATAAATCTTTAAAAAATGTACTGAACTGTATCATGTCTACAGGGGACACATTTGATATTCAGACATATGTAGATTGAAAGTAAAAGGAGGTAAAAAGAAATATCATGCAAACTGCATCCAAACTCAAGCTGGGGCACCTATATGTACCAATATCAGACAAAAATGGGCTTTAAGACAAAAAAATTTTTAAAGATTTATTTATTTATTTGAAAGGCAGAGTTACAAAGAGGCAGAGGGAGAGAGAAAGAGAGAGAGAGAGAGAGCTGGATCAGAAGTGGAGTATCCAGGACTGAAACTGGTGCCCATATGTGATGCTGACACCACAGGGAATGGCTTAACCTACTATGCCACAACACCAGCCTTGAAGTGTTTTCTAATTTTTATTGATCTGTATGCTATTTGGAAGTCAGTTTTTTTAGTGTTCAAATATTTGAGACTTTTCAAGATGCCATATTGTTGCTGATTTCTTATAGATTTTCATTGTGGTGGGAAAAATAGTTTATGTTTCATTTTTTTAAGATTTGTTTATTTATTTTAAAGGCAAAGTTATAGAGAGAGAGAAGGAGAGACAGAGAGAGAAAGAGAGATCTTCCATCCACTGATTCACTCCCCAAATGGCTGCCACAGCCAGGACAGGGCCAGACCAAATCCAGGAGCCAGGAGCTTATTCCAGATCTCCCACGTGGGTGCAGGGGCCCAAGCACTTGGACCAGCTTCTGCTTCTTTCCCAGCCGCATCAGCCGGGAGCTGGATCAGAAGCGGAGTAGCCAGGATTCAAACTAGTGCCCATGGCTTTAACTCCCTGAGCCACATTACTGGCCTCTATATGTTTCATTTTTAAAATTTTATTAAGGCTAATTTATGGCATAATATAGTCTAGTGTAGTGAACGTTCCATATGCACTTCAAAAATATATGCAATGTTCTGTTGTTGAGGATGTCTTCTATAAATCTAGTCACATTAGGGTAGTTAAAACTGATGTTTAGATTTTCTTTATGTTTTCGTATTTTCAGTCTATTTGTTCTATCAATTATTGAAAGAGGTCTGTTGAAATTTCCAAATATATTGGTGCCTTAATTTCTGTTTTTTAGTTTTGTCAGTTTTCATTTTCTGTATGTTTAAGTTCTAAGATAAGGTATATTTCTTGCAGTGAAGATCTTCTGGTGATAAATTCTCTATTTTTGTTTATCTGAAGGTGTATTTACTTTGTCTCAATTTTTGAAAGATATTTTTGCTGAATATATAATACTGTTTTACAAGATTGTATTTATTTGTATACCATTTGTTTATTTTTATTACCCCTAATACTTGAATATGTTGTTCCAATGTCTTTTGGCCTCCATGATTACTATGGAGAAAATAAGACATTAATTAAATTTTTGTAACCCTATATATAATGTACCAATTTTCTCTATTATCAAAATTTTTGGTTTTATCTTTGGCTTTAAGCAATTTGGGTATTTATGTGATGGTAAGTAGTTTCTTTGTGGTTTTTCTTGCTTTAGATGAAGATTTTAGAAATAAAAGTTAACATCTTTCAACAAATTTGGAAAGGTTTTGGTAATTGTTTCTTCTAATATTTTTCGTCCCCTTTCTCTCATCATTTTGTCTCAAAACTCTGAGTCTCTATTTTTATTCAACTTTTTTGTCTTTCTCTTCTTTGAGTTGTATAATTTCAATTGATTTATCTTCAAGTTCACAATGTCTTTTTGTTTTTGACACATAATAATGGTAGATGTTTATGAAGTACAGAGGGATGATTTGATATTTGTATGCAAAATGCAATGATCAAATCAGGGCAATTAGCATTTTTTTCTCCTAAACATTTATCATTTCTTATAATTTCATTATTGTTTTTGCCGTATCCAACCTGCTCATGAGTCTATCTTGCAAATTTTCATTTTTGTTATTTTACTTTTGGGTTCTTGAATTTTCATTTTAATAATGCTTTTCATTTCTCTGTTGGGATTCTCTCTCTGTTCATTCATTAGCTGTATTTCTCTCTTAATTCATTTACCACAGTGCCTTTGAAGTCTTGTTAACTCTTCCCAACATTTAGACCTGTTCTGATGCATTTTCTAATTTTTTTCCTTGATGTGGGTTAGACTTTCCCATTTCTTTGAATATCTATAGTTTCATGCTAAAATTGGATACTATAGGTATCCATTGTGGGCTATATATATTCTATTCTGAGGATGGCTTTTTGCTGTCCTGATAGACAATTAATTTATATGGATTCAAATTGCAAGCCCTGTCTCCTCTGTGCTATGTAGGAGCTGAAATATTTGCTAGGTTCTTAGAGCTTCTTGTTGCTGCTGTTTTCACCCTGGCTGCCTGGGCATTTCACCTATACCTGAATATCTTGGTGGTCAGCCAAGGATTTAGACTAGGCTTATAACTCAGCTTCTGGGTCTCACTCTCTGTAGTTCTCTTGCTCTTGGGATTTTCCTCCTAAATTTCTATGCTGTCTTCTGACACATTAAGCCAATAAAACTTCTGTTTTCTGCCACAAGGGCAGTTTGGGGAACACACTCAGATCTTTTAAAAAGCAGCAAACACAAATCTCACCTATTGCAGCTGTTCTTCAAAGTATATTCCCTCTGTACTCTGTTTTTACAACAAAACTCCCTGGGATCTCCCCTACATAAAGATAGTTCAGCAGTCAATTAGCACTAAAGAAAAGTTAATGCTCAAATTTTGTGTCTTTCCCCTTTGCAATTCTCTTACTTCAAAAGATCTCCCTCAGGGCCGGGGCTGTGGCGCAGTGGGTTAATGCCCTGATCTGAAGTGCCGGCATCCCATATGGGCGCTGGTTCAAGACCGGCTGCTCCACTTCCTGTCCAACTCTCTGCTATGGCCCCGGAGAACAGAAGATGGCCCAAGTCCTTGGGCCCCTCCACCCACATGGGAGATGGGGAAGAAACTCCTGACTTCGGATCAGCACAGCTCTGGCTGTTGTGGCCATCTGGGGAGTGAACCGTCTGATGGAAGACCTCTCTCTCTCTCTCTCTCTCTCTTTCTCTCTCTCTGCCTCTCCTCTCTCTGTGTAACTCTGACTTTCAAAAAAAAAATCCCTCATAAATTTTTTGAAGAGATATATTTTATTTATTTGAAAAGCAGAGTTACAGAGAGAGAGAGAAAGAGGAGAGAGAAGGAGAGACAGAGAGAGCAAGATCTTCCATCCACTGGTTCACTTCCCAAATGGCCACAATACCAGGGCAGGGCCAGGCCAAAGCCATGAGCAAGGAGCTTCATCTGGATCTCCCGAGTGAGTGGAGGGGTCCAAGCACTTGGGCCATCTTCTCCTGCTTTCCCAGGCCATTAGCAGGGAGCTGGATGGGAAGTGCAACAGCTGCCAAAATGACCAGTGCCCATATGGGATGCAGATGGCAGCTTCACCTGCTACACCAGCCCCACTCCCTCTTAAATTTACAGCTGTTTTTTTGCCTTTAAGATCTCCCCTGCTTTCAGAATGCTGTAAGGTTTTGTTTTACTTTGTTTTTTGCTTTTGTAGCTGCACAAGTAGGGGAAACCTTCAGGAAAGAAAGTCACAGACTTGTAATTCTCCCCTCTCTAATTGCAGCTTTGCAAGAGTAAGCTTTCCTCCTTCTGCCTACTCTTAGATACTAGCTAGTACCTTACAACAGTGGGATGATTATTAACTGTATAGTTTCAGATAAACACTTCACTTTGTGGTCAATACTTGAAATTCTCCAGCTCGCAATGGTTTGACTTAAAATGTTTTGATTTAACAATGGTACAAAAGTGATACCTACTCAGTAGAAACCACACTCCAAATTTGGGGATTTGACCTTTCCAAGGTGAGTGATATGCAGTACAACACTGTCTCACACTGCTGCCCAGCACTAGTGAGCTGCAGCTCCCAGTCAGCAGTGCAATTACAAAGCAAAGCAACCAATACCCTACAGTGTGCTACTACTGTGTTGCTAAGCTATGGTGTTCAGCAGGTTAGATGTATTCAATACATTTTTGACTTATGATATTTGAAACATGCAATGAGTTTATCAGGCCACAAAACCATTGAAAGTCCAAGAAACTCCACAATGACAAAACAAACACCTCACTTAAGAGATGGGCCAAGGACTTAAACAGACATTTTTCAAAAGAGGAAATCCAAAAGGCCAACAGACACATGAAAAAATGTTCAGGATCACTAGCCATCAGGGAAATGTAAATCAAAACCACAGTGAGGTTTCACCTCACCCCGGTTAGAATGGATTTCATACAGCAATCAACAAACAACAGATGCTGGCAAGGATGTGTGGAAGAAGGCACACTAATCTACTGTTGGTGGGAATGCAAACTGGATAAACCACTATGGAAGACAGTTTGGAAATACCTCAGAAATCTGAATATAGCCCTAACATACGACTCAGCCACCTACTTCTTGGAATTTACCAAAAGGAAATTAAATTGGCAAACAAAAAAGCTGTCTGCACCTTAATGTTTATTGCAGCTCAATTCACAATAGCTAAGACCTGGAACCAACCCAAATGCCCATCAACAGTAGACTGGATAAAGAAATTATGGGACATGTACTCTACAAAATACTATACAGCAGTCAAAAACAATGAAATTCGGTCATTTGCAACAAAATAGAGGAATCTGGAAAATATCATGCTGAGTGAAATAAGCCAGTCCCAAAGGGACAATTATCATATGTTCTCCCTGATCTGAGATAACTAAGCACCTAATGGAAAATTGTAGAAGTAAAACTGATACTATGAGAAGCAATAACTTGATCAGCCCTTGTCCTAACTGTCAAGGAATAGCTTACTATTTTATTCTTTTTAGTATTTTCTTTTTCTACTTAATAAAATTGGTTGAACTCTTTACTTAACACAGAATTATTCTTAGGTGTTTAAACCCAATTGAAAATTGATCCCTGTTAAAATAAGAGTGGGAATAAGAGAGGGAGGAGATGTACAGTTCAGCATACGTGACTTACCCCTAAGGGTAAAGCTAAAATCTTGCCATGGAACTCCAAATCCCATTAAATTGGCAGGTAGCAATGCCATTTTACTATTAAAGTGATCAGTTTAAGTTCATAACTGATTATAAAGATAGGACTAAGTGTCAAAGTGATCACATAAATAAGACCAGTGTCTGCTAATAATAATAGAATTAAAAAAAGAGAGAATGATCCAGCATGGAAAGCAGGCCACACAGCAGACTCATAGAATGACAAATGCTCTAAACAGCATTCTGGCCTCAGAATCAGCCCTTATGGCATTTGGATCTGGCTAAAAAGCCCATGAGAATTTCTCAGGTATGGAAAGCCAAAACACTGTGGCAAAAAATGACCTACATGAAAGATCTCTCTGAGTCACATCCCCGTGTAAAGAAGGGGCCATCAAAGAAGGCAGTACCTTTCTCTGAAGGGAGTAGAGAACTTCCACTTTCATTATGAACTGGTCTAAATAATGTCAGAGTTTGTGGACTCAAGAGGCGTCCATAGCCTTGGCAGCTAATGGCAAGAGCCTCAGGTGATCACTGACATCATAACTAAGAGTGTCAATTGTTAAATCAACAACAGGAGTCACCCCATGTAGGACCTATGTCCTTAATGTGTTGTACTATGAGAATTAATGGTAAAACTAGTCTTCAAACAGTAATTTATACTTTGTGTGCCTGTGTGGGTACAAACTGTTAAAATATTTACTTAGTATAGAGTTGATCTTCTGTATATAAAGATAATTGAAAATAAATCTTAATCAAGAATGGGATGGGAGAGGGAGTAGGAAATGGGATGGTTTGGGAGTGGGAGGGTGGGTATGGGGGGAAGAACCGCTATAATCCAAAAGTGATATTTATGAAATTTATATTTATTAAATAGAAGTTTTCTAAAAAAAGAAGAGTATATGTATTTCAAAAAGAGTCTTAAAGGAACTTACAGGCTCAATGCAGTTATTGAAATGTTTGATAGCAAACTGAAAATTGACCTTTGTTTGATGTTCACTTAAGGGCATCACATGGGCAGAGTGTCAAGTCTATCTTTCATTTTTTTCCGCATAGCCACAGAAACAACCAATTGCTAAACCACTAATTTGAGCATCTCAGAGACAATCCCGTGTGGGTATTCAGAAGGCAGAACTCCCCTGTCTTATGAAAAGGACTTGATTATATGCACTCAATTAAAATATAATTTGGTAAAGCACAGTGTGTATACCAATGAACATGGATATGATTTATCAGTTTATTAGCCCTTTTAAAAATAATAACTTGACTGAATTCTTTGATAAAGATTACAAAAAATCATACCAATTCTTGGTCTATAAAAGAGAAGCTTACATATCAATGTGATATTCTAATTTATAAAATTGTGTTAAAAGATTATTCTACAGTAGTATTTTAAATTTTTCCTTTCTTTCTTGTAAATATTTGGATTAATTTAGAAATCTAATTGTGTGAAGTTTTTGATTTTTTTTAAGATTTATTTATTTGAAAGGCAGAGTTACAGAGAAGCAGAGGCAGAGAGAGAGAGGGAGATCTTCCATCTGTTGGTTCACTCCCCAAATGGCTGCAACAGCCAGAGCTTGGCAAATCCAAAGCCAGGAACCAGGTACTTCTTCTGGGTCTCCCTCAGGGGTGCAGGGGCCCAAGGACATGACTTCCACTGCTTTCCCAGGCCATAGCAGAGAGCTGGATAGGAAGTGGAGCAACCAGGGCTTGAACCAGCACCCATATGGGATGCCAGCACTGCAGGCGGCAGCTTTATCCACTATGCCACAGTGCCGGCCCCAGGATTTTTATTTAAGAAGAAAACCAAAATCCCCTTAACTGCTACTAAATAATCTATCAAAGTGAAGAACTCTTGAAACAGATATTAATTTTAATGTTTATGTCTTTCAAAACATGCACATACACAGATAATGTTCAGCAATCTTGCTTTTCAAATGTCGTTGATTCTATTTGTGTCCTAAGAATACCAAGAAATAATGGTTTTACAACAGCCAACCTTAAGTAAGCATGCACCACCTCTCAGCTAGGTAGCAATTTGAACAATATTCATCCAGAAATGTAATGCTCAGGACTTCTTTACAAAGAAAGTCTCCCCTCCCCCTGTTGAAATTTAAATGCAAACAAGAAGCAAACAGTGAAAAAGCATGTCATTCAAAGTCTTGACTACAAGTAAGAAAGGCAGCTGTTGTGACAAATTCAAGTTTGTGGGATGACCGGAATTACCATTTGTGACTAGACTCTGGGTAATCAAAAGATAAGATCATATAAGCTTCATCTTGTTCTAGTATTTCCTCAGAACTTCTCCAAAAAGAGCTTCCCCTCGTTGTGTTGTTGTCTTGCCTTTTTCAGATGTTGTAATCACAAGCCAAAGATTTTTCGCAATAAAGCCATGTAAGGAAAAATTAAAAGGGAAAAAGAAAGAGCTAATATTATCAAATAGGAAATTAATCTACATCCTATTTTGTTTTGGTTTTCAATAAAGTCCAGCAAAATACCTTCTTAGTGTTTCCCATAGTTTGTACAGAAATTAGAAGGTCAAGTCCAAATGGAGCAAGTTTTTAAAGTAAGCATAAGTAATCACATTTCGCTATTACAAAAAAGAACCTCCCTATGTCCAGCCGCCACTTAACTAAATAAAACATTACTAGTACCGCAGAAACCCTTTAACATTCCCTCACAATTCCTTCTTCCCTGAAGATACCCACTGCCATGATTGCTATCACCATAGATATGTTTCTTTTTTTAAGAATCACTCATTTATTTGAAAAGCAGAGTGACAGAGATACAGAGAGGGAAAGACAGAGGGAGAGAGATCTTTTATCTGCCAGTTCACTCCCCAGACAGCCGCGAAGGCTGGGGCTGATCCAAGCCAAAGCCAGGAGCCAATAACTCTATCCAGGTCTCCCACATGGTTGGCAGGTGCCCGAGTACTTGGACTATCTTTAGCTGCCTTCCCAGTAACATTAGCAGGGAGCTGGATGGGAAGCGGAGAAGCCAGGACTCAAACCAGAACTCTGATTTGGGATGTCAGTGTTGCAAGCAGTGACCTAACCTGCTGCACCAAAATGCCAGCCCTCTCAGGTGAGTTTTGGGACTTCTATCACCATAGGTAAGTTTTTGCCTGTTTTTGATAAATTCATATCAAATTTATAATAAAAGTGATAAAATTTGTGTTTTCTTTCTGTTGTTGATCTTTTGTTCAGTGTTTTGTCTTTGAGATACATTCATGTCATTGCATGTATAAATAATATGCTCACTGTCCTTGATGTATAGGGCTCTATTTTGTGAATATGTAAGAATATATTCATTTTTCTGTTAATGAGCATTTTGGATAGATTCAGGTTTGCTTTTATTTGAATAGTATTGAATAGAAATGAATACATTTCTCTTGGTAAACATATCTTCTAATCTGTGAACTAGACACCTGGAAATGAAATTGATGAGTCACGGACTACACTCATATTTGTCTTTAGTAGATACTGCCATTTGGGGAAATTCTGAATGATTCTTGGTAGGTTTTTACACAGTTCTTTGGATCTTATAAATACTAACTTCATCAACACAGCCACAAGCATTGTCTGAGATTCAGAGAGCATAAATGGAATAGTGACTGTGGTTCACATTCATTCAGAAAGTTCCTTCTTAATGTGCCAAGCATTGTGCTGGGTATTGGCAGTGTAGCACTGAGCATACCAGACTCTGTTTTCACCAAGTAATTTTCTTTCTTTTTTTTTTTTTTTTTTTACAGGCAGAGTGGACAGTGAGAGAGAGAGAGAGAGAGAGAGAGAGAGAGAAAGGTCTTCCTTTTGCCGTTGGTTCACCCTCCAATTGTCTCCATTAAAATCATTTACGTTTAGCAGAAAGTACAAGATAAAATCTTTGTGACTTTGTGTTATGAGCTAAATTGCGCTCCTCTATTCATAAGTTGAAATAGGGTCTTTAAAGAGCGAATTAAGGTAAAAAGAAGTCATATTCATGTGCTCTAGTATAGTAAAACTGGTGTCCTTATAAGAAAAATAAGAAATAGGGGCCAGCGCTGTGGCTCAATTGGTTAATCCTCCTCCTGTGGTGCCAGCATCCCATATGGATGCCGGTTCTAGTCCAGGTTACTCCTCTTCCAGTCCAGCTCTCTGCTGTGGCCCGGGAGGGCAGTGGAGGATGGCTCAGTAATGCCGATTGCCCTTCCCAATATGGGTAGATACCATACAATCTGTTGAGGGCCTGAATAGAACACAAGGCAGAGACAGAACTCATTTCTTCTGCCTGACACTGAGCTGGAATATTGATCTTGCCCTCTGATGAAGACATATACTATTGACCCCCTTACTTCACAGGCCTTCAGACTTGTGCTGAACTTTTCCACTGGATTTCCTAAGTCTCTAGTATTCAGACTGCAGACTGTGGGAAATTCCAGCCCCCATAATTGAAAAAGCCATTTCAGGCCAGCACCGTGGGGCAGTAGGTTAATCTTCCTCCTGCAGCGCCGCTGGCATCCAATATGGGCACCGGTTCTAGTCCCGGCTGCCCCTCTTCCAATCCAGCTCTCTGCTGTGGCCTGGGAAAGCAGTAGAGGATGGCCCAAGTGCTTGGGCCCCTGCACCCACATGGGAGACCAGGAGAAGCTCCTGGTTCTGGCCATTGCGGCCATTTGGGGAGTGAACCAACAGAAGGAAGACCTTTCTGTCTCTTCCTCTCATTGTCTGTAACTCTACTTCTCAAATAAATAAATATAATCTTAAAAAAGAAAAAGGCATTTCCTCATAATGAATCTGACTATATCTAGGTGCTCTTCTCTAGAGAACAGTGACTAATACAAGGACACAGTCATGAACACACACAAAGGAGAGACCATGTGAGGACACAGTGAGAAGGCAAATCAAGATAAGAGACCTCAGGAGCAACAACCAAGTTACAAATAACTTGATCTTGAACCTCTAATTTCTACAACTATGAGACAATAAATTTCTGTTATTTGAAGCCACCCAGTCAGTGGTGTATTGCTATAACAGCCCTAGGAAACTAATAGACCTTGAGTTAGGCAAACAAATTTTAGATATGACAGCAATAGTGTTATTCATAAATCAAACTTAATCAAAATTTAAGATAATTTCTCTGCTGTTAAAAGAATGGAAAACAAGCCAAAGAATAGGAGGAAAATACTTGTAAATCATACTTCCAATAAAGGAATTATATTAATATAGTAAGAATTCTCCAAACTTAACAATAAGAAAACTAAAACATCAACAAAGAAACAGGCAAAGATTTGAACAGATAATTTACCAAGCAAGATATAAAGATAACATAAAAGCATAAGAAAAGATAGTCTACATAATTAGTTATCTTATACAAATTAAAAACACAATGAGATTCTTCTACATGTCTATTATACTGGCTCATGTTAAAAATACTGACCAATCCAGTGTTGTTGAGGATGAGAAGGAACTGAAACCCTTATCCATTTCTGATGGGACTGCAAAACAGTGCAGCTACTTTGGAAAATAGCTTGGCAGTTTTCTTATAAATGTACACTTACCATAAAACCCACAATCTGACACATGGTCTTCTGTCCAAGAGTTCAAATAAAACCTATTTGAGACTGTATTAGTAGCATTATTCATAATTATCCATAACTATAAACAACCCAAATGTTCATTATGAGACAAATGGCTAGACAGAACACAGTGCTCCCACACAATGGGACTCTACTCAATAGTAAAATGGTATGAACTACTCATGCATGCAACAACGTGGATGAATCTCCAATTCATTATACTGAGTGAGATGTATGCACTATGTGATTCCATTTACCTGACATTCTAGAAATGGCAAAACTATAAAGATGCAGAACAGGGTGGCATTTACCAAAGGATGAAGGTTTGATTACAAAGGTGACAAACAAAATAATTTTGAGGGAGGAGAGGAGAGACTATGTTGAAACTGGAAATTGATTGTAGTGGTGGCTGCTACATGATTCTATGCATTTGTCAGAATGCATAAACTGTCATCAAAAAGAGTGAATTTTGCTGTGTATAAATAAAAACTAAGTGATAAAAAAGTGTTGGATTCAGATATCCAAAATACCATCTTTCCTCCCGGAAAAAGAAAATCCTTTATATAGCTCTCTAAAAGTAAAGGTAAGTTCAAGGATGAATAAGAGTAAACTAAAAGATACCCTGGCATGTATGAAGAAATGGAAACAATTTATCGTTGCTAAGGAGTGATGCTGAAGAAGTGATAGGAATGAAATTATGGAGAGCTTTATGCACCCTTAAAAGTGGTTTTGACCTTGTACTGTAGTTCAAGTACAAGGCAGCTATTGAAAGAGTTTTAGAAAAAAAAATGATATGGTCAGCTTTACATTTTAGATAAACCAATCTAGCTGTGATGTATAAGAAGAATTTGACATGTAGAAAAACTGAAAGCAGGGTATCAGTTTGAAGGTTTTTTGCCATATCCTAAGTGAGATCTGAACAAAAGCCTGGGCTCAGGCAGTCATAATAGAAACATAGAGTGGGAGAAGGTATCTGAGCTCTATGGAGTGCAGGCGCATAAGCTCAAGATAGCTAGAAGGGAAGTATCATCATTTCACTTTGCAAAGTTTCTTCTCACTCTCTTGTTTCAGTTATAAGAGAGATAATCACTACTACCTCTTGGCCCTATTCTAGTTTCTATGCTGTGAACATAAATGAATCTTAGACAAATTTGTTTTAAGATGTATTTATTTATTTGAAAGGCAGAGTTACAGAAAAGCAGAGGCAGAGAGAGAGAGGGAGACATACAGAGAGAGAGGTCTTCCATCTGCAGGTCCACTCCCCAATTGGCCACAACAGCCTGAGCTGCGCTGATCCAAAGCCAGGAGCCAGGAGCTTCTTCCAGGTCTCCCACATGGGTGCAGGGGCCCAGGGACTTGGGCCATCTTCTACTGCTTTCCCAGGCCGTAGCAGAGAGCTGGACTGGAAGTGGAACAGCCAGGACTTGAATCGGCAGTGCCCATATGGGATACTGTCTCTGTAAGCTGTGGCTTTATCGACTATGCCCCAGTGCCAGCCCTCAGACAAAGTTTTAGAAAACTTTATGGCTTCACATGTTTTTCAGATGTTTCAATGAAATTCAAATGACAATGAAATACACCTGATCTTAGCCAAAAGGCCGAGAAGTGATTGACGATGAAAAACCAGTGATTAAATGACCCATTGTTTGGGTTACCATATATCCCATTTTGCTGAGATATATTCCCTGTTTATTCCTGATTGCTCAGCAAAATTGTTACAGTATATAAATAATGGTGCCTCCATTCATTCTCAAAAGTGCCGTGGTGTGGATGGTACAATTTGTTGATCGCCCTAACCTATAGTAGCTTTCCCATTCGACTGTTTTTCAGGGGGGTGGGGGGGGCAGCCTAGAAATGTCAATAAATTCATCTTTTAATATAAATTTTGAGAGACTTGTTAATCTAGCAAGACCCATAGAAAATGAAAACAGAATGGGAAGCTATATCACATGAACATAAAGGTTAGTCATTTAATAACATGGAAATATATCCAATTAACAGCCTTGACCATCAAACAGTTTTGAGTTCTTCCCATTTACTTTGTCTTTCCATTTGTACTAACTCTTCATAAAATTTAAAGCTTACTATCTCCCTGCATTTAAAAAGTTCAGCAGAGTGCCCCAAGGCCTTGAAGAGAATTAGGAGGTTGTGACTGGTTGCTAGGTCCCTGACTGTTCTCCTTTCAAAGCATCATCCTTCATTCTGTCTTCTATAATCCTATGAGAAACCAGAGCAAGCTTGCTCAGTAGGGTTCTTTGTGAAATATCAAGACTTCTACACTAAATCATCACCTCGCTCGTGCTAGGTCCACATAGGGCAGACAGAAGAGACAGAAGCATAACAACTTTGTTTTCTGGCACACTGTTCTGTCACATCAAGATTGGTTTTTGATGCACCCCAAACCCTGTTTTCACACTCTGACCATAATGCTAAAATATAATTTTGGCCTCTGTAAGCCAATATAAAAGTGATGGACAAATACGGTACTGAGGCAAAGAAAATTGGAAGAAAGAGTATTTTATTATTTCTACCCATCCTCCTTCCATAAAGGACTTAAGGCAATAAAATAAATAAGCAGCCATTGTAATGAACTACATTCATTGTTAGCGATAATCAAATGAGGAATATCCATTATGTTACCTCAGTTGCTCCAACCTTTTGTTTAAAACTTCATTTGCTTGATCTTTAGTTTTAAAACAGATTAAGAGTCCTGCGAACTCTTCTCAGGTTCAACAGCTTGAATAAGATACTAACTCAGAAGATTAATACTTGGCTTCTTTATCTCTGTAACAGTCTGATGCCTTCAAGCTTTCTAAAACGAAATTTAATTTGAATAAAGATAGTACTCCTGAGGTCTGCAGATTGTCAGTTCTCACAAGGTTCCTTCTACGTATTCCATATTCTCTTTATAGAGCCTAGATGACAGATAATTTAGACCCAGTTCGAAGTGGAAGATGTAACATGCATGTCAAAAATTTTCTTTTTAAAGGAACTGATATGCTCCTCAGTTCCATTAAATATAAAGGCTATCTACATAAAATGTATCCACAACACTTGTTTTGATGTGATAAGCGTGGACTTCTGCAAGGAGGTAAAGAAAATGTTCCATCTTTAGCTTCCTTACACCCAGCAGGGACCAGAATGAGTACTAAATCAGTTACCATCACCATCTGCTCTATTATTTATTATGCTGCACTATAATTTATCTATTTATGTATCTATCTCCCCCACTAGACTCCATGAATTGCTTGAGGACAGAGGTTGTTTCCCATTAATCTTTATTTCTCTGGCACCTACCATGAAAGAAATCCAGTAACTTGTTGAATGAATGAACAGGGTCTCATTTTAATTTTGTTAGAGGCCATATGTAAAACTTGTAATACCATGCCTCTTACATAGTAAATGCTCTAGAAATGTTAACTGTTATTTCTTTTATTGGGGTCTGATTGAGCTGTGATGCACAGTCTTGGTTGTTCAATTTTCAGGCATTTTGAAAGCCATTTCAATTATTGATGGTTAGAAATAGGCCATGGGGGGGTATATACCCCATGGAAATTGACAGGTTCTACTATTCCACACTCTCACCCCCAGAGCTGGTTGCTAAACAATTACCAGCACACCACTGAGATAAGATAACATACTATGCAGGGGCCTGAATCTAACTGTTGCTAATGTGCATCTATGGTAAAGTGTGTGTGTATGTGTGTGTGTGTGTGTGTTTATGGGTGGGTATGAGGTATGTGTTCAATTTAGGAAAGAAGAGACAAGGAAAAATAAAGGGAACCAGATGGGAAAAGGAAGGTGGTCAGCCAGCAACTGAGTGAAACTCCAAATCCAACCTCCCATCACAGCTAACTTCCCTTTGACAATAACCTTTACAAGCATTCATGACAGAATCTCCTGGTGAGCTTAATTTTTGCCAACAAAAAGGAATTGACTGATGAGCTCAAAAGTGGCAATTCTCTACCAACCATTACTGAATTCACAGAAATTGAATTCATCAGAAAAACTTCACAAGTTATAACAACTACAATACAAAGATTTTCTAATCTCCAATATTTTCCACAATGCACTAGGTTGCCTTGATGGTTGTCAGTTCTTTGTGTTAATTAGGAGTGTTCACTTGGAAGCTAGATGGAAATTTGCAGAGATATTGCAGAACAAACTCTTGCCTGCTGATCCTTTTAGCATCTTGCTCTTCAAAGTCTCATCTGCAGACTTCCCAGGAACCACCCCAGACCTATTGAATCAGAATCTGCATTTTAATAAGGTCCCCAGGTTATTCATATGAAAGTTAATGTTTGAGGAGGTATTGCTCTAGATGACCTCCAAGGTCACAGCTACCTCTTGTATTCTATGCCTCTATCAGTTGGATGAAGACAGACAAGTCATGCATATAATATTTTTCAAGAAATGTCAAAAATAGGCCGGTGCCGCAGCTCAATAAGCTAATCCTCTGCCTAGTGGCGCCGGCACCCCGGGTTCTAGTCCCGGTCAGTGCGCCGGATTCTGTCCCACTTGCCCCTCTTCCAGGCCAGCTCTCTGCTGTGGCCCGGGAGTGCAGTGGAGGATGGCCCAAGTGCTTGGGCCCTGCACCCCATGGGAGACCAGGATAAGTACCTGGCTCCTGCCATCGGATCAGCGCGGTGCACTGGCTGCAGCGCACCGGCCGCGGTGGCCATTGGAGGGTGAACCAACAGCAAAAGGAAGACCTTTCTCTCTGTCTCTCTCTCTCTCACTGTCCACTCTGCCTGTAAAAAAAAAAAAAAAAGTAAAAAGAAAGAAAGAAATGTCAAAAATAAAAGTCTTTACACTGAACTCAAGACACAAGTTTTAAAATATCCTCAACATACTTACTGATGGGCAAAAATCAGCAAGATGAAAGCCAAAAGCAGAAGTACGAAATCTGTTTTTAGACAAATTCTTAAAACAAGGGAATCAGAACAAATCTGCAGGGCCAATGCTAGCAAAAGCATCCAGGTGACTGACACACAGGCAATTCATCCCTTATCCTTCTGTCCTAGATTCTGAGCGCTTTGCATTTGCTATCATGAGTTTATATCACTTTGCGAGTTTTCTGAAATCACTTTAGGAATATAGCTTTCTAAGTGGGTGCTCTAGTAAGATACTTAGCTATAACAGCATATGCTTCTTTTGGGGGCTCCGTTCTTCCCACTGGGTCTGGAGCAGAGCTCCTCTGTCTGAAGTGGATGCTATCGACTGATATTAATTATTACTAATATTTTAAATAGTGTCCTTGTTTCCATACCTCCCTAGTGATTATAAAATCTGCATAACAGAACAGAAAAATTCATAAATTATGTATGTGAATAGTACATATGATATGAATTTTAACAAATCAAATTAATAACCAATATACTGCTACAATTTCTGAATAATATACTGTCACCAATATTTTTAAACTTTATACTATAAATTAGAAATATTTTCTCAGAGTGATTAAATCCATGGACCACTTCTCAGTACCACTGCATTTTTTTCCTGACTTCTGTTGGATAACAGAGTTAGCTAACTCTATCAAGAACTGTACAACAGCTATTTTAAATCTTGTGGACCATGAATTTTCTGCCACAACTACTTTGAAGAAGTCACGAATGATATGTAATGAGTGAGCCAGGGAATGTGGAAGAATTCCAATAAAACTTTATGAAACCGTGGATGGCAAAGGACTCCCCTCCCTTGCTAAATAGCAAGTTTCTTTCTTTTTTTTTGTTCTAATATGTATTTTTTAAACATTTATTTAATAAATATAAATTTCCAAAGTACACCTTTTGGATTATAGCAGGTATTTCTCCTCATAACCTCCCTCCCACCCACAATCATCCCATCTCCCACTCCCGCTCCCATCCCATTCTCCATCAAGATTCATTTTCAATTATCTTTATATACAGAAGATCTACTTAGTATTTACTAAGTAAAGATTTCAACAGTTTGCACCCACACAAACACACAAAGTATAGAGTACTGTTTGAGTAGTAGTTTCACCATTAATTCACACAGTACAACACATTAAGGGCAGAGATCCTACATGGGGAGTAAGTGCACAGTGACTCCTGTTGTTGATTTAACAAGTCACAATTATTTATGACGTCAGTCATCACCCGAGGCTCTTGTCCTGAGCTGCCAAGGCTATGGACGCCTCTTGAGTTCACCAACTCTGTTCTTATTTAGACAAGGCCATAGTCAAAGTGGAAGTTCTCTCCTCCCTTCAGAGAAAGGTACCTCCTTCTTTGATGGCCCATTCTTTCAGCCAAGATCTCACTCACAGAGCTGTTTCATTTAGGTCATTTTTTTGTTTGGCACAATGTCTTGGCTTTGCATGCCTGAGAAACTCTCATGGGCTTTTTAGCCAGAACCAAATGCCTTAAGGGCTGATTCTGTAAATAGCAAGTTTCTTGTGGTTGCCTAACATACTAACAGCCCATAATAATCTTTGCCTATCTTTTACATAGTGAATTGCCATCCCATAGTAGTTGATTTTACAAAAAAAAATCTTCTGAACCATCTTTCCAGGGTCCCAGGGAGCCTGCACAGACCAAGTCAGACTGACTGGGGAGCTCCTTTACCGTTCATTATGTTGTCCAATGGCACACCTCCAGTGATGTTTCAGCAGCCATCTTTGAATACACAATGTGTGTAAAGACCTGATTAGTCAGAGTACGAGGAGCTAGATGAACAAGGAGGCATTTAGATCAGGTCCCAGTTGGAATGAGAAAAGAGAAAGTCCCACTAAGAGTGGACAAGATACTTGCCTCTCCATAAGAAGCTGCTTTTTTTAAAAAAAAAATTATTTATTTTATTTGAAAGTCAGAGTTACACAGAGAGAGGAGAGGCAGAGAGAAGGGTCCTCCCCAGTTGGCCACAATGGCTGGAGCTACACTGATCCAAAGCCAGGAGCCAGGAGCTTCTTCTGGGTCTCCCACGTGGGTGCAGGGGCCCAAGGACTTGAGGCATCCTCCACTGCTTTCCCAGGCCACAGCAGAAAGCTGGATCAGAAAAGGAGCAGTGGGGATTCAAACCGCACCCATAAGCTGCTTTTAACAAGACAAAATACCAATCTCATCCCTCCCTCCAAGTTTCTAGTTTAACATGAGAATAGAAAGACAAGTTACCTATTCCACCCTTCTGATGGCTTTTTGTTTTATCATGAGCCAACTAGAAGGATTACAACTCCTGCTCTCTGAAGGGTGTTGTCCCCACCTCTGATTGATTGTTGGCTGTTATTCTGCTCCTGGCCCACCAAATGTGCTTAAAAGACCCCACTTCAACCAATGCCTTGGGTCTTCCACTCTTGAAACCATTCTCCTGATGCTACAGCAGGAGGCTTCTGACTTCAATAAATCTTGCTTTGGTCACCGTCCTGTCTGTGTGGAAATTCTTCTACATGAGACAAGAACCAAGGTCATCTTCCTTTGGCACATACTCAAAGGAGATTCTTCACCCTTTTCCTCTGCATCTATCATGTTCTGTCACTTTGTTTCATCTAGTTCTGTCCCAATTATCCTAACTCCATAAATTCCAAATTTCACAGAGAGACTGACTTGGCTTTGATATGACATTCCCCTTTCTCCTAGAGAAATAATAAATGTTCTCTTTCTCTGGTGAATCAAGTGTTTTTACAACAGCGATAGAGTGCACATGAGCAGGGGCACCTGTACAATAAACATTTATTTACCAAAACAGACACACTATAGTTTGCTCAAAAACCCTCAAGGTAGAGGATTTTATGTCACAAATAGCCAAGTTCTCCTCTTGCACTTATTTCAGGTCAAGATTGCTCCAGTTTACATGGCTTTGTCCTTTTTCTTTTTTTTTTTTTTTAAAGATTTATTTTTTATTTATTTGAAAGGCAGAGTTGAGAGAGAGACAGACAGACAGAC
The DNA here is from genome assembly GCF_051225735.1 of Oryctolagus cuniculus. NCBI lineage: Eukaryota > Metazoa > Chordata > Mammalia > Lagomorpha > Leporidae > Oryctolagus > Oryctolagus cuniculus. Next base: position 94,547,213 of record NC_142888.1, read on the forward strand.
AGAGGGAGAGAGAAATCTTCCATCCACTGATTCACTCACAAATGGCAGCACCAGCCAGGGATGGACCAGGTTGAAGCCAGGAGACCAGAGCTTCTTCCAGATCTCCCACATGAGTGCAGAGATCTAAGGACTTGGGCCATCTTCTACTGCTTTCCCAGTTGCATTAACAGGGAGCTGGATCAGAAGTAGGGCAGCTAGGTCTTGAACCAGTCCCCATATGGGATGCCAACCTCACAGTTTGAGGCTAACCTACTACACCTGTTAGTAAAATGGTACAGTCTTATCTATGGCATGATCTACACCCCAGACACCATTCTAGGCTCTAGCCCCCCGCCACCATTGCTGGAAACCAGGTGACCCCATGACCTAACCACTGTGTCAGCTCCACCCCTACCCTAATGGGATCTGCTGCTCCTACTTCTCTGCCTGTCCCCCAGCAAAAGGTTAAAAGGATCTGTTCCTAAACACGTGGCTCTCACAATCTCTCTCTCTCTCTCTGGTTCTCTCTCTTGATCTCTCTCTCTCTTACGCTCTCCTTCGTGCTCTTTTCCTTCTTCGCCCCTTCCCTCTGGTCTGTTGGGTTTCCCCACCAATAAACCCTTTCCCTTACTCTGGTGTTTGGTGTGTTTTGTGGTGGCCTTACAATAGCTCAATGCTGGCCCTCTTGGTCCTGTTTTTAATACAAGATCCCATAAGGATCCAATATAAAGCAAAGAATATGACCCAAACATGTATGTTTGACAAAATGTAAAAAGTGGGAAAGGTACATTTGCACAAGTGTGTTTTTTGTTCCCATTTCTCCTTTCCTTCTTATGTGCTCCTATAAATGCAAACGCTGTATTCCTCTGCTTATCTTTCTCAATCTGATGCCATTGAGAAATTCACACATTGAAAATTCTTCTTTGGATCCAATAATGGAGATGGGCAGGTGAGCCAAGGCTAACCTAAGTTGCATATAGAAATATAGCTTAAGAGAGATTTTGCTTTTCACTCTCTACCAGTCATGCCAAAGGAGTGACCAGTTAGAGAAAGCAACCTCGCCCTCTTAGGAGAACCTAACTAGACGAATTCCCACTAAATCTGTTTAGTTCCAAGTCCATGATACTACTTCCCATGACATTACTTCTCACACTGACTTACTTAACCAATTTGAAGAGGATTAAGGGCTCCATTGACAGGAAATGAAAAACACATTGTGGCAGTTTTGAGCATAGCACAATGAGTTAGAATATCAGATAAAGGAATCTGGAGATTGTATCCCATTTTGAATTCTAGCTGATATCAGAGGGCCTTAAGGGTTCTGTATTAATTTGCAAATGGAGATTTGCCAGAAGCGAAGAAAGACAAACAGTCCTCATCAATGCAGTATTTTTGCAAGTTTAATCCACAAGTTCACAGTTTCTTTGACCCTTGTGGTGCTCAAGATTGCTTTGCTTTTCCCAGAACGCCATGTAATAAAAGGAAGCTGATCAATGAAGAGAGACCTACATCGCATGTAAAGAGATAGCTATGGGGAAATATGAAACAGTTTTATTTCATGCTTGAGTCTACCTAATATTTTTCCAATATTTTAAATTCAGAGTTTTCTCCCAGCTTAAAACAATGCAGCGGGAAAAGCTCTGTTTTAACTTCAAAAAGTTGTTGGCATCACCGAGTTTGGCCTTGCTCCAGAAGAGCTTTAAGGGTTAATTTATTTATCTGACAAGAAAGACAGTACAGAATCAGATAATCCAGCTGTTATAATTTTGAAGTAAGCATAAATATGATTTAGAAGCCTACTCACCTTGTTATGTGCCTGCTAGTGAAATCCTCAACACAGGCACGGATTGCAGTAATCTCAAAGAACTGGAGTCTGAAAGCCATTGAGAAATAGCCATACCATCTGCGATACAGAAAGCAAGCAAGGGAAAAAGACAATGATAACCTGGGAAAATGTTAATATTCGGTTTATTCTTTGCTAGAAATGCATCAAATATCCTATGCGCGTGTGCACACACACACACACACACACAGCTTCCCTCCTTGAATATACAAATGGATATCAGCTACTTCCCATTTTGCCTAAACTGAATGTTGAAGAGAAGCTTCAATCTCATTGACTAATTCAGCTGTTCCTTTAAATTGAATTTTTAAACATATGGGCACACAAACCAATCTATATGCAGAACAATTCTTTGAACAGCATGCAACGGTTTGGGATTACATGCCAGGTATCACACAAGTGAGTTTTCACAGTACAAAAGAATGAATTCCTTATTGTGACACTTGAGATAACAGCACTAAAGAATTTCAGCTCAACTTTAAATTGCTCCCTCCAACTGTTGTCGCTTTCTTAGTAGGGATAGAACAACCTCCATAGTTTCTGTTTTCTTCCACCAAATAATAATTGTTCATCTCTGCTGAAGAATGGCCCATCCATCCTTTCATTGAGTCAGTCAGTCAACATTTACGGAGAAACTATTATGTATCTAGTACTATCTTAAACACTGCAAATGGAGAGACAGATATGGGGTAAGCTCTCTAGAAATGACATTCTTCATAGTTATGACAGGTATACAAAGAGACTAGTTATGTCAAAAAAGAAAGGGGAACACATCCCTAACTTGTGATTTTTATTTCAATCCAACAAATCACCTTCCATCATTGTATAACATGTTGACCTTGTGTTGTGATTCATTTATGTGTATCCCTGAGAAATTGTTCTTATCAATCATCTTTCTTGAAAAGAAATTATAGCTAAACCAGGGCCTACCTGTGTGTGTAAGGCACCAAGATCCAGGATAGAGCCGGCAGGAATATGGAAGTGGTCTGTTGATGTGTGAGGACACAGAAAGTTAAGCTTCAAGATTTCTATTGACATATTCAGTGGTGAACAGTGAAGATTTCAGCTGAGGATTCCATTCCAGCTCAGTTGCCCAGGATTTTGCTGATAAGTGGAGCCAATTAGAGGAAGAAGAGCGAGGAAAGGAGAAAATCTCTTAAATATTAAGGTATTTCTATCATCTGAGCCAGATTGATATATACAGCCAGCATGCTCTGGTATTTAGTTCCTCAAAATTTTAATATCATCCTGGGTCTACCTATCAAATTCATGATATAAAGTACATGGAGAATTTGAGTTGTGAAAGCTGTGTCACCTTAGAGACTTCATCAGAGACGTGGTGCCTCATGAAAGGAATATTTAAAGGATAAATAGGGGCTAGGCCTGCAAAGGAGGCAGCTGGCAAGAAACAGCAGGATGAGTGTGTGAGAAAGTACAAGCATCTGAGTATGTATGACGCATAAGATCAAAATAACTAGAAGTAGGAGCTGAGACCGGAAATGCACACTGGGCTCAAATTATAGCAGTTCTTGTAGGGCATGCCATGGAGTTTGAACTTTATCTTGTGAGCCACGTAAAGGCTTAAGCAAGGCAATTTAGAGTGGGAAACATATAAGTCATGTGATTGAATTTGCAATTGAAAAAATTACTTTGTTTACAATGTGGAGAATGAATCATTTTGGCAAAGGCAGGGAGTGAAGACAATTTTGACTGCTTGAGGGTTGGAGCTCCACTGACCTGGTTCAGCAGAAGGGAAAGGCTAGATGACCTCAGGAGAGGCAAATAAGAGGCAAAGAGACTAGAAGAAACTGAAGTTATCAGGTGGTGACTGTCTGACTACAGCAAAGACTAGCTATAGTAGAATTGAGGCAAGAGAAACAGGGAGGCAGAAGGAACAGTTGTGCCATTTGAGGTTGATTCTTGTTACTTGAATGCCTACAAAATATGAGGTTAGGTTCCCCTTGCTCTGGAAATCAATAAACTCCTAGCCTGGACCAGGCTTATACCAGTTTAAAGGGCAAGGCTGACCTAGATTGACCTACAGCTCATACAGGCTCATTGTAATGCATTAGCAGCTAAATGGCACATCTACCAGCTTCCAATAAAACACTTGCTACTTGCTGTTCAATATACCCTGACTCACTCTTGGTCACTGTCTGGCAGCAGAGTGAGTTGGAAAACTTGCTTATAACACCAGAAAATGGATTCTTTATAGGTGGTGACCTTCCAAGTAATGAAAATGTCTACTGGGTAACCATGGAGGATGAATGTGGGAGTAGAGGCAGGTAAAGTGCGAGGTGGTGAGTCACAATTCTGGCTGTATCAGAACCCAGGGTGACTTTAGAAATTCCAGAAGCTTGGGCCCATACCTGAAGAAAATAGAACTCGGGAACATGCACTTCTAAAAGCTTTTACACAGGTTTTCTGTGCATTCATTGATTTGAGAGCCCCTGGGCTCAAGTTGGAAGGATTAGCCAACAAACCTTGAAGTCTCCAAACTTGACAACAGAATTTGGGAAGAACAGAAAGTAAAGTTTTCGCTGAATGGAGATAGCAGAAAGGCAATGCTGGAGCATCCCAAAAAGTTCTTATAAAATGTGCATTATGAAAAAACTCTACAAAAATCTCACATTTTTTTTGCAGCAAAATAAACTTATTTAATTCCATGTTTTCTGGGGCTCACATTGTGGCACAGCCGGTTAAGCCACCACCTGCAACACCAGCATCCCATAAGTTTGAGACCTAGTTGCTCCACTTCTGAGCCAGCTCTCTGCTACGGCCTGGGAAAGCAGTGGAAGATGGCCCAAGTCTTTGGGCCCCTGCACCCACGTGGGAGACCCGGATGAAGATCGTGGCTCCTGATCTCAGCACAGCCCAACCCTGGGGTGCTGCAGCCATTTGGGGAATGAACCAGCAGATAGAAAAGCTCTCTCTCTCTCTCTCTCTCTCTCTCTCTGTCCCCTTCTCTTTATAACTCTGCCTTTCAAATAAATAACTAAATCTTAAAAAAATAATCAATTTTTCCACACACACTTTCTGAAGTTCCTGCCTAGGTAAAGGGCAGGATTAATAACTGATTATGGCATAGCCAGTGGGTGAGAACTTCAAAGGAGCCAGAGTTTTTACTGGAAGGTTAAGGATTTAACTCAACATTAGAGAGCAAACGATGAACGTGTAAACTTGACCTCTCAACACTGACTTCCTTTGAACTGGTTTACACAGCACGAAGTTGCACAGCCCAGTTCACCATGGACATTTCCAAGTTTTTACTCCACTTGATTTTGTGAAGAAATGGATTCCAGGATATTCTCACATTCTGAAGCCCTACATTCCACTTTTCAGAGCTCATCCCCATCTTTTAAATATTTCATTCAAAAAAATTTTAAATGACCCTAGCATTTGGGAGGAATAAAATGAATCCTGTGAACTTGAATCCAGAAAATGAAAAATATGAATGATTTTCTACAAGATTCATTAGCCCACTTCAGTTACCCAGCTTTAAAGACATTTATGTGAAAAATGATCAGGATGGAGAGATATTAGATAATGTAAATTAGATCAGTTTCAGAAAAATGAAATACTATGGAATACATTACAGAGAATTTGTACTAAAGAAAATCCCGTTACTGTTTCTAGTAGCAGTAGTAAGAATAATGATAATGAAGCCATACAAATAAATGAAGAGCATCAAGACCTGTTCATGTAGTGTATTTTATTCCTTATTTTTTAAATTACTTTCATTATGAAAGGCACTTTCCACAGCACCACACTCAACTTCACTCTCCTGGTATGCTTTCCTTTCTACAACTCTTCTTTGGGATTTATAAAATACAAACATGCATGCATATGTGTGCATGTAGTAACCATTTTATTCCAACTTCTCTTCCTGTTAGCAGTGTATCACAATTCAAGTATTTTTCCTTGCCAGCACATACATGGATCAACTTCATCATTTTTAGCATATGTACAACTTTTCATAGTATGCATTACAATGTTTTTAAACATATGTCCCATGTTTGGATATTTGTTTCAAATGTCTTCCTATGAAAAATAATTATTTCATAAATTTCTTGTGCATATTTTGTGTGCATGTATTAATATTTCTGTAACATATATTCTTAAATGGAAAGCTGCTGAATCAAAGAGTATGCACATTTTTTAAAAGCTTTTATTTAATGACTCAGCCCTAAAGGCATTCGGATCTGGCTGAAAAGCCCATGAGAGTATTTCAGGCATGGAAAGCCAAGACACTCTGGCAAAAGATCTCTGTGAGTGAGATCCCAGTGGAAAGAACAGGTCTTCAAAGAAGGAGGTACCTTTCTCCGAAGGGAGGAGAGAACCTCCACTTTGACTATGACCTTGTCTAAACAAGATAAGAGTTGGAGAACTCAGAGGGCTTCCATAGCCTTGGAAACTCATGACTGGAGCATAGGGAGACTACTGATGCCATAGACAGGAGTGTCAATTGGTAAAGTCAACAACAGGAGTCACTGTGCACTTACTCCTCATGTAGGATCTCTGTCCTTAATGTGCTGTGTATTGAGATTTAATGCTATAACGAGTACTCAAACAATATATTTCACTTTGTGTTTCTATGGGGGTGCAAACTGTTGAAATCCTTACTTAATGTATACTAAACTGATCCTCTGTAAAAAAAAAAAAAAAAAAAAAAAAGAAATTATCAACTCCCAACTTGACTCTCACTGGGATTAAACATGACAATAGGTCTGATCTGATTTCATCATCATTTAAAAAAAATCATCTATTATTTTTCACTTTATGTTTCTGTGTGGGAGCAAACTGTTGAAATCCTTACTTAATGTATACTAAGCTGATCTTCTGTATATTAAGATAATCGAAAATGAATCTTGATGTGAATGGAAGGGGAGAGGGAGTGGGAAAGGGGAGGGTAGTGGGTGGGAGGGACGGTATGTGGGGGAAGCCATTGTAATCCATAAGTCGTACTTTGGAAATTTATATTCATTAAATAAAAGTTAAAAAAAAAGAAAAAAAAAGAAATTCTAACTAAAAAAAAAACTTTTATTTAATGAATGCAGATTTCATAGATACAACTTTAGGAATATAGTGGCTTTTCCCTCTATACCCCCCTCCCACCCCCCCTCCCAGCCCACCTCCTATACCTTCTCCCTTCCCATTCTTCATTAAGATTCATTTTTAATTAACTTTATATACAGAAGATCAACTCTATACTAAGTAAAGATTTCAATAGTTTGTACCCACACCCACATGCACAATGTAAAAACTACTATTTTAGAATGAGTTTCGCAGTTAATTCTCATAGTACAACTCATTAAGGACAGAGGTCTTACATGTGGAGTAAGTGCACAGTGACTTCTGTTGTTAATTTAACAATTAACACTATTATTTATGATGTCAGTGATAACTTGAGGCTCTTGCCATGAGCTGCCAAGGCTATGGAAGCCTTTTGTGACCGCAAACTCCATCAGTATGTAGATAAGGCCATAAGCAAAGCAGAAGTTCTCTAGTCCCTTCAAAGGAAAGTACATCCTTCTTTGATGGCCCCTTCTTTCCACTGGGGTCTCACTCACCAAGATCCTTCATGTAGGATACTTTTTGCCACAGTGTCTTGGCTTTCCATGCCTGAAATGCTCTCAAGGGCTTTTCAGACACATCCAAATGCCTTAAGGGCTGATTCTGAGATCAGAGTTTTACTTAAAGTGATTGTCATTCTATGAGTCTTCTGTGTGGACTTCTTCCCATGTTGCACATTCCCTCCTTTTAAATTTTGTCTCTTATAATAGGGCACTTGATGCTATTTATATGGTCTCTTTAACACTTAATCCTATCTATATGCTCACTTTAACACTTAATATGATCACTTTAACAATTAAGATGGCATTTTACAGCTTTACACTTACAAACTTCCTCCTCCCTCTCTTATTCCCCCTCTTATTTTTTGCTGAGATCTATTTTCAATTGACTTTATATACATATGATAACTCTATGTTAAGAGTTCAACATATAGCATGAAGAAGAGAAAAGAAAAATAAATAAAAATAAAAAACTGTTCCTTGACAGTCAAGACAAGGGCTGTTCAAGTAATTGTTTCTCAAGGTGTCAATTTCACTTCCACAGCTTTCATTTTAGGTGAGTATGCACATTTCAAACAACGGTGGATTGCTGCCCAAGTGTCCTTCAAAAAATTTGAATTTCCACAAATACGAATTCTCATTTCTCCCACCCTCTTGTACATTATGAATATTATGAATAATTTTCATTTTATAAATTAACTTATTTTTACAATTGCATTTCTTTGATTTTAAGTAAGGATGTGAGCACTTTTGACTATTTTATTGACAACATCGCTTCTCTTAAATTTCTTGCCCATATATGTTAGCCATTTTGGGGGAAGTGATGTAAATTTTTAACTGATTTGTAGGAATTCTTTATATATTGTGCATATGAACTGTGTTAATCAACATTGGCAGCTGTACCAAGACACCTGAGACTGAATACTTTATAAAGAAAAGGATTTTTTTTTTTTTTTAGCTTATGGTTTTGGAGACTCAAATTCCAAGATTAAACCATCCTATGTATTCTGTCTCTGGTAAGCACTCCTACATGTCCATCCTTGGCTACATCACTACATTATGGAGAAGTGGAAAGGGAAAGAGCCATGAGCTGGATAGGAAGTGGAGCAGTTGGGACTCAAACCAGCATCCATATGGGATGCTGGCACTGCAGATGGCAGCCCTGAAGTGCTGGCATCTCATATGGGTGCCAGTTCGAGTCTCGGCTGCTCCAATTCTAATCCAGCTCTCTGCTATGGCTAGGAAAGCAGTAGAAGATGGCCCAAGTCCTTGGGCCCCTGCACCCACGTGGGAGACCCGGAAGAAGCTCCTGGCTCCTGGCTCCTGGCTTTGGATCGGTGCAGCTGATTTGGGAGTGAACCATCAGATGGAAGATCTTTGTCTCTCTCTCTCTCTGCCTCTCTTCTCTCTGTGTAACTCTACCTTTCAAATAAATACATTCTTTTAAAAAAACCGATTTTAAGCGTTCTATAGGTACAGTTCCAAGACGACAATCATAGCTCCCTCACTTTCCTGATCCCTCCCAATCCCTCTCTTTCCCTTCCCTCTCTTCATCACTTTTTACAAAAACATAATTTTAATCCATTCTATACTCACAAGCTTAATTTGCCACTAATCATAATATAAATAATCATATATAAAAAGTAGGAAGATCACGGTTCCACAGGAGTATAAACAAGGGCTAAAAATCACAATCAATACCTCAAAATAACCATTTCATTCCTATACAGTTTTTGGTATTCTATATTAATTGCCACATATCAGAGAAAACATAATATTTGTCTTTTTGAGACTGGCTTATTTCACTAAGCATAATGGTTTCCAGTTGCATCTATTTTGTTGCAAAGACAAGGGTTCAATCTTTTTTATGGATGAGTAGTATTCCGTAGTATATACATACTATGTTTTCTTTATAGAATCATCAGTTGATGGACATCTGGGTAAACTGAGCTGCAATAAACATGGACATACAAGTAACTCCTTCATATGCTGATTTCATTTCATTTGGGTAAATTGCCAGGAGTGGGATGCTGGCCTCACTTTTCAACAACCTGCTCTAGTGAAAAGTAATTTACTCCAAGTGACTAGCATTAATTTCTTCTGATGGTCATCCTGCCAATGACCTAACTGCTTTCCACTAAACCTTATTCTTAAAAGTTCTACCACCTAAACACTGTCAAACTGAGATCCCAGAACACAAACCTTTGAGTAACTGCGAACCTTTTGTCTATTATGTATGTTAAAATATTTTCTCCAAAAGTGTCAGTATTTTAATTTTGCTTCAAATATCTTTCATAATATTGAAAAGAGTTTTTAATTTTCATTTAATTGCATCTTTTTCATTTAATTGCATCTTTTTCATTTCATCCTATATGGCTTCTGGCTTTTCTATTCTATTTCAAATCAACTTTCCTACACTCAACATTACTTTATTGTATTTTTATTTATTTTTAACTACAAACTGTTTAATGACAAGAAGTATATCTTTTTCAAATGTTTGTTTCAAAGAGGGACAGAGACAGAGACAAACAGCTCCCCTCTGCTTGTTCACTCCCCAAACACCCACAACAACTGGGACAGGGCCTGACAGAAGCCAGAAATTCAATCCAAATCTCCCGTGTGGTGGCAGGGACCAAACTTCTTGAACCATCATCTACTGCCTCCCAGGGTGCAGATTAGGAGGAACCTGGGATCGGAAGCAGAGGCAGGGCTCTAACTCAGGTATTCTGCTATGGGATGCTGGCTTCCCAAGAGGTATCCCACCTGCCAAATGCCCATCTCTCAATATCATTTTAAAGATAAATACTCATTTATATTTTATTCTAATATATTGCCACAGGTTGAATTCCCCAGACTGCAGAATCTGAGACAGAATTTATCCTTCCGAATGTTTCTTAGAGTGTTCTTGAGATCAACGTCTATGAAAGAGAGAAAAAGAAGATGGCAGTGGTCAGCTGAGAAGTTGAGTTGCCGTGCAGTTCCAATGACAATGTCAGCGTACCACACAGGCAGCTGTGGTGCTAGAATGCCCTTTCAAAATGTTCGTGAGTTGGGATAAAATGGCCAGGTCTGCATTTGCCTCCACATGATAAGTCATTTGATGTTGGCTGCTCTGAGAAAAGTGTGGTATTGGGCAAGGCAGACCTCTGCAGCTGAGGCAATCCCTGTAGGGGCCAACATCTCTATAGCCTTTGAGCCGACAGCACTCAGCAGCTGGGGCTCTAAGTCCCTCACTGAAGAGAGATCTGAACAGTGACACTGTATATAGTTCTGTTTTCTTATATCTGGGCTCTTTCATCTGCATGAAATTTGTATGTGTGAGAAAAGGTAGTCAGAAGTTCTGATTTTTCCTATTCAAATAGTGAATTCTTTCAGCGTCTACCTGATAGTGCATTCTGATTTTTCTTTTCAGGGATCAAGAAAGAAAGAAAGAAGCCTCTCAAAGAAGCACTCCTTAACTTGAAATCTACTTATTTGGTGTTCGTGATATATCAGATCCGATGTGGATGGTTCCTGTCAAGAGGAAAAAAAGGGGGAAATTATCAAATCAAGGGCTGAAGAATTCTCTGTCTTTGAAGTTTTTTTTTTTATCATTAGAGTCATAAATAATCAAAAGCAGAAAGGAGCATAGTACATATTTTCCAGTCTACTCATTTCCCAATGAGAAAATGAAGGCCTGAAGAGTGATTGCAATAGATTAAGAATCAGAACGTCGGGTTCTTGATTTCTGGACCAGTGAACTTTCCTCTATGCTAGATTGGTTGCTTCTAATATGTCATTTTACAATATAGGCCTGTGAGGCTTTTTAATATTTTCATTAAAATATATACTTATTTATATTCATTTATACTTTTTTTAGAACATTCTCTAGTCGAAAATAAGAAAAAAGCATTTCCTGAAGTAATAGTCTTTAAGACAGACTCTCTAAGAGAGGCTCAACTGGCCTCTCCTGTTGTCCTCCATTTAGAATGAGTGGAAAATGTTCTATATTGGCCCAACTCTCATGGAAACCACAGAGTAATTAGCAGGGAAAGGCGCACCAAAGCCAGAAGATACTATGTTGGCTTGTAAGGATAATTGTCAGTTTACTGATAAAAATCAATTTTTATCGGCTCACTTACACTCCATAATAAGGCCACTGTGGCACTTTCTGCTCAAGGCACATAAGTGAGAGCTAGTGTGTATTTGATTTTAATAAATACTGTCTGTAGGAAGCCCGGACAGGAGTGAACAGATGTTAGAACCATATGATAATAGTGTGGCAGGGTAAAAAAAACCTGTGCATTTATATGGCACACCTGGTGTTTATGATACTTTTGCAACTTTTATAACGACAGCATCTGGCCCTTTGCTGCTGTTCTTTAATTTCCAAATACCCAGGATCTTATGTCTCTTGCAGTGTAGACATGTCCATCAGAGGAAAAAATTGAAGAAGGCAGTAAACATGTCATGCATCTTGCAGAGAGAGACGAGTGCCTCCCCACAAGGAACTTGTGTTAAAGTCATTAGTGAAATTGAACAGTATGAGAAAACATTTAGATCAGCCTTTCCTAGTTTTTCTTGAAAGGCAAAAAGGATATACTACAGGATTACTCAATCATCCATCTGCACTATGAATTTCCCCAATATTATAAATTTGCAATAAGACAATTCATGGGGAATATCTAAAATATAGGACTATAGGCTCTATGGTGTGCCACTTATACTATATTTGATCCATGTGATGTAGCTTTAGGTGGACAGAGAGAATAAAATTTGATAAAACTAAAGTTTGATTGAATTTGCTGATTCTCTCTGAGCTTGGAATGTGTTCATGTTGTAAAAATAGTCTTAATGAGTAAACCAGGTTAATGACATAATCCACCTAAAATCTCTCGGGTTTTCTGTACTAGAATTTGGAAGAAACTTTAGAATAGTAAGATCTGAAGGCACACTCCCGGAAAATGATCTCAATTTGGGTGAGACACTCTTCAGAAAACATGTTATGCTTGGAGTTATGTGGTGAGGGAACTGCCAGGGTTTGTAAAATATCAAGCTTACATGAAGATTTTCATGAATTGGATAGATTACAGTGAGAGGAAATTCCCTAAATTGTGGAAGGAAAACACTCTTGGCTACTTGATCATGGATCCTTTTTCATTAAGAATCACAAGCTTTCAACACAGGGCCCCAGGTGCCCACTATCAAGCATTAAGAATTAGTTTGTCTGGTAAAGCCACTATGGAAGTCAGTTTGGAGATTACTCAGAAACCTGAATATAACCCTACCAAACAACCCAGCCATCCCACTACTTGGAATTTACCCAAAGGAAATTAAATTGGCAAATAAAAGAGCTGTCTGCACCTCAATGTCTATTGCAGCTTAATTCACAATAGATAAGACATGAAATCAACCTAAATGCCCATCAACAGAAGACTGGATAAAGAAAGTATGGGATATGTACTCTGTAGAATACTATACAGCAGTAAAAAAAAATGAAATCCAGTCATTTGCAACAAAATGGAGGAATCTGGAAAACATCATGCTGAGTGAATTAAGCCAGTCCCAAAGGGACAAATATCATATGTTCTCCCTGATCTGTGACAACTAACTGAGCACCTAAAAGGAAACCTGTTGAAGTGAAATGGACACTGTGAGAAACAATGACTTGATCAGCCCTTGTCCTGACTGTTGAGGAACAATTTACTATTTTATTCCTTTTAGTGTTTTTTTTTTTTTTGGTTCTACTTAATACCATTGGTTGAACTCTTTAATTAACACACAGTTATTCTTAGTCATTTAAATTTAACTGAAAAGTGATCCCTGTTAAATATAAGAGTGGGAATAAGAGAGGGAGGAGATGTACAGTTCGGCACATGCTCACTCAGACTTAGCCCCAATGGTAGAGCTAGAAACGTGCCAGGGGATCCCAATTCAATCCCATCAAGGTGGCATGTACCAATGCCATCTTACTTGTTAAAGTGATCAGTTTAAGTTCATAATTGATAAACAAGATAGGATTAAGTGTCAAAGGGATCACATAAATAAGACCGATGTCTGCAAATAATTGATAGAATTAAAAAGGAGAGAATGATCCTACATGGGAAGCAGGATACACAGCAGACTCATAGAATGGCAAAAGACTTAAACAGCACTCTGGCCTCAGAATCAGCCCTTAAGGCATTCGGTTCTGGCTAAAAAGCCCATGAGAGTTTCTCAGGCATGCAAAGCCAAGACATTGTGGCAAAAAAAAAAAAATGACCTAAATGAAAGAGCTCTGTGAGTGAGATCCCAGCAGAAAGAATGGGCCATCAAAGACGGCTGTACCTTTCTATGAAGGGAGGAGAGAACTTCCACTTTGAATATGGCCTTATCTAAACAAGATCAGAGTTGGTGAACTCAAGAGGCTTCCATAGCCTTGGCAGCTCATGACAAGAGCCTCGGGTGATTACTGACATCGTAAATAAAAGTGTCTATTGTTAAATCAACAATGGGAGTCACTGTGCACCTGCTCCTCATGTAGGACCTCTGCCCTTAATGTGTTGTACTATGCGAATTAATGGTAAAACTACTACTAAAACAGTACTCTATACTTTGTGTGTCTTTGTGGATGCAGTCTGTTGAAATCTTTACTAGTACATACTAAGTTGATCTAGTGTATATAAAATAATTGAAAATGAATCGTGATGAAGAATGGAATGGGAGAGGGAGTGGGAGATGGGATGATTGTTGGTGGGAGGGAGGTAATGGGGGAAAAGCTGCTATAATTCCGAAGTTGTACTTCCGAAATTTATATTTATTAAATAAAAGTTGAAAATAAAATAGAATAAAATAAAGAATTGGTTTGTAAGATAAAACTTATTTGTCATCAGTGTCCTTAAGACACTATAATAAGCATAATCTAATTTCACTATCATATTCGAAACAGTTATTGCTACAGTGGAATATAGCTTAATTTCTTATTCCAGAGCCAAGTTAGACTCAGAAAAAAGATGACCTAGATGATTAGGAGCAATTCCAAAGACACCGTCCCCACCAAACATGCTTTGCCCTCACTTTCCAAAAGACCCCATCTTCAGACACCATAATTGGGTCAAGCCTCCTCCCTAATCCATCAACCATTAGCACTGATACACTACCATTTACCTACAACTTGAGAATCTAAACATTTGCATGAGTTTAGGGAACCAAGTCCTGTTCACTCCATAGCATCTGGGTTACCCTAAAAGAAAACCTGAAACAAAAGTGTATATGTGGGTAATTGATACCAGGGCCAGAAATGAGGGACAAGGAGACATGAAAGTGAGGATAGAGAACCAATTCAAGGATATAGCATCAGGTAGGCACCATTATGAGTGCTCAATTATGTGGGCTTATCTAATTTTCTTCAGGAAACACAATCCAAGACCATCCATCTAGAAGAAAAGGAAAACCATTTAACCATCAGTTCTGTCCCCAGAGTATCAATTTTCTTCTATCTTACTTCCAGCTTGTTCCTGTTTGAATGTCAAATGCCTCTTGAAGCATCCCTCACTAGGGAATTGGAAAATCGCTAAGGCCAGAGTGAGAGGCATTTGTGGTTGGTCAAAAACAAGGCACTGTTGGGTGTCCTCATCAGGTATGACCAGGTCTGATATGAAACCCGATTGTTTGAAGTGGTGCACAAGAAATATATGATATAAACTACAAGGGGCCTGCCAATCAAAAACTGTTAAATGATTTCATATAGTAGTGACAAACAGAAGAGCAGCTTATTTTTATAGCCAATATTTATAACTCTCCCACATAGTTTAAATGTAAACTGTAAAAGTTTCTCTTTCAATTGGTATGAATGAAATAATGCCACTGATGTTGGTTGGTTGATAAGTACCATGGAACTGATGAAAATGGATTTTTATTAACATTTTAGACTTATTAGCAGGGAAATTCCACAATCATGTCCTTACACATAATTTTGAATAAGCAGCTTGTCATAATTATAAAATACAGAGTTATGGAATCTAATTTAAATAATTCCACTTATTCTCTGAGGTTTTTAATCACATCTGTGATTTTGTTCTAGACCAAAAATGACAGGTTTACCTTTCATGAAAGAAGACAATTTACTTAGCAACAAAATCTTACTGTATCATAATTACTAATGTGCCTATTTCCCTTTCTGGCATTGGTTTGAAACGTTTTGAAATAATAAAACTGCTGTAATTTAACTATGTGGTTACCTTTGTGCTTCACAAAATTCCTACTTATTCCATTTGCTACAACTCCCCAAGCACATATCCATGTGTATTGAGAATAGGGGAGAGGGTTGAGAGAGGAAGTAGAAGAAAGCAATTTTTGAAGGCTGTATTATTAATATTTGCCATTGACTGAACTCCCAAAACATGCTTGTCACTATGCTAGATAAATGCTTTTCACATATCATGTCATTTGATAATCACCAAAAAATGTTTCTAATTCCTATTTCACAGATAAGGAAACTGAAGTTCAGAGAGGTCGAATAATACATCCATGGTTGTAACTGATATAGCCAGTATTCAAACAAGTATATTTAACAAAAATATTCAGGCAGCATTTCGCATTTTTCTGCTTCTGGATTAGATGCCTAGAACGACCAGCGTATGACCTACAAATCTTTGTATATGGAATTCTTTAGAAATTTGGTCCTTTGGTAAATGTCTGTAGTCGAGAGTTTAGAAAAAAATCTGTCACTGTTCCTTCTTTCTGTTCTTTGAGCCACGGGCATCCTGTCAAACATGGCTGCCAGGTATTCCCCTTTTCCTCTCAACTATGGTCAGCCCACACGACTTGACTTTGTTTTGGAATATTCCTAGAACTTTCCAAGAATTACCTTATTTCCAAGGAAAATGATGGGTAAAAAGCATTAACATTTTCACTCATCAATTCCTCCTCATCCTAACAGATGCTCATTTTCTGAGTTTTAATTGAAATTTCTAAATGTTATATTCTCAACTGCACCAACAATATGAAAGTTTTGACAGTGGTTGGGCTACTTTCCCAGGAATAGTCTGCATGGCCTCACTATTCACTTTAAGCCCACAGGACCCCCATCCATATTCTCAAATGCGGAACTGACAGTGTTCATTAAATTTATTAAACTTGTCAATTTTTTATATATATACCAGTTGGTACTTGGGTACTCAACGAAATAATTAGCTTTTATTTCTCATCAAGCAGAAATGATTCAGTAAGGCAGGTGAATTAGAGACAATATTCTGGGTTCTTTATTTCTGGAACATGTGTGGCCCAACTTGGAAGCAAACACATTATCTCTACCCAAGTCTCAGTAAATGTTCCTCTGTAATTGCTAATGGTTGACCAAATTAGCCTGTATGTCATGAAGCAAGACTACTGAAAAGGCATAGGCTTAATTAATTGACAGGTGGAATATGTCTTTCTACACGTGCTAGTTCCTGTTGGAGTAATGTTCTTTCAAAAGGGTCATCACACAAGACAGAGGTCAAATCTTTCATCTTGTTTTGCTCCAAGTTTCCAGTTGACATATGATACCATTTAGTGGTTATAAGAATGATTAAAGCACTATAAAACTATCTATAGCAACAATTAGCTAACTATACAATAGAAGGACAAATGACACTTAGAAAGTTCACTTATTTAACTACAAAGCTTTCCTCTGGGACAGGTCAGGGTTCTTTTGCTCAGGCAGGCTGTTAATGTTACTTCTTTGCTTGAACAATAGCCATGTGATGGGGACTGTTGAATAACCTACATGTTATTCATGTGGGGGTGAAGATTCTTTGACAGTTTCCAAGGAGAAAAATAATTTTTGAAATATCTGTATCACTGTCTGAAATCTCTTTGTTGACTGTGGCCAAGGGAGACTGTGATTATCAAGTCAATCAAGGTAGTCCAACTACAGTAGCAAAGAACTTCAATATATCCATGCTTAAACAAGAAAATTTTATTTTTTACACGCCATGTAGTCCAATTTGGTGATCGGTGGAAAGCCTTCTACAAAGCCATTCAAGAATCCAGATTCTTTCTATGAAGTGTTCCCCCTATTCCCAAAGTTCCTCAGAGGCTTCCTTCGTATACTCTGCTTCTGGATATCTTATAGGAGAATAGAAAATATGGACAAGGTTCACCTATACTTGGCTGCCTAAACCAAGCCATGACACACCTAACCTCTGTTCACTTCCTTGACAAGATCTAGTCACATGGCTCACCTAGATGCAAGAGGACTAGGAAATGCACTGCTGTAATAGATGCTCCCAAAAGGAAAGGAAATGGATTTACACAACAATAAGAAACACATTCTGGGGGCCCAGCACTGTGGCATAGAAGGTTAAGCCTCCGCCTGCAGTGTCTGCATCCCATATGGGCGCTGGTTTGTGACCTAGCTGCACCAATTCCGACTAAGTTGCCTGCTAATGCACCTGGGAAAGCAGCCGAAGACGGACGGCTCGAGTGCTTGGACCCCTGCACCCATGTGGGAGACCTGGAGGAAGCTTTTGGCTCCTGTCTTCAACCTAGCCCAGCCCTGGCCATTGAGGCCATTTGGGGAGTGAACAAGAGGATGGAAGATCTCTCTCTTCCTCTCTCTCTCCCTCTCTCCCTCTTTCTCTCTATCTCTGCCTTTAAAATAAATAAATAAATCTTAAAAAAAAGAAAGAAAGAAAGCATTCTAAAAATTATACCCTATCTCAGCACCCTGGATGTTTGCTTTATAACACATCACAAAATGCTTTTACTTCATTGGTGGCCAACATCAGCTATTGCTTCATTCTGTTTTGCTTTTTGTCTGTCTCCCCAATGCGAATGCACTGACGATAATGACTATGTCTGTGTTTTTCACTATTATCTTCCTAGCACCGATATAGTGTCTGATGCTTCATAGGCATTTAATTAAATAATTATTAAATGAATGAATGCCAACAATACAGTAACAAAGATGAGGGAACAACTCCAATAGTTCCTAAATTCTTAGATGTACTATCTAAACAATGATATTCAGTCGGGTGTGGGACCACTACCATAATAAATATACATAACGAGAATAAGGCATTAGAGAATTCAGAAATCTTACTCTGGAAACTGTATAAGAATTCATAATGGTTCCGGTCAATGGGCTCCGGAAGACTTCATTGAGGATGTGTCATTTGAATTACTGGAAAGGCTCCATTGTCGAGTTAAAAAAAAAGTGAGGAAAAGACATTTTGGACATGGAGAAGAGCATGCGGCTTCCTCCACTTGGGAACACTGAGTAATTTGGTATAGTTAAGGTGAAAGGTGCTTGAGGCAGCAACTGGAAATGAGTCTGGAGAGACAGGCTCCAGCAATGGGGTGGCACTGACAAGTTCAAAGCAAAGAACTGACACTGTCAGTTCTGTGTTTTACAAAATTGATTCTGGCAGCGGTATAAAGGATATTACCAAGGGCGCCTGGATTGGAATCAAGGAAGCCAGATATGAGGGTGTTGGAACATGGGAGATAAGTGGAAGGGTAAGTGGTTGTTACACAAGGATATTTCAAGAACTTCATGAAAAATGGAATTGAAAGATAAGTTTAATTTGATGCAAAAACATTTTGAAATCCATGCGTACAAGGGGTCTTCAAGAGACTCATGGGAAAAAAATCATATATGGATTTCAAAGTTTGTTTTGCATAAAATAAACTTTTTTTTTTTGACAGGCAGAGTGGACAGTGAGAGAGAGAGACAGAAAGAAAGGTCTTCCTTTGCCGTTGGTTCACCCTCCTTAATTCCATTTATCACAAACTTATGGAAGACTTTCGTCTATGGCAGCTCAACAAAATATGACTAAGCTATCTCCTCACTCTCCCAGGGGACAATATGAAAACTCAAAGTATATTCTCTTGTTTACAAAGGATAATTGGAAAGGATAATTGGAAAAAAAAAACATTTGTCGTATGTAACTATTTGTTGTAGATAATATCTCATAACACCAAATTAGCTTGAACTACCTTATGAAAAAATAGAAACCACTTTGTCAATATAGAATTTGTGTTTATAATGACCTTCTTTGGAATGCTCTGTATTAATACCTCACTTTTTCCTTCTTTTTGTCTTAGCAATAAAGAACATTCCATCTCCCTCATCTGTTAAATTGTTATGCATGTGAAGATGAGCTATTTTGCTTTCTCTGTGTCCCAGATCTCTCCTTTCCTCTTACGTATACAGGAATTTATGAATTACCTTTCCATCTTTTGTTTATAGATTTGAAACCCTGCTAATCTTCCTCTTGTTCTCAATGGCATTGTTATTCCAGAATTGAGAAATGAAAACCTTCTGATGTCTCTATTCCACTGAATGAAAGGGTCATCTTGTATTTTCTAGCCATATCACAGATTAACAAGAACACAGGCTTTAGAGTTGGACAGACTTGGGCTGAGTTCTAGTTCTGCCACTTACTTGCTATGTGACTTGGGGTAGGTCCCCTAACTGCCACTTCGTTGAGAATTTGGCAAGAGTGAAACAAGCTCTTTTAGTTAAAGGGCCTGGATTTGCCACAGAGCTCAATTAATCTGACTTGCATTTCACCCTTCAGGAGCCTAGCCAGACATACAACCCCTCATGGGCCTTCTTATATCCAAATTCACCCTTTTTTCTCTTCATATCACACTATATTTTGGGGTGCATTTATTATTTTTTAAGATTTATTTATTTATTTCAAGGTTAGCATCATAGCAAGAGAGGGAGAGACACACAGAGAGAGAATCTTTCACCTGCTGGTTCATTCCCTAGTATGGCCACAGTAGCCAGGGCTGGGCCAGACTGAAGCCAGGAGCCAGGAGCTTCATCCTGGTCGCTCCTGTGGGTGACAGGGGCCCAAGTACTGGGGTCATCCTCCATTGTTTCCTCAGGTCATTAGCAGGGAGCTGGACCAGAAGTGAAGCAGGCGGAACATGAACCAGTGCCTACATGGGAAGCCAGCATCACAGGCGGCAGCTTTACCTGTTTAGCCACCATGCTGGCTCTTGGCTTGCATTGAAACAGTTATTCAAAGATAGCTTTCTTTTTGACATATTGATTTATAGAAAACAGTTTTGAACAGCCTTCCTTGTCTCTCCTGTTGCATTGTCAGGTTGTTTTCTCCCCTAAGTGGCAGGGCAAGCAATTCTGCCCATTCTCCCAGTCAGCCTTCACGGCACTTTCTCCCACTCAGTTTTGTCTCTTGAACACTTGTCTCCTTATCGCAATTGGATTAGTTATAAAAAATGAAGCAATAGCAATCATTTGTTAGCCATTCCCTTTCACACACGCACAGCTTTGTACGTTTCTGCCAATTAAGTTGTACCATCATAGCTCCATAAAATCCTTCTTTTAGTCTTTAAAAAGGTTTTACTTGTTTTCTGAGTGTTTGAAACATTACTTCTCTCCTATTCCAGAGACAGTTTCAGTGAAATCTCTATTTTTGAGTGTTTCCAGTTTAGTGCACATGATTTTATTTTCTTTTTAGTGGGTGTTAATACTGTGGATTCAGTCTTTTTGCCCTGAACTTTTCTGAAGGTTTCAGCATTTTAAAGCCTTTCTCCAACTCCCACACAACGAGTTATTCTTGGCAAATAATCATTCCATTTGGGGTCTTAGATCTGTTAATTTTTAGCTAGCCTCTGAGTACAAACATCCTTGCTTATTTTTCCCACTCAACTGTTTTGATTATATAAACTTGATCAGATGAAAAACAGAAGCTGTCTGTGCTTCTGACTTATTGTTGTGATGGTGCTGGGGAATTCTCTATAAAGTTCTGACTTTTTAAAAAATATTTATTTTATTTATTCAAAAGACAGAGTTACAGAAAGATATAGAAACAGAGAGAGAGAGAGAGAGAGGTCTTCCATCCGCTGGTTCACTCCCAAATGGCCTCAATGACCAGAGCTGAGCTGACCTGAATCCAGGAGTCAGGAGCTTCTTCCGGGTCTCCCATGTGGGTACAGGGGCCCAAGGACTTGGGCCATCCTCTGCCGCTTTCCCAGATGCATTAGCAGGGAGTTGGATTACAAATGGAGCAGCTGGGACTTGAACCGGTGCCCAGGTGGGATGCTGGCACTGCAGGCTGGGGCTTTAACCTGCTGTGCCACAGTGCCAGCCCCTAAAGTTCTTTATTTTTTTTAAGAGTTAGTTATTTTAAAGGCAGAGCATCAAAGAGGGGAGGGAGGGACGGAGGGGGAGAGAGAGATAGAGAGACAATCTTCTATATGCTGGTTTACCCCTAAATGTCTGCAATAGCCAGGGATGGGGCAGGCCAAAGCCAGGAGCCAAGATCTCCTTCTGGGTCTCCCATGTTGGTGGCAGGGGCCCACGTACTTGAGCCATCTTCCACTGCTTTCCCAGGTCCATTAGCAGGGACCTGTATTGGAAGCAGAGCAGGAGGGCCAAGAACTAGCACTCTGATGTGGAACACCCATGTTGCAAGCAGCAGCTTAACACACTCTGCCACAACACTGGCCCTGAGTTTAACAGACTTTCATTTTGCTTTTTCATTGTTCAAGGTGGACAGAGATTGCCTTTTCTGTGTAGTTTCCTCTTCTATACATTAAAAGCAACTTAAAATGTCAGCCAGTCTTAAAATCATTTGGAAAGTAGAAATTGTCTCGGTGTTCTGAAGCAGCTAGTTCCTTTGCTGATGAAGTCTGATAGGGACGTAACAAATAACACTCTCTGCTTACAGCCTTCAGCAAAGGACCACCTTCCAAACCACTGAATTATACTCAGAGAATAAAACACAATCTCTACTCCATCAGCATTGCTGTGATATTGCCTTGGGCAAGTCTATGGCTTTAAACATCTTCAATGGTTAAGCAAGTGGAATAAATGCATCCATAGCATTCATACCCAGAACTCATGAATTGTTTTGATTCACATCCTGGAGCAAAAGCAACATAGAGATATGAAAAAAAAAAAGAGCAATATATAGATAGTCACAATTCAATTAGGCTCAACAGACTTTTTTTTGTTGTTGTGTGCCTATTTTATGCCACTAACTGGATACATGGACCCTATCCAATTTCCAGAGACGATGAAGAAGATAGGAAAAATTCCTTGGTTCAGTTTCGTCATCTAGAAATCCAAGGAACCATTGGAAGTTTTCAAATCTTCAAAAACCTCTAAAAAGTTTATCTTGCTTATGTCTTCTGAGTCAACAAAGATGGTTTCCAACATTTGAAGATGGGAAGCATAGAAAGCTACAAATGATCAAGAGCTGCTTTAGGCAGCAAACCAAAGGAAGGTAGAAATGCTGGTGTTTCTCCAAGACATTGGTGTAGGGTACGACTTCTTGGACATGACTCCCAAAGCACTGGCAACAAAGGCAAAACTAAACAAATGGGACTATATCAAACTCAGGAGCTTCTGCATAGTAAAGGAAACAATAGAGTGAAGAGACATCCAACAGAATGGGAAAAATATCTGCAAATCACCTATCTGACTGATTAATATCCCGAATATATCAGGAACTTTAAAAACTCAACAACAAAAACCAATGCAGTTGAGAAATGGACAAAGGATTTCAATAGACACTTCTCAAAAGAAATACAAATGGCCAACAAATATATGAAAAAATTCTCAATACCACTAGCCATCAGGGAAGTAGAAATCAAAACCAGAGATGTCACCTCACCCCTGTCAGAATGGCTAAAATCCAAAACACAGAGAGTAATAAATGCTTGCGAGTATGTGGAGAAGGGGAGCACTTATACACTGTTGGTGGCAATGTAAATTAGTGCAGCCACTGGGTGAAACAGTATGGAGATTCCTCAAAAAATTAGAAGTAGGCTTTCCATATGATCCAGCAATCCCACTACTGGGTACATACCCAAAAGTCTTGAACACACTGTATCAAAGAGCTACCTGCACCACCATGCTCTTAGCAGCACTGTTCACAATAGCCAAAATTTGGAACCAACCAAGGTGTCCATCATCAGATGAATGGATAAAGAAAATATGGTGTATATATATACAATGGGACATTATTCATCTATAAAAAGAATGAAATTCTACCATTTGCAGCAAAATGGGTGCAACTGGAGGACATCATGTTGAGTGAAATAAGCTGGACCCAGAAAGACAAATACTGCATGTTCTCCCTTATAGCTGGGAGTTAAAATTTAAACAAAAAGAAAGAGAGAGAGAGAGAGAGAGAGAGAGAGAGAGAAGAGAAGAGAGATGTCTGTGTGTATCAGTATTACTGCAAATAGTTTTGTAAAACTTTGTTTTATACCTTTGTCAAACCAATGGCTAAGAATGTTATACTTATTCTATAGTTTTAATGATCTGTGACAATTTTAAAATTTACTGTATATGGGTGAAATGGTCATTTTTCCAAGCAATTATTGTTTATAGCCATTGTCTATATTCCCACCAAACTAGGATCTTTTTGACTTTTACTTGTTAGATTTCTTATTTGGTAAATTATTAAACATTTTTACTCTCATATAAATTTAAAATATATTATCTCAAAAACTAAAGAAAAAAAGAAAAGGAGAAGGAAACAGGATGGTAGGGAAAGAGGGGGAGGGACAAAGTAATATCATTATGTTCTTAGAGTTGTATTTATGGAGCACCTAAGGTTAAACTGCCATCTGTCTGTAGTCTTGGCATCCCATATGGGTACCGGTTCAAGTCTCAACTGCTCTACTTCCAATCCGGCTCCCTGATAATGTACCTGGAAAAAGCAGTGGAGGTCAGCCCAAGTCCTTGGGCCCCTGTACCCACATGGGAGACCCAGATGAAGCTCCTAACTCCTGGCTTCAGCTTGGCCCAACCCTAGTCCTTGTGGCTATTTGGGGAGTGAACCAGTGAATGGAAGATCTCTCTCTGCTCCTCTCTCTTTCTGTAATTCTGACTTTCAAATAAAATAATTCAATCTTAAAAAAATTGTATCTACAAATCGCATTGAAGATGCTAAAAAGCTAATTAAAAATTAAAATTTAAAATAAAAATGTTGGTGTTTCATGATCAGTCATCTCCCTGGTTAACTTGTGTCATGAGATTATAGAGAATGTATGGCTGTTTTCTGCCTGCTGTGATGGAAACCATGAACTATCCATCCCAGTCTGGTCATTTGAAATAATTCAGGCAATCAAAGAAATAGGTGTAACTAATTTACTGGCCACAGGGCCTTCATCAGAAGCTGAGAAGGTGATGGTATCATTCAACTGGACCTCCAAAACGATGACCATCCTCCCACGAAGAAAATTCTTTAAAATGACTCAGTCTCATGCTGGTGCTGTGGCATAGAAAGTTAAGTCTCCACCTGCAGTGCTGGCATGCCATATGGCTGCTGGTTCAAGCCCTGGCTCCTCCACTTCAGATCCAGCTCCCTGCTAATGTGCCTGGGAATCAGTGGAAGATGGCCCAAGTATTTGGGCCCCTGTACCCATGTGGGAGACCCAGAAAAAAGTCCTGGCTCCTGGCTTTGGCCTGACCCAGCCCCAGCTGTTGAGGCCATCTGGGAAGTGAACCAGCATATCGAAGATCTCTCTCTCTCTCTCTCTCTTTCTCTCTCTCTGTCTCTCTCTCTCTCTCTCTCTCTACCTGCAGGAAAGCTGGATTCCGCCAAGAATCAAATCCAGGCAATCCAGTGTGAAACATGGGCATCCTAACCAATGTTTAAGCCATTAGGTCAAACACCTACCCCTCAAATCTCCTTTTTTCTCCATAAACAAAAACCTTTGAGTTTAATCTCCTAGGGAATTTATACTTGAATGAGGAGCAATCCCTCAACCAAAAGGAATTAATCCCTCCTGATAAAATTTAAGAACAGTAAAAGGTTCTGAAAAGTTCATATAGTTACCCCCCCTTATCTATTTGCTTTCTGTGATTTTGGTTATCTGTGGTCAACCAAAATTGTTAGATGGAAAATTACATAAATGCACAGCTATAAATTTAAATTGTGTACCATTCTGAGTAGTCTGAGGAAACCTGATACTATGCTATTAAGGACATGAGTCATACCTCACCAATGTATTCACACTATATATGTTACCTCACTTAGTTGCTGTCGTTGTCAGAGTGACTGTCATGGGACTGAAGTACTTGTGATAAAGCAGGGAGTGATGTAGTCAGGGAGGTAGCTAGCAAAGAGGAACCTAGGATTTTGCCAGCACATGTGCTGTACCCTCTCCCCACCCCATGTACCATCAAAACCCCTCCCCCTTCCATGTCAACCATAGCTGCCCAGAGTTTCACTGCTTAAGAGGTGGTCGTGTCTAGAAATATTTAACATGGCTTCAGGCTGGGTGCCCTTGATGTCCTTTGGGTCATTATAATGTCATTATAATAAAATTATCATGATCAACATATCCACTCCCATCATACACATGACACCATGAGACTTCCAAGTTGTCCCCACTTGCATTAAAGCCTCACAGGCACCACCAAAACCCCACTCCCATCATGCACTCCATGACACTTCCAAGATTTCCAAAAAGAGCATGAATATCGGTGGTACTCAATCCCCACCCAAAACTCTGCTCCTATTTGGATATTTAATTAAGCACCACCCAAGACACCACCCCCTTATGCCTCCAGATCCTATAGAAGGATGACCCTGAACTTGGTCAAGGGCAGCATTTTCCCATGAGCTTGCCTGCACTCCCTCCTGAGTGTGTTCTTTCCCTTTGCCTTTAAATAAATCTTGTTTCTTTGTTTACCTTTATCCACATCTGTTCCTTGAATTCTTTCTCACATGAAGAATCTGGACCCAATCTAGCCAAGGGTACTGCCACCACCCTTGTGTTCTGGTCATCTTTACGGAGTAGCCTAACACTGGATCACAAGGTCTACATCATTCACCTCATTTCACCTCATCATATAGGCAATATATCATCTCACATTATCACAAGAAAAAGCATGAATGCACATTATAATAAGATATTTTGAGAGAGAGCCATCATATTCACATAACGTATTACAGAACATTGTTACAATTGCTCTATTCTCTTACCAGTAATTGTTGTTAATCATTTGCTATGATTATAAATTAAATTTTTTAAAAAACAGATTCATTTGTTTGAAAGGCAGACAAATGGAGAAAAAGAGAGATTGAGAGAGAGAGAGAGAGAGAGAGGGAAAGAAAGAGAGAGAGGGAAAGAGAAAGAGAGAGAGAGAGAGACCCTTTGTCTGCTGGCTCACTCCCCAAATGACTGCAAGAGCAAGGTCTGGGCCAAGCCAAAGCCAGGAGACAGGAATTCACACACTGGTGGCAAGAGGCCCACATCTTGGACCATTTTTTGCTGCTTTCCTAGATGCATAAACAGAGAGCTGGATCAGAAGCAGAGTAGCTGTGACATGAGCCAGCACTCTGATATGGGATGGGGTTGTTAACTTTGCCAATGGCAGCATAACCTGCTACACCACAATGCCAACCCCTATAAATTAAACTTTATTGTAAGTGTGTATATATGTATAGTAAAAAACATAATCCACATTACATTACTTGATGGCTCCTTCATTTTGATAAAATCTTGGATCTTCAAATCCACAGACCTCATTCTTCCCCTGAATCTTTTCTTTAAATTTATTTCCTTACACATCTCTCAAATGGTTTTTGAGGGAGAAAAGCATTTTCTTTTTTTTAAGATTTATTTTATTTATTTGAAAGACAGAGTTACAGAGAGAGAGAGAGAGAGAGAGAGAGAGAGAGAGGTCTTCCATCCACTGGTTCACTTCTCAAATGACCACAACGGCCGGAGCTGAGCTGATCTGAAGCCAGGAGCTTCTTCCAGGTCTCCCATGTGGGTACAGGGGCCCAAGGACTTGGGCCATCTTCCACTGCTTCCCCAGGCCAAAGCATAGGGAGCTGGATGGGAAGTGGAGCAGCTGGGACGCGAACCAGAGCCCATATGAGATGCCGGCGCTACAGGCCATGGCTTTAACAGTGCTGTGCCACAGCACCGACCCTGAGAAAAGTATTTTCCAATGGTCCCAATAACATCAGGATTCTATTGATCCTGATTTTTGTCTAGGAAATGGAGTAAAAACCCATCTCAAGTAAGTAGTCAATTGATTTTCTTCTTAGCTAGGGAATTATTTTCCTTATCACCTCCATGTAGTCTTTACTAATTTGTATCTTCAGTAGCTGTATACTCTAGGTTCCTTTCCTCTAAATAATTTGATATGCTCTAACTGGTCCCATTTCTGAAATAATAAAGAGTCTTTAAAAAAATGAGTCTTTGGGGACTGGCGCTGTGGCATAGTGGGCTAAGCCTCCATCTGTGGTGCCAGCATCCTATATGGGTACCAATTCAAGTCCCGGCTGCTCCACTTCCAATCCAGCTCTCTGCTATAGCCTGGTAAAGCAGTAGAAGATGGCCCAAGTGCTTGGGCCCCTGCACCAATGTGGGAGACCCGGAGGAAGCTCCTGGCTTTGGATTGGCAGTCGAGGCCATTTGGGGAGTGACCCAAGAGATAGAAGACTTCTCTCTCTCTCTCTCTCTCTCTCTCCCTCTGCCTCTGCCTTTCTGTATCTCTGCCTTTCAAAATAAATGAATAAATCTTTTTTAAAAAACTAGTCTTTGGGTAATTAGTGGAATACTGTCATAACAAGGACTTGAAACAATACCAAAATTGCCAGAAAAGTGCCATCATGAGGAAAGAGATTGTTCAGAGTATGGTTTGCAGTAATGAGGACAAGACTTTAATGGGTGAGCCTAAATTATTCTGTTTTGCTATTCAGAAGCAGTGGGGTTGAAACTGATCCACAGGAATTGTACATTCATAAATAGAAGTAGGTTAAAGTAATTAATCCTATGTCTTGCAGTCCCAACATTTTCTCCCTTAAGAAAAATTATCCAGGGTCCAAGGCAGCTAACAATAAGGTGTAGTGATAAAGTGGTTGACTTCTTTCTGATTTGGGACCTGTTATTTGTTACAATGTACATTAGTCTGTTGCATACAAAGCAAGTATTTTAAGCCAAAGAGCAAGTATAAATTTCATGTAACCTCATATCCTTCCCAGTCACAAATATGGAAAATGCTTTTAGAAACATAAAATCACATTTTTAAAAGCAACTCACTGGAACTATCCAAGAAGCAATTAGATGCCATCCTGGGGGGAAAAACTTCAATAAAATGAGTGGATAATTTCTCTTAGCATTTCTTATATTTCTAGTTTCATGCTTAATGAAACAGAAGCATGAGAAAAAAGTTCAGCCCATTACCAGTTTTTTTTTTTTTTTCTGGGGTAACTTTGAAGTAGTTTTGAATATTGCAATGTTATTTAGGATCCTGGACAAATAACTCTGTTATATCTTAATGTTAGCCCTCACAAAGCACACCGGACACCTGAGTAAGGGAAAGGGTTTATTGGAGAGCACCCTACAGACCGGAGTGAAGGGGCGGCGAAGGAAAAAGAGCAAAAGTATAAGAGAGAGAGCCAGAGGAGAGGAGCTAGCGAGGACAGAAGATAGAGCAGAGAGCAGAAGGGAAGAACCAAGAGCCAAGAGACCAGAGGAGGAGGCTGGAGAGAGGAACCGAAAGAGAGCAGGAGAGAAGGGGCAAGAGAGAGCACGTGTTCAGGAACAGGCCCTTTTAAAACTTTGCCTGAGGGCGGGCAGGGAAGCAGGAGCAGCGAATCCCATTAGGGTTGGGGTGGAGCCTGGCTCAGGTAGCTGGGCCATGCGGCCACCTGGCTACAACTGCGCCAGTTTCCTAACAAACTCCATTTAGAAATTCTGAAACTAAATACTTCATCCATTCTTATGATAGAAAACTCCAAAGCAACCTGCATAAATTCATTCACAGACCAACAACAAGAAAAGAAGGATCGTCAGTCTAATGCTTTGCTCGCACAGTAGCATGGAGATCCCTTTAGAGCAAACATAGAGTTGCATATTTTATTCCAGGCCTGGTGCTAAGTGAACTCCATGAATACTACAACAGTTTCAGACATAGTAACTCAGACATATTTATGTTAAATATCAGGCAACTAAGGATCAGACTTGAAATGTTTTACCCCAGTAGGTGATAGAGCTACCCAGAGGGACTCCAAAGCCCAAGGAGCATCATGTGTTCACCCACACCCAGCATGTGCCTTCCCCTGCATATAGTTTGCTCCTAAAGTGCATAAGAGAAAGCACATGCCAATCTGTGGATAGTAGAATCGAAACTCCTGCTTTGACACTGATTAGATAGCATCCTAAGCAGGAGCTGAAATATACGGTGCCTGGAAAACAGACGGATTCACCCACTGGCTCAGCAACGGATTGAAAACCCAGGGGCTGTCAGTTCTCCACAAAGCTTTGTTTGAGCACAGATGTGACCCTTATCTTACAGATGAACCATGCTGGCCTCAGTTTTTCCCATCTGTGACTTAGAAATAAATACTTGGAATACTTAAAAACACACCCAGGTAAGGGGAAATTTCAAAAATCTAGAACCTGATATTTGATGCACACACACATTTCTGTGTGTAGTTAAGAAAGTGCTTGTGAGAAAGAGGAGCAAGCTAGGCAGCAGGCACAATATAAGGATAGGTGGCAGTCCAATTAATGGTTGCTTTATGTGGTGATCTGCCGTCAAGGAGCCCAACAAGGCCAGTCCACTGCCAAATAACACCTGTTTTTGATGTGAAGAGCCAGGGCATTGGGCGAGCAGCTGTCATGACAGAAAGCAGCTTCTGTCAGCTCTTTCAAGAGACAGGCCGCTGGAAATGGAATTGCCTGGGGGTCGAAGGACGACTGGGTCAGAACTGCAGACCCTGTTGGCCCAAAGCTAAAAATCTCTTAGCTCTGCCCAGCTTCCAAAGTAAACATCGCTACAGAGGGGATGGCCTAGGGTCAGTGAAAACGTAAATTTCCATTTAGAGACACTGCTCAGACCAACTATCCTCCTAGTTCAGCCACACAATGGGAGTCAACAGGGTGCCTTCCTTAAGGAGGTTCACACCTCTCTTGTAATCCACCCCATGGGTAGGTCTGGGCCTCACACACACCTAGCCAGGCCTTTAAGCCTATCAGACTATTGTTAAACCTAAAACTCCTCTCCTGTCAGTTCCCATTTGCCATTAAGTAAGTTAACAAAACAGGGCTTAGAGGAACAGCTGACTTATTAGTCCTGCACCTATTTGGACAGGCCCTCACAGGGGATTTAAAGGATCTATTTCTTGAGAAGGGTACGAAATAATCCA
Source organism: Oryctolagus cuniculus (assembly GCF_051225735.1). Classification (NCBI taxonomy): domain Eukaryota; kingdom Metazoa; phylum Chordata; class Mammalia; order Lagomorpha; family Leporidae; genus Oryctolagus; species Oryctolagus cuniculus. The sequence continues at coordinate 94,577,713 of NC_142888.1, forward strand.
GAATGTAAATGGTTTATTAGTTTGTTTCCCTCCCCAACCTGAAACTGGTCTTGTGCATTAGCTAGCACCCTTAACTTCCCAGCAGAAAACAGATACTGGGCATCCGGGAAAAAACACAGCCAGTCTGCCAGAAAGCTAATTATTTAGCCCTTATCCTCACCCTGGGGAGAGAGGACTAGCCCCAGAGAAGATACAGTCCATGCAGCAAATTCCTACTTCTGCAACCTCAAGACAGTCCCAGCATTTCCCTAACAGGTTATGAATTCTTAGGTACAGGAAAGAGCACATTTCCTAAATCAGGCTCTTAATAGTGAGTCAAAGCAGAGCCCCCTCCTTTGCAAAAAACAAACCAACCACAGCTTTCATCCATTGAAAAGCTGCCATGACTAAGGCCCCACAATAGGATTCCTAAATCCAGACCTTCAAAACAGGCAGGCCGTATACCTGCTAACTGCTGCCCAAGAAAGTGCCCCCCAAAAATGTTTTTTAGGTCACACTAGAAGGGTACAAAATCATGTTCATACTTTCTTGGTTGAGACCAGACAACTCCAGGACCAGGTCAGATAAGACTAAAATATCTGGCTTAATATCTACTCATGGAAATTCTGGTCATCGCCTCTCCTTGGCAACATAGTGCCCACGTTCTTTTTGCTTCTCTGTAGACTACCATGTTTAAATGTCCTTTGTTTTGTCTCTGGTGGCTTCATCCACCTCCAGGTGTTTCTGAGACAGGGCTTCCAGCCTACACCACCAGACAAGATGGCCAGTCCTCTAGACGGAGCAGGACAGTCTTCCCAAGGCCACCCTCAAACACCATAGGATAGATAGCAAGAGAATACCCATTTCATCCATTCCAACCCCCATAAGATTATGGGTATTTTCTCTTGAGTGGGGCAATGTTAGCTAGCAAGTTAGAAATTAGCCTGTGAGTCTGTGAGAGGAGCCCGAGGAAAACAGCAGCTACAGAAGCAGCCCACTATTTTACATGTCAAAGTCCTGCCCAGAACCCAGTAATTTTCCAGGTGGTCTCAGCCCTTCCCCCAAGGGAAGCTCCCCAGGACAATCCTTTCTTCTCAACACCAAATGGATTACCTAGCCCGATAACATGGAGCAATAAAATCTCCTTCCTCCAAGGCAGGCACCCTACGAGAAGAAGCTCCCCTGCCCAGTGCCAGAACCTGGGAAGGATTTACACTCAGCAAACCCTCTGTCCTGGAGGAGGGGAGAGAGAAACAATGGGAAGAACTGGACTCATCCCCTTAAAAATCCCAGTCTGAACAAAGACTGCACACTCGGCACTCAGCTCTCTGCTGAGTATCTCTGAGATACCCGCCTGGCCTGCCAGGTATATTCTCTCCATTTAACCATGTAACCTTGATTTCTCCAGTCTGAGTGACTGGGCACTCCCTCTCTGATTCTGTCCCATCCATTCTGATTGATGCCCTATCCCCAATAAACCTTGCTACTTTGCTTACAACTGAAAAAAAAAATGTGCTTGTGAAATAATAGTATTTTGGTTTCTGCCCCCTAGTTGCCAGCACAAAGTTCCTAAATTCCTTGTAATCTCCTGGATGATAAAAGCTTCTTTTATTCTAATGAGCCATCTTGGTGGGCTCCTCAAAAGGAATTGAGCATCAGAAAAACCAAGCCATGATTAGAAGCTTGCAATCTTCAGCCCCAGTCCCCATCTTCCGGAGAGGGAAGAGAAGCTGGAAGGGCTGTTTGTCATTGTTCATGCTTCTGTGACGAAGCCTCCAGAACAATCCCCAAAGAATGGAGTTCAGGGGAGTTTCCAGGCTGGTGAATATGGACACATTCATGTGCTGTTAGGAGGGCTGGGCCCCAATCCACAGACAGATGCTCATTCGTGGGCGCAGGACACTTCGGAACATTTTGTCCTAGGTATTTCTTCATCCGCCTGATTATTTGTATCCTTTAACGTATCCTTTGTAATAAATCAGCAATAGTAAGTAAATTAACTTCCTGGGTTCTGTGAATCACTCTTCCAAAGTGAACTTGAAAGGAGGGGCATGGAAACCTCTATTTTCTGCCAAGTCAGACGAAGTTGACGGTAACCTGGGAAGCTACTAGTTGTTATTGGTTCCTGAAGTGGGGTGTGGGGGCGGGATGAGGGAAACCTACGGGATAGAAGCCTTACCTGTGGGGTGTGCACTAACTTTGCTTGGTATCAGAATGGAATTGAACTGTAGCACACCTGGTTGATTTCAGAGATTTTCTTAGTGTGGGGAGAAAAACACCCACACATTCGGTCACAGAAGTGTTCTCTGCTGAGTGCTGAGAGTGTAAAAAGGGAAAAATACCCGTTTAGTTCTCTCAGTCAAAGCTCTATTCAGAAAGATAGACCAAAGACCTGGAAATTCTATTCCCCTTCAGGGGAAAAAAAAAGTCATTTACCAAGATTTTCCTCTGCTAAAAAATGTCACCTTGATGGATACGACTAAATAGAAATTGGAGGAATGCAAAGATTTCTTGTTTTGAGGAGCAAAATTTCTGAATTTTCTTTGTTTACCAACTTAGTCAAACTAACATAGTTGTAATAAATATAGACCTAATAAAATAGCATTATTTTGAGCATCTGAATTGTTAAGCCTTTTTTTTTTGTAATGATTAATGATGAATCATTTTATAAAGCCTGGGCGATTCATCACCAAAGCAGCATGCCTTTAAAACAGGTGTTCTGGGAATTCACCAACTCAGTCATACCAAGTTTTCTTTATTCTTTGTAATGTGGCATTTTCCAAATCACCTGCAAATAGGAACAGAGACACAGAAAATAGGAGGTATCTACTCTCAGCTCCCCACATTCCTCCCATCTTCATGGGATATTAATAAATTCAGCTATCACAAAATGTAAATGACAAGTAGAGTCCCATTTCAAAAGAAGTCTAACAGCGTTATCTAAAAAAGATTGTGTAGCTTTTATAGCAGTATTTTCCTTTCAAGTGTTTTGTCCCTGCTGTGTTATCTTAAAGGATTTTTTTAAAAGGAGAGTAGCAAAAATGTGTGTGCTCCAGAGTGCAGATGTTTTAAAAACTGTGGACTGTTGCCTGGGATTATTCCATAGAAGGAAGAGCGTAAGTTTCATTTTACTTAAGATATAAGAAGATGCAACAGAGGTCAAGGTGGTGGGACGAGATGGAGAAAAGACTGATAATTACTTGCTCTTTCCATGCTTCTAAACTCATCAGATGAGCACATGATAGAAAGATAATGATCACAACCATACTTGTGTCTCATAGTTGTAGCTTATCCAAAAATCAAGTCTCAATGTAAATGATCAACAATAGAAATACTTAAATTATAATCCACATATGATAGGACACAGTGGGGCCCTATAATGAGTGTTTTAGAAGAATACCTAAAAGAGATCAAATGCTTATCATATAAATGAGTGAAATAGAACATACTTTAAAAATAGTGTGATCACAATTTAAAATATATAGCAAAAAATAAAATATATAGCTATAAAATGTTGAATGCTAATGTTAACATGAGTATCTCTGAGCAGAGGATTTATTTTATCTTTTATACTTTATGTCTCAAATATTCTACAATGAACTTGTGCATGTTTCACTATTAGAAAACAATGACACTTTTTAAATCTTAAGGTTAAAACTTCCTATTTTTAGACCAGTACCAAATGTTGACTTTTTTTAATCACATATTTTTATTCTTCTAGAGACAAAACAAAGTTACTCTGACATAAAGCTAAGAGTGACAAAATTTCAAATTTCATTTTTTTCTCTTTCTGTCTGTAATGATATATTATCTCCATACATGAGAATTTCTAACTCCAAAGTTGAGATTATCCATTACACATTATACTATATTTAGCTTTCCTCTTTAAAACTAAAAATCCATTGTGCTTGCAATTGTCAAATGCTGATGTTGTATCACCATTTATTTGTTCATTTATCCACTCAGAATTCTTTCATTATGAAATGCAAGAACAATCATATCTCAATGTGAGGAATAGTTTAATAGAGAAAGTAAAGAGAAGAGACCAGTAAATCAAGGAAAGATGCAGAACTGAAACAGAGTGGTCAGGTTAGGCTATAAAGAAAGGACCAGAGTCAAGAGATATCCTGCAAGTGTAGAGAACAGAATTTGAAGACTGTTCAGATACATGTGTAGCTGTGCCTAACATGTACCAGACACGGTGCTAATGTTAGTTATACGACAGTAAACAGAAGATACCACCTCACTCTGCAAATCTCCAACACAACCTCATTGATTCCTCACTCTCAGTGGATGGCCTTGATTCTTCTGTTTTCGAGACAACAGAATAACTAGAAGAGAAGTTCATCACAGTTCTACCTCCAAATTTACTAACTTCCCTGCATCCTCTACTATAATGAGGAACCTTCAGTTTATAGAAAACAATGTGATTATGAAAAACTATGCACACATTTAAAAGTTTTTTACACTGAAACAAACTTGTCTTTTTAATTCCATTTCCATGAATTTTTTGAAGTGCCCTCATATCCTGCCTTTCCTATCACTAAAATGGAAAACCTGTCTACTCATTCACATGTGTCCTGAATCTCGTCTCATCGCCTCCTCAAGGACATCATTCTGGTACTCTGGTACTCTGCATCATCAAAATGTCCCCGTTGAATGGATCATTTTAATCAGCCTACAAATAGTCTTCTATCTTCTCATCTTACATATGTCCTTGAGCTCAACACTCTCCAATTCAGCTAACATCCTATTTCTCTGCTAAAGAATCTTCTCTAAAATCAAGATTTGCCTACATTGGTATCTAGACTTAATTCTCTTTCCACTTTTTTTCTAGAAACCAACTGTGTTGGTCATTTGCCCAATCTTAGCCAAGCTGATGGTGTAATGTCCCATGAGCACCAGGGTGTAAGATACAAAGGCAGGTGAACAGTGTTGGTGCAGTCTGCACAGTTGCTCAGGACAATTTCTCTGAGAAAAGTCTCCTATCTCTTTCATGCTGTGCTGTTGCCATCATGAAATTTTTATTTTTTGAACAAAATGATCCATATTTTCGTTTTTGTCATTGATGTCAACAAGTTATTTAGTTGATTCTGTCTCTAGATTTGACCGCATTTGGCTCATTTGATCAGACACTCTTGGAACTTTTTCTTCACTTGGCTTTCTGAACACTGTACTGTTGCTTCTTCTTCTACCTCACTGAATCTCCTTACTGGTGAGTCCTTGTCTTGCTGACCTCTAAAATATTGAGTGGCTCAGAGCTCACTATTCTTGTCCACTCTATCCATATTCCTTCTCTGAGTGACTTCATTTAGTTCCACGACATTAAATAGCATTTAAATATAACTGCTCACCACTCAAATTTATATCTCCATGCCAGAACTCTCTCCTGAACTCTAATCTTCTATAAGCAATTGCCCACTCAATATCTCTATTTGAATGTTCAGTAGGTAGAGTGACTATACACCTCACTTTGTCTGGGTTAGTCCCAATTTATACCTGTTATCTATAAATAGTGCTACGTTTTCACACTCAAAAGTATACTTGTTTGGACAAGAAATTATATGGCCATCCTACCTGGTAACGTCCCCCAAACTGCACACATCCAAAATAAAATCTTCTCTTCTTCATCTCAGTAAAGAATACAACCAGGCAAATAATTTCTCAGAACCAAAAGTGCACATACTGTATAGTTCATAAAGGCTCTACGGCTCCTTATTTTCTGGACCATTTTAAGATTCTAAATGTGGGTCTTAGCAATGTATCCACAGTCATATGGTTTCGTAAAATTTTTAAATTAAGATACAAATGATATGATGTTGAGACACAGATTTGAAAATAGACTGTGGAAAGTGTTTAGTCAGGGTTTTCCAAAGAAACAAATCCAATAAGATATGTAAGAGGAGATTCAGTATAGGAATTGGCTCACATAATCATGGGGGTCAAGATGTTTCACAATAATTTTCCTGCAATTGGGAAACTCAGAAAAGCTGGTCGTATAGAATTTGGTCTGAGTGTGAAGGCCTGGAGGTACAGCTCCCAGCCTGGGGAGATAGAGCAGAGAGTTCTGGTATTGGGAGTGCAAAGGTCTAAGAAGTAGGAGACCTGATATTTAAGAGCAGGAAAAATGCATGTCCTGAGACCATTCACCCTTCCTCTGCCATTTTATTCTATTAGGGCCCTCAGTGGCTAGATGATGCCTGCCATCATTGGTGAGGTCAGATCTTCCTTATGATCTGCTTATTTAAATATTAATTTCTTCCATAAACACTCCCACATACACACCCTGAAATGTTTTACCAGCTATCTGGGTATCCTGTAGTTCAGTCAAATTGACACATAAAATTAACCATCATAAAAAGTTTCAGTAGAAGAGTGAAAATTTATAGATTCTTGATGTGGCTGAATATGAAAGATACTTATTTTGTCATCTTTAAATTTATTTATTAAAGTACAGAGAAAATTCAGATAAAAAATTAATGAAACAAGAAGCAAAAGTGGTAAAGATGAGTGATGAAATCAATAAAAATTATTCTGACAGTGAAAAGCGAAACATTTTTTTCCAGACTATGCCAAAAGCAATGATTCATGAAGAGGAAGAGATAAATTTTTAATAGAAGTAATGAATAGGCTCTTGGATTGTTTAAGAATACAAATAGAGGGACTGGCACTGTGGCACAGTGGGTTAAAGCCCCAGCCAGCAGCACTGGCATCGCATATGGATGCCAGTTCAAGTCCTGGCTGCTCCACTTCTGATCCAGTTCCCTGCTAATGCACCTGGGAAAGCAGCAGAGGGTGGCTTAAGTGCTTGGGCCCCTGAATCCATGTAGGAGAACCAGAAGAAGTTCTTGGCTCCTGGCTTCAGCCTGGCCCAGCCATTGCCGCCATTTAGGTAGTGAACCAGTGGATGGTAGACCTCTCTCTCTCTGTCTTTACCTCTCTCTGTAACTCTTTCAAATAAATAAATCTTTTTTAGAAAATCTTGAAATTCTCTTAAAAAGAGAATACAAACAGTAAAGAGAAGTGAATTACTTAAAAAAATGGGAAATATTTAAATTTATTGCTGATTTGATACAAAGTATTGTCATTTAACATAATAATAATTCCATGACAACAAGCACAGTGACTCCAAATTAGTTAATGAGTGTTATCAATTCAGATAGTATTAAATATTAGACATTGTACAAAGAAATATACTCTGAAATCTTAGAACTTATAAATGAAATAAATTGGATTGAAGTTTCTTCAAATTTGGGGAAAAAAACCTAAAATTGGACATGAATCATCATCAATAACATTTCGTGACATGAAAAAAAAATGTGTAAAAACTATCAGTAATACCATTGATCGACCATGCTGGAGAGAAGATTGGCTTCTTCACAAAGAGTATTCAGACAAAAACTATAGGAAAAAGAGAGTATAGTAGCTTACAGTCAATAAAAGTATTATGCTATTTTCCTGGCTTTCTGCCATGTTGGTGGTGTTTGTCAGTTTTTTTTTTTTTTTTAGAAATAAGTGATTTACAGTTGTATCATTTCTCATTCTGTAACAGTCATCCATTACCATCTGACAAATTATCTGTGGTTCAAGAACTGAGAAGTTCCTTACATTGCTGGTACTCATTCAAGATCTCTCACATTGCAGCCATTAGATGGTCGCTGGAAGTGTAATAATTCGAAGACTTGGCAGAGGTTGGAGAATCCACTTCCATGATGGCTGGCTCCCATAACAGGCAAATTATGGTGGTTGTTAGTGGGATTGCTCAGTTACTCCCTATGTGGAGTTCTCAGTAACGTTTCTTACAACATGAATGACAACTGATAGCCCCCACAATGAGTAATCCCAAAAAGAGCAAGATAAAAGTCACAATTTTTTTTTATAATTTAGCTTCAAAAGTCACACACAGTCATTCAGCATTATTGGATTGATTATGCAGGTCTGCCTTATTTACACAAGGAAATACACAAGAGCAAAATATCAGGAATGAAAAAAAAATATGTCTTTATTTATTTGAAAGGCAGAGTTACAGAGAAAGGGAGAGACAGAGGCAGAGATCTTCTGTCCACTGGTTCACTCCCAAAGTGGCCTCAATGACCAGAACAGAGCCAGGCTGAAGTCAGAATCCAGGAACTTCATCTGGGTCTCCCATGTTTGTGGTAGGGGCCCAAACACTCGGGCTATCTTCCGTTGTCTTTCCCTGGCCATTAGCAGGGAGCTGGATCAGAAGTCGAGCATCCGGGAAACCAACTGGTGCCCATATGAGATGTCAGTGTCATGTCACAGGCTGCAGCTTTACCTGCTACTCCACAATGCTGATCCCACCAGACTTCATTTTGGAAGCCTGTTACCATCATCCCCCCTCTGACCACCAAAGATTCATCCTCCTCCCATATGAAAACTACATTCACTCTCTTCCAGGTCTCCAAAAGTTTAATATCATTCCAGAATTAGTTGAGAGTCTAGAATCTCCTCATCTAAATCACATCCTAGTGTAGATGCGACTCTTCTAGGACAGATCCTTAAGTACAGTTCCTCATGTGTTTTGGTCCAAAATCCTGTCAAGTGAGGTGAAAACCTACTTGCTTTCCAAACACAAAGTATACAATAGTGGGATAGGCGTAACTATGATAAACACTATGGACACTCCTGTTCAAGAAAGGGAAACAGGAGGCATACTGGTCCAAAGAATACCGAGTGAAGCTGAACAAATGTTAGAAATTCCCTCGATGTGGTCTAAATCCTACTCCTACCTAGGGATTATTTTGCATGGCCTTGGCTATGCTCCTGTGCTCTTGGTTCTATCCTTTAAGTCTGCATTTTCAGTTGCATAGTTTTTTCAACCTGCTTCCTGTCTATAGACGTTTTAGACCCAAAGTACTCTGTTTATCTGCAGCTTTCTCTGCCTTTCAGCAAAATTGGAAGTATGTCTTCCAATGTAGTTATTCTTAATTTTTGAGAGGATTAGGAGAGAGAGAGAACACGCCCAACCTCTGGTTCATTCCCCAAATGCCTACAATGGCTGAAGCTGGGCCGGGCTGAAGCCCAAAACCAGGAACCCAATCCAAGTCTCCCACATGGGTGGCAGGAACTCAATCGCTTGAGCCATCATCAGTGCCTTCCAGGGTTTGAGATAGTGGTAAGCTATAATCAGAGACCGGAGATACATGTTGAACCCAGGTACTCCAGTGTGAACTTTTTTTTTTTTTTATCTTTTATTTAATGAATATAAATTTCCAAAGTACGTCTCATGGGTTACAATGGCTTTCCCCCCATACCGTCCCTCCCACCCACCACCCTCCCCTTTCCCACTCCCTCTCCCCTTCCATTCACATCAAGATTCATTTTCGATTATCTTAGTATACAGAAGATCAGCTTAGTATACCTTAAGTAAGGATTTCAACAGTTTGTTCCCACACAGAAACATAAAGTGAAAAATAATAGATGATTTTTTTTTAAATGATGATGAAATCAGATCAGACCTATTGTCATGTTTAATCCCAGTGAGAGTCAAGTTGGGAATTGATAGTTTCTTTTTTTTTTTTTTTTAACAGAAGATCAGTTTAGTGTACATTAAGTAAAGATTTCAATCGTTTGCACCCCCATAGAAACACAAAGTGAAATATACTGTTTGAGTACTCGTTATAGCATTAAGCCTCAGTGTACAGCACATTAAGGACAGAGATCCTACATGAGGAGTAAGTGCACAGTGACTCCTGTTGTTGACTTTACAAATTGACACTTCTGTTTATGGCATCAGTAATCTCCCTATGCACCAGTCATGAGTTTCCAAGGCTATGGAAGCCCCTTGAGTTCTCCGACTCTTATCTTGTTTAGACTTTTTGCAACCAGCATCTTCACTGCTAGGCCAAGTGCCATCCCACCTTTCTTGTTCCTTAGGCTTTCACTCACACATCCACAGACTCCGTCAGCTTCTGCTCACTATCTTAGTTCCAGAGTTTCTCCATATTTTAAGTTTTTATCGCAGCAGACTCCATTCCTGGCACTGAATGTATTAGATATCTTTCTTGCATAAAAAATTACTCCAAAATGTAATGTCTTAAAATATAAACATGTATAGCATCATGCCTTTTATATGGATCAGGAACTCAAGAATGACTTACTGGCTGGTTTTGGCTCAAGATTTCTCATGAATTTTGGAAAGGTCGGATTAAGGGCTAGGATTGTACAGCGTTAGTGTGATCAGGAGGAAAAAGGATACAAAAGACAATGATGTGATCACCTTTGTTAAATGCTATAGAAAGGTAGAAGATGGGGGATTGAAATCTACAGGGGAAAAAGAAAGGTCAAATTTTATGATTAGAGTGTTTGGTAAAGTAGTTGCAATGTAGTTGTGAAATCAAAAATCATTGCCAGAAGATAATGAGTGTGACAGGGAGACATAGAATCTGTGAATATCCTTTTGAGAAAAAGGATCATGGAAGAAAAAGAGGAAGGGAAAGGAAATAAGGGAAGGCAGACAGAGGAAAGGATTAGGAGAGGGAGGAAGACACAGAGAGAGAGAATCGCCAATCTAGTGCAATGATTAAGAGCTTTGGAGGCGAGCAGTTATGAGTTCAAGTTCCATGTCCACCACTAAACACTTATATGATTTGGATCAAGTTACTTAAGTACTCAGGAACCTCAGTTTTGTCTGTCAGTTGGGAATAATACTTCCTATATCATAAGATGGATTTGAGAACTAAATGAAATAATTCATGTGTGAGTTCAAAAAACTTGCTTGGAGCATGTGAGCACTCGTTAAGTGCTAGCTCAAGAATAAGTATCTTGGGGCCAGCACTGTGGTGTTGGTCTCCCATATGGGCACTGGTTCGTGTCCAGCTGTTCCACTTCTGATCCAGCTCCCTACTAATAAGCCTGGGAAAGCAATGGAAAATGGCCCTGTACTTGGGCCTCTGCACCCACATAGGAGACTCAGAAGAAGCTCCTGGCTCCTGGCTTCAGCCTGGCCCAGTCCTGACAATTGCAGCCATTTGAGGAGGGAACCAGTGGATGGAAGATCTCTCGCTCTCTCTCTCCCTGTCTCTGTCTCTCTCTCTGTTTCTCCTTCACTCTCTGTAATTCTGCCTTTCAAATAAAAATTAATAAATAAAGGAAAAAACGAGAGAAAAGAAGTATCTTGGAGTTGGCACTATGGCACAGTGGTTTAAACTGCAGCCTGCAATGCCAGCATCTCATGGGCACATGTTCAAATCCAGCTTGCTCCACTTCTGATCCAGCTCTCTGCTAATGCACCTGGAAAAGCAGTGGAAGATTGCCCAAATCCTTGGGCCCCTGAACCCACATGGGAGATCCAGATAAAGCTCTAGGCTCTTGGCTTCAGCCTGGCCCAGCCCCGGCCAATGCAGGAATTTTGGAGAGTAAACTAGTAGATGGAAGTTCTCTCTCTCTCTCTCTCTCTCTCTCTCTCTCTCTCTCCTGTGTGTGTGTGTGTGTGTAACTCTACCTTTCAAATAAATAAATAATCTATTAAAAAATGAGTGTCTTAAAAGAAGTGATAGGGTTAAGATAGATAGTTTGATGTTTTGGTGTCTTTCAAGAAATGAGAAGACTTGACCATGCTTAAAAGCCAATCAGAATTAGCTAGTGGAAGGAAGAGAAATGCAAGTATGAAAAGGCAAGTGGAGAGTTTTTGGTAGTCCTGCAAAGAGTAGAATTGAATGAGAAAGTCTTCTTTGTTACCTCGAAGTAAGTAAGAAGGATAATTGGATGGATGACTTGGGGAAACTGAAGAGGGAGACCTTATTATTAATTACACAGAAGGAATCCGGGCATCTGGTGATGAGATGAAGATGTGTGATTCAAAGTTGTGCAATGCACTGCCTCATTCTTTCAACGTTGCTATTGCTTTAAAGGCTCAGACTGTGTTTCTTCTCACACTTATGCACTCATTCCGTGTTTTCCAGTCTCCAGCACAACCTGATGCTGGTTTGTATCTGTCTTGCCCAGTGAGAGGACACTGACAGCTCCTTTTTAAAAGCGGATGCTCATGATCTAGAAGGTTTGGTTTTATTTTTTTAATAACTCTCAACAAAGTATACATTTCTCAGGATTCATATCAAAAATAATTTTAAGGTATTTGTAATGCATCAGTCCAGTGCAGCCACATTAGTCTGTTGATCACAAATGGGTAAGTAAATCATTGGACATTATATTATATCAACCAAGACGGTGAATATGTAGAAAAAATTTTCTTTTTAAAGATTTTTCTTTATTTGAAAGGCAAATTGACAGAAAGTGAGAGGGCGAAACAGAGAGAGATCTTCCATCAGCTGGTTCACTCCCCAAATGGCTGCAATGGCTGGGGTTAGCCAGACCAAAGGAGCTTCAACCAGGTCTCCAATGTGGGTGACAGGGCCCAAATACTTGCACCATTTTCTGTTGCTTTTCCAGGAGCATTAGCAGGGAGCTAGATCAGAAACAGGGCAGCTGGGGCTTGAACCAAAGCTCCAATATGAGATGCCGGCGTCATAGGCTGTGGCTTAACAACCTGTGCCACTACGCTGGCCCCAGAAAACATTTTCTGTGTTTCAGCTTTCTAAAAGCTAGTATATGTAATGTTTTGGTTCTGTTTGTTGTTAGGGAAAAGGGGTTTCTTCCGGACTGAGATTGGGAGAGGATCAAGAGCGGGGAATATAGGGTGGGCTGCTCAAATCTTCTAAGGTAGGGTAGTCAGACAGAAATAATCACATTGAATAGAGCTGGTGCTCTAGTTCTGTGGCAGTGAAGGGTGCTAAAAAATGACTTAACAGCACTTTGTGCTTTCTGGTGACATTGCTTCACGCCAAGGTTGACTAGCTCTGTTTGTGGCTTTGAATAAACTGTGGGTTGTAGGAGATGGTGAAGGGGAGAAATAGTGGGTCAGCTTTTACATTTGAAAATGGTTTTTGGTCTGATAAATACAATCCTCATCAACAACACCAAACATTTGTTGAGTACTTAGTACTTTGAGAGGAGCTGTAAGGTCAGAGGGATGATTTTAAATGTCACTGCTTAGCGTTGGGAGATTTATCAAGAGAAAAAGAAGACATCAGTTGGAAATTACTTGGACAGCTTTTTCAGAAGACAGCTGGGTTATCTAAATCACTCCCTCATGTGTCTTTTAAATCCTACGACAAGAAAACAATTATTATTAGTTAAATGCGTACATGACTGCATTTTTTCCACATCTTTGATTTGTATAGACCTTCTAGCTGCATTTTTTACATGTTAAATACATGCTTAGAAACATTTGGAGGACATGAATATTTATTATATATCACTGTTTAAAGCTACATTTTTGTTATTGAATTCTTAGTAAAGTGAACCATTGTTCTTATGGGAAATTTAATTCATAACAAATCTAACACACAAATTTAACACGTAACAAATCTTTCCAGGCAGACGAATCAATTAATTCACAGGCTTTTATTGGGGTTCAGCTCCCAGGCGAGGTTGCAGGGCCCCAACAGAGCAACGGAGCAGGGGGCCGGGGAAGTTGCGCATCAGAGATTGGGAGAGCTCCTTTTATAGAGTCAGGGCATGGGGGTTAAAGGTTGAGGCGGGTCTGATCCTCATTGGTTGACCTTTAAGCACCCACAGGGACCCTGACAAGGTCAAGTACAGGTAGGGACTTCTCCATTCCCGGAAGTATAGGCCTTCCTCCTTGCGGATCCCAAAGCTACCACACACCTTATAGGTATTTACCAGTCTGAGTGTCTTGATTAGAATCAACTGAAGAATGATCTCTTCCCCATAGGCAGAGAGAAGATGGAAATCTAGAGGACACCCTTGTTTAAAATGCAGATCCTTAGAGATTTGCTTTGGAATCCAGTTACAAAGAGAATCTCAGGGAGCAGGGTGTGATGCCAGAGAGAAAACAAAAAGACTAGAAAGACTTCATATTCCAAAGAAATGGCTCTTTGAAGGAGGGCTACTTCAGAATGTTCTAGAAAGACTATTCTGAAGCCTTGAAGAAGCTATTGGACCTTCTGAATTTCAATAGAGTAATGAGAAAGTGAGTAATAGCACACTGGAGTCATAAGAGAACTTTGAGTGGCTGAAGAAGCACCCCTAAGGTGAAGTGGCCTCAAGTGTGTATGTTACAAGGTAACATGAAATTGTAGTATTAAGACTTAGATTTCAGGCCTGCGCCGCGGCTCACTAGGCTAATCCTCCGCCTAGCGGCGCCGGCACACCGGGTTCTAGTCCCGGTCGGGGCGCCGGATTCTGTCCCGGTTGCCCCTCTTCCAGGCCAGCCCTCTGCTGTGGCCAGGGAGTGCAGTGGAGGATGGCCCAGGTGCTTGGGCCCTGCACCCCATGGGAGACCAGGAAAAGCACCTGGCTCCTGGCTCCTGCCATCGGATCAGCGCGGTGCACCGGCCGCAGCGTGCCGGCCGCGGCGGCCATTGGAGGGTGAACCAACGGCAAAGGAAGACCTTTCTCTCTGTCTCTCTCTCTCACTGTCCACTCTGCCTGTCAAAAAAAAAAAAAAAAAAAACTTAGATTTCAGTTTTGCATCCTTTTTTTCCCCCTTAGCTCTGTATTTAGTGTTGTTTAATGCATTCACTTGGAGTTCATAGAGTGAATGAAAAAGAACCAGCATAATCAATCATTAGAAGTTTCGATGAAAAGAAATATTGGGTAGGAGTACAATTTCATGCAACCTTTATGAAGGGAAGTTGCCATTCAGTTTTCAAGGATCTTAAAAATGTAGCCTTTGACTCAATAATTCAACTTTAAGATATTCATTTTAAGAAAATGATTGAATATACAGAAGGGTTCTTTTTTTAAGTTTTTATGTATTTTATTTATATGAAAGGCAAAGGATGAGGAGAGAAAGAAAGCTCAATCTCTCACGAAGTGGCACATTCCCCAAGTGTTTAGCATAGTTCCATAGCTGGGACTGGACCAGGCTATCTCCCATGTGGGTGGCAGGAGCTCAACCATCACCTGCTGCCTCCCAAAGTGCACATCACTAGGAAGGAGGGATCAGGAGAAGAGCTGGGATTTGAGCCCAAGTACTCTGATGTGGAGTGCAGGCACCCAGGTGGCACCGGCCCTCTGTGAAGTATTATAGGAAACATTAGAGAAGACTAAGAAGAACAGTCTCACTCCTTTCTTCCATTCTTTTTTTTTTTCTTTTTTGACAGGCAGAGTAGACAGTGAGAGAGAGACAGAGAGACAGAGAGAAAGGTCTTCCTTTTGCCGTTGGTTCATCCCCCAAATGGCCGCTACGGCCAGTGTGCTGCGCTATTCTGAAGCCAGGAGCCAGGTGCCTCCTCCTGGTCTCCCATGCGGGTGCAGGGCCCAAGGACCTGGGCCATCCTCCACTGCCTTCCCGGGCCACAGCAGAGAGCTGGCCTGGAAGAGGAGCAACTGGGACAGAATCCGGCGCCCCAACCGGGACTAGAACACCGGGTGCCAGCACCACAGGCGGAGGATTAGCCTAGTGAGCCTTGCTCCTTTCTCCCATTCTATTACAAATGATAAAGGACATACAGAAAAACATGATCATAATTACCTACAATTCCACCACCCAGAGTTAGTCACTCCAATAATACTTTTCTTGGCATGCTTTGTCTTCCATACTGTGTTAGTTCTCTATTTGCAACCATAATGAAGTAGCACAAATTTAGTGGCTTAAAACAACACAAATTTGTTATTTTATAGTTATGTAGGTCAAGAAGTCTGATGCTGGTCTTTTCTGAGCCAGTATCAAGGTGGTAGCAGGGCTCCTGCATTCCTTTTTGGGGACTTTAGGGTAGAAGTCATTTCCTTACTTTTTCAAGCATTTAGAGCCCACCCACATTCCTTCACTAATGGCCTCCTTCCTCCTTCTTCAAAGCTAGCATTGTTTCTCTTCTCTGTGCCTTCCTTCAATAGATAAACCTTCCTCTGGCCACAGCCTGGTGAGATTCTCCACTTTTAATGACTCATGTGATTAGTTTGAGCCCTCTCAGATAATCCAGGAAACTTTCCAGGTCTTCAAATAACATTTACAAAATTACTTTTGCTATGGATGGTAATATATGCACTCTTTTTGGGAATTGGCATGGACCTCTTTGGGGTGGGGGACATTGTTCCACCCAACAAACCAATTTTGTCATGAATAAATAACCAAAAACACATATTTTCTTAAATTGGGATCAAGCTGTTTAAGTGTTATGTCTTACTTTTATTCTACCAATATTCTGAGAATTTCTTTATGTCATTAAAGGTTTTTTGAAAGCCTTATTTTTTAATGATACAAGGTATTTAACTTTAGGGCTCTGTTGTAATTTATTTAACCATTTCTCCACTGTTTCAATATTTCTGAAAACCTATTTCAACACTGTTTATGAATGTCTTGTATGTAAATATTTGGGTATAATTGTGATAAATCCTGGGATAAACTCTTAGAATTATTATATGAAATATATTAAAAGGGTGTATCTGGATATGATGAATAGTTATTTGGCAAAGACCTGATAATTTTGCTTATATATACTCTCTTCTTTTCACCTTCACTGATCCTGCCAGGGTTCATGTCACCATCATTTATGTTCAAAATAGTTATAACAAATTTCTCTTTCTTTGGTTTTGTTCCACTTTATTCTACTATTCAGATAGCTACTAGACTGATCTTTCTGAAATATACTATGACTTTGTCACTCTGCCACAGTCCACCTCCACCATGTTAGCTATTCAATGATTTTCTATTGCCTATAGTTTAAATTCAAGAGTCCCAGATTAACATAAAACTCCATGGCTTGTTTTCTACTATTTCTGTGGTTCTATATCCTACTGTAACTTTCTGCTTAACAGTTCATACTCCTACCACACTTGCAGTTTCTAGCATTTTTGTCTTTGCTTGTGCTATTGTTTTTTTTTTTTCCCCTTGGCCTGTTCTGCTTTGCCTAACTCCTTTATAATCCTTTGAGAGTTAGCTTAGATATAACTTCCTGGTTGCCTAGCAACTGTTCTTTATTCAGTCTCCATGTACTATACCTCTCTTTGCTCCATACTATCCTCTACATATCCCTGTTGTTGACCTTAGCATATTTTCTCTGGCAATATGTCACTTCACAATAATAAATGATGTAACTCACCAGAAAAATATAATCAATCTAAAAGTAAATGGCCTAGTAATGTGGACTCAAATTATATAAAAACCAAACTTGTCACTTACCATTATGAAATGACCTTTTTAAGTAATACTTTTGTTTTTTTCCTTAAATTCTGTTCTAGCTGAATGAGCTTTCTTTTATTTATTAAATAGAGTAAGTTTTTCTGTCACTTAACTCTCAAAGTGTATCTTTATATCTTAAATATGTCTTTCAATCAGTGTATAGTTGAACTTTGTTCCTCTCAGTTTGATAATCTTTGTCTTTTAATTGGATCGAGTAGTCCATTTATACTTATTGTATCTCATAATATATGACTGTATGTCTACCACATTTTGTAATTTCTATCTTTCCTACCTATTCTGTACTCCCTTTTCCATCCTTTCTAACATTTTCCTTGTTTTCCTATTCCTTTCCTTTTTCTTTTCATTTTCTGACCCTAGGAATTATATAAAATATTTTTAGTGGTTACCTAAACATTAAAACACATATTACATTCTGATACTAATAATTTATATTACCTTCCTCCTAAATAATACAGTGACTTTAAAATACTTCGGCTTCAGGGCTGGCACTGTGGCATAGCAGGTAAAGCCACCACCTGCAGTTCGAGTCCTGACTGCTCCACTTCCTATCCAGCTCTGGGAAAGCAGTGGAGGACGATCCAAGTCTTTGGGCCCCTGCACCCATGTGGGAGATCCAGAAGAAGCTCTTGGCTCCTGGCTCCTGATTTTGGATTGGTGCAGCTCCGGCCATTGAGGCCAACTGGGGAGTGAACCTCTGGATGGAAGACCTCTTTCTCTCTCTACCTCTGTAACTCTGCCTTTCAAATAAATAAATACATCTTTAAAAAAATACTTCAGTTTCACTGACATACTCTAAAATATGCTGTGTATCTTAATTCTATGAAATGATTATACAAGTTATTATTTCATACTGCCAATGTTCTTCATATTTATCCAGCTATTTACTAATGTATTTGATCTTCATTCCTTCTTTCAACTCTGACCTGCTATCTAGATCATCTTTCTTGTACACTGAAGTATCCAATTGAGTGTTACCTTATTTCAGGTCATTTTGTGACAAACACTCTCAAATTTTGATTTGTCTGAAATTGTTTTTTGCTGTCTTCCATGTTTCTCTTAAAATTAATATAGAATTCTATATTTGATAGTTCAGTGTTTCACCACAGCAAAGACTTCATTACAATCTTCTGACTCCATTGTTACCTTTGAATAGTCAGACATCAACCTATCTGTTGTTCCTTGAAAGTAACCTATAATTCTTCTGACTAATGAATGAGTCTGGAGTTCTGCAGCTTTATTGTTATGTATATAAGCATGGATTTATTTTATTTAGCCCACATGGAATTTGTTTGGATTCTTGAATCTATGAATTGATGTCTTTCACTAGTTCTCAAAAATTGTTAGTTAATGTATCTCTTGATATTCTTGCTGTCCACTCTTGCCTCAGAATCAGCCCTTAAGGCATTCGGATCTGGCTGAAGAGCCCATGAGAGTATTTTAGGCATGGAAACCAAGACACCCTGGAAAAAAAAAAAAAAACTAAATGAAAGATCTCTGCGAATGAGATCCCAGTGGAAAGAATGGGCCATCAAAGAAGGAGGTACCTTTCTCTGAAGGGAGGAGAGAACTTCCACTTTGACTATGACCTTGTCTAAATAAGATCAGAGTCGGTGAACTCAAAAGGCTTCCATAGCCTTGGCAACTCATGACAAGAGTCTAGGGTGATTACTGACACCGTAAACAAGAGTGTCAATAGTTAAGTCAACAACAGGAGTCACTGTGCACTTACTCCCCATGTAGGATCTCTGTCCTTAATGTGTTGTACTATATAAATCAATGGTATAACTAGTAATCAAACAGTACTTTATACTTTGTGTTTCTGTGTGGGTGCAAACTGTTGAAATCTTTACTTAATATATACTAAATTGATCTTGTGTATATATAGATAATTGAAAATGAATCTTGATGTGAATGGAATGGGAGAGGGAGCAGGAGATGGGAAGGTTGCGGATGGGAGGGAAGTTATGGGGAAGCCACTGTAATCCAAAAGCTGTACTTTGGAAATTTATATTTATTAAATAAAAGTTTAAAAAAGTTAAAAAATATATTCTTGCTGTCCTAATCTTTCTCTCTACACTTCTTTTATTTCAGTTAAATGATGATAGAGTTTTGTTACTATACTCTCTATATTTTTACCCTTGCCTCCTCCATTCTTGGTCTTTCCACGAAGCATTATCTATATATATCTATATCTATATATATATAGCTTCTCTTATTAGAATCCTCAGTTCAGGGATTTTGGTTTTCACTGGTAAAACTTATGTATATTTCTTTCTCAAATCTGTCTCAGATATACTTGGAAGCATAGTTAATCTACTGTTAAGTATTTTTATTAACCTTGCATCAAAGTAAAATATACATGCAGAAGAGTGCATCAATGTACAGCTTGATGAATTCTCACAAACTCAATATTCTTGTGTAATCAGTTTCCATATCAAGAAAATAGAACATTGCCAGCACTCTAGAAGCCTCCATGACATTTCCTAGACACTACCATGAAGATGACCACTACTCCTACTTCTGACAGTATATGATAGTTTTGAGTGTTTCTGTACTTTGTGTAAATGAAACTATATAAGGGCCAGCACTGTGGTGCAGTAGGTTAATCCTCCGCCTGCAGTGCTGTCATCCCATACGGGCGCCAGTTCTAGTCCCAGATGCTCCTCTTCCAATCCAGCTCTCTGCTGTGGCCTGGGAAAGCAGTAGAAGATGGCCCCTGCACCTGTGTGGGAGACCAGGCAGAAGCACCTGGCTCCTGGCTTCGGATTGGTGCAGCTCCAGCCATTGTGGCCATTTAGGGAGTGAACCAACGGAAGGAAGACCTTTCTCTCTGTCTCTTACTTTCACTATCTGTAACTCTACCTCTCAAATAAATAAAAAATTAATAAATAAAGAAACTATATAGACTGTATACATCGGTGTCTTGTTTCTTTCATGTAACATTATACTTTAAAAATTCATCCAAATAGTTGTAGCTCAGATAGTTGTAGATTGTTCTTTCTCATTTTTATAGTTTCTCATTCCATAGGTATAATTTTACAGTTTTTCATTCCATAGGTATAATTTTAATACCCATGGTTTACTGAGATCCAACAAATATTGATATTTGTCTTGACTCTTAAGGGAAAGAGACTATATTCACATAAACCATATTTACATAAATTTTATTAAAATATATTCTCATTCTTCCATCTTCTTATTGTTATTATTGTGAATATCTTACTGTTCCTCATTTATGTATTGAACATAAGTACCTATGTTTAGGAAATGTAGCACTCATAAAGAGAGAGTCCAATGCTATCTGTAGTTTCATGTGTCCATGGAGGGTCTTAGGATTGTATTCCGCAAGTAATTGAAGACTATTATAACATTTGAATATATGAGTATACTACCATTCAATTATCCATCCTACATTGGATATTTAAGAAATTCCCATTTTGGAGATGGTGAATAAATGTTATAGGCTAAGCATATGGGAAACTTATCTAGATATTGCAAAACCGTTTTCCAAAGTGATTGTATCCATTTCACTCCCACCGGGAATGAGCAGGAGTTCTACTTGCTCTATATCCTTGTCAACATTTGTTTCTTTTCTGTCTTTCTCATTTTAGACACTGTAATGGTTGCATACACAGGTTTTTACAGATATTATCCTCAATGTTGTTCTATAGTTGTAACTGTAGTTTTTCTTACTTGATTGGACAGTTATTCAGAAATTGTGTTTTTAAAGTTATAACTGCTGCGTCCTTTTCTTAAATTGTTAAATTTCAGCTTTGTCCCATTGTGATCAAATAATATGGCCTTTACAATTTCTTCTTTTTGCAATTTATTTCCCTTTATGATCTAATATGTGATTAATTTTGAAAATGTAAACTGAATATTTGAGAGTAATACATAGTCTCTGTAGTGTTTTAAGTTTCTTATAACAGCCTGTTTAATATTTAAAGCATTTATTGTTTTTTCCTATTTAATCTAAGATAGAAAGGGCGGATTAAAGATTTCCACTTCAATTGTGTTTCTCTTATTTTCTTGGAAGCAGCACATGCAGTGGTTTTTAAATTTTAGCATGCATAAGCATCAACTAGAGTACTTGTTAAAATGCAAATTTCAAAGCTCTAGAATATATCTGAGGTAATATCAGGAGTTGCACTTTTAGTGAGCATCCCAGGTAATTTTGATCCAGAAATAACTTTTCAGATACACTACCATAGTACTTTAGAAGCTTTTCAGTCAAAAAGATCTAGATGTCTAAGTTCAAATCCTATGCATTTTTTAATTTTTTAAGGAATATGAATTTCATAAGTATGATATTTAATAGAAAACTTTTATTTGATAAATAAAAATTTCATAAGTACAACCTTTGGATTATAACAGTTCTTCCCCTAATACCCACCCTCCCACCCCCAAACCATCCCATCTCCTACTCCCTCTCACATTCTATTCTTCATTAAGATTCATTTTTAATTATCTTTATATACAAAAGATCAACTCTATACTAAGCAAAGATTTCAACAGTTTGCACCCACACAGACACACAAAGTATAAAGTACTGATTGAAGACTAGTTTTACCATTAATTCTCATAGTACTACACATAAAGGACAGAGGTTCTACATGGGAAGCAAGTTCACAGTGACTCCTGTTGCTGATTCAACATTTGAAACTCTTATTTATGACGTCAGTGTTCACCAGAGGCTCTTGTCATGAGCTGCCAAGGCTATGGAAGCCTCTTGAGTCCACAAACTCTGACATTATTTAGACAAGGTCATAGTCAAAGTGGAAGTTCTTTCCTCGCTTCAGAGAAAGGTACCTCCTTCTTTGATAGCCCCTTCTTTCCACAAGGATCTCACTCACATAGATCTTTCATGTAGGTAATTTTTGCCACAATATCTTGGCTTTCCATGCCTGAAATTCTCTCATGGGCTCTTCAGCCAGATCCAAATGCCTTAAGGGCTAATTCTGAGGCCAGAGTGCTATTTAGGGCATTTGTCATTCCATGAGTCTGCTGTGTGTCTCATAAGTACAATTTTAGGAATATAGTTATTCTTCCCAACATACACACCCTCCCACCCACACTCCCACCCCTCCTCCTCCTCCCTCTTCCCTTCCCAGTCCCATACTCCATTAAGATTCATTTTCAAATAACTTTTTACACAGAAGACCAACTCTATACTAAGTAAAGATTTCAACAATTTACACACACACACACACACACACACACACTGAGAACTAGTTTTACAGTTAACTCTCATAATACAACTCATTGAGGACAGAGGGCCTGCATGGGGATTTAGTGCACAGTGACTCCTATTGTTAATCTAGGCTAGGCATGCTTTTAACAGTGTGAACCTTTTTTTTTTTTTTTTTTTTTTGACAGGCAGAGTGGACAGTGAGAGAGAGAGAGGGAGACAGAGAGAAAGGTATTCCTTTTGCCATTGGTTCACCATCCAATGGCCGCCGCGGCCGGCGCACCGCGCTAATCCGATGGCAGGAGCCAGGTACTTATCCTGGTCTCCCATGGGGTGCAGGGCCCAAGGACTTGGGCCATCCTCCACTGCACTCCCTGGCCACAGCAGAGAGCTGGCCTGGAAGAGGGGCAACCGGGACAGAATCCGGCGCCCCGACTGGGACTAGAACCCGGTGTGCCGGCGCTGCAAGGCGGAGGATTAGCCTAGTGAGCTGCGGCGCCGGCCAACAGCATGAATCTTGAACAAGTTGTTCAACTATCTGTGTTCAGTTGTTTGATCTGTAAAATGAAAATAATAACCACGTCTACCATATAATGTCATTTATGTATTAAATTAGTCAATACATGTAAAAATGCTAACATAGTACCTGGCCAAATTGTTCCTTATTATATAAAGGCTCATGCCTCTTTTATTCATTGACAGTTTACTATTTTAACAATGCAAAATAGTACTGCCTCACTTCTTGAATTCCACTTTATGATTGATGACTGTCGAAACTTTTTGTAAAGATTTTATTTTATTTAATTGAAAGGTAGAGCTAGAGAAATAAACAGAGAGATCTCCCATCCAGGAGCCCAGAACTTCATCTGGGTCTCGCATGTGGGTAGCAGGGGCCCAAGTACTTCGGTCATCTTCCTCTGCTTTCCCAGGCGCATTAGCAAGGAGCTGGATCAGAAATGGAGCAGCTGGGACTAGAACCAGAACCCATATGGAATGACTGCCTCTCAAGTGGCTGCTTAACCCACTGCACCATGATGCTGACCCCTATACTTTTTTTTATTAACTTTTCTTTTTGTGTTTTTGCTCATTTTATTTTTTTAGATCTTTGCTGCATTTATTTATTAATTTGAGAAGCAGAGACTAATTGTTAGTAAAATGGTGCAGTCTTATCTGTGGTGCCATCTTGGGCTCTGGCCCCATCGCCATTTGTCCAATAAGCTTCAATCTAAGCCCAGACTGGCTTACTAGAAGAAAGGTGACCACAAGCTGAAGTCAGCTGAATCACAAGTGTCAGCTCCACCCCCTCTAAACGGGATTTGTTGCTCCCACTTCTTTACCTCTGCAAAGCTGATTAAGACCTGTTCTCACCGGTGCCGCGGCTCACTAGGCTAATCCTCCGCCTTGCGGTGCCGGCACACCGGGTTCTAGTCCCGGTCGGGGCGCCGGATTCTGTCCCAGTTGCCCCTCTTCCAGGCCAGCTCTCTGCTGTGGCCCGGGAGTGCAGTGGAGGATGGCCCAAGTGCTTGGGCCCTGCACCCCATGGGAGACCAGGAGAAGCACCTGGCTCCTGCCATCGGATCAGCGTGGTGCGCCGGCCGCGGCGGCCATTGGAGGGTGAACCAACGGCAAAGGAAGACCTTTCTCTCTGTCTCTCTCTCTCACTGTCCACTCTGCCTGTCAAAAAAAAAAAAAAAAAAAAAAAAAAAAAAAAAAAAAAAAAAACCTGTTCTCTCAGCACAGGCTGCTGTTCTCTCTTTTCCCCCACCTGACAATAAACCTTTTCCCTTACTCTGGTGTTTGGTGCGTTCTGTGATGGCCTTTCCTTTCACTAATAGACAAGGATAGATCTCCTTGTTCACTGGTTCACTCCCCAAAAGCCTGCAAACAATGGGGGCTAGGTCAGGCCAAAGCCAGGAGCCAGGGACTCAATCAGGGTCTCCCTCTTGGGTCACAGGAACCCAGCTATTTGAGTCATCACCTGCTGCCTCCCAGGTGTGTGCATCAACAGGAAACTGGAGTCAGGAGTGGAGCCAGGACTTGACTCCAGGCACTTAGATATGAGATACAGGCATCCCAAGTGGTATCTTAACTGCTGCCTCATTCACCCAATTTTTGTCCATTTTCAAGCATTTTTAACTTGTATTTTATTTTATATGTCTTTCTTATTGGCTTATTTACTATAAGTCCTTTTTGTTCTAGTACTTTAATATTTTCTTTCCATTTATTTTATTTTATATACTATATTTGTCTTTGTTTTTGGCTTAGATATTTGGAGAAAAATTAACCATATTTTAAATTTGTCTTTTAGTTTAAAAACTTATACCTATATTTCTCTTTTTTTAATTTATTTGAAAGTCAGAGTTACATAGAGAGAGGAGAGGCAGAGAGAGAGAGAGAGAGAGAGAGAGAGAGAGGTGTCTTCCATCTGCTGGTTCACTCCCCAATTGGCCAAAATGGTGGGAGCTGCGCCGATCCAAAGCCAGGAGCCAGGAGCTTCTTCCGGGTCTCCCACGCGAGTGCAGGAGCCCAGGGACTTGGGCCATCTTCTACTGCTTTCCCAGGCCATAGCAGAGAGCTAGATAGGAAGTGGAGCATCTGGGTCTCGAACCAGCTCCCATATAGGATGCCAGCACTTCAGGCCGTGGCATTAACCTGCTGCGCCAAAGCGCTGGCCCCTACCTATATTTCTCTTATCAGTGCTAAGCATGAACAGTGTTTCTTGGCTTCTCTTGTTCCCCCTTACACTATCCTTATTGTAACTAAAGTAATGTTTAACACAACTTGATGTTCATGGACCTTATTTTTAAACATTGAATTTTTAATTTTTCACCAGGTAATGTCTGGTCTTACTTGCCTCATTTATTCTGCACTATAATTGGCCTTTGTCAATTTCTTCTCAACTTTAGTTTTTGCTTTTACTTTCTCTGTTCATGTTGTTACAACTGATTTGAACCCAGGGAACTTGTTCTATCTGCAACAAGGCACAGAGATGAACAAGCCGAGAAGGCAATTTTTAACAAGACTTGCATTGAAAAGAGCAGAGAGGGTTTGAAGGGTTGAGGGAAAGCATCCGTGGAAGCAGCTGGGAGGCACTTCTTCAGGAGGAAAAAGCCATTGAAGGGAAGTGAACTGGGGGTTTTATGCCTCTTGGAAAGTTTGTACCAGGTCCTTTAAGAAAAGCCTTTCTTTGGGGCCAGCACTGTGGCGTAGCAGGTAAAGCTGCCACCTGCAGTGCTGGCATGCCATATGGGGGCCAGTTCGAGTCCTGGCTGCTCCAATTCTGATTCAGCTCTCTGCTATGGCTTGGGAAAGCAGTAGAAGACGGCCCAAGTCCTTGGACCCCTGAACCCATGTGGGAGACCTGGAAGAAGCTCCTGGCTCCTGGCCTTTGATCAGCGTAGCTCTGGCAATTAGGGCAATTGGGGAGTGAATCAGTGGATGGAAGGCCTATCTCTCTCTCTCTCTCTCTCTCTCTCTGCTGCTCTCTCTGTAACTCAGCCTTTCAAATAAATAAATAAATATTTAAATAAAAAGTTATTTACTTCTTTGAATGTGAAAGTTATAGAAAGAGAGGGAAAGACAGAAAGAGACAAAGATCTTCCATCCACTGGTTCACTCCCCCAAATGGCTGCAAAGGCCTAGGATGAGCCAGGCAGAATCCAGGAGGCAGGAGCTCCATTCAGGTCTCTCCCATTGGTGGCAGGGGCCCAAGCACTTGGGTCATCTGCTGCTGCTTTTCCCAAGGCCATTAGCAAGGAGGTGAATTGGAAATGGAGAAACTGGGTCCTAAACCTGTGTTCACGTCAGATACTGGCACTGCAGATGGGCACTTAACCTACTGTGCCACATCGCCAGCCCCTAGAATAATTTTTTAGTCTTTTAGGCCTTGACTCTGAGCCCTAAACAGGGGCCAGCATCAATTCCTCCAGTATGTTTTTTTTTAATCTTTTACTGTACTCAAACATATTTGCTCAACTTTCAAAAAAGATGTAATTTTTTTTAAGATTTATTTATTTCAAAGGCAGAATTACAGAGAGAGAGAGGGGAGAGACAGAGAGGACAGAAAGATCTTCCATCTGCTGATTCATTCCCCAAATGGCTATAACAGCCAGAGCTGGTCCAGGCCAAAGCCAGGAGCCAGGAACTTCATCTGCGTCTCTCCCACGGGTGATAGAGGCAAGCACTTGTACAATTCAAGGCTGGGAGCTGGAATGGCAGCAGAGCAGCTGGAACTAGAACTGATGTTCATATGGGATGCCACAACACTGCCAGCATAACGTACTTCTGATGTGGAATGTATGTGGATAAAACAGAGCTAACTAAACCACAAGAATAAGCAGTGACAAGTACATAAGGCCTAAATGGACTGAGTTGTGGTGCTCATATGAATGAAGTTCTAAGTGTCTTAAGCATGTTTTTGCCATCCCCAGTTGCCTGCCTGTTAGGGAGAAGGACTCCTGTGTGACTGTCCTGAGCTTAACATGTGTTGCCAGAAAAATCAAGGCTCACAAGGCTTGCCTCTGCATTCCTCTACAGCCTCATCTTATTCCACTCCATAGTCTTGTTATACTGAATTCTTTCACCTTGTCAAATACTGTATCAGAATACTTTCAACTCCAGGGAAAAGAAAATCCCAATTTGAGTAGCTCAAATAATGAGGAAATTCATAAACACAAAACTGGAGGTCCACAAGTGATAACAAGCCCTAGGTATGATAGAAATCGGTATTTACCCAAATAGTATTATGAAGCACCTTAATCCACTGTAGCTTTGTGCTAAGCTCTCCACAGTTTGGCTTCAGGTGAAAGCTGGCTATCCTTTTTGTAACTAGATGATTGCCAATGGAAATAAAGGTTACAAGCTTTTTTTTTTTAATCACGTCCAGGTAAAAAGAGGGAAGGAAAATCTTTCCTTGAAGCGTGGACAAAGTTCAGATGCTCCTCAACTTAACAATGGAGTTATGTCCTGATAAATCCATCATCAATTGAAATAATATATAATTTCAGATATTTTTAGTTGATGATGGACTTGTTCATAACACTTACATTAGCTATAGTTGGAAAAATCATCTAACACAAAGCCTATTTTATTATAGTGTTTATTATAGTGTTGTGTAACTCATGTAACTTATTGGCTACTTGTAACTAGGGGTCAGCATTGTAGCCCAGTGGATTCACAAGCCACTCTTGACACTGCCATCCCCCATCAGAGCACTGGTTTGAGTCCTAGCTGCTCTGCTTTCATCCCAGCTTCTTGGAAGTGTGGCTGGGAAAGCAGCAGAAGATGGCCCAAGTACTTGGGTCCCTGCCACCCATGTGGGAGATCCAGATGGAGTTCCTGGATCCTGGCTTCAGCCTGGCCCAGCTTTGGCTGTTGTTAACCATTTGGGAAGTGAAACAGTAGATGAAAGATGCTGCCTGTGTGTGTCTTTCCCTCTCTCCGTCACTCCGCCTTTTGAATAAATAAATAAATAAATCTTTAAAAAAAGAAAAAGTGCCTGTAACCACCACACACTGAAAACACAATGCACCATAGAATGCGGCTTGTTTCCCTCTGTGATCACAGTGCTGACTGGGAGCTGTGAGAGAGAATCAGACAGAAAAGTGCTAGCCTGGGAAAAGACCAAAATTTGAAGTATGCTTTCTAATGAATGTGTGTGCTATCGTACCATCATCAAATCAAAAATTTGTAAGTTGAAACATTGTTAATCAGGGACCATCCATACTGTCTTTTATGTTTTACTGGTCTAAGGACAGGTGCCAACGACTGGACAAGTAAGTCACCAAGTAATGCCACACACTGATTTGCTTAAATTCTCAGGATGCCCTTTACATCCAGAGATGGGTATTTGAAAAAAAAAAAGAAATACTATTAAGAAGAGCAAAAAGGTAAAAGGATGTCAGGGAACCGGCGAACAGTGCCTGTCATGGGTTTTACCTCCCTTCTCAAACCCTGACCTTTGTGCCTCCGCTTCTTTTTCCTGGAATGCTCTTTGCCTCCCTCTTTACCTTTTTTGAAATATCTGCAAATTTTTTCATAATACACATCTTCCATTGAATATTTTCAAGATCGCTCATATCCAGGGAGCTAGATTGGAAGTGGAGCAGCTGAGACACAAACCGGTGACCATACAGGATGCCAGCAGTGCAAGTGGTGGCTTAACCAGCTACACCTCAACATCAGCTCCTTCTACCAACTTCTTCAAGTATACCTCTCATTTAGATTGTGTAGATTAAATGCAAGTTGGTGGATGGGATGAGCATAACTCAACAGTTTAGAAATGGTTTTCCTTGGAAGTCATCTCAGGCTTGAGGCAGGGCTGTTCTGTATGCCCTCACAAGTTATGTACTAAAACTGGGACCAGGGCTTGGCAAACTGGCTAACTGGCTAAATCCAGCCCATCACCTCCTTTTCTAAATAAATCTCATTAGTGAATAATCACTGTCATTCATTTATGCTTGGCCTACAAATATTTACTATGCATGCTTTTATAGAAAAGAAAAACGGGTGCTGGTGCAATGGTGCGCCACCTTCTATTTTCTATAATTTCAGGTAAAAGTTGTAAGTGAAAAAATCATAATAAACCCAAAATAAGTAAGACTAGAATGGCATATTTGTTGTTAAAAGCACATAGAAGGACTATTAAGGTAGACCATATCCTTAATCTGTAATCATAGCTATATTCATAAGAGATTCGGGGACTTAGGCATGCTTGAGCTGGCCCAGACTAATAAAGCAACTCTGAACTCTATTTCTTGCAAATGGCACTTTAAAAAAGAGACTGTCAATACCAGAAAGATGAAGCTTTTCATAAATTCAAAAATGCTTAGACCCAAAGGTCAACAGTGATTCCAGACTACAAGATTGGTTCATGAAAGGT
Organism: Oryctolagus cuniculus; assembly: GCF_051225735.1. Classification (NCBI taxonomy): domain Eukaryota; kingdom Metazoa; phylum Chordata; class Mammalia; order Lagomorpha; family Leporidae; genus Oryctolagus; species Oryctolagus cuniculus. The sequence goes on from NC_142888.1 coordinate 94,606,948, forward strand.
AGGAAAGTTAGGATAATATCAACTATATGATTGAATATTGAGCCCTAGCACTACCTTAGTTCTAGACTCATTTACAAAAAAAGAGAGGGCTTAAAAATGAATTCTATTATTTTTTTCTTCCAACCATATGCCAGATATATCTGAGGCACTTAAAGTACAACATCGAATAATACATGAAAAGTCTCTGCTATCAGAGTTGGCCAATCCAAAACCAGGAGCTTCTTCCGGGTCTCCCAGGTGGATGCAGGGGCCCAAGGACTTGGGCCATCTTCCTCTGCTTTTTCCCAAGCATTATTAGCATGGAGCTGGATTAGAAATGCAGCGGCCGGGACTCAATCAGCACCTATATGAGAGGCTGGCGCCGCAGGTGGCAGCTTTTTCTGCTATGCCACAGAGCTGCCCCCGTGTACTGGATTTTTAAATGACATATTGACAATGCCTGAAAAGAAGCCATCAAAGTAGCTAAGAAACAAAGAAGGTTAGGTATGCCTGCTAAAGAAAGGAGAAAAGGCATCATTATAATTTCAAGCTGCAGAGAGTTCGTGCTTTTGAGATCCTAATATAGCTGCTGACTGCAAGTATATTGAGAAAAGTCTGATCACTTAAGGTCACTCTGGCTTGCACTTTCTGCACAGAGATGGTTTGGTGATATGGTCAAGTCACGAAATTCAAATTTTACTTGCTAAATAAAATGACAGATATTTAAATTATTGGAGTAGGTCAAAATAATTTGTCTAATGGTTCCCCAAACAGTCACTGTCCTTTTTAATCTAAGTTGACACTGCTGACAATGGTGTTTTCCTTATCAGATTTCTTATCTCAGCAAGCAGTACACAGACTCATTCAAATGGGGTGGCCTATGCAAAACCTGTCCGTTCATCCCTTACCAGTCCCACACAAAGCATCATGGGTGTTGGAGAGCAATGGGTCCTAAAGGGTATAGATAAAGCAACAGCTGGTGAGTTCTTTTTGGTCCAAGATACAAAAGCCATTGGGATGGATGAGGACAGTACATGACATGATCAGCTAAGGGAAGGAAGTGAAAAGACACAGAGAAAATCTAGTGCTAAGAGACTTTTGAAATGCCAGAAATTTTAAAATGAGGTACAGATGCTGTTTCCACCACTTACTAACTATGTGATCTTCGACTGTAACTTTTTATGCCTTGGTTTCTTCATCTATAAAATAGAGATGATAATAATAATATCTAACACATAGGGTTGCTATAAGGAATACATGAAGTTGATATATGTAAAATGCTTAGAACAGTAGCCTCGAATTTTTTCATGCACAGAGTAAGTTGTAGGGCCTTGTTGAAATAAGGTTCTGGATCCCGCCCCCAGAGGTTCTGTCTCAGTAAGGTCTGGTGGATGAGACATGAAAATGGGTATTTCTAGTATGTTCCCAGATGCTGCTGTTGCTGCTAGTTTGTGAATCACTTTTGGCAAACCACCAGACTATTTGGCATACAGTAAGTTAACTTAAGACACAGAAGGCATAATCAGTTTGAAGAATTCAGCTTTTTTGTAAACTTCCAGATATCAAAATAGATTTTGATATATAAATGACACTGCCTCTATTTCTATAACCATTTCACCTGGACTGTCTAATCAGTCCTAAGAATGTATCCCTAAATGTTGTTATTGAAAAACCGAATAGCTGCTTCATTATTAAGTACATGTTATTTAAGGAAGAAAAAAATTTTGAATTGAGTGTTTAGGTTCCCTATCATTATAGAATTTCTTTTTCCACACTAGTCAGTGACTTATTCTAAATTGTAAATGTTTGTAAAGGGTTAATTGTCCTACATCAAACTTGTATTCTGTCCACTTATAGAGGAAGAGGAAGTGGAACAGGTAGAAGCTAGGTCTAGTTCATATGCCTATGAATCAGTAAAGACTAATGTAATGTCCCATGTTGATTTGATTATTTGATATATGGTGAAAACTATCTTTAAAGTCAAACAATGCTTGTATTAACTGGAAGATCACAGTGTAGATTCATCATATTTTTCAAGTCAGATAGTTCTTACTGTGAGCAAAACAGTTAAAATTTTACTGTAGGGTATTTCCATTTGGGTTCTAAAGAAAAGCATCTGCAGAGAAATCTATGCAATATATAATTTGTCCAGATTAGTTTTTATTTGAGGAAAGAAGTTCTGAAATGTATCTCAAAGGCAGTTACTCATCAATTGAAAGTCCTCCAAAAAGAGAACTATTGGGAAACTTTGATATGTGGTGGTGGAAAAAGAAAAGCTCCCTCAGTTTTTTGGAGGGGATAACTTTAAAAAAAATACTTAATGGTTAAGTTTACTTGGTGCAGTAAAGATTAAACTTGTCAATTTTAACATTGCTGTTACATCTGAAATAAACTTACGTGATGTTCTGGTAAAAAAAAAAGAAAAAGAAATTACTGTTTTATAAAATTGGGACAACCACAAATAGGCATTTACTGCAGGCTTGGTACTAGGTTATTTGATGTGTAATGCCTCACATAAACAGCACAGCAACTTTCAGAAGAAGGCGCTGTTACCCATCCCTGATGACCGATGAAGGAATTAGCGGTGAAGGGATTGGGGAAATTGACCCAAGCCCCATAGATCGAGAGTGGCAGATGCAGATCAACTCTGTCTGATGCCAGAGGTGGCTGCTCAAATCTGTCACTGCCTTCCATTTCAGTAGCGCCTTGACCCTGTCCCAGATACCTTTGTGCAGCTGTCTCTGGCACCCATGAACTGTTCTCCTTGCTATGCTGTACCAGACCTTTAAAACTTCTATTTCTTGTTTTTTCTCCATGACTTCCAACCTTTCTCTTCTAACCCCGATCACAGAGCAGGCATCCAGTGTATTACCACCTGTGTCAGGAATGCCCTTCTCTCCTCTCTACCACAGATATCTGCTGTTTTCTAATTTTTTCATGAATACCTAGCTCAGATGTCATCTTTAGAAGCCCTTCTGTGCCCACCTCTCTCGCTTTCTCTTTTAACCAAAGACAGTTCATCACATTCTTCTTCCCAGATGGCAGGAGAAGAGCACAGTGTGTGAATTTTCAACTTACCTCTGATGTGTACTAGTTGTTTGACCTTAAACAACTTACTTAACCTCTCTGGGTCTCAGTCTCCTTATCTGTAAAGTGGCAATAATGATAGAGCCTCCATCTATGGTTATAAGTGGCTTTGTCCATGTAAAATATGTACTTGCACAGCATGAAGGATCTATATTGTGATATAAACAATGGAAACATTAGCAACTTTTTCCTATTATCTTTAAAATATAGTCTATGTCTAAAGTCTACATCCAACATATCAACTTCTCATCACCCTATATTTGTAATCATCTGGTCTTTTGCTAGACTAGGAAGTCCCAGAGGAGTTCTTTGCCTCTGTAGTCTCTGTAACAGTGGTTCTTAAAGTGTGCTCTCTGCTGGGGAACTCACAGATTGAGTTTGGAGTCTCGGTGATGGGCAGGGGTTAACTACACACTGGGACTCCATTACTTTGACTCTGGACAATGTACCTCCATCAGCTCTCTCGCCACAGCGTGATTCTCAGAATTCTCTTTTATTTTTTTAGTGATCTACATTAGTGGTTCTCATAATGTGGTCCTTGGACTAGCAGCAGCAGCATTTCCTGGGAACTTGTTAGATCACAAACTCTGGGGGAGGGACCATATGTCTGTTTCTAACAAATCCTAAAGTTGAGAAGGTTGAGAAGCGCTGCTTTACTATGCCTGCTTAATAAATGCCTTAAATCCTAATGGCCTGCATGCTAGTAGCTGTTCTTTTTTTCACTAGGCATATTGTTTTTTGAGATTTTTCTAGAGTCAGATTCTAGTAACATCACAGTGAACTAGAAATTACTGGACTCAGAGTTCATACCAAGGTTACTTTGAGAAGAAAATATGTATCTCAATATTACACGTAATATTCTTAAACTCACTGAATGTGTTGAGCAAGCTGAGCTTTCTAAGTTTGTGTTATTCCTATGAGGAAAATATCATTTTTAGCCATCCTTATCACAATTAATAAAGCATCAAAAGACTAAAGGAAAACAAGCCTCTTTCGACAACAACAAAAAATATCCCTCTTTATGCTAAGCTAAGACAATTTCCCATTGATTGCAAGATATCTCTTAATCACATATTTAACTCCTCTATTGAATTGTGCTGCCTATTTATGCATACAGACAATTACTGACAACTGTAGAGAATTTTAACTCCTTGAGAGAGTTCCAGAGGCAAATCCTTAGTGGCAAAACAAAAGTGGCAACTTTATCAAAAATACTCTAGACTTCATTTCCACACTGCAATGTGTTCCGTACTCTCCGTAGCTCCTCGAAGCTGTTAAGACATGCTTTGTTTGCATATGAGCTAAGCAAGAGTCTGAGTTGGTGAGGCTACAAAGCCTCACTTTTGGGGGAACTTCAGAGAATACTGAATGGGGTGTTACAGCACCTGTATTCTAGCCTGGGCTCGGTTGTATTCCAGTTAGGTGACCTTCAGCTAATCATTCCCTTTCTCTTTGACACATTTCACATCTATAAAATAAAGAAATCTGGACTAGTGATGTTCAAAACACATGGCTTCTCTGAAGTTTCTGGGTGGTTTGAAGGTCAAGTTTTGAGTTAAATGCTGAAAACTGAGATCTCTTTCTCCCAACTGGAACCATAATAACGTGCCCCTAAACAGCTTTTGCTAAAGGCTGTGTAGAAACCACTGGAGATCAGCGTAGAAATTATAAGATTGACAGCAGAGGTCATACTCTTACTCAGGACCTCTTAGAGTCAACCTCTGTGTTACAGACCACTGAAGGTCATATTGCTTCATCTCGAAACCATTTAAATAAATTCCGATAATCTTTAGGTGTCTAGTATGCTTGGATAGCTCTTTCCAATGACAGTGACAGTGTAGCCAGAAGCTCTGAAAGTAACATGACTCCCTTGGGGCCACCTGCAGCTATTTGGTGCTGTGTAACAAGTCTTTATGTTTGGAATAACAACTCTATTCTCACTGTTCAGGCCACTGAGTCTTAGAATTTGCTTTCATCTCAAAGATCTGTACAGCTTGGGAATTTACCAGTGTCACCTATATCCTTGAAGCAGGTGGTAGAATGACGAGCTCTTTTTTATATAATTCTTTGGTGAAGCTAGAAACATTATCTAGGGCTCCTTAGGAGTCTAAAAGATTTCTCTAAAAATTGTTGAACCTAAAAAACTTTTAGATCATTAGTATTCATGAAGCTTTATAGTGCTAAGGCATTCATCGTAAGTATTTTTTCTTACTTACAACATCCATTCTTCATAACTGTTTTTCAGAGACAATGACCAAAGCGTAAGAGCACTTCTGATTTATCCCAAGAAAGGAAGTAGTGAAACATTAGCCCATGATCCACACAATTCAATATTTGAAAGCCTAATGCAGGTTGAATATCCCTTACCCAAAATGGTAGGGACAAGAAGTGTTTCAGACTTGGGAACTTTTTGGTTTTGGGAATCTTTTCACATGCATAATGAGATATCATAGGGATGAGACTCAAATTTAAACACAAATTCATTTATGTCTCATATGCATCTTATACACATAGTTTAAAGGTAATTCAATGCAATACTTTTAGTGTGAGTGCATTTTCACTGGAACCCCTTCATGTGAGGTCAGATGTGGAATTTTCCACTTGTAGCATCATGTCAGTGCTCAAAGTTTTGGATTTTGTAATTTTTTGAATTTTTGGATTCGGGAAGCTCTACCTGTATTGATATTGCTGATAAAGCTACACTAGGGACATGTCAAAAATTGCAAAATGCTGCTCATGACAATGTTAACTGGCTAATTCTGGAGCATTTTCTGTTGCTACCTGAACTTTGATAGGTTTGTTTTGATGTGAGGGTATGAGTTTGATGCCTCCTGATTTTGCATGCCTGATTTTGGATCATTACCCCTGTTTTACTCTTGGTTTTCATATTTAAATTCCAATGATTTTTAAGCTGGTAAATACTAAAACAGCTTCAAGATGAGCATGAGCATCTGAGTGCCCCGGGATCTGGCAGTTAGACAAACAAATACAGTATAAGCAGATGCTTTAACAGCCAGGGGAGGCCTTAGGCAGAACAGAGTACTCAGTCTACAAGAGATTCTGGCAGAGCCCGGAGACCATCATTTCCTAGTTTGTAAGCAGCCTAATCTCCCAATGTTATGCCTCCAGCCTGGGGGTGGGGGTGGTAGAGGGAGGTTATTTCAGGCATCAAAGTAGGTTCCAGGAGCTTTCCTTCAGTTCTTCCAAACCTCTGCCTGAAATGCTTCATCCCCCAGAGACCTAGGCTGAAAACGCATTGAGAAAGCACAAACTCAAAGCAGAGATGAAATCCCAAAAGTGTCTAAAAACACTTCCATGAATTTTAAAATGAGAGTTAACATTTGTAGAGCACTTCGTATTTGCTAGGCACTGTGCCAAGTGCTTTACGTGGTTTATCTAATATAATCCCCACAACCATCTAGGCGGTAGATGCTATTTCCTCCTTTTAGCAATGAGGAAACTGAGGTTGAGGGAAGTTAGGTGACTCACACAAGGTCACAAAAGTAGTTAGAAGTGGAACTAGAACTTGGATTCAAATAGTCTGACACCAGAGCCTACATTCTTTGCCCCTACACTCCACAGCCTGAAGGCAATGTCGTAGTGTGGGCCACTTTGCAGGACCACTAGTGCTGAAGACTATCCCAGGCAACACTTGAGCTGTGTGCCCTTGCTGCTTGGGCATCACATGCAAGCCCAGGGCAGAAGCCCGAGAGCACGTTGCCCAAAAGGTGATGTCACTATCTCCAGAGCATAGCTGTTCTGGGAGAGGTGATTCTGCCAAGCACAACTCAGCAGATAAAAACCTTTGCAGTCAAAAATTGGCCTGACAGGACACCAGGTGGCAAGAAATAAGGCAGGGAACAGCAGAGGCCTGGATGATTTGAGGGGAGCCTGAGGGGCCATGGGAAGCGGAGAATAAATAGCTTCTACACATCATTTGCCAAATGCACCCAGGGAAAGTCTCATTTAAAAAAAATCCAGCCAACACACCAATGAGCAGGTGAGTAAGTGGCTGCTAGCAGGTGCACAAAACCATAAAAAAAAAAATCCTGCTTTTCCTGCACAGTCCCATTCTTGATAGCTGCTCTTGCTGATTCTACCCTAGCATGCCAAGATTGCTTCAGGGCCTGCCCTTTAAAACATAATCATCCTCTTCCGAGAAGTCTAGAGACTCTAGGTCAAGGAGAGAACCACAGGTGACCAAGTTATTCTCCCCAAGGAAGCAATGCAAAAGAAGTGATTTCCAGAGGCCTGAAGAAAATACACCAGGATGGAAGAGTGGGTCAAATGGGGAAGAATCTCCAGAGAATCCAAGGTGATAGTGGCTCCTCAAGCAGGCCCATGTGCTTTTGGCACGTTCCACAGACCACACTGAACTCCATCCCATGAGCACTGAGTTTATTTATTCATGAGCTTGCATTGGTCAGCAGACAAGGCATCGTACACCTGCGTTTCCATCGACAGGTTAAACCTCTCTGGGCCCATGCAGTACTTCCCCAGCATCACTCTGCCCCCACCCCCCGTCCTCATATCTTGTAGAACACAGGGAACACACCCCAATTCACTCTCCCAGAAGCTGGTGATTCTCTGCCTCATATACTGTGCTCCATTCATTCACTTGTTGAATGTTAGGCGCTGGAGAAAGGCACTACCAAGGCTATAAAAGGTAATTAGATATAGCCCTGCCCTCATAGAGGGGAGAAATGTTTCCTGAATTCAAATGTTCCCAGGTCTCCACAACTACCAGTACATATAATGCCACTTCATGGCAATGACCAATATCTTCACTTCCTCCTCCCATTTGGTGAGGTAGGAGCTCCAGATTCTAGGCGAACAAGTTAGAATTTTTAGCAACAAGTGTTTGCAGTTATCACTTGTCTCTTCTCCTCTGTCCATGGAGCTTAGGCATGACTGAAATGGGAAGCTGAATTGGCAGCTCAATCTAGTAAGTTGAGAGGTTTTCTGCCCTTCTGTTCAAAGCATCATCTTGGAAGCTGAGATCCGGTCCTCATCGGAAAACTGAACCCGCCAGTGCCTTGGCCTTGTACGTACGTCTCGCCCTGCACAACTGTTTACTCTGGAAGTAAGTTAAAGAGGAGTGCAAGAGCCCCTGGGGATGTGATTGCTGGGGGAATGCCTTCCACCAACCCAGGGGAGTTCCTACTACTCTTACATATGGATCCTTTCCTACTCTGTGCAAGTGTCACTCTGTGGAGTCACTTTGGCAAGAATGGGATGAAAAGGAAAGTCCCCTTACTGCCTCTCTTCCAGGGCAAAATGTGGGTTGAACTGGTACCACAAAGAGACTGTTCAGTATTCCAAACAGTGAAAAGTGTTTATAACGACAAAATAAACTGGCTGATCATGATTTTTTTTGAAAAAAAGTGCACAGTAAATTGGGAACACAAACCCACAATTATTTGATTTAGCATCTGATCTCTTCACCACTGGACTGTGGGTATTTCTACACATTGAAAAACTTGCTTATTTGTGAACGTCAACTTTTCAGTAGATATTATTTTGTCCTTCCATTTGCACATTATGAACTTGAGTTAGGAGAATGGGCTTAGAGGAACCTGAAGAGGGAGGTAATAATAATAATAATAAAAGATTAAAGTCCATGCCTCTATAGAGCCAAGTTTACAATCTCTCTCAGCTGTGGAAACTTTGATTTAGGCTCTTTACAAAGCACTTCCCAATTCTGAGAGTGGAGAAATCCCGGAATTTGCAAGCAGAGACACTAGACACTGAAAAGCCAGGCTGCGTACTACTGACTACAAAGTACTCCACAGCCTGTTCTCTACTTTTATTTTTAGACTCTCCTCTGTATGATAGTGGTAGCTGAGGCTGCCTGAAATCCCTTCTTGGAATATATTCTGCCCTATTTTCCTCCCAGAAGATGATGGTTTCTATTCATCCAATGACTTCCCTGTGCAGCATTAAATCAAGGTGGCTTCAAAATGGTGATGACTCAGTGAGCTTAATTATTCTCTAATATGCCTCATTGTGGCAAAGGTATGTTTACCCCATGCATAATTATTCTAGAACACAGCAAGCATTTTTGTTTTTGTTGTTGCTACTGTTGTTGTTGTTTCATAAAGGGAGTATAACATTTAACTGGATTTTGAATTTTGCCATATTTTCCAAATAATGATATGCTGTGGCAAAATTTTCACAATAACTCACTCAGACTCTTTTTCTCTCTCTTTTAAAAATATTTTAATATTTTCTTTTTGTTTGCTTACTTATTTAATTTGGAAAACAGAGACAAAGAAACAGAGAGGTCTCCCAGCTGTCAGTTCACTCCTCAAATGCCCACAACAGCCAGGGCTGGGCCAGTAGCCAGACACTCAATGTGGGTATCCCATGTAGGTGACAAGGACCTCAGTATCTCAGCCATTAGCTGCTGCTTCCCAGGTTGTTCATTATCAGGTAGCTGTACTGATAAATGGAGCTGGGGCTTGCACACAGGTACTCTGATATAGGATGTGAACAAATGCCCTAGACGGCATCTTAACTGCTATGCCAAATGCCCACACCATATGTTTGTTTGCTTGTTTGTTTGATGGGAGACAGAGATGGGAAGAGAGGTAGAGAGGAAAGGAAAGGAAAGGAAAGGAAAGGAAAGGAAAGGAAAGGAAAGGAAAGGAAAGGAAAGGAAAGGAAAGGAAAGGAAAGGAAAGGAAAGGAAGGAAAGGAAAGGAAAGGAAAGGAAAGGAAAGGAAAGGAAGAGAAGAGAAGAAAGAAAGAAGAAAGGAAGGAAATGACACTTTAATCCACTGGTTCACTCCCCCAAGTGCCCTTGACAGCTGTGGCTGAGCCAAGGCCCAGGCTAGGAGCCATGAACTTAATCAAGGTCTCCCACATAAGCAACAGGAACTTGACTAACTGAGCTATCACCACTGATGAAAGTGTGAGCAGAAGCAAGAAGTTGGAATTAGGAGCCAGAGCTGGGACTTGAACCCAGGCATATCGATACGGAATGCAGGCATCTTAACCACAAGTGAAATGCCCACCTCTCTCTGCCACCCTTCTTTTTAATTTTTTTTAAGATTTATTCATTTATTTGAAAGGCAGAGATGCAGAAAAGCAGAGGGAGGGAGAGAGGGAGAGAGACAGAGAGAAGAGAGGCAGAGAGAAAGAGAGGTCTTCCATCCGCTGGCTCACTCCCCAAATGACTGCCAACAGCCAGAGCTGGGCTGATCCGAAGCCAGGAGCCAGGAGTTTCTTCCAGGTCTCCCACGTGGGTGCGGGGCCCAAGCACTTGGGCCATCTTCTACTGCTTTCCCAGGCCATAGCAGAGAGCTGCATTGGAAGTGGAGCAGCCAGGTCTCGAACCAGCGCCCATATGGGATGCCAGCATTGCAGGCACCAGCTTTACCCGCTACACCACAACGTCAGCCCCAGGACCTATATTTTTAGTTGAAGCAGTTAAACAGTCTATTAGAGAGATGGAATTCAAACTAATACGTAACTTTTGCATATTTTAAAGCATCTCCAGTCAGGACCTAGCATATAAAGCATGTGTGTTTCTTCCTTCCATGGGTATTAAAATTATACCTATGGAATGAGAAACTGTAAACAAGTGGAGAGTACTGGATATAGTAGGAGAAAGAACAATGTACAACTATCTGAGATACAACTATATGGATTGAATTTTTGAAGTATAATGTTGCATGAAAGAAACAAGACACAAATGTATACGGTCTATATAGTTTCTTTTTTATTTATTAATTTTTTTATTTATTTGAGAGGTAGAGTTATAGTGAGAGGGAGAGACAGAGAGAAAGGTCTTCCTTCTGTTGGTTCACTCCTCAAATGGCTGCAACAGCCAGAGCAGCACCAATCCAAAGCCAGGAGCCAGGAGCTTCTTCCTGGTCTCCCATGCAGGTGCAGGGGCCCAAGGATTTGGGCCATCTTCCAGTATTTTCCCAGGCCACAGCAGAGAGCTGGATTGGAAGTGGAGCAGCCGGGACTCAAACCAGTGCCCATATGGGATGCCAGCACTGCAGGCTGCAGCTTTACCCGCTATGCCACAGCGCCAGCCCTATCTGACTTCTTTTTAAAGAAAGTAATTCAGTCAATTTTTAGGGACATTGAATTTGCTACCATCCTTATCAAGCTAGTTCATCCCCAAATCATTTTTCAATGATTTATATTAGTTTTTTTAAAAAATACAGATTTATTTATTTGAAAGGTAGAGTTACAGAGAGGGAGGGAGGGAGGGAGGGACGGAGGAAGGGAGGAAGAGAGAGAGAGAGAAAAGAGAGAAGAGAGAGAGAATTCTTCCATCTGCTGGTTCACTCCCCAAATGGCTGAAATGTCCCCAAGCTGGGCCAGACTGAATCCAGGAGCTAGGAACTCCATCCAGGTCTCCCACATGGGGGGGGGGGGGCAAGCATTTGGGCCATCTTCCACTGTTTTTCCAGGCACATTAGCAGGAAACTGAATCAAAAGTTGAGTAGCTGGGACTCAACTCGGAGCTCACACTGGGTGCTAGAGTCATAGGTGGCAGCTTAGTCTGCTATGCCACAACACTAGATCCATCCCAAAATCATTGATTTCTTTGTAAATCTTTGTGCTATTTACTGTAGGATTAAGCTAGAACATGGCAATTCATGTGTTAAAATGAGAGCAACATGCATTAAAATATAGAAAAAGAAAGCTCTTGGCCTTTTATCCTTTGACTCATGTCTACTTGAAAAATCAGTTATATTTGTCTTTGAGACCTTCTGCTTAATTTCTCTTCCTTTTTAGTTTTCTTGCTATAGCAGATACAGTACTACCTCAAAAGGAAGTTTCCCGATTCTACAACACTCCCATTTCTTAATCAGACTAGAAAAGAGCGCAAGAATTGATTTCTCTAGTCATTTGAAAGCTTCTTAGCTTAGTAACTATAATCATGCTCACACTCATATATCACCTTGTTTCTTTGCTTCATGTGTTTCTTTTTTATTATGTAAAGGGGGTATTTTGTTTAATATTAAAAGTACAAAAAATCAAACAATGAAAAGTGAGTCTACTTGCTACTCTAGATTATCCACCCCAACCCCAAGTCTTCTCAGGTTCTCCACACAGAGATCACAACAGTTAAGATTCTCACACCTGCTCCTTTGCAAAGTGTGATGTTTCTAGCTTTGAGTTTCATGCAACAAGCCAATGCCATTTGGAGAGCTTCCATAATCATATGATTATGGAACGACTTCCCAGGAAATAAATTGTATGTTAGGCATGTGAATGGAAACTTAAGTAGATCAAATTAACATAATAATACCACCTTACACTTATTTCAAGGGACTTTAAGTCTTGCAAAGCACTTTCATACACGTTAGCTCCTTTAATCTTCATGTTGATTCTGTGAATTTCTACAGGGTAGCTATTTTCCCCCAATTAAGCCATTTCTGTGGTTCAGAGATGTTATGATTTGTCCCATAATCATGCTTCTCACCAAAATAAAAAGCTCTCTGAGGGTGCTTTGCCCATGTCATTGGAAAAATTGAAGTATAGTCAAATATTTATTTTCAACACTTCTAGGAGCCCTCTTGTATCTGACTGTAAAAATCCTACTTGAGTTACCCACTAGAGACATGTATCCAACTACTTTCTCCCATTAAAACATTTCTTGGGTTTTCCCAGGCACAACGACTAGGATTAACTGACCCAGCTCAGAAAATGATGGCAATACCTTGCGGTTATCAAGAATGTTCCAGATAACAAGCAGCTACATGTCCAAATATCAATTCATTCAATGAGTATTCCATCCCACCACATGCCAGGCACTGTTCTAGACGCTGGGGACAGAGGGGAAACACACAGACAAGCTCCCTGCCCTCGTGGAGCTTGCAATCTACTAGCAGAAGAAGGACAAAGAAGAAGAAGAAAAAAGAACACAAATTTCAGATGATGATGAATGAACAAATTAAAATGATGGGTTAAGTAACACAGAATAACTCATGTGGGATGCTCACTACTTCAGACTAAGGGAGTGTCGAAAAGTCTCTCTGAGCAGATGGTCTTTGAGCTGCAAATTGAATTCTAGTCCTGGCAGTGTGCCATTCCCTAGCTGCTTGAACCTTAGACAAGTTCGTTAACTTCTTTAAGTGCCAGTTGACGCCTCTGTTTTTGGTGTGGATTGAAAAGGACTCGGCACCACCCCAAACTCATGGAGATGTTTACAGCCCAAAGTCTCATGATAATTGATGGATTAAGGGTGAGTGTATCGCATCTGAGGTGGGCCGGATGGGAGGTCTTTAGGTGACTGGGGGCTTGCCCTCTGAAGGTAAGCTGAATGTGCTTCCTCTGTCTTTCTCTGCCTCCTGGCTCCCACGTGACCCTTTCTCCACACACACTCTGCCATGGCCAGCTTCCACCAGATGCTAGAGTTATGGGGCCACCTAAGCCATGCAGTCATCAACTGTGAACCTCCAAGCTAGAAGCAGGATAAAGCCTCCCCCTTCCCAACATGCTCCTCTCAGCTATTTAGTAAAGAAAAGCTGACTAATACATCTGCAAAATTTGGGTTATATGCAAAAGTATAATAATGGTAACTAACTCATGGTGTCATTTTGAGAGTTTAGATAAAGTTATGCATGTGGAGAATTATTTACAAAATTTAACATAGTCATGAATCACATAATGACATTTCATTCCAATGACAGGCCAAATATATGATGGTAGTCAGATAAGATTATACTGGAGGTGAAAAATTCCTGTCACCTAGTGACATCATAACCTTCATTATGTCATAGCACAGTGCATTACTCCCAGTTTGTGGTGATGCTGTTATAAACAAACCCAGTGCCCTGCAAGTCATTTGAAAGTATAGCACATGTGGCCGGCGCCGCTGCTCAATAGGCTAATCCTCCGCCTTGCTGCGCTGGCACCCCGGGTTCTAGTCCCAGTCGGGGCACTGGATTCTGTCCTGGTTGCTCCTCTTCCAGGCCAGCTCTCTGCTGTGGCCAGGGAGTGCAGTGGAGGATGGCCCAAGTACTTGGGCCTTGCACCCGCATGGGAGACCAGGAGAAGCACCTGGCTCCCGGCTTCGGATCAGTGCGGTGTACTGGCTGCAGTGCACCGGCCGCGGCGGCCATTGGAGGGTGAACCAACGGCAAAGGAAGACCTTTCTCTCTGTCTCCCTCTCTCACTGCCCACTCTGCCTGTCAAAAAAAAAAAAAAAAAAAAGAAAAAAAGAAAGTATAGCACATGCAATCACGTATAGTATGTAATACTTGACCATGGTAATACTCAAATCTGTTACCAACATACATAAAACATATATATTTACCATGTCAAACTTTTTATCATTATCTTAGAGTGTCTTCCTTCTGCTTATTATAAAAACAGTTTGCTAGAAGACAACATGCTGTGTTACACTGGCAGCAGTTTCCTATATCTCACGTTTACATCAAGTGGCCACATTTTGTGATTATCCTGCACTATCTCGGTTTGTGTGAGTGCACTCTATGGGTGCTCGCACAGTGACAACACTACCTGACGACACATTTCTCTGGATGAATCCCTGTCATTAAGTGACACGTGACTGTGAACACAGTCATGCATTCAACAACGTGAGTACTTATTCCTGGTTTTACTTTGTCCTTGTAAACAAACAATTCGATTGTACAAAACGGGGCTAACCATGGCCATTTTTAGTTAAGGAAATTGACATTTGGAAAAGTTAGGTGATAATAGGCTGTTCCATGTGGTGATAACTTATCCAGATTATCTATTTACAGTTAAACAGAGGTTCTACTATCAACGTTTTCTCTGAGACACCTCGGCAAGGCTGAAGACCAGAGGTATTTGGGGATAGGCAATCGTTTTATACCTTTCAAGTCAGAATAGGGCTGTCTTCCCATTCTCAGACTTCCAGAAGGGTGTAGAACATTTTAATGATCATTTTAGTGGCCTCTATAAAAAAGCATCATTCTAGGGACTCAGTAATGCTAAATGTAGGAGGTATAAAGCAACTTCATTAGATTATTTGCACCATGACTTGCTCCTGAATAATAAGCAACACTTCTTCATTAAAACGAACACTCTCCAGTGAAACCCTAACCTATTTTTTGCTTAGCCTAGTGCATTTTTAATCTAATAGAGTTAGAAAAAATTAATTCGCATGTGCTAAAATCATTACATTTTTATATTCCACAGTGTCTGATATATAGAATCTATAAAACTTGTGTTATTACAAACTGATAGGTTGTGATGGTGTGTAATAAAGTTAAGCTAATGTTCCCAGGAATGATCCACAACCCCAAGACAAAAAAAAAGAGAAAATTTGTAATGAAATAATCTGCTTTAGAGGCAAAAGTTGGACACATCTTCCTATGCCCACCTATGAGCCAGTCACAACAATACCTTAAGATGGCCTAGGATCTGGAATCCCCTTCAGGACAGAATCCAGGGTCTACTTTCATCCAAGTAGCAAAAAGAACAGAAGGAAACTTGACCCTCAGTTCCAAGCAAGGTTGGGAACCAAAATGGCCAGTGGCCTTAAATTATACTGCATAGAGCAAAGTTAGCCACTTTTTCTTGTTCCATTTAATAATGAACACACAGTTGTCAACTATATGGCAGCCCTTATTTGGGGTATTTGACAAAAATTAACTAATTTACTTCTCATAGCAATGTTAGCTGCTGGGGTACAACAAATATCCAGACTAGGTAACTTAAAAACAGAAATTTAGGGGCCAACATTATGGCACAGCAGGTTAAGCTGCTGTGTGTGATGATGGCATCCCATATAAGAGTGCCAGTTAGTCCTGGCTGCTTAACTCTCAATCCAGCTCCCTACTAATGTGCCTAGGAAGGCAGTGGAAAATGGCCCAAGTATTGCCGCCGCTGCCAACCACTTTGGAGACTAGGGTGGTGTTCTTGGCTCCTGGAATCAGCCTAGCCTGGCCTTGGCTGTTGCAGGCATCTGGGGAGTGAACCAGTGGGTAGAAGATCTCTCTCTCTCTCTCTCTCTCTCTGTCACTTTGCCTTTCAAATAAACAAAATCTTTTTAAGATCCTGGAGATTTATGTTCTCACAGTTCTGGAAAGTCCAAGTTCAAGGTACCACCAGGATTGGTTTCCTCTGAGCCCTTAGTCCTTGGTTTATACACAGTTGTTCTCTTACTGCCCCTGCACATGGCTTTTCCTTTGTGCACTTATACTCTGATGTTTCTCCCATTTCTTTTTTAAAAAGTTTTATGTATTTATTTGATAGGTAGAATGATAGAGAGAAATGAAGAGAGAGAGAGGAGAAAGTGAGAGACAAAGAGCAAGTGGGATCTTCCATTCCCCTGGTTCACTTACCAATGCCCAAAATAGCCATGGCTGGGCCAGGCTGAAGCCAGGAGACTTTACCTCCATCAGGGTCTGCCACGTTGGTGGCAGGAAGCCAAGTACTTGAGACATCACTGCTGCCTCCCAGGGTTGCATTAGCAGGAAGCTGAGACAGACGTAATGAGGACTCAAACCAGGCACTCTGATATGGAATGCGGGCATCCCAAGAGGCAGCTTAACCTGTTGTGCCACTATGCCCTCCCCTTCCTCTTCTTATAAGAACTACAGTCACATCATTAAAGCCCCACCCTAATGGCGTCACTTTAACTTAATCAGCTTTTTAAAGACCTTACCTCCAAATCAGTTTACATCTTGAGATACTAGGGATTGAGACATCCGCACATGAATTTGGGGAGAATGCATTTCAGCCCATAACATAGTGCTATCACCTTTGCTTTAGAAATGAGGAAACTGAAGCACAAGGGTATTGGGTAACTTGTCCCAGGCAACACACTAATTAGTGTCAGAGCTAAAATGTGAACCCATGGAGTTTGGCTGCTGAACTGATACACCTTCTATACCAGGAAGGGGGGAGTTTCCTGCCCTCTCCTTGAATGTCTTCCAGCAGATTAATCTCTCTGCACTGTTTCTCCGTGCGTGTGTGTTCTGAAGGCAAACCAGAGCCAGCCAGTGCTAACTGAATTTTATTATTGTCTTGAAATACAAGAGATGAGGAGGTCAAGATGCCATTTGTTTACTGAAAGAACAGTTTGTACTGTGTGTGTATTCTCGGAAAGAGGATTGTGTCTTAGGGGCAGCCCCGCCTTTCTCCTATCATAAAGCTTCCATTTGTGGTGCAGCAAATTGTGTGACGAATTCCACACTCTAACATCAGGTGCTCTTGACTTCCCTCTCAGGTCCACAATGTCAAGGTTTCCTACAGACCTACCTCCCAGTGGCCGGGTATGTTCAGCACCTGTCTCACTTCCTGCTCTCTGTGCGGGAGAAGGATAAAGGTGAAGATCAGCTTTATCTGAGCAGAGGGCAAAGGTGACTTGAACTGACATAGCTCTGCCTTTGAGATGGACATCGTGGAGATCTGTCTGACTTCTGAATAGGTCACACTCTGCCTTGCTTGTTCGGAGTTGCTTAAGCTGATGGTTATCAACTTTGGCTGCCTTCATCCTTTCTGAAAAACTGCTATGGACAGAATCTTTCTTTCTTTTTGTGAACTAGAAGCAGGAAGTTGAAAAGCAATGTAGAACCCAGGATGAAGTTTGCATTTGCCTTAACTTAAGAGGCGGCTTTGTGCAGATGTTTCAGCCCGGACCAGGTGGTTTCGAGAAATATTTGTCAGTAGCTTCCCAGGACCACATATTTCCAGGTTTGTGGGATAAATCCACGATCATTAAGTGCTTTGAAACAATAAGGATCTTTCAGATTTCTTAAAGTCACACCTGAAAAGATTTTAAATTGGCCAGATTTCCAAACAGTGACTGTTTTGGGCAAAGAAGTCAAGAAATTACAATTAAGAAAACCTAACCAACTGGTAAACTTTAGAACTGGCTTTTTCTGGGTGATACTTCTCCCTCTGCCATTGACTAAAAGTGATCGTGCCAACCTATTCTTGAATTTCCAAACTGAAAGAATATTAGAGATTATTCAGCCCAGCTCTTTCATAAAGCTCGGCTTTAAAATTCGTATTGAACAGTGTAAGAACCTGTTCATAAGTTCCAGGGGTATGGATATGGTCTTTCTTCACTGCTCTCTTCAGAGTCCTTGGCCTGTGGTAGATATGCAATAAGTAGCTTCAAGTGGATAAATGGGTACTCTTATGGCTGAAAAAGACCTTAAGAAATGCCATTTGATTAATTTCCCTAACTTTTCCAAAGCTATATTAAATTCTCTACAAAACACACATTTATCCTGTGGCTGAAGGCTATCAAAGAAGGAAATTTCATACCCTCTGTGGGGAAGTACTCTAAGCACTAATGACTTTCACTGATCAGAAATCTGCCTTTGATGGATCCTGTGTCCTTCATTCATGCTATTCCCAAGGTGCTGGAGTCTGAAGGCTGATGCTCACTTGCCCCACTGTCATCTTTTTCACCAGCTGGGATAGGTTTTACCGTTTTGACTTTTCAGACATCTCCTTGCTTCTCCTTTGGGACCTCTAAGTTTGCCTTGTATGAAAATTACTCTGGATGTAGAGAGGTCACATATTAAAATGATTACAAAAATGTAAATGGGTTTTGATAAAAATCTATTTCAAATGCAAATACACACAAAAATGATAAGGGTAAGCATTTTCTCTTTTTATAACTACTTTTGAAAGAAAAGCTGGATTTGGCAAGGAGAAAGGGCAGGGGGGAGTCATGATTCTTTTAAAGTTTGCCTCCATTTTCCCACATGAATTGTTTTCAGTCCTTCTTGCAGTCTCTGCTTGGCAGTCATCTAGGAGACTACTATTTCAAGTACACTATCGTGCCTGGTAGCTGAACTGCAAATTGTCACCTTTCTCTCTAGGGAGTACTGTGGCCTTGTAAGACTAAAAGAAAAATCAAGAAAATCATTTCTAATTACCACTGTACTGCAGCTGACCAGAAACATCCCAAATCCAACCTTATTTCTCACTGGAGTCACAGGGCCTCAGAGTTGTGTCTGCTTTCTTGATTAGCAAAAATAGTTGAGTTTTTAAAAACAAGCAATGGTTCCCCCTGAACAGGATTGTGGACTTTGGAAAAATTGGAGAAGATAATAAATGAGCTTTCATCCCTCAATGATAACCCATCATGGGATTTTGTTTTTTTTATACAGCCTGAATGCTTCAGAACATTGAATTTTTATTACTTCTGTACCTTTTTTGTATCTTGTATGAATGGAGATTTTTCTTAAATTATTTCAGAGATTTTCTTCGTGAGATTTTCTCTGTCCTTTTTTACTTGAGACTTCTTAATATTCTAATGTCGAATTTCCTGTAATGATTCTTGAACTTTCTATCCTCTTTCTATTATTCTCTTATTCTCTTTTTCCTCTACATTCTGACAAATTTCTAAACACTTTATTTTGAGAATATTGTAGTCTGGGGCCAGTGTTATGGCACTGAGGGTTAAGCTGCTGCTTGTAATGCTAGCATCACATACGGAAGTGCCTGTTCAAGTCCCAGCTGCTCTGCTTCTGATCCATCTTCCTATTAATGCACCTGGGAAGCAAAAGAGGGCCCAAGTACTTGGTCCCCTGTCATCCATGTGGGAGACCTGGATGGAGTTCTTGGCTCCTGGCTCTGGCCTGGCCCAGACCTTGCTATTGCTACAATTTGGGGAGTGAACCAGTGGATGAAAGATCTTTTTCTCTCTCTCTCTCACTCTTGCACTCTCTCTCCTGCTGTCTCTGATGATCTGTCTTTCAAATAAATGAATAAATTTTTAATAGTAACAAAACATGGTATTCTTTAGATTTTTATTTCTGCCATATTTTTAATTTCTAGAATATCTTCTCATTCCTTGAGTATGTGTGTGTATATGAATAAAATATATTGTTTCATGAGTCTTTTCTCTTTTTTTCTTTTTCAAAAGTATTTATCTATTTATTTATTTGAAAGGCAGAATTACACAGAGAGAATGAGAGAGTTCTTCCAATCTACTGGCTCACTCCCCAAATGATCCAACAGCCCCAGCTGGGCTAGACTGAAGCCAGGAGCAAAGAATTCTTTTCTTTTTTTTTAAGATTTATTTATTTATTTGAAAGTTAGAATCACAGAGAGACAAAGAGATCTTCCATCAGCTGTTTATTCCCCAGATGGCGGCAATAGCCAGGGCTGGGCCAGGCCAAAGCCCGGAGCCAGGAGTTCTATCTGGTTCTCCCAGATAAAACTGGGTGACAGGGGCCCAAGCACCTGAGTCGTCATCGGCTGCTTTCTTCAGGCCGTGAGCAGGGAGCTGGATTAGAAATGGAGCAGATGGGATTTAAACCAGTGCTCATATGTGTCACAGGTTGCAGCTTTACCTACTACGCAACAACACCAGTCCCCATGAATCTTCTTACATCATATTTCTCATTGCATAGTTGATTCCTACCCATTACTTTCGTTTAGGTTTTGTACATGCATTTGCTTATTGTTTTTTTCTGTCGTTACAGACTTCTTCAATTGTCTGGTCATCGTCGGTTATCTGTTCATATTGCAAAATAGGAAACTGACAACCGAGCTCCAGAATTTCATGTTTAATTATAGGCCATTCTGGTTGAGTCATTTACTCAGGGAACCCTTTATTTCAGTACTCTTCAGTCTTTTCTGTTGTGTTGGTTTTATTTTCAAAAGAAAACACTTTAGCTTTCTTGGCTAGATAACGGTGTTCTGAGGGACAAACTGGAGCAAGGTCTGGGGATCTCGGTCTTCAACTAATATTCCTGTACATGTTCATTTAATAGCCCTGTGGTAAGTATAGTCCCCAACTTTCAACTGTGACTGCTTTCCCTCCAAAGCGCCTCTATTTTACCATTTACAGAAAAAAACCCCAGTCCTCTCTCAAAGGTGCAGGAATGGTAGCTCTCCAACGCACTGAGAAGGAAGGGGGCTTTCTTAGATCTAATCATTTCTTAACGTACAGTTTGACAATGTCAATCAAGCTATTTTTCTTTCCTCTTTGTCAGTTTTGAATTAGGCTCTCTTGTGAGTTTTAAATCAGTTATGACTTGTCCATAAACTTTCCAGCACCCACATTTTATTATTCTAGCCATTGTTCATATTTGATTTTCAATTATAGGTTTATGCCTTTTAAGATGTTCCTTTGTCTTACTTTTTTTTTACTAGAAATTAGAGGCTAATGTTTCTCTTTAATCTGCTATCTTTAATTGGCAATTCAACTTTTTGTTCTTTTGTGTCTTTTGGAAACATCATTGATTTTTCTGGTGCAAACAGTATATAAAATCTTTCCTCTCCTGAATGCCTAACTCATTTTCCTCTTTTGTGAAACTTCAGTGAATCCCAAACTGACATGACAGCGTCTACCAGCTGATACTTACAGTGGTGGTGCACAGTGCGGAAACAAATTCTGAGTAAGTAAAAGTTGACCAAGGGGACAGTGCTGTGGACAGTGCCTGCAGTGCCGGCATCCCATATGGACACAGGTTCGAGTCCTGGCTGCTCCATTTCCAATCTAACTCTCTGCTGTGGCCTGGGAAAACAGTAGAAGATGGCCCAAGTCCTTGGGCCCCTGCACCTGCGTGGGAGACCCGGAAGAAGCTCAGCTCCAGCTGTTGCAGCCAATTGAAGAGCAAACCAGCAGATGGAAAACTTCTCTCTCTCTCTCTCTCTTTCTCTCTGCCTCTCCTCTTTCTGTGTAACTGTGACTTTCAAATAAATAAATTTATCTTTAAAAAAGTTGACCAAATATTTCAATATTACAGAGAATAAAATAGTCCTTTTTTTGTACTAAATTTTCATTATATAAAAAGAGGAAAATTTTAGATTGGAAAAAAAATAACAGATGATACTGTTGCTCTGATTGCATTCTTTTAAAGCAAACTATATTAATTTATTTTTATGATAAATAATTTCTAAAGTATTACCAAGTTCTACCTTAATAACTCTCAAATACTGAACCAAAACTTAAGTTCAGTGATGATGGATAATATCTTTTTCCCTTTGCTTGCCTACTTTAGTATGTGGAAAGAGTACATCTGTTAAGAGCCCAGCGTTTCTTCACATTTTCCTCCATTTGTCTTTAATAATTCCAAGTCTTTTTGTCACTAAAATTGTATGTTTTTATATCCTTATTGTCTAGTGGTTTATTTGAGGTCTTATATATGAACTCTACTTGCTAAATCTCCCAGGTAGATTGTAGCACATAAAAATGAATAAAATATATTATTAGCCACTATACCTTGATATTATGAACATTAAGCTGATTATTTCAGCAAAGATTTTATTTAATAATGAACCTGAGCCTCATCTTCATACATACAACGTAAAATCCAAGTTGAAGTAGATGAACTAGTGCTACTGCCACTATTGTCTCAAATTATTTTAGTTGTGGAATATTATCTGAGAGAGTGTCTGGTGCTAAGAGCCCCAGAAATCAACTAAGTGATATCCACATGTCATACAACCAACAAAATAAAGCTCTAAACTCAAACAGACCTAAACTACCTTTTATAGGATATGTAAAAATTATCTGAAGCAATAGTGGCCTATTTTGAAAGAAATCATGAATGCTATGCTAACCCCAGGGTTATATTACTATACCTGTTTCAAGACAAATGTTACTCCATAGAAGACTTGGAGAATTCACAACAACCGTAATATTTTCAGCACAATCCACTGTGTATTTGGTACTTTCCGGTTACTGTATGTAAGTGTTTATAGCAGTAAGAAATAGGTAGAACTTGGATGTCGTGTTTGGGGATCTACTGAAGGTGTTAGCTTTCTTTTCTTTTCTTTTCTTTTTTCTTTTTCTTTTTTTTTTTTTTTTTTTTTTGACAAGCAGAGTTAGACAGTGAGAGAGAGAGAGACAGAGAGAGAGTTATAGACAGAGAGAGACAGAGAAAAAGGTCTTCCTTTTTCCATTGGTTCACTCCCCTAATGGCCACCACGGCTGGCGCTGCGCCAATCCGAAGCCAGGAGCCAGGTGCCTCCTCCTGGTCTCCCATGCGGGTGCAGGGCCCAAGGACCTGGGCCATTCTCCACTGCACTCCCTGGCCACAGCAGAGAGCTGGCCTGGAAGAGGAGCAACCAGGACAGAACCGGCACCCCAACCAGGACTAGAACCCGGGGTGCCGGCTTCGCAGGCGGAGGATTAGCCAAGTGAGACAAGGTGCTGGCCTAAAGTGTTAGTTTTCATAACTGAGCTAATACGTAGGAAATCTTTCAAAAGTTTAAACATTCATCCAGGCTGATACCTAACTCTAGTCATTAATAGTTGTTAGTAGTGAGGGGTGTAGGAGTCATTTTCTGGGACAAAATGAGACTGGATTCTTGAATTCTATGCTCATGTTTTCAGCAGTTGCCTTCAAAGATTATAATTCATGAGCAAGGAAAAGACAAGAATAGGTTCTATGATACTTTAAAAATACTTTTTAAAATTGAATGTAACATTCCACAATAATACTGTTTGATAACAAGACCAAGGCACTACAATTTCCAAATGTTCATAACTGAAAATGTGTGGTTGAGACAGGAAATTCCACAGCGATGGTTTTTTCCCAGGGGACACGTTCCTTCGGTCTCTCCGAACCCAAAGCTTGGTAAACTCCACTAACAAGACCCACATAACGACATCATCCTGCTGAATGACTCACTCTGAATGTCACAGATATTTTTGTTTTCTTTATAGTATCATCTTGTAGAGCTGCCCTTGAAGACAGGTAAATATCTGGGTTCCAAAAGCCACTGCTTTGGGGTAAATTATCTGTGAAAATTTCTTGGTGTTCCAATCAATACCACAACAAATGTATAACACATCATTATACTAGTTATTTTTTGAAGAGGTGGGGAACATTTGGCCCATGGGCCATATAAGGCCTGCAAAATCATTTGGTGTGGCCCTGCCGAGGTAAGGGGTTGTAGAAGTAAAATTCAATAAATCTACAACAGGCTAATTTTTTTAATTTATTTGACAGATAGAGTTAGACAGTGAGAGAGAGAGACAGAGAGAAAGGTCTTCCTTCCATTGGTTCACTCCTCAAATGGCCACAATGGCCAGAACTGCACTGATCTGAAGCCAAGATCCAGGTGCCTCCTCCTGGTCTCCCATGTGGGTGCAGGAGCCCAAGCACCTGGGCCATCCTCCCCTGCCTTCCTGGGCCACAGCAGAGAGCTGGACTGGAAGAGGAGCAACTGGGACTAGAACCCAGCGCCCATATGGGATGCCAACACCGCAGATGGAGGATTAACCAAGTGAGCCATGGCACCGGCCCCAAACAGGCTAATTTTTAAGTTGAGTATTTTGTATGGCCCACAAAAGATGTTATCAATATCCAAATGGCCCTTGGTGGAAAAAATGGTTCTCCATCTTAATCTTTGGCATAGAGAGAGCCAGAGCTTCTATAGAAATGCCACATCAGAAAAGTGAGTGGTTTTACATAAATTGCCTGTGAGAGAACACACTTAAAATGGCAATGTAAGACAGCAGGTAAGCCATAGCTCCACAAATGTGTGATTTATTCCAAGCAGAATTCCCATACCAAATTCAGAGGCCTGTGTGAAGCTACTATACTTTACACTAAAGACTATGGCTCGGGGTTGGCGCCATGGCTCACTTGGTTAATCCTCTGCCTGAGGTGCTGGCATCCCATGTGGGCGCCGGGTTCTAGTCCCGGTCGCTCCTCTTCCAGTCCAGCTCTCTACTGTGGCCCAGGAATGCAGTGGAGGATGGCCCAAGTGCTTGGGCCCCTGCACCCACATGGGAGACCAGGAGGAAGCATCTGGCTCCTGGCTTCAGATCTGCGTAGCTCCGGCCATGGCAGCCATTTGTGGGGTGAACCAATGGAAGGAAGACCTTTCTGTCTCTCTCTCACTGTCTAACTCTGTCTGTCAAATAAATAAGTAATAAAAAAAAAAGACTATGACTCTTCTGATTGCCTTTGGGGAATCTTTGAACATATTCCTTCTGTTTTGGGAAGCTGTAGTGAAAATAGGTTGTGCCTGAAAGGTCATCGTGAATAAGTGACAGGATATCTTTGCTTGTGTTCTGTTACAATGACAGTAGGCTAGCACTTAGCACAGAGCCTGCTGAGTCATAATTACACAAGAATTAACTAATAATGGTGGATGGCAGTGATGACAACGCTGCTGCTGCTGCTCTCAGTCTCACACAGTCCAACCATAAGACTTAGACATATTATCATGTCCTCAATATAAGTTTTCATATCAATTTATTTTTTAATGCAGAGTGTTCTGTTTTATGCATGAACCACTGACCTTTTAAAAATAAGTTTTAAAAACATCATCCCAGCCATTCATCATAATAGCTGAAAGCAGTATGCTAGGTAAATTAGGGTCATTTAAAAAAAAAAAAAAAAAAGGCCGGCGCCTCGGCTCACTAGGCTAATCCTCCGCCTTGTGGCGCTGGCACCCCGGGGTTCTAGTCCTGGTCGGGGCACCGGATTCTGTCCCGGTTGCCCCTCTTCCAGGCCAGCTCTCTGCTGTGGCCAGGGAGTGCAGTGGAGGATGGCCCGAGTACTTAGGCCCTGCACCCCATGGGAGACCAGGAGAAGTACCTGGCTCCTGCCATCGGATCAGTGTGGTGTGCTGGCAGCAGCGTGCCGGCCGCGGCAGCCATTGGAGGGTGAACCAACGGCAAAAGGAAGACCTTTCTTTCTGTCTCTCTCTCTCACTGTCCACTCTGCCTGTCAAAACAAAAACAAAAACAAAAAAAAAATAGAGTCATTTTTGTGTAAATCAAAGGACCTGCATTTTTTTAAAGATTTATTTATTTATTTGAAAGGCAGAGTTGCAGAGAGGCAGAGGCAGAGAGAGAAAGAGAGAGAGAGAGAAGGAGAGGCAGAGAGAAAGAGAGGTCTTCCATCCACTGGTTCACTCCCCAAATGACTGCCAACAGCCAGAGCTGGGCTGATCCGAAGCCAGGAGCCAGGAGTTTCTTCCAGGTCTCCCACGTGGGTGCAGGGGCCCAAGGACTTGGACCATCTTCTACTGCTTTCCCAGGCCATAGCAGAGAGCTGGATAGGAAGTAGAGCAGCCAGGTCTCGAACCAGTGCCCATATGGGATGCCAGCATTGCAGGCACCAGCTTTACCCGCTACACTACAACGTCAGCCCCAGGACCTATATTTTTAGTTGAAGCAGTTAAACAGTCTATTAGAGAGATGGAATTCAAACTAATACGTAACTTTTGCATATTTTACAGCATCTCCAGTCAAGACCTAACATATAAAGCATGTGTGTTTCTTCCTTCTTTTCCAAGCAAAAAGAGTTAGTAAATTTATAGTGTGCCCTTCAATAACTGTTATTGATGAAATATAACAAATAACATTAAGGAGAATACAAGTTGTTGCTCTAAGTAACGAGGTGCTTTTCTCAACATGTTCTTTGGTTAGATTTAGAAAAAAGAAGCAGGGGTTGTACAAGCTGGAGAGTCTGAAGGAACTTATCTAATTTATCTCAGACTTCCCAGGCCAATGGAATTGGCTGACTACAAAAAGATGAAGATACAAAGAATATCGCTCAGTGAGAGATAAGCACCCTGGTCATTTTGACCTCCTTTTGACCTCCAGTAGAAGTACCAGGAGTTTGAGGCCAAACCTGTAGAATGTTTTCTTGACTACAAGCTATAATTCAAGGTGATATCACAAAATTGAAGATTAGTAAAACTGATATCAAGCTGTACATAAGCATATGATTCTTTTTTTTTTTACAGGCAGAGTGGACAGTGAGAGAGAGAGACAGAGAGAAAGGTCTTCCTTTTGCCGTTGGTTCACCCTCCAATGGCCGCTGCAGCCGGCGTGCTGTGGCTGGCGCTCCATGCTGATCTGATGGCAGGAGCCAGGTACTTCTCCTGGTCTCCCATGGGGTGCAGGGCCCAAGCACTTGGGCCATCCTCCACTGCACTCCCTGGCCACAGCAGAGAGCTGGCCTGGAAGAGGGGCAACTGGGACAGAATCCGGCGCCCCGACCGGGACTAGAACCCAGTGTGCCGGCTCCGCAAGGCGGAGGATTAGCCTAGTGAGCTGCGGCGCGGGCCTAAGCATATGATTCTTTAAAAAAACAAAACTAGGGGCTAATGTTGTGGTACACCAAGTTAGGCCACTTCTGTGAACTCCAAAACCCCATATTAGTGTGCCAGTTCAAGTCCTGGCTGCCCCAGTTTCAATTCAGCTTCCTGGTAATGCACCTGGGAAAGCAGCAGAAGATGGTTCACGTACTTGGGCCCCTGCACCCACATGGGAGACATCAGTATAGTTCCTGGCTCCTCAATCCTGGCTTTGACCTGGCTCAGCTCTGGCTGTTACAGTCATCTGGATGGAAGATTCTACCTATCTCTGTCTCTCTCTCTCTTTCTCTCTCTCTCTCCCTATCTCTAACACACTACCTTTCACATAGTGAGTAAAATAAACCTTTAAATATAGAAACAAAATGACAAAAATCTGAAACAAAATCTTAAAAACTATAAACTCTCTATCTTCTTACAGGTTTAACCAAAATTTATTTTGTTGTACTGTTTTTTTCTAAATGGAGGATGAGTTGGGCCAGTGTTGTAGTATAAGTAGGTTAAACCACCATATTGGAACACTAGTTGGAGTTCAGCTCCTCTGCTTCAAATCCAGCTTCCTGATAATATACCTGGGAAATTAGAAGAAGATGACCTCAGTGCTTGGGTCCCAGATGGAGTTCCAGGCTTTTGGCTTCAACCTGTCCCAGACCCAGCTGTTGTGGCCATCTGAGGGGTAAACCAGTAGATGGAAGATTCTCTCTCTCTCTCTCTCTCTCTCTCTCTCTCTGTCTTTCCTTCTTTCTGTTGCTCTGCCTTTCAAACAAATAAACAAGCAAATAAATATAAAATGGGAATGGTATGTTAATCCTTTTCCTAAGAGACATTTTTACAGTGTGGGTCTCATTGGTTGGACCACATGGTTGCACCATACTACCACCATCTGGTAGCAATAGACCTGATTGGAGAATTTCCAAGTTTTCTTTTCATTTTAGCATTGTGAATGTTTTCTTGAAGGTCATATTTCTTTTTTCTCAAAAATTAAAAAATATGAAAGATAAAAATCATCATAATACTTATGCATGTATTTAGAACTCATTTGTGGGCATTTATTAATCTACCTCCTTTTAGAAAAAGATTATTATGATTCTTTTCTTTCATTTACTCTTCCATTGATTTTCTTGTTTCTTAGTTTGAAATAATTTGGCCTTGGCACATGTATTGAATTTTTAATTTCAAGTGTTATACAGATTGCTGAGTGTTGTAGGAGATGAGCTTGTGGGTTTGTATTTATGGTTCATGAATGCTTTGATTAACTTGTTAACAAGACAGGTGGAATCTCATTAGTTAAAAGTGTGTACTGATGAAAAAATTTGGAGTATATGATAACAAGTTTGCCCAAATAGGCTTGTCCTGGGTAACATTATTTTTATTAAGTTTTTCCCATGCTCTTCCTTCTTCCCTCTTTCCTCCGATCTCCTTTAGCAGCCTTCTCTCCAGAGACGTGTTCTGGTTCTCTTCTCTTGGTCTAGGATATGACTTCTCACTCATATCTCCCCTACAGCCTGCTCAGGGCTTCTCTCACCACGTTTTCCTAAACCCTGCAATCAAATTGAAATTGATATGTCCTATATCTTCTCTCAAGCTCTTCAGGATTGTTAATGCAGGGGTTTTCAACCTTTCCACTGCAATGCATGTGTCTGATGATATTACATATGAGGAGAGTACTTCAAATGTTTGTGGAAAGTGATATAAACAGGTAAGTTTATTTCGGTGCAAAAAGTTTTCTTGGAAATTCGTGTGTAGGTTTTTCATAATACACATTCACCATGAATTTTTGAAGACCACTCAAATAAAAGCATTTCAAAACTTTTTTCATGAATTCTATTTATCTTTTCATTCCATTTTCCCACAAAGTTTTTGAAATACTCTGTACATGACCTAGTTCCCACAACATATCAGGATTTCTGCAATTCTTTGTGCACAATCTGTAATTCTCCTCCAGTCAAGAAAGCAAGTCAGGGGGCCAGCGCTGTGGCATAACGGGTAAAGCTGTCACTGCATCCCATGTGGACACCAGTTCAAGTTCCAGCTGCTCCACTTTGGTCCAGCTCTCTGCACCCACATGGGGGACCTGGAGTAAGCTCCTGGTTCCTGGCTTCAGATCGGCGCAGCTCTGGCCATTGCAGCCAATTGGGGAGTGAACCAGTGGATGGAAGACCCCTCTCTCTCTCTCTCTCTCTCTCTCTCTGCATCTCCTTCCTCTGTGTAACTCTTTCAAAAAATAAATAAATCTTTTTAAAAAAAGCATGTCAGAGTGCAAAATGTGGAAATGGTGATAATATAGTTATCCTTGAGTCTGCCATAATTTAGCTTGTTTTTGATGTAAATCCTTTAAACTGTAGAAAGTTTAAATCTACCATTTTACTTGTAATATCTCACAACTGACTGTGACTCACCAGGATGTCAAGCCACTTGAATCCAGTATAACAAAATATGTGAACAAGTTTATCTGAGGATTAAACATTTGTTTAAAAAGGTTGAGCTGACTTCCCTCTATCCCCTCAAATAACTATAAGAATATGAGAAGGAAGAGAGTAACATTCTGATACAGTATCGAGAGATGTATTTGGACCTTACAGGAACTTTTACTAGCTTTTAAATAGTATCAGGTTATGAGTTTCTCTTTCTACATATGCCTAGCGTCATTCCTTTTATGTTTGTTCGTTTGTTTGTTTGTTTAAAGATTTATTAATTTAGGGACCTACATGAAGGGTGTGGACATCCATAACTCAGGACTCCAGCAGCCGAGAGCCTACACACCAGCGTTGGAAAGTGAGGTGAGACCAAGCCGTAGTAGCACAAGCCACTGGTGATAAAGAAGAGCCTAGAGGGAACCCGGCTTGGATCCCCATGGGAATAGTGTACCTGCCAAACTAGAGGAGAGAAAAAAGGAGGGGCATGTTTCTCTCTCCCCAATCATTTTACAACAGTGTCCCATAACAAGCCAATAGAGTGGGTGCCATTTTGGACATACATAACAGCAACCAACTGAGTGGAGATTCCTGACTCTCGTGGGGAGAACAGGAGGCTGGGTGCTCGTAACTGTGGGTAGCTCGTGACTACAGGGACTGTGAAAAAATCTGAGGCTGTATGAGAGGACTCCTGGTGTGGCTAGGACTTTGGTCAGTCACTGTGGAAGCCTTCACATGTTCAGGGCTTCCTGGTTACCTAATGAGACACATTGCTAGGGAAACTGAGCTCACACTGAGGACTGAACAGATCCTTTGTGTGGTCCTTAGGGCAGAGAGGACCAATATTACATACACTGGGGCTAGCAATCAGGCACTGGTCTCCTTTGAGGAGAAGAGCTCAGCTGAGCAGAATAAACTTCCCTTCCGATTAAAAAAAAAGGAGATGGAAAAAGATATTCCACGATAACAGAAACCAAAAAAGAGCTGGGTAGTCATCCTAATATCAGTCAAAATCGACTTTATCACAAAACTTTTAAAAGAGACAAAGAAGGGCATTATGTAAGGATTAAGGGATTGATTCAACAGGAAGATGAAACTATTATAAACATATATGAACCTAAATACAGGGCACCTGGCTGGTTAAAAGAAATGTAAGAGATCTAAAGGGAGACATAGACTAAAATACAATAGTAATGGGAGACTTAAATATCCCACTATCAGCAATGGACAGATCAACCAGTCAGAAAATCAGCAAGGAAACAGCAAATTTAATCAACACTATAGACCAAATGGACTTAACAATTACCTACAGAATTTTTCATCCTACAGTTACAGAATACACATTCTTCTCACCAGTGCATGGAACTTTCTGTAGGGTTGACCACAACTAGGCCATAAAGCAAGCCTCAGCAAAATCAAAAATATCAAAATCACACCATGCATCTTCTTGGACCAATATGGAGTGAAGCTGGAAATCAGCAACTCAGAAATCTCTAGAACATATGCAAACACATGGAGACTGAACAACATGCTCCTGAATGAACACTGGGTCATAGAAGAAATCAAAAGAGAAATCAAAAAAATTATGGAAACAAATGAAGATGACAATACAACATATCAAACTTGGAATATAGCAAAAGCAGTTTTAAGAGGAAAGTTTATAGCAATTGGTTCCTACATCAAGAAATTGGAAAGGCACCAAAAAATTAGCTATCAATGCATCTCAAGGATCTAGAAGAACAACAGCAAACCAAACTCAAAACTAGTAAGAGAGAAGAATTAATTAAAATTAGATAAGAAATCAACAAAATTGAATAAAAAAAGACAAAAAATCAGCAGAGTTGGTTATTTGAAAAAATAAAAAAAAATCAACCCACTATTTGCCCAACTAACAAAAAAGGAGAGACCAAATCAATAAAATTAGAAATAAAAAAGGAAATGTAACCACAAAATAAAAAAGAATTATCAGAAATTACTATAAAGAATCATATGCCAATAAGCTGGGAAACCTAAAAGAAATGGATAGATACCTGGACACATAAAAACTACATAAATTGAACCATGAAGACATAGAAAACTTAAACAGACCCATAACCAAGACAGAAATTGAATCAGTAATAAAGGTACTCCCAACAGAAAAGCCCATGACTGGATGGCTTCACTCCTGAATTCTGCTGGACATTTAAAGAACTAACTCCAATTCTTCTCATTTTATTAAAAACTATTGAAAGGGAGGGAATCCTCCCAAATTCTTTCTATGAAGCCAGCATCACTTTAATTCCTAAATCTGAAAAAGATGCAAAAGGGAGAGAGAACTACAGACCAATTTCCATGATGAACATAGATGCAAAAATCCTCAATAAAATTCTAGCCAATCACACCCAACAACACATCAGAAAGATCATCCACCCAAACTAAGTGGGGTTTATCCCTGGTGTGCAGGGATGATTCAACATTCACAAATCAATGTGATACACCACATTAACAAACTGCAGAAGAAAAACCATATGATTATCTCAATAGATGCAGAGAAATCATCTGGTAAAATAAAACACCCTTTCATGATATAAAATTGAAAATCTAAGCAAATTGGGTGTAGAAGGAACATTTCTCAACATAATCAATGCAATTTATGAAAAACCCATGGCCAGCATCCTATTGAATGGGAAAAAGTTGGAAGCATTCCCACTGAGATCCAGAACCAAACAAAGATGTCAGCTCTCACAATTGCTACTCAATATAGTCCTAGAAGTTTTAGCTAGAGCCATTAGGCAAGAAGAAGAAATCAAAGGGATACAAATTGAGAAAGAGGAAGTCAAATTAACCCTGTTTGCAGATGACATGATTTATATATAGGAGATACAAAAGACTCCACTATGAGACTATTGGAACTCATAGAAGAGTTGGTAAAATAGCAGGATATAAAGTCAATACACAAAAATCAGCTGCCTTTGTATACACAGACAATGCCAAGGCTAAGATTGTGCTTCTAAAATCAATCCCATTGACAATAGCTACAAAAAAAATCAAATACCTTAGAATAAATTTAAGCAAGGATTTCAAATATCTCTATGATGAGAATTCTAAAACATTAAAGAAAGAATAGAAGAAGATGCAAAAAAAGTAAAAATCTTCCATGTTTATGGATTGGAGGAATCCATATCATCAAAATGTCCATTCTTCTGGAAGCAATTTACAGATTCAATGCAATACCAATCAAAATAGCAAAGACATTCTTCTCAGATCTAGGAAAAATGATGTTGAAATTCATATGAAGGTACAGGAGACCTCGAATACCTAAAGCAATCTTATACAACAAAAACAAAGCCAGAGGCATCATAATGCCAGATTTCAAAACATACTACAAGGCCGTTATAATCCAATCACCCTGATTCTGGTTCAAAAATAGATGGATAGACCAATGGAACAAAATAGAAACACCAGAAATCAATCCAGACATCTACAACTAGCTTATATTTGACCAAGGAATTAAAACCAATCCCTGGAGTAAAGACAATCTCTTCAACAAATGGTACTGGAAAAACTAGATGCAGAAGTGTGACATAAGACTCCTTCCTAAAACTTTACACAAAAATCCACTCAAAATGGATTAAGGATCTAAATCTACAACCAAACACCATCAAATTATTAGAGAACATTGGGGAAACTCTGCAAGATATAGGCACAGGCAAAGAGTGCTTGGAAAAGACCCCAGAGGCACAGGCTGTGAAAGCCAAAATTAACAAGTGGGATTACATCAAACTGAGAAGTCTCTGTATGGCAAAAGAAACACTCAGGAAAGTGAAGAGGCAACCAACAGAATGGGAGAACTTATTCGCAAACTATGCAGCTGATAAAGGATTAATAACCAGAATCTACAAAGAGATCAAGAAATTCCACAAAAACAAAACGAACAACCCAGTTAAAAGATGGGCAAAGGACTTAGACATTTTTCAAAAGATGAAATCCAGGCTGGCGCCACGGCTCACTAGGCTAATCCTCCACTTGCAGTGCCGGTACCCTGGGTTCTAGCCCTGGTCGGGGCGCCAGATTCTGTCCCAGTTGCTCCTCTTCCTGTCCAGCTCTCTGCTGTGGCCCAGGAGTGCAGTGGAGGATGGCCCAAGTCCTTGGGCCCTGCACCTGCATGGGAGACCAGGAGAAGCACCTGGCTCCTGGCTTCGGATCAGCGTGGTGCACCGGCTGCAGCATGCCAGCCGCAGCAGACATTGGGGGAGGGCGGTGAACCAACGGCAAAGGAAGATCTTTCTCTCTGTCTCTCTCTCTCTCACTGTCCACTCTGCCTGTCAAAAAAAAAAAAAAAAAAAAAGATGAAATCCAAATGGCCAACAGACACATGAAAAAGTGTTTAGGATCACTGGCTGTCAGGGAAATGCAAATCAAAACCACAATGAGGTTTCACCTCACCCCCATTAGAATAGCTTTCATACAAAAATCAACACGCAAGAAATGCTGGTGAGGATATGGGAAAAAAGGTACTCTAATCCACTATTGGTGGGAATGTAAACTGGTAAAGCACTGTGAAAGACAGTATGGAGATACCTAAAAAATCTGAATATAGACCTACCATATGACCCAGCCATCCCACTCCTGGGAATTTACCCAAGGGAAATGAAATCAACAAATAAAAGAGCTATCTGCACCTCCGTGTTTATAGCACCTCAATTCACAATAGCTAAGACATGGAATCAACCTACATTCCTGTCAACCAAAAAGACTGGATAAAGAAAATATAGGATATGTAGAAAATAGAATACTAAAGAGCCGTTAAAAAAATAAAATCTGGTCATTTGCAACAAAATATTGAATCTGGAAAACATCATAGTTAGTGAAATAAGCCAGTCCCTATGGGACAAATACTATATGTTCTCCCTGATCTTTGAGAACTAACAGAGCACCTAAAACGAAATCTGTTGAAGTGAAATTAACACTTCAAGAAGGGATGACTTGAACTGCCCTTTTCTTGACTGTCGAGGAACAGTTTCAGTTTTTTTGTTTGTTTGGTTTTTTTTTTCCACTTTTTCTCTTCATATTGTTTGTTGAACTCTTTACTTAACATAGAGTTAATCATATGTATATAAAGTCAATTGAAAATAGATCTCAGTAAAAAATAAGGGTGGGAATAAGAGGGAGGAGTATATTTGTAACTATAAAGCTGTATAGTTATGCATATATTCCTACAGACTTATTTCTAAGGATACAGTTCAAAAACTTGTCATGAGGGCCGGTGCTGTGACACAGTGGGTAAAAGCCCTGACTTGAATCACTGGCATCCCATATGGGCACCAGTTCTAGTCCCAGCTGCTCCTCTTCTGATCCAGATCTCTGCTATGGCCTGGGATAGCAGTAGAAGATGGCCCAAGTCCTTTGGGCCCCTGCACTCATGTGTGAGGCCCCAAAGAAGCTCCTGGCTTTGGATTAGTGTAGCTTCAGCCTTTGCGGCCATCTGGGTAGTGAACCAGCAGATGGAAGACTTCTCTCTCTGTCTCTACCTCTCTCTGTAACTCTGTCTTTCAAATAAATAAATAAAATAAATCGTTTTTAAAAAAAGAAAAAAAAAACAAAAGAAAAAAAAACTTGTCATGGGACTCCAAATCCAATTAAGCTTGGTGGTAAAAATGCCATTTTAATTGTTAAAGTGATCATATTCAGTGTTAAAGTGAACATACAGATAGGATTAAGTGTTAAAGTGATCATATAAATAGAATCAAGTGCCTGGTAATAATAGTAGATAGAATTAAAAAGGAGAGAATGTTTTAACATAAGAAGCAGTCCACACAGCAGACTCATAGAATGACAATTGCTTTAAGTTACACTCTGACCTCAGAATCAGCACCTTGAGTCTTCCTGGTCTGGCTGAAAAGCCCATGTGAGCATTTCAGGCATGGAAGCCTAGACACTATGGCAAAAGATGCTCTACATGAAGGATCTCTGTGAGTGACACCCCAGCGGGAAGAAGTGGCCATCAAAGAAGGATGTGCTTTTCTCTAAAGGGAGGAGAGAACTTCCACTTTGCTTTTGGCATTGTCCAAATAGTGATATAGTTTGTGGACTCAAAAGGCTTCCATAGCCTTGGCAGCTCATGTCAAGAGCCTCGAGTGGTTAATTTAACAACAGGAGTAACTGTGCACTAACTCCCTGTGCAGAACCTCTGTCTTCAATGAGTTGTATTATAAGAGTTAACTGTAAAAAAAAAAAAAAAAAAAAAAAAAAAAAAAAAAAAACTAGTTCTCAAACAGTCTTGTGTCTGCGTAAGTTGTTGAAATCTTTACTTAGTATAGAGTTGGTCTTCTGTACAAAGTTAATTGAAAATGAATCTTAATGGAGAATGGGACTAGGAAGGGCAGAGGAAGAGGAGTGGGAGTGTAGGTGAGAGGGCTGATATGGTGGGAAAAATAATTATATTCCCTAAAGTTATATTTATGAAATTTATATTCCTTAAAAAATAAATTAAAAAAGAAACCTAATTACTATTTGTTGCGTCACTTGGACACATTTCATTTTATATATTGATATACCTATTGTCAATACATACTCTCTCAAATCTTGCCTTTAGTCATTTTCCAATTTCTTTGTACACTTGTCAGGAAACTGTTATGTAAATAAATAATTTGACTGAAAGCAAAAAAAAGATTTATTAATTTATTTGAAAGACTTACAGCAAGAGAGGGCGAGACAGAGAGACAGATCCTCCATCCAGTGGTTCATTTCCCAGATGGCCACAATGACCAGGACTGGGTCAGGCTGAAGCCAGTAGAAAAGAACTCCCTCCAGGTCACTTAGACCATCTTCCACTGCCTTTCCTAGGCCATCAGTAGGGATGCTGTATTGAAAGTGGAACAGCCAGGACACCAACTGGCACCTAAATGAGATGCCAGTGTTGCTGGCAGAGGCCTTACCCACTGTGCCACAACTCCAACCCCTAGAGTCAGTCCTTTGTACATTTCCCAGTCTTGGTCTAATAGACACCTGTTGAATGAATTCCCCAGTACACCATTTTTAAGATTTGACCCCTCTTTGATCAACATGATTCCATTTGAAGCTGTTGTAACATGGCATCCCAACCCCTAGATACACTTGTTTTGGAACCGTGGTGAGCTGAAACAATTTGGATATAGAGATGACAAAGAAATCAGTTTTTCTTCTGGTGGCTGCACAGCAGCATGAAATTCTGAGCATTGAAGTTTCCATGTTTTTTATGAAGCAGATAAAAGTAGCAGCAAAGGCTGGACTGAGGGAACAATGAAGAAACCTCAGATGACGTCTGAGTTCTTGTTTCAGTTTGTTCTCGAGGCCCAGTAACACTTCTGCCCTTGGGCTCTCTGGGACGCTGCACACACCTTCCTCTTTTTTTCTCTCCTTTGGCTACATTGATTCACTATTCCACCACTTTTAAACAAGAATTCTTCCATGGAGTATCTAGTAACACAAAACACATTAGTCTCTTTATTAAAGGGACAAGGACTTTTGGGGTGTAATTTTAAGAATGCAGTAAGTTTATTTTGTGGATTTTCCCTCATTCTTTTATTTGAGCAAAACAGGAAAAAGTAAAATGTACATTACTTATCTATTTACATTCCTTTAACTTGGAAATAATCTCTCACATGGAAGGGACCATGATATTATTTGTATCAAGTCTAAAGTATCTGACATGGCACTGTAGACATGACAGGACTTAATAATATCTTCATCATGATGCTGTGTTTGGGTACAAGAAGGGAAAACCTCAATTGTTCAGAGATTTAGCGAGCAAAATAGCTGGAAAGCTGTGGTGAGACATAATGTAGCAGATTATATCTTCCAAATATTGCTGCAACAGTATCTCCCACTCTGCATGCGCTGCAGAAAGTTGTCACTCCACCATCAAGAAATGAACTCCACGTATCAAAATGTCATACTGTACCTATGACATGCAAAGTATTCTGTACAAATTGCAATTCTTTACAAATAAAAAATAACGTGCAGTCAAGTGCCACCAACACCTTAAATCAGGCTGGGCTTGTGTTTTCTTTTTTAAAAATTTTAAATTTTTAAAAAATTTTTTAAATTTTTAAAAAAAATTTTTTTTTAATTTTTAAAAATTCATTAGATAGACAGAGCTCCCATCTGCTGGTTAACTTCTCCACATGCACACAATGGCCCATCCCTGGGGCCTAAGCCAGAGCTGGGAACCCAATCCAGGCCTCCCAGGAGGGCGATAGGAACCCATTCAGTTGAGCCGTCACTGCCGCCTCACAGAATCCACATCAGTCATACACTGGAATCAGGAGCCAGAACCGGGACTCAAGTCCTTAACCAAGATCTTTACTTTAGGCCAGATACTCACCTCTGTGCTTGTTTTACTTGCAGTTGGTAATGAGACAGAAATAAACCAGAGGGCTTCTTAGGCTCTGTCTTAGAAGGTGATACTGCTTCTGCCTTGTTGGCTGCCTGGAAGCTTTGACAGCCCCGAGGCTGCCACACTCAGAGGAAGCCCAAATAAGCCTACAAGAGACTGCATGGAGAAGCATGGAACTGCATGGAGAAAGACAGATGCCCTGCTAGCCTCTTCTGCGACAGTCCACCACTGGCCAGCTCCAGGCACCATTCAGCTGAGACTGCGGGTGTCTCCAAGCCGGGACCTTCCACGTGACCCCTTCTTTACTTCCTGACCCACAGAAACTGTGAGAAGTGATGAAATCATTGTTGGTTTCAACTTTTATATTTTCTGGGCCATTTTTATCTTGTAATGGTAACTAGAATTGGAAGGATAATCTCAACAACTGTCGTAGTGGAGTTTTCCAAGTAATATTAGGGTTTTATTGATAAGCAAGTAAGTAACCAAACCATGTGAGGATCAAAATGTCAGAGAATCATAAAATACATTATGCTTAGCTGTATAATTTTTCCTAAAAATAAATTTAGGATTTCTTTAAGAAAATTCATGTAACCTTTACTTAGATTAACACCAGTGTAGTGGTGCTTTGTGTATGCATTGCTCCCATAATGTGAAATGTGAGGATAATGAGCCAGATGATGGATTTAGTGGTGAAACTGTTTTGGTTACTCAATGATTGTCAGTCTGTAGTGATGTATAGTCGCAAAGAATATGCTTACAGACAATTGAAGGGAAGGAAAAGGAGAGAAAAAAATCGATTTCAATGTAATGGCTTATCTTACTAATTTACTGACTGATTTAATAGTTACTGTACGTTTTTCCGATACTCATATACCCCTTACAAAATGACTCACTTAGGTAGCAAATTGCCCATGCAATTAATTGCCATCCCTCTTTCTAGTGTAGCAGTATAATGTGCTCTGTATAGCCAGAAGAAAGTTGAAGGTCTGGAGGAACATTTGTGAATGAAAAGGTGGCTTTAGATACTATTGAGCAATACTTCAGAGAATTTTCATGCAGACTTCCAACCCTAGGAAAGGGGGAAAAAAAAGGATTTTTCCTGATTCTTTAGAAATGAAAATGCAATCACAGCACACAAAGAAATCATTTCATCCACTAATTTCTAGGTGGAAATCTAGTTTTAGCTATTTGACTCACTATATCTAAATAGTGCATGCAAATTTTACTAGATATTTTAATTAATTTCCCAACTGCATTCGAGGTGAACTTTGACAGCCTGGGAAGCACTATTAATTTCCTCTAGCGTTCCAGAAAATGGAAGCTGTAATTTACCAAACGGCACCCTCGTGGTCTGCAGGTTGATGCAGCTTCTCCAAGTGTCTAAATTTCCCCCAGGGAGGAGGGAAGCCCTTGGAGAATTTGGCTCATTAACAGTGAAAGATATGTGAGGTTCACTCACGGACTGTGGAGCAGAGGTAAAATTTGGCTGTTTGGGAGGTATTTGAGATTTTTGTCTCTTTGATTATCCCTCTTCACAGCTCTCTGATGGACTATTGAATCCAGGAAGAAGAAACCTTACGAGTGAAAGTGTGTATGGCAAATATTAATAATACTTAGTCCTGCCCTGCATGGAAATTTAGAATGCAGTGGTTCTAGTTAAAATTGATTTCTTCCAGAAAATAAGGATTTGTTCCATCCAAAATAGTAGAAAAATGAAGAAAATGCCCTGATTTAACAACTGTATATTTAAGTGATAAATATATTCATCCACGAAGCATGATGTTGGTTGCCATTTCATTATGGCTGTCATTATCTTATCTAATTAGCATGGTTTTTAGAACAATCTGTCTAGAAAACACATGCCTCAGCTCAAGATACATAGTTATCATATTCCTAAGCCAACATGATCTCTTTTCACCTTCAGCTTCATTTATAACTTCAGAATATCTTTTGAAACAAATAACTCAGCCTTGAGTGACAAAATTAGGGGAAATCACTGTACTCATTCGCTGCACCATCCACTCACCTGCCAGACAGTTACAGGTAATTATTTTTATTGAGGTGAAATTCATATAACAAAATTGACCATTTTCAAGCAGAAAACTAAGTTGAATTTAGGGTATTCACAACGGCAATCAGTCACTTCTACCTAGTTCCAAAACATTTTCAGCACCCACAACGGAGCTCCCATACCCATTCAGCAGTTACGTGTGTTGTGCATTTCCCCCCTCTTCCCAGCACTTGGCAAACACTAACCTGCTTTCTGTGTCTGGAAATTTACCTATTCAGGATATTTCATAAAAATTGAATAATAAAACACGTGGTTTATTTTGTGTCTGGTTTCTTTCACTTAGCATAATGTTTTCAAGGTTCATCCATGTTGCTGTGTGGATCAGTAGTACCTCATTCCTTTTGGAGACTGAATAATGTTCCATTGTATGTATAGAAAAAACTTGTCTATCTATTCACCTACTGATGGCAATTTATGTTGTTTCCACCTTTTGGCTATTGAGAACAGTGCTGCTATGAGCAGTTATTGGTATGAAAGTGCTTGTTTGAACATCTCTTTTCCTTTCTTTTGAGAATGTACCTAGGAATGGAATTTTTGGGTCATATGGTAGTTCTAAGTTTAATTTTTAGAGCAACAATCAAGCTATTTTACGTAGTAGCTGAACTATTTTAACATTCTCACCAAGAATATATGATACAATATGACACGATTTCTCCATATCCTCACCACACTTGTTTTTTCTGAAGTTTTTTTTTTTACTTTTAATTCTAGCCACTCTAGTTAGCGTGAAGTGATATCTCAACATGGTTTTGATTTAAATTTTCCTACTAATGATTAATGATGTGAGTATCTTTGCATATTATTGTTGGCTATTTGTATATATTCTTTGGAGAGATGTCTATTCATATATTTTTCCATTTTTAATGAGCTTGTCTTTTTATTATCAAATTCTAAGTGTACTTTATATATTCTAGATACTAGACCCCCATCAGACATATGAACTCCAGGTAATTTTGAAATGCACTGATCTAGTTGTAACATTGCACATTCCTAATTGCAAAGAAATGGTAGTATATTCCCTGGAAATTCATGAACTTACATCAGAAGAATGGGGCCTAGACCAACAACTTGCCTTAGTGTACAGGTACAGAAAAGCCTATGTGAAAATGAGAATATAGCACTTATTCTCATATTCTAATAAATAACCACAATGGAAGGTGGGTCGAATTCTATCCTTGTCATTTCAGAGTTTTGCCCTCGATATAATAGAATATGTTTGGGGCTATTGTGGATTAAGCTATAAAAAAAACAAGCAGTTACAGATCACTCTTTCATATGCTGATTTCATTTCTTTTTGGGTAAATTCCCAGGAGTGGGATAGCTGGGTCATACAGTAGGTCTATATCCAGATTTCTTTTTTTTAAAAAACATTTATTTGAAGGGTGGAGTTACAGAAAGAGCTAGAGATAGAGAGAGAAGTCTTCCATCTGCTGGTTCACTCCCCAGATGGTTGCAATGGCTAGAGCTGAGCTGAGCTGAGCTGAAGATAGGAGCCAGGAGCTTCTTCTTGGGCCATCCTGCCCTGCTTTCTCAGCCATATTAGCAGGGAACTGGATCAGAAATGGGACAGCTGGGTCTCTAACTGGTGCTCATATGGGATGCCTGCACTGCAGGCCGGGCTTTAACCCACTGTGCCACAGTGCTGGCCCCTATATTCAGATTTTTGAGGTATCTCCATACTGCCTTCCACAGTGGCTGGACAAGTTTACATTCCCACCAACAGTGGACCAGGGTCTTTTTTCCCCACATCCTCGCCAGCATTTGTTGTTTGTTGATTTCTGTATTAGAGTCATTCTAACTGGGGTGAGATAAAACCTAATTGTGGTTTTGATTTGCATTTCTCTGATGGCTAGTGATCCTGAACATTTTTCATGTGTCTGTTGGACGTTTGAATTTCCTCTCTTGAAAAATGTTTGTTCAACTCCTTTGCCCATTTCTTAACTGGATTTTGGAATCAACTCAGATGTCCATCAACTGAAGATTGGATAAAGAAATTATGGTATACATAAACTATGGAATACTACACAGCAGTAAAAAAAATCATGTCATTTGCAACAAAATGGATGCAACTGGAAAGCATTATACTTAGTAAGATATGCCAGTTCCAAAAAGACAAATACCATATGTTTTCCTTGATCTGTGGTAATTAATAGAGTACCTAAAAGGAAACTTATAGGACTGAATTGACATTTTGAGATTCAGTAATTTTTAATAGCCCTTGTCTCAACTGTTGAGAAAACAGTGTTTTTTCTTCATATTATTTGTTGAACTCTTGGTGTAGGGTTAATCTGATGAGTATAAAGTTAACTGAAAATAGATCTTTGTAAAAATTAAGGATAGGAATAGGTGATAGAGGAGGAAGGGTGAGAGCGTGGGCAGGAAGGAGAGTAGGGTGGAAAGTATCACTGTGTTCCTGAATCTGTACATAGGAACGTAAGTGCAGTGTAACCTACTAGAGGAAAGCCATTTTCCCTTCCACAGGAGGAATGAGAATTATAGGAACTAGAAATGTCTAGCCTAGAGAACATAAAACTCAGGGGAAATGACAGCTTCCCAGAAACATCTTAAGGGATTTCATTTGGAAGAGCAATTAGAATTGTTTCACGCATCCCCAAGGATAAAACCAAGACCAATGGGTGGGAAAATTCCAGGGAAACAGATTTTTAATTCTATTAGAGGATAAAACATTTTAACAATCAAGGAAATTCAAGGCTGGAATTGGCTGCAGCACAAGCAAGTGAATTTCACATTCCTGGACACAGGAAAGCATAGCTCTTGAGTCAAACGAGTTAAAATTCTAGTTCTGCCATATATACTAACTGTGTGACCGGGGGCAAGACTTGATCTTTTAAAACATCAGTTTGCTCATATCTAAAATTGGGTGAGTGCTGGCTCCCTAAAGTAGCTATCTAATGAGAATGCTATAATGATTAAATGTTCTAACCAGGACATGTACCCACTGAATGTAAGAATCAGTGCTGTTATTTTAGTAATATTCTCTCTCTCTCTCTCTCTCTCTCTCTCTCTCTCTCTCTCTTTCCTCTCTTTCCATCTCCCTGCCTCTCCTTCTTTTCTTCTCCTTTCTGATCTAAGGATTGATAGTTAAATTCGCCTGTGTTAAATGTACTCACATTGTGGTTCCTTTGCTAGCTAATGAGGGATACTACAGTTAAAACGGGGTGAGGGCAGTGCCCACCATGAGTGTCCCAGCAAGAGGTACCAGAACAAAAACAGGTTGAAGAGCATACCATGTGAATGGGGAAGCCACAAAAAAAAAATAACCTAACAAAGGGTATCAGATCCCAAGCCACATAGAGGGTACATCTTTGGGTGCATAAGCAAGATTAGAAGGAATCCACAAGGGGGCCAGTGACAGCAGCATAGCATAGAGGTCAGATTCCAAGTAGGGTAAGAGGGATATATGCTCAGGGAAAGGCGTTGTAGCAATAATGGAAAAATGGTAGATGAAGCCAGATTTGTAAAATAAGTAAATATATTAAGAATAATGGGAGCAAGGCTTTCCACTATTTGAAAAAAGTTAAAATACGGACAAGGAAGAAACCATAAATGAAGCCTGTGGTATTGGAAGGGCATTGAAGTTAGTTATGTAAACCCGTGGATATCAATATAAATAAATAAAACTAAATATGGATGTTGGTTGTGTATGTGTGTGCATGTGTGTGTGTTCCATAGTTCTGCTCATGACGAGGTAATGGGAACAGTGACACTCAAGTAGCAACAAGCACATCTGCCGCTCAGCTCTGAGATTCTCAAT
Source organism: Oryctolagus cuniculus (assembly GCF_051225735.1). Classification (NCBI taxonomy): domain Eukaryota; kingdom Metazoa; phylum Chordata; class Mammalia; order Lagomorpha; family Leporidae; genus Oryctolagus; species Oryctolagus cuniculus. The sequence continues at coordinate 94,650,624 of NC_142888.1, forward strand.
GCCCTTCTCAGGGTGGGTATTTGGCACGAAAGTGAACATGCCACTTAGGAGTGCCTGGTATGAGGACCTGGAATGAAAATAAATTTTAAAAAATTAACACTTTGGTAAAATGAATGATGGCTCCATGGAAAAAATGGCTGATTCTGAAGTTAGGGTAGAGAAAATACAAAACAGTCATGAGAATACCTTATTGTGCCAGAAAGCAAGAAGTTGCTCCGAATGATGAAGGCAAGCCCAAAGGACATTGGAGTCAGTTTAAATGAGTCTCCCACAGATGAAATCTGGGACAATTTAAGCATCAAAATAAATATTGAATTTGCAGATGGCATGATCCTATATATAGAAAATACCAGTAAGTTCACAAAAAGAAAAACTTCTAGGGTTAACAAAAGTATTCAGTAATCCTGCTGTGTACAACATCAAAACATCAAAAACAATTTTATTTATATACAAGAGCAATGAACAATCTAAAAAAGAATTTAAGATAACAATTCCATTCATAGTAGTATCCAAAAGAGTAAAACACTTAGGAATAAGTTTCACCAAGCAGGAACAAATCTTGTACACTGGAAACTATACAACATTATTGAAATAAATTAAAGAAGACATAACCAAATGGAAAGACATTCTTTGTTCATGGATTGGAAGGTTTAATATTGTTAAGACTGCAATACTCTACAAAGCAATATATAGATTCAGTGTGTTCCTTATCAAATTTCCAAAGATCTTTTAGAAAATTTTCCTATAATGGCATTTTTTTTAACAGAGATGCCCACCCATAAATTTATATGGGGTTTGCCCAAATGGAGAAAAAATAAATTTGTAAAAAAAACAAAGTGTGAAGACTCACACACACACTCACACTTCCTGATTTCAAAACTTCCTATAAACTTACAATAATAAAAACATTATGGTATTGGTTTTAAGATAAAGTCATATGGAATACTACTGATAGCCCAACAATAAAACTATGTCTATAGGCAACTGATTTTCAAGAGTGCCAAGACTATTCAATGGTGCAAAAAATAGTCCCACCAATAAATGATTCTGAGACAATTGGATATCCACATGCAAAAGACCTCTTCCTCACACCCCACAAAAATTAGTCCCAAGAACTAAAAACTATAGAATGCTTACAAGAAAACATTGGAGTAAATGCTAATGACTTCATTTTTATCATGAATTGCTAGATATAAAGCCAAGTGCATGAAAATCTAACAATAGATAAATTTGACTTTATAAAAATTGAAAGTATGCCGGCGCCATGGCTAAATAGGCTAATCCTCCACCTGCGGCACCGTCACACCAGGTTCTAGTCCTGGTCGGGGCACCAGATTCTATCCCGATTGCTCCTCTTCCAATCCAGCTCTCCGCTGTGGCCTGGGAGTGTAGTGGAGGATGGCCCAAGTCCTTGGGCCCTGTACCTGCATGGGAGACCAGGAGAAGCACCTGGCTCCTGGCTTCGGATCGGTGCAGTGCGCCGGCCACAGGGCCACTGGGGGGTGAACCAACGGCAAAGGAAGACCTTTCTCTCTGTCTCTCTCTCTCTCTCACTGTCCACTCTGCCTGTCAAAAAAAAAATTGAAAGTATGCATTAAAGAATATTATCAAGAAAATGAAAAGACAGCTTACATAAAGGGAGAAAATATTTGCAAATTACATATTTTCTATCATTCTACATATGTGAAGAATGCTTACAGAGTTCTGTTAAAGGATATATAAAGAACTCAATATCATAAAAATAAAAATCCAATTAAAATAATAAACAAAATATTTTAATCGATATTTCTCTAAAAACATATCTAAATAAACAATTAGTATATTAAAAAATGTCCATTAAGCTTAGTGAAATAAGCCAGTCCCAAAAAGGACAAATATCATGTCTTTCTTGATTTGTGGTAGCTAATATACAAAGTCGAAAAAATGTATATGAATGAAATTAATATTTTGAGATTTGATTATTGTTTATAGCCTTTGTCAATACTCTTGAGGAACAGTGTTTTTTTTTTATTTATTACTCTTTGAATTCTTTGTTTAGTGGTGGGTTAAGATTGTGATTATAAATTAAATTGAGGGGCCAGCTCTGTGGTGTAGTGGGTAAAGCCACCGCCTGCAGTTCCAGCACCACATATGGGCACCAATTCAAGTCCCAGCTGCTCCACTTCCAATCCAGCTCTCTGCTATAGCCTAGGAAAGCAGTAGGAAATGGTCCAAGTCCTTTGGGCCCCTGCACCAGCGTGGGAGACCTGGAAGAAGCTCCTGGCTCCTGGCTTCAGATCAGTTCCGGCCGTTTCGGCCAATTGGGGAGTGAACCAGTGGACAGAAGACCTCTCTCTGTGTGCCTTTCCTTCTCTCTCTGTGTAACTCTGCCTTTCAAATAAATAAATAAATTTTTTTAAAAAATATATTGAGCCGGCGCCGCGGCTCACTAGGCTAATCCTCCGCCTAGCGGCGCCGGCACACCGGGTTCTAGTCTCTGTCGGGGCGCCGGATTCTGTCCCGGTTGCCCCTCTTCCAGGCCAGCCCTCTGCTGTGGCCCGGGAGTGCAGTGGAGGATGGCCCAGGTGCTTGGGCCCTGCACCCCATGGGAGACCAGGAAAAGCACCTGGCTCCTGGCTCCTGCCATCGGATCAGCGCGGTGCGCCGGCCGCAGCGTGCTGGCCGCGGCGGCCATTGGAGGGTGAACCAACGGCAAAGGAAGACCTTTCTCTCTGTCTCTCTCTCTCACTGTCCACTCTGCCTGTCAAAAAAAAAAAAAATATATTGAAAGTATGTCATTCTAAAAATTCAAATAAAAATAATAAAGGAAGGAGGAGGGAGGGTGGGAGAAAGGGAGGGAAGGAAGGGTGGGAAGCATCATTATGCTCTTAAAACTATATGTATGAAATACATCAAATTTATTCCCCTTATGTAAATTTTCTAAATTTTAAAAAAGAATGTTTTATAAGAAAAAAATTTTTGCATGGCTTCAATGTGCCACCTCCCACAAATATTAATTGTTTTCACTGAAGATGCTTACATTGGTGGAAACTTGGTGATAGGTATATGAGATTCAATGTACTATATACTTGCTGTAAGTCTAAAATAATTGTAAAATAAATAAGTACAAAATGTGATAAAGGAGAAAAGATTAAATTTACAGCAGAGATGCCTGGCAGACATAATCTTAATGAAGTTATGAAAGTGAACATGAACAATAATGGAACGGATAGAAATCACGTGCTGTATGATAGCGGGTAGCGAGAAGGATGCAGCAGCACTTCTCGGATGTTCCTGCCGAAGGCCCGTAATACGAACCCAATTAGGAGGAAACATAAAACAATTCAAAACTAGGGGCAAGCTGCAAAATAACCAGTCCATAATTTTTGAGAGTGTTAGTCAAGAAACTCAAAGTAAACAAAGAAAATATCTTGGACTAAAGGAGAGTAAAGAATTATGACAGCTAAGGGTAGCACTGTATTCTGAACTTGATCCTTTGGCTATAGAAGGCATTACTAGGACAACTGCTGAAATCTGAATGGGATGAGATCATAGTAGTGAATCTCACGATGAAGGTAGTTATATTGTGACTATGTGAGAGTGTGCTTGTTTGTAAGAAATAAGCACTGAACTAGTATTAGGACATGACAGGTTAGCAACTTCCCCTTAAATGATTCAAGAGAATAACATTATTTATATTGTACTGGCACACTTTCCGTAAGTTTGAGGTTATTAAAAACAAAGAGCAAGAAACCTAAAGCCAATTTTCTAATGGTGCTATTCTTCACGTATATGAAATGTCATTCTGCAACAGCTGACTTAGGAGAATCAGATCACAGTGACTGTTTCGGCTGTGACTTGAAAAGACCAACTCCATCATTTATCCTAATCATCTTCCTTTTCCTGGGACAAGTTCTCCAGGACATAGCTCACTACCAAAGGTGGGGCAGGTGGAGGTAGTGAAGGGAAGAATCAGAGGAGCATGATGCTGCCTAAGAAAAGAGCTACGTGGAAGGGGGTGACAAAGCCTCCGACCTTAGATTTGAAGAGAGAAATACTCAGAAAGCAGTACGCTTTACCACAGCTACTCTAATTGCCTTCTCCTCCCCACACTCACTGGGCAATTGTTCCACACTTTGAGGACAGTGCTATATAAAAGCATTTAATTAACGTGTTGACTCAATTGGTACTTTGCCAGTTTTTACTGGCAAATTTGTCCATTCGAAGGGTCCCAAGCCTGTTCATAGTAGACTCATTCTCGTTTTAGTTGAGCGAGTGAGAGCTTGGTTTTGTAGTTCCACTGTCAGAATCTTTTATTAGGACCAGGGGTAGGAGCAGGGGACTTTAACTCTGAGAGGTAAGAGAACCTCATTTCTTAGCATAATGACCAGGGAGCATAAAACAGTCCAGGAGCCACAACATAAAAGTAATGTCTATCAAGTGTGCAGTTAAGCATTACCTAAATATAATAAACTGCAGGCAACAGCATCCACCTAGCAACACACAGTAAGATTACTCCCTTATCCTTTTATATTACAGTATGACAAAACCACTTTCAGAGAGAAATTGGGGCTTCTTCACAGCACTTGCAAAGTTATTACAAGCTTAGCCCTAGCCACGTGGGCTGCATTTACAAACACCAACTCTTTAAAATAAGACTACATTTAAAACTCTCTGCCTTTCTACTTGACAAACAATCCATGCAGTCAAGGGTGACACATATTGGTTCCAGTTCTCATCCTTTTTTTGGACCCTTCTTTTATTTCTCATACTATATTAACACACTTCGCAAAGCGGTACTCTGTGAAGTAAGAACACAGCACATACTAAAATCTTTCTGGGTAAAAGTACTGGTAGAGGGTTAGCATAAGGAAGGGGAGGAGTATATATAAATTGTTCCTGTGAAAACGGCCCTTTGAGCTTAGACAATTATACCACCCAAGCAACACATAGCATAATCGCTCACTCTCCTTTAAGCATCTCAAACAAGTATAACTTGGTAATTGAATCACCCTCCTTGTAATATAGCCAAGGACTTGTAGTCCCTGTTTAATAGGATGGCTCACATCTAGGGCCGAGGCAATTTATTGATGCTTTTAAAGGAGAAGAAACCAGTAACATTGTAACATCGTTGGCCCAGAGAACCAGAAGACAGGTTCATGGGAAAATGGACAAGTGTCCTATTTCCCGAGGAAGATTTTGTCCTAGAACAGCGGTATGCATACAGCAGTCAGGCCAAATCCAGTTTTCTGTTTCTGTACTTTTATACTGTTTTTATATTTTTCATGTTGTATTGAATCACCTTGCCCATTCTTTTATTTATTGTCTTTGGATGCTTTTGTACAATTGCAGAATTCAGTAGTAGTTGACAGACTTTTTGGCCCACAAACCTAAAGTATCCACCATCTGGTCCCTTACAGAAAAGTGCACCGACCTCTATTCTAGAAGCCTCTGGCGCGTAGCATAACTTTTCTAACACCAGTTCAGGTCACTGGCTATTCATCTACTTTAGAGATATCAGTCACACTTGCATTGCTTATACAGCCCCTTTAGGGAACCTGGTCCATCCTTTAGTTGGAAGGGGCCGCTTACATGACTCCACCTCCTGATCACAGTTAATAGGGCCAAGGATGCAAACCTGGCCCAACTGCCAATGGAAATTGGCAAGAGAAACAGTGCTCTATTTGGTATCTATGAAGTTGAAGCCAGAGTTACTATGATAGGAAACCAAATGAATATGCAAGCTGATGTGAACAGGGAACATGAGCTGAAACCTTTACACTGAAATTTCTATCTGTTGGAAACAAATTGGGAGTGGACACACAGCACATGTGAGATACCTCATGGCCCCAAGAAACAGAAACAGAGCATCTATCTCAATTCTTTCTAGTACCCATGTGATCTGGCTTTATTTCCTGTTACTTGGGACATGAAAATTTCTTATTTTTGATCTAAACTTATTAAACTCCTTTTGCTTAACCTGAGTGGGTTTATTTCTTTTATAAATAATTGACCACTTCTTATAGGTAGGTACAATTTTTTGATATATACAGTCATGTATTGCTTAACAATAGGGTGTCATTCTGAGGAATGCATCATTAGACAATTTTGTCATAGAGTGTATTTACACAAATTAAGATGGCTACCATGTCGATGTTATCTTATAGGCCCACCTTCATGTACACAGTCTGTCATTGACCAAAATGTCATGACTATAAATGACTTGTATGAAAAATAAACGGCACAAGGCAAAAATATTTATTTTATAAGTAACTGATCCTAGACAAAAACATGACTTCTTACAGGAAGGTAAAATATTTATTGTGTGACTATTACGTGCCAAACACTGTTCCAGATGCTCAAAATCCAGTAGTGAAAGAAATCAACAAAAATCCCTATCCTTACAGAATTCATATTTGAAGGGGTTGTATTTGTTTGAATTGTTTGCTTTTCTTTGTCACATCACACTCATTTGTGACAAAGAGAGGAAACAGTACCCACCTCATTAGGGTCCATGTAATGAGTAAATGAGATGCATGCATAAGGTGTATGTAAAGCACCTTAGAGTCCCTGGCACAAAGTAGAGGTACAATAAACAGTGGTGATTGTCACCGAAAGAGAAACTGGAAGGAAATAAAAGCTGTAGCCAGAGGGCAACTTGTGCAGGAAGGCTAATACTGAGAAGTATTAGTGTGAAGGCTAAAGAAACAGAATCCTCTCTTTGTCTTCTATAATCCAGACAGAAATTATCATTTGTTACTTTCAAGACAACAGGATAAGGCTTCTTGTAGTCAATCCCATAACTATTTACAGAAAGGCATGCCAATCAAATAGATCAAAACTGTATCTAAACAAAGAAAGTTTATTTTGACTAAACCCAAATATTCATTTTAAGAATTTTGTTTAAATAATGTGTTAATATTTTGCAGAATCGAGCAAGAGAGTAGGCAACCATTTAGATTAATGTGGTCTAGGAATCAGCTATGCTGGAATCACCTGGGGGAGTGAAGCACTCCTTTTTTTTTTTTTTTTTTTTTTTTTTTTTTTGACAGGCAGAGTGGACAGTGAGAGAGAGAGACAGAAAGAAAGGTCTTCCTTTGCCGTTGGTTCACCCTCCAATGGCCGCCTCGGCCAGCGCGTTGCGGCCGGTGCACCGCACCTATCCAAAGGCAGGAGCCAGGTGCTTATCCTGGTCTCCCATGGGGTGCAGGGCCCAAGCACTTGGGCCATCCTCCACTGCACTCCCGGGCCACAGCAGAGAGCTGGCCTGGAAGAGGAGCAACCGGGACAGAATCCGGCGCCCCAACCGGGACTAGAACCCGGTGTGCCGGCACCGCAAGGCAGAGGATTAGCCTAGTGAGCCACGGCACCAGCTCGAAGTAGTGTCTTAACTGTTACACTAAACACTTGCCCCTAAATATACATTGTTGAAAAGAATCTTTTGTTTTAAGATTTGACCTTTTTTAGAATTAACCATTTCCAGAAGAGAGAATACATTAAGATGCAAACTGATAGATGTGAGTTCATTTATAATTAGCTATCCAACATCACAGCTCCTAGAACACATGACTAGAATAGGGAGAGAATGATGAAATCAGGAAAACACTGGCCTCTGGTAAAGATAACACAAGAAGAGAAGAGGGCACTACCTTACTATTTTCCCACAAGTCTGTTCTGCTTCCAAGTAGTGCACAGGCCTGTATTGAAGCTCTTGTATATGTGCAATTAGAAACTGCACTTCATGGTAGGCAGTTAGCCTAGAGGTTAACACACCACTTGAGACACTTGCACCCATATCAGAGTGCCTGGATTCATGACCTGTACTCCACTCCTGCTTCCAGCTTCCTGCTCTCATGTACATCCTAGAAGGCTGGAGGTGATGGCCTGTAGTGATGGCATGTAGTGTCTTCAGATTGAGTTTCTAGTTGCCAGCTTTGCCCTGGTCAATGAATGGAGTTCTCTCTTTCTTTCTGTCTCCCTCTCATGTCTCTCTCTCTCTCTCTCTCATCTCTTTCTTTCTTTCTTTCTCTCTCTCTCTCTCTGCCTCTCAAATTAAAAAGAAGAAGCTGTGCTTGGGTCATGCCTATCTGACGGGTGGGCATGCTACTGAGGATGACTGTGGTTGGGTGTGTGTAGAAGGGGTCTTTCTAGATAAGGTTGGTCTAGCTTGCCCTTGATGGCAGTGCAGCCTTTCTGTGAGCAGGGAGGGAGAGTGAGGATCCTTATGTTCTCCTTTACAGGTATCTCCCAGGGCATGGGAATAGGGATCGCCCATTACTAGCTCAAAACTGTTTCCTCCCTGGGTGGAATGGTGACATTACCGAAAAAATCCCCAACCTTATTATTGTTCCTGTCTTTCCCATTGCTGAATTAAACAAAAATCATTAGGTTTGTGGGGAGCAAGCTTCCTTTCTTGTTAAATGCTATGAAGCCAAGCCTTGTGGGCAGCTCTGGCTGATTATCAGGATTTTCAAATTGACTCGTCTACTGTGTAGAAGGAACTTAATTCCGTATCTAATTTTAATCTGCATCCCATGGTCAGGTGTGTTGCGTTAAAGCATTTGTTAACATTTAAAGAGGGGGCGCTGGTTATATTGATCCTTCTTGTGTAAATTGGCCAAGGTGATCAATTTTGGGTTGTAAACTTTTGATGTGTAAATGTATTACCTTAATGCCATTTAAGCACAGTCAATTGCCAACCCCATTAACCCATAGGGTACAGTCTGAATTTGAATGTAATTCAACATTTCCAGAATAGTGACATGAGGAGAGGAGTTTAGTAATTTGCAATCAAAGTAGATCTGCCTTTCTTTTACAGACCATTTCTAGTGTGAGATGCTGGAATAGGCCATCATAGGTTGTTTGCCATGGTTTAGATCATGTTGCCAAGAATCCACTCTTCCCCTCTCATGCTGTATCAACTACAATCATCTGAGAACAAGCACATGTTAAGTTGGCATCTGAGCAGTTAGTGTGCAGTGGACAAGGATTAATGGTGGTATCTGTTGTTGCAAACCACCAAGAGGTACGCACAAGGACGAAATATTGTCAGTGCAAAGCTATTGACACAAAGAGACTAAGTACCACAATTATTTCCACAGTAGAGGAGATGTTTCAGGGACACAGAGCTTCTTTGATATGGTAGCAACAAAATCATCAACAAATCATCCCCTTCTAAAGGGCCTTTTGTGCTGTTTGCCCAGGCAATAGATTCCCAGTATAAGGAAAGAACTTGATTAAATGTTACATCTGTTAGAATTAGGTATAGCTATGGGTGACAGAAAATCCAAGTGAACAGTGACACAAACACATAAAGTTTAATCTTCTCACATGAGATCTAGAGGTTGACAATCCAGACTGGATGTGGCAGTCTCATGTAGTTTCTAGGGACGTAAACACTTTCGCCCCTAGGGTGTGTCTCTTATGCTATGACCCCAGATGTTTGCTTGAACTCTCGCTATCATATCACCTCTCCAGACAGCAGAACTTAAGCCACTGACTGCACTGAGGCACAAGAGAGGCTGGGAATTGTAGTCTTATGCATGTGTCCTGCTAAAACTCAAGGTTCTACTACAAATGAGAAGAATAGGTATTGAGGGTCAATTGGCTGTCTTGGTCCCAAGTGCTGTGCATGTTGGAGGTGGAGAGAAAATAACTGAGTCAAGCTTGTTTACTTTTCTCCTGCCTTCAGGTACCAACCACTCTCTCTTTCTCCTAGTCTGAACCCATCTAAAATGTATCCAGCAACCTAAACAAAACGGAAAAGCCCCAGAAAGATCCAAGAGGAGGGGAAGTGGCATGCGTCACATCAGCATTTCTCCTTCGAATGGTTTCTTTTCATTTGCTCATTTTATATGGTACAGTTTCGGCCTTCCACTCTTTCTCATCTTCTCTATGATAAGTTAAGAAGTGTGGTTTTTTTCTTTCAATGCACCTACAGCTTTCATGAAAGCACACTATTTGAGCTTTTTTTTTTTTAATTTGTGGGGTCTTTTTTTTTTTTTTTAATCTGAAAGCCCGTGTTAGAAGAAGGGGTGGATAGAGAAAGAGGTCTTCCATCTGGTGGGTCACTCCCCAAATGGCCACAATTTGAGCTGCTAATATTTTTAAATAAAGAGAACTTACCTGTGATTGGAGATTTTCCAGAAGAAACCTACCTAGCTGTCCTATCTACTATTCCAGGTCTTCCTGGTTGTGCATGAGGTGTCGCATGGAAACTTGCAGGCTGAAGGTGTCCCGAAACCATGTACCCAGGGTCCAAGACACAGGTCTGGGTTCACTGGGCTCCTGTGGGATTGAAGACTGTCTTTTACTTAGGAACTCGTTTTTAGGAACTGAGAATTCATGTTTGTTTTGGGAGGTTTGTTGAACACATATTTAGAAATGATGAAATCTCTAATAAGGATGATTCTCAGCCTGGGGGTTAGCTGAGCTTAAGGATTCATCCCAGACAGGCTTTGCACAACTCTCTTATTTTATGCTTCTTGACTGTCTCTTTGACTTCCCATCTATGTGTGCTGAGGGAATGCAAATTTAAGTTTAACAGGAGCCCAAGCAAAATATAATTGAGAAGGTAACTTTCTCCAAATAATATACAAGTTAAAATAGAAATGATTTTAAAATGATCAGTGTCACATTCATTGATGTGGATAATCAAGAAATGACTATACAGTGAAGCCTCATTATTTTGGGCTCCAGTAATTCAGAATTTGTGATTAAATTTCTGCCCAGTTCCTGTTCAAATTACCAGTGCACTATCTTTGAATGAATGGTTAGCTAAGCAAAGTAATAGTGTAAACAAGATTGCAAAGGGGCATGTTTAACCCAGGAAGGATCGATCTCTCTTTAAAGGCTTTGACACATTAATTATTTGCATGCAAATGAGCATTGCTCATTATAGATAAATCTTATTTAGTCATTAAAACTCTTGTAGTAGGACTTCATTTGGAAGCATTTTCTTACTAGTATGCGACTATGTATGATTGCAAGAAATAAAACTATATCCAATTTTCAAAATATGCAACTTAGATTCTTCAGAACTGAGAGTAAACCTCCCTATTTGGCCAGAATCATTACAGTTTCCCGTTACATATGGAGATCTATCCAGTTGTTCACAGGCTGAGACTAACCCATTTATAGCGGAGTGACTATTTCTGAAAATGGGCCAACTAGCCCTACCCATATGCAGAAAGGCATTCAGGATAATTAAAAACCACCTGAAAGATTTATAAACTCTGAAGGAGCTCAGGGGAAGCACTAGTCAGACATGCCGGCTTTGATTCTAGTCCGATTATATCAAGTCACAGCCAGTGACCTTAAAAGCACTAAAATGACACTGAAAGTTTTTCTTTGTTTTTATAGATCTGATCGGCACTGTTACAAATTGAGCTAAGTAGGTATGTTTAAAACAACTGAAAAAATAACAAATAGCATTTTAATACACTTAATGCCAATGGCTTTTTGGTAAAGTGGATCATGTAACCCAGTTAATTGCTTTATAATTAAAGTCCCAACATTAAGTTCCCTGGCTTACCAAATAGGCTCACTAGGGAAGCAGTATTTCATCTTGGTTCAGAGCACAAGACAGCATAATTCAAACCCTGTTTTCCTCCTTTTACCTCAAGCATCCCATAATTCAGTCTCCTCACTTATAAGATGGAGAATATATTCCCTACCTCAAAGAGTAAGAGCTTAGCAAAGTACCTGGGAAATATTATCATCATTAGAGCTGCTGTTAATATTAGCGATACCATTTGCCAAACAAGTTTAAAAGGGGCAGGCAGTCCATTGGTTGTGAGTTGCAACAAGCTTAGCCAAGAAGGAACCCCAGTCGTTGGCATTTAGCCATGTGCAGTGTTTAAACCTTAGTTAACCTTTTTGTGCATTGACACTACTCGAAAACCCATTATGAACTGTGTGTGAGTGTAACTGAAAAGGTCACTGTGGGATCAATAGTACCTTCCCAACTCAGCACATGTGAAGTCTGTCCTCTGATTAGTGAGTGTGGCCACCTTCCAAATAGCCTGCCACCTAGACTCTCCATATGCCGCGACATATTGTACACACATAAGAAATTCCCAGGCTCGAGGCATTTCAATGGTTTTAAAGACGTGCTCATAGATCACAACTGCCCACCAGGAAAGCTAGAAGAACATACAGCACCAGCGGAAGAGAAAAAAAATAACATGGCTGAAAATCTGTCTAAAGTCAGTCAGCAAAACAGTTTTCTCCTGGTCTTACATGGAATGACAATCCTTCCAAAAAGCAGTGTTTATACGTCCTCAGAATCTTGAGCTGTATAAGCTATTCATACTCTCTCTCTCTCTCTCTCTCTCTCTCTCTCTCTCTTGCTCTCGCTCTCTCTTTTCAGAAGTATGTGTTACTGCGTTACCTGAAGGATCAGACATAGGTGTATAAGAAGAATTAAAAATATAACATCTGTTGTTACTCTGACTCTAGCCATAAAAATTAGGAGGCTGAATTTGTCAGCTAAAAAAGTGGAACTGAAAAACTGCACTAACTAGTGTGTACATCTGTAAGTGGTTAAGGATATCAGAAAGGACTGGAGGAAAATAACACAGTGCTGATATTTGGGTATGATTTCAATTTTGTAAGGGAAGGGAAAGGTGAGATCAAAGTCATCTTTCTAAAGACATTACTTCCATTTATTTGCATTCCATTGATGTTTCCCCGGAGCAGGGGGGCAGAGAAAAGTGGAGAGTCACACACACAGGAAACACGGTACTGCACATAGCTCTGGGCATATCAAAGATGTGTAGGACTAGACATCAGCATCCTCTGTCTTGTGTGTTGCAATTGGAAAAAGAAAAGTTGTTAACCACTGACTTAGAATGTACTGCACAGCACCTGCTGCCCAGGCTTGGCCTTAAAAAACCTACTCATTTCATTTTATTTTCTCACTTCTCCTCATATTGGCACCGCCAACTCCTTCAGATCTAAAGAAATCCATTATCTGACCTTTATTCTTCAGATTTATTTATAACCTATTAAAGATATTTTTACTACTCTTTATTTTGTGTGGGATCACATGTTTTTGGAATGTTCATGGCCTGATAATGAAACGTATAGATGGATTCACCTTTGCCCAACAACTTATCTCATCTTGAGATAAGAAAAGGTTACACAAAAACTACAAAAGTCTATCTTGGGTAAATGATGAAACCCAAGCACAGGCCTATGAAGTGACATATCCACCTATCCCTCAAGGTCACGTTGTCACTGCATGGTAATGAGGAAGCATACCTGTAGGAATCTTAAATTTCTTCCCCTGAAGACATAAATTAGATAATGGTAAACTCCTTCTTTAATGATGGGTTTCTGAAGGCTATTAAATAGTGCTTTTTTTTTTCTTTTTTTTTTTTTTTTTTTTTTGACAGGCAGAGTTAGACAGTGAGAGAGAGAGAGAGACAGAGAGAAAGGCCTTCCTTCTGTTGGTTCACCCCACAAGTGGCTGCTACAGCCGGTGCGCTGCACCGATCCGAAGCCAGGAGTCAGTTGCTTCCTCCTGGTCTCCCATGCGGGTGCAGGGCCCAAGGACTTGGGCCATCCTCCACTGCCTTCCTGGGCCACAGCTGAGAGCTGGACTGGAAGAGGAGCAACCGGGACATAATCCGGTGCCCCAACCAGGACTAGAACCTGGGGTGCCGGCACCGCAGGCAGAGGATTAGCCAAGTGAGCTGCGGCACCGGCCAAATTAGTGCTTTTTAAAGGGAGGTTAAAGCAATGCCAAGTTCTAGCATAGACAAATTTCACTTAATGAGTCATGGAATTTTTGTTTCATTTATCGTTTCTGCAATACAAGTATATCACAGAGAGTCAGTCATTCTCTTCAGCTTTAGTGGAAAACTTATAATTTAGAAATAATTTTGCGTGCCTTCCTGCCAATTTATCATTGAATGGTGAGATTGGTGCCTGCTTCTTGGTTTTGTACCTGTTGAGAACTACTGGTAAATATAAAGGTGTCTTCATGAACCAGTGTGACCTTGTAAGGAAGCTAGGGTGGAATAGGTGAAGGGATGATGCTGTGAATTGAGTCTGGAAATGCAATTAGGAGAATCAGATGGGTACTCCTGGGTCTAAATAACCCCCAATTTAGTATTTGCCCTTGTAGGCTTGTAGTCTTCCATATATGCATGCCTGTCTGAGGCCTGGTACTCATGTACTAATCACAACTCAACTTTCTGTTTCTTCCATTGGGAAGAAGATTCAGTCAAAACAGGTGATGTATTCTTCATACTTGAAAATTATGACTGAATCGTTGCATTGGAGGCTAAGGATGCACTTTTAAATGAGGGAATAGATCAGCTTCATAAATTCCTTTTCAAAACATTTCACTATCATTTTATTACTATATTTATTATTGATTTATACTGTGTGTGTTTATATAAAATCTGGATATTAATCCTCTGTTCATCATATACGTTGCAAATATCTTCTCCCAAATTATGCTTTATAATGTCAATAATATGTTTCTGTATAATTTGTCCTTTCTATATCTTCCTTAAGTGTTCCTTTCTCACTTTACAGTAATAAGAATAGTCTCCTATAAGTGTCTTAGAAAACAGCTTTTTGCATTTTACATTTAAGTCTTTAGTACCCCAAGAAGGTTTTTAAGTATATAATGCAAGATAAGTGTCTAATTGGGTTATCTATTGCTGTGTAGCAAAAGATTTCAAAATTTAGTGGATCAAAAAAATAATTCGGTATTATCTCATATGGGTTTGAGATTTGACAGGTTTATGTGATGCATTTTCAGTTGTTGTCAGATGGTTGTTGATTCTGGAGTCACCCAAAGACTTCTGCATTCATATTTCTGGTGCCTGGGCTAACCTCGTATCTATTTCTCCACATGGCTTCTCCACATGTGCCTGGCTTGGACTTCGTCACAGAATACCAGTCTTGGGGTTATCAAATGTCTTACGTGATGGCTAGTTTACTCCAGGGCAAACTTTCTGAGACATAGGAAGTGGACACTGACAGTTTTTAAAGACTCAAACACAGAAACTGGCACATATGAGTATTCTATTATAATACCATATTCTTTTTTTTTTTTTTTTTTGGCAGGCAGAGAGGACAGTGAGAGAGAGAGAGAAATCCTTTGCCATTGGTTCACCCTCCAATGGCCGCCATGGCCGGCTGGCGCATCGCGCTGATCCGAAGGCAGGAGCCAGGTACTTCTCCTGGTCTTCCATGGGGTGCAGGGCCCAAGCACCTGGGCCATCCTCCACTGCACTCCCAGGCCATAGCAGAGAGCTGGCCTGGAAGAGGGGCAACCGGGACAGAATCCGGTGCCCTGACCGGGACTAGAACCTGGTGCGCCGGCGCCGCTAGGTGGAGGATTAGCCTAGTGAGCCGCGGCGCCGGGCAATACCATATTCTATCGTTCAATGTCACATGGCATATCCAGTTCCGATGAGAGGGGAAGTAGACCTCAGTTCTCAGGGAGTTTCTGAGAATTTGACACCATCTGTAGTTGACCACAGGATCCAAATGTATTGTTTCCTTTATGGATAATGAATTGATCAACTAGAACAAGCATGGTGTCACTTCCAACAAAAAGACCACTTCAAACTGAATTTTCAAAGGAGGTTGCTGCTCCATCAATACTAAGTTTTGAGATACAGATTTTCTTTAGAATCCCAGAGTGTAAGCGTGAGGATTGTCTTTATTTCTAGTTCATCTAAACAATGGGAGCATAGCTTTTTGGGATCCTAATTTTATATGAAAGTAGGGGTCTTGGGCTGGCGCGGGGCCACAGCTCACTAGGCTAATCCTCCGCCTTGCGGCGCTGGCACACCGGGTTCTAGTCCCGGTCGGGGCGCCGGATTCTGTCCCGGTTGCCCCTCTTCCAGGCCAGCTCTCTGCTGTGGCCCGGGAGTGCAGTGGAGGATGGCCCAAGTACTTGGGCCCTGCACCCCATGGGAGACCAGGAGAAGCACCTGGCTCCTGCCATCGGATCCATCGGATCAGCGCGGTGCGCCAGCCACAGCGCGCCGGCCAAGGCAGCCATTGGAGGGTGAACCAACGGCAAAAGGAAGACCTTTCTCTCTGTCTCTCTCTCTCTCTCTCTCACTGTCCTCTCTGCCTGTCAAAAAAAAAAAAAAAAGTAGGGGTCTTATGATAGATTTACTAGTTGGTTGGCTTTGGTCTTTAGTCTTTAACTCCTATACCACACTCATTAGATCATTAAAAAAAAAAAAAAAAACTGAAGGCTCAAATACAGTGCTTGCCAAAGACCCTCAAGGCAGAACTGAGCTTCTTGCTCTAGGTTCCTGCTTTCATTTTGTCTCTTACTTCCTCTGCATATTCTTTACTTTCCTTATGACTCACTTATTCATTAAGTACACACAGACTCACACACACACACACACACATACACACACACATAGCATGGTTGAGCAAAACTAGAAATTAATGGAATGCTAGTGTTATGAAAATTAAAAAGAGTAAAAGAGACAAGAGAACACATTCTCTTGGAGTATGAAATTCAATGGAAACTTCCATGGTTTCCTCAGTCATTGCAATACTTTGATTTCATCTGGTTTGGTTTGGTATTTGCATTGTTGTTAGATAAAGCAATATTTCTATAGCTCAGATTTGAAAGACACTCCAAGTAGGAAGATAGTGAATCATCCTCATCTTGATGGAATTTACAAATAGCATTATGCTAACAAGGTAACACTTGTGGAGTATTATTGGAGTGTCATTTCATCATTTTTATTTATTTATTTTTTGGAGTGTTATTTCTTATACTGCATATGTTTTTCAATCCTCACTGACAGATTGATGTGAAGACTTTAACCTTAGGAAAGACATGAATAGATGAGGATTCATGACAATTTGAAAGGGTGGTGGTTTGGATTGTGTTTCTGCTTATTTTGTGTGCTTCTTTTACTTGAGGACATCTTTATATGTATCCTGAAAGGATAACCAAGTGGTATATTTTATTAGCAAGTAAAGTTTTAAAACGCAATCATTGACCTTATACCATGTCTAAACCTGAGCTGAAAGAATATGATATAATAGTCAAGAGCAAGCTCTCTAAAGTTACTTCCCTGCTCCACCATCTCCTGGGTTTGTATATAATTTTTGTTGTTACTTAATCTGCAAATAGAGATAAATGAAATAACACATGTCAAACACAACTTACCTTGGTTATTTAAGCACTTCACTGTTAGTTGTCGTTGTTGCTCTTAGAATAATTGTTGATATTGTGAAATGAGCTCCAGGAATGATAGCATAAGATTCAAGAGTGCTTGAGGTGGGCATTCGGTGGTGTAGCAATTAAGACACTGTTTGGCACATGTACATCCCATAGTAGAGTGCCTTAGTTCAAGTCTTGGTTCTATTCCCAATTCCATTTTCCTGTTAATGTTCACCCTCAGAGGCAGCAGTTAATGGCTGGTTGGGTCCCTGTTGCCCCCATGAGAGACCCAAACTCAGTTCCTGGCTGCTTGGCCTAGACCACTCCCTGCTAGCAGCAGCATGTGGGGAGTGAATCAGCAAATGGGAAGATTTCTGCTGCCACCCACCCTGCAATTGCAAAGAAAATAAATAAGTAATTAAATGAGTAAACAGTAAGGATATTTGTTTAAATGCATTACTTGATGATTAAAAGGCAGGAAAAGAACCACTGTTTTTTAAAAATAGTAAGATGAGTATTTGACCAAAGTTAGTTTAAAACAATTGTTTCTGAGTTGAGTGTTTGGTCTATCCATTAACATACCTGCATCCCACATCAGAGTGCTTAGGTTTGATACCAAGCTTCATTTCTGACTTCATCTTCCTGCTAATGCAGACTATGGAGGACAGTGGTGATGGTTCAAATGATTGGGTTCCTGCCACCCATGTGAGAGACCTGGATTGAGTTTTAGGCTCTCAGCTTTGGGACAGCCCAGCCCTGACCATTACTGGCATTTGGGGAGTAAGGCAGAAGATGGAAGTGTGTGCTCTCACTCTGTGTGTGAGTGCGTGTGCGTGTGCATGTGTGTGTATATGTGTGTGTGTTTCTCACTTTCTCCCTCTGCCTCTCAAATAAGTAATTTTAACTTTTTTTTAAAAAAAAAGAGATGATTTTGAAAAATAAAATAATTATTTCAAAATGGCTGTGGCAAATTTCCTGCATCTTTTAATAAAGATCACAGTGAGTGATCATTTCTGAAAAGGAAATGGTCTAGTCTTCTCTGAATAGCATGTGTAAACAGGGAAAGTTGCAATTAATCTGGCTTTTCTTTCAATCATGACTTTATTTCACCTTAAGAGTGAATGACAATGTCTCTGGCAGGGCAAGGCAATAGGCATTAAAAGAAGTCCAAGAATTTTTAAATTGTTTGCTGCATTTTTTACTTGAGCAAGAAATTGCTGGTTGAGCTAGCTCCTTCAATGTATAATTGCACTTACAGTTTTATTTATTAATGATCACCAACGGACTTCATAATTTGGATGTAATGGTTAAACAATTACCTATTGCATTTGAACTGAAAAAAAGAAGAAAGAAAGTCATTTAATTGCTAGTAATTTTTCCTCATTATGCAAAAGCCCTTCCTTATAGCTTGGTAACATAATAATAACAGCCAGATAAAACAGTGATTTGGCACTCAATAACTCGTTTCCCTCTTTAATAGCCAAACTATAAATCCCAAATGGCCTTGTATAGCATATAAGCCATAGGGCTAAAAAGAATATATTTTCAATTTTTTTAAAGAAAAAAGCAGAGAGATCTTGCTAAGGGAACTCTTTCTCCAGTCTCACTGTGTTTCTGTAATAATATGGTCTACCAGAAAACATGAAATCATGCTATATCTTGGTCTTCCTCTCCTCATCCACCTACTCCTGTTGACACTTGTACACACAGCCACATACATGATCTTCTTATTGTATTATTGGAAATGACTTGTAATGACAGATTTAGGTGAATATTTCTGTCTTTTTTTGGTGAAAGAGAAAGAAAATGTGATATATATTAATCTTATTCTGGGATTTGACTCCCAGCTGTCTCAGAACAGCTCACAGAAGACTAACAAGGGTCAAACAGAAAAATCTGGAGTATCGGGAAGGTTGTATACTTTCTGGCAGATTCCTTGTAATCTAAATCCAAGAAATTTATTCATGTTGATATCTATTTCAATTGTGAAAAGAGTGAAAGAAAATCAAGTTTGAACAGTGATTTGGAAAACAGAAATTCTTGGGCTTTGCTCCCAGCCTTAATGTCATCTGCCTCGGTAGCCTGGGTGCATCCCAGAAGAGTACTCCAAGGATTAATTAGCTTACTAAATGCTTTGAATTTGAAATATGCTAAATAAACATGTGACAGATTGAACTCACCAGAGAAAAAGAGACTTGAATTTGGGGGGAGGGCTTGGAAAACTGCTACAGAATGATAGACTATTTAATATTTGTTCATTCTTACTTTGAATTCATAGAAAGAAAATATGCTTAAGGGGGTATATCACTTTGTGTAAGCTGAAAGAGGGGGCAAAGGTTTAAAAGTCATCAGAAGCTAGAACACTATGATCCGTATATGAGGGACTAGAGGTAGGAAGCTGCGTGAAGACGAAGGTGAACCATATAATAATGCAGTGCCAGATTCTGTGGCAAGAAAAAAATAGCTAATCCTTTCAAGAAATAAAATAAGACACTGATCTTAGGAGGCAGAAAGCATTGTGGTACAGAAACCAAGTGACTAGACTAGATAATTAGATGGACTTGTCCCAGAGGAAATAAGTTCAGAGAAAGGGGAGGTGGGTAATATTAATGCTGTAGGGAGATGGACACCAAACCAATGTTGCTGAACCAAAACATAGGAGCTGAGAAATGATGTAGTCAAAACTAGAGGGAATGATTGAAAATGAGATCGAAAATTTACTGCAGTAAGATAATAAGCTAGTCATGAAGTGCTGCCTATCAGGTCGAAAAAAGTGCAGTAAAATTCAGAAGAGGTGGACAGTGAGGGAACATAATAGGGTCCAAAATGCAGTTTCAGTCAGGTATTAGAATATGCAGGAAGAGGAAAATGGAACCATAACACACACAAAAAAGAAAGAGGTACAGAAAATGAGATGATACTCAAGTGAGGGGCCAGACATTACAGGAGATTTGTAGCAGAATAAGACCTAATGTGGAACTTTGACATGCATGCTATCTAGGACTTCAATAAAGAAAGAGTTCAAAAGCAGGCATAGAGCTATTGTGATGTATGGTTTGCTAGTTGAACCCAGCTTCCCCACAATTGCCTTGCGTGTCCAGTTTGCATTTGCTTCTGCAGAATAAATGTGTACATCTGCTGAGATCACTCCGTTATCATATTAGCCGCTCCACCACAAAAATCACAGGCAGAGCTTTCATTTCCAGTTAAGAGATTTGAATGCCATTATTCCCCATTATTTTCTTTAGAGGCGGAGATTCCACCCAGCGATTTTGCTACAACTGTCATCAGTTCAGACCTTTGGGCAATCCATCCCGTCAACACCAACCATTTCACTCTGAAGCCTTAAATTTTTGACAGGATTTTTTTAAAGTTAAAACCTTGTTGTGAGCTTTTCCTTGCTTATCTTTATTTTACACAAAGTTCCCCCACCCTGAAATGCTTACAAAGCATTTCTTGAAACCCACACTACAAAATTATTGGTGATTTAGCTAGTTACCTCTTCTGAATTGGCCAGATAAAAGCCATAAACCTTAATTACATAATAAAGTTCCCTTCTAAATATCAAAATCCCTAAGAGAACCGTCATTTGCAGTGTCCAGGCGGATTTTAGGCACAAGATCACCAGGTACACGGCATGGATTCAGGGTACAGACTAGTGCTGTTTCTCAGCCGCACTGCCTAGCTCAGCCTCACCTACCTAATCCTCTGCTTCCTTGCTTTATGTCACCAGGGTTAATTGATCCACAAAAGGTAGAGGGGCATTAATTCAAAATGAATTGGCCTCTGTCTGTATTCTCTTAAGTATTCTTGAATTGTTTAACGCTGAGTAAGGACAGTGGCCCCACCAAAAGTTACCCCAACTAGCCACTCAAAAATGGTCCAATTATCTATTGCAATAACTTGCTTGCTACATTGCAGCTATATTCACACTATTGTGTAGCATCTCCAGAATGTATTCATCTTACAAAACTGAAACTCTATACCATCTCTTAAAGAGATGTTCGCACACCTATGCTCATTACACTATTTACAATAACCAAGAGATGAAAACAACCCAAATGTCCACCAATGAGTGAATAAAGAAAATGTGGTATAGAAATGCAATGGAATATTATTTAGCCTTAGAAATAAGGAAATCCTGTCATCATATGCCACCATACGGATGAATTTGAGGACATAACTAACTGAAATAATCCAGTAAAAAAAAAGACAAATACTCTATGATTCCACTTACATAACTCATCTAAATTATCCAAACTCACAGAAACATAATTGAATGTGGTTAAGAGAGGTTGAGAGAAGGGGGAAAGGAGAGATATTATTCAATGGGTATAGAGTTTCAGTTTTGTAAGATTAATACATTCTGGAGATGTTACACAATAGTGTAAATATAGTTGACATTACTAAACTGTACCCTTTTTAAAAAAAAGATTTTATTTATTTATTTGAGAGGTAGAGCTACAGACAGTGAGAGGGAGAGACAGAGAGGTCTTCCATCTGCTGGTTTACTCCACAAATGGCCACATTGGCCAGAGCTGAGCCAATCTGAAGCCAGGAGCCAGGAGCTTCTTCTGGGTCTCCCACATGGGTACAGGGGCCCAAGCGCTTGGGCCATCTTCCACTGCTTTCCCAGGCCATAGCAGAGAGCTGGATCAGGAGAGGAGCAGCCAGGACTTGAACCCATGCCCATATACCGCAGGCAGAGGATTAACCTACTGCATCACAGCACCAGCCCGTAAACTGTACCCTTAAAATGGTTAGGACAGTAAATGATATTTTTTACCACAGGGAAAAATATTTGTAAACATAGAAGAAGAAGCAATGATTTGAAAAGTACCTGTGCACGGGGGCTCCCTGGCTTGTTACATCTGAAACATTGTCACGATGGGAATGAGTCTGGGCTAGTTTACTGGAGGATACAACAGCACATCGCAGTAGGATTGGTGATGCGGCATAGTAGGTTAAGCCTCCACCTACGGTGCTGGCATCCCATTTGGGTGCCAGTTCGTGTCTCAGCAGTTCCTCTTCCAATCCAGCTCTCTGCTGATAGCCTGGGAGGTCAGTGGAGGATGGCTCAAGTGCTTGAGCCCTTGCATCCACATGGGAGACCCAGAGGAAGCTCCTGGCTTTGGATTGGCCCAGTTCTGGCCATTGCAGCCATTAGGGGAGTGAATCAGCAGATGGAAGACCTCTCTCTCTCTCTCTCTCTCTCCCTCTCTCTCCCTCTCTCTCCCTCTCTCTCTGCCTGTCAAATGAAGAAATACATCTTTAAAAAAAAAAAAAAAAGAGCGCATTGCAGTAGACAGCAAACCCAGCAGCCAATCACAGACTCAGACAAGAGCCTGACCCAGATCTGCAGCACCATCCTGCTAAACACAGGCCAAATTGTTGACCTACATATTTTTAAGCTAAACAGATAGTCGTTTGAGGAAAAAAAAAAAAAACACAAGAAAATAGAAATTACTCAAAATCCTTCCACTCAGAGTGATTACATGATCTGGGTTAAAGTTATATAAAATAAATGACTCAGTGCATTAACTGATCTTCTTTAAGTTGGCAGATACGGAGTGAATTTTCTTTTCACATCCAGTCACTGAATTGCATTTTTTCCAATTCAGCATCATTTCACTGTAAAAATCATTTGATTAACCACCTTGATGAGCAGATTGAGAAAGAATTCTACAGGCAATAAGAACAGATATTAATGGGTAGATTCTTATTATAGATGAGTGACACACAAATGCAATCCAAATAGAAAAAAAATCTATTGCTACAGTTCCCATCTCTGCCTGGTCTACGAAATAACAGAGTTTGCAGTGCCTAGGGTGAAATGCAACACACATTAGAGAAAACAGGCACTAAGACCTTTGTATGTTAATAGTGTTAATGATATGTTAGTAATGCTATAAGAACCACTAAATTGTCCGTGTATAAGTGTCTGCAAAATATTGTTTTATCCACACCCTTGAGGAAATAATATTAAGGTCTATTTATTGCTCATCTGCATCTATTTTAAGTGCCAGCCAGACTATGAATGGTATATATCAAGAACACTATTCAGCTGAAGACTGTCATTAAAATGGGGGGAACATTTTGTTTTTTAAGTAAGGTTTCATCATAGCTAAATATTTTGAACTGCAAACAAAAAAATGCTTTATTATTTTCAACCAAGGAATGAATAGATGTCTTGTCCCTCTTACAATCTGCAATACAAGTGTGACCTGGGCCTTGGGTGTGCCTGTGGATAGGGAAAAAGAGAAAACTATTTCCTTAAGCAGACTAGAGCACTTAGCTTGTGTTCAACATGAGTATAGATAGAAAGGGTATTTGGATAATGCTCATAACCAGTTGTTTACTGGATAACTAATATCTTTAGTGCGTATTCTAGAAGCATAAAGAGTTTAGTTAGCTTCAATAATGGATTAATCAGGGCAGATGGTGTGATGCAGCAGGTTAAAGCTGCACTTGGGATGCCTGCATTCTGTATCAGAGTGCCTGAAGGGAAAAAACAAAACAAAACAAAACAAAAACCCAGAGTGCCTGGGAATCCCTGGATCCAGGCCCGGCTCTGCTTCTGATAAAGCTTCCTACTATTGCACATCCTGGGAAGCAACAGATGATGATTCAAGTCTGTGGACCCCTGCCACCCACATCAGGGGACCCAGATGGAGTTCTGGGCTCCTGCTTTCTGTCTGACTCCGGCTGTTGGGAGCATTTAGGAGGGAACCCATAGATGAAAGCTCTCTCTTCACTTTCTGCCCTTCAAAGTAAATGAAAATAAATAAATAAGCATCAAAAACATAAATATAAAAAGGAAAGTTGTTGAATTAATAAAAGAAAAAATGAAAGAGTATGTATATGTAAAAAATGATTTATTGGGGCCCATGTTGTGGCACAGAGGGTTATGCTGGTATATGTGATACAGGAATCTCATATGAGCCCCGGTTCAAGTCCCGGCTGCTCCACTTCTGATCCAGCTCCCTGCTAATGCACCTGGGAAAGCAGTGGAAAATGGCCCAAGTGCCTGGTCTCCTGCCTCCAGTGTGGGAGACCCAGATGGAGTTCAGGTTCCTGACTTCAGCCTCGCCCAGTTCTGGTTGTTGCAGCCATTTGGGGAGTGAACCAGCAGATGGAAGACCTCTCTCTCTCCTTCTGTCTCTGTAACTTTGCCTTTCAAATACATAAATAAACCTTGAAAAACAAACCTTTAAAATAATATATTAATGGAATTTGGAAAGTTCTTTGCCATTCTCTGTCAATATTATTCTGAGAATTTTCAGAACTGAATCAGTATGCAGGCAAACTAATAACACTCTAGATCAATCTCAGAACCTCAAATCTTACAGGGACTGCTTAAGCAGTAGTTCTCTCTTTTATTTTCTTTCAAAGATTTATTTATTTGATTTGAAAGGCAGAGTTACAGAGAAAGAGAGAGACACAGAGAGTGATCTTCTATCTGCTATTTCATTACCCAAATGGCTGCAACAGCCAGGGCTGGACCAGGCTGAAGCCAAGAGCCAGGAGCTTCCTCTAGGTCTCCCATGTGGGTACAGGGGCCCAAGGACTCAGACAATCTTTCACTGTTTTCCTAGGTCACCACCAGGGAGCTGGATCAGAAGTGGAGCAGCTGCTACTTGAACCAGCACCCATATGGGATGCCAGGGCTGCAGGCAGATGCTGTAATCTGTTCCACCACAGCACCACGCTGGCAGCAGCTGGTTCTATACATTTGAGAAGCAGGACAGTGAACCACACACCATCCTTACACACAGAGCTTCCCTTTCCAATGCCTGCAGTGTGTTGGTGTGGGAGGGGTGTTTAGTGTGTATGAACAGCAGAGCTTCTCCAACAACATCACAGCTGGGGAAAGAGTCCCATGAAACCTTAAGAAAAGTCTCTGCCGCTGCTCCCTGACTGTCATGCACAAAGCACATGATAGGGATACATCTTACTATGTTCTAAGAGCAGAGCCAAAGTCAGGGTGACACTGGGCACAGAAAAAGTTCTCAAAGATGTTGTCTTGTCGTTTTGATAATTGTGGAAAAACTATTTTCATTTCTATTGGTAGGGGCCCCTGGCATCTGGAATCTGCTTTTGCCCAGCTCCATCCCACAGCCCCCATTCCTTGAGGGGCAAACAAAGGCTTGTTAATTTAGTACTGCGAGGAGTGGTCTGATTCTTGGAAGCATAGGAGAATTTCTTTCTTTCATTCACTCTTTCTTTCTTTCTTTTTCTGTGCTTTTCTTTTCTATTCCATTTGTAGAGCTCTGCATGAGCTTTGCAGACAGCATTTTTAAGAAAAATGGTACAAATGCCCAGCTTGCTTGGTCCTGACATGCACCTATATGTGTGAGCACGTACACGCTGGTAATAAGTTCAGGTAAACATGATTTCCTCCAACATTTTATTTCAGAATTAGAATTTTCAATAGACTTGTGTGTTTTTTTTCAGTATTTTTACCTTAAATGTGGTATTTAGCAAGGCACAAAAACTTCCCTTGCTCTCCCCATCTCTTTCTCTGTCCCTCTCTGTCTCTCCCCATTGGGGAAGAAAAGAAACAAGAAGTTTAAAAGTTTCTCTGGCTTGTGATCTGGAGATGGTAGATATGGGGGTAATCGAAATCTAAGATCTGTGATTAATTCTAGTTCCCCCACCCAAAAAAATATGACTTAGTTGTCTGCTTCTTAATCAAAGACTCCCTTTTATCTTTCAATTTCTCACATGAGAAATGTAGAGCCTGGACATCCCTGAAATGTGTGTATTATTGTAGATACAGAAAATAGAATGAGTCTGTGGGCAAGCAGATCTTTTAAGCACTCAAATGGAATTGAAAGTAAGATAGCACAGTAATTAACACAGATGAAAATAGTTTGTATTCTTCCCTGGAATGCATGTGGGTGATAAATGGCCTTAGCTGCAAACTATATTTTCAAGTTGTAAATCTTCATATGACTAACGACTTCCCTGTATCTTGCAATGAAATTGGAGAACAAATATTAAGATGTAGTCTTTACTTATCTGCAAAATTATAACACCAGAGCAACAGCACAAACCTGCACATAAAATTAGGGCCATAAGTTATCACTTCATGGCCATTTTACCCATTAAAATACATGGGTAGCAGTAGGTAGATAGAAATGGAAGATAGCAATAGATCACATTCCTTCCTCCTGTCAAGTGGTTAAAACCTTCCCATTGATGGAACTAATTAATTTTTTGAAATATGTATTTTAATGTGATTCTTTTATTGAATTAAAAATTCAGTTTGCTGAAAAGATCAGAACCATATAGCAAACGCTTTTTAAGTGAGTATCATAGGTTTCCTATATGGCACAAGTGTTCCAGTCCATTGTTAAACTGGAGAATGGTGCATCAGAAAAATAGTGCATCTACTGCTTTCTCACCTACTGTGAGCTGTTTCCTCAGTTCAAAGATCACCTAGACAGATTTAACTTAGAACTTATAACAGCACTCAAGCATGGCCATGAATTCCTGAGTACCATTCACTTATTTATTTGAAAATCAGAATTATGAGGGTCGAGGGAGGAGAGAGAGAGAGAGAGAGAGAGAGAGAGACATCTTCCATCTGCTGTTTCACTCCCAGATGATGGCTGGGGCTGGGCCAAGTCAAAGGCAGGAACCTGGAACTCCATCCAGGTCGCCCATGTGGGTGCATGGGCCCAAGGACTTGAGCTGTCTTCTACTGCTTTCCCAGGCCATTAGAAGGTAGCTGGGTGGGAAGTGGAGCAGATGGGACATGAACAGGTGCCCATATGGGATGTCAGTGTTATAGGCAACAGCTTTACCTGCTATGCCACAATGTCAGCCCCATTTAAAAAAAGAAAAATATCTGAGTTCTGAGCCAGAGCTGCCTTCATAGTTGAAGGTAACCAAATTCCTTTATCATCTCTTTTAAACTAATTTAATTAACAATGAGTCAGGCAGATTCCAGAATGGAATAGAGGCTTGTATCCCACTTAAACTCTCACAAATTAAACAATTATAAACTCCGGGGAAAATATACCTATGACTTCTATTTGAAAGAACTGAATAGAAAACAAAAGCTGTCAGGAAATTTGACCCTGGGAAAAAGAAAACCACGCTGGTTGAAGATAACTTTCATATGCTTTTCCCTCTGACACCGGTGCTCCATGGGGATGGAGAGGAATTTATAAGCAGATTTTCAACATCCCAGTATGCGGCTTCTTCCTTTCCAGGATTTCCTCCCTTGCATTCCAGTCACTATTGCAGCCCCAAACTCCATTTGCTAACTCAGCATAGCTTTTATGTAAAAAGCCACATAATGTTTTCTACATACAACCTTTGTTGTATATTCTTCTCTGTTTCCTTTTTGCTCTGCTTTTTTTGATTGAGGTATTTTTTTGTTGTTTTTTGTTGTTGTTTTTTTTTGTTGTTTTGTTTTTTTTTTTTTCAGGCAGAGTGGACAGTGAGAGAGAGAGAGAGAAAAGTCTTCCTTTAGCCGTTGGTTCACCCTCCAATGGCCACCGCGGCTTCTCCTGGTCTCCCATGGGGTGCAGGGCCCAAGCACTTGGGCCATCCTCCACTGCACTCCCGGGCCACAGCAGAGAGCTGGCCTGGAAGAGGGGCAACCAGGACAGAATCCGGCGCCCCGACCGGGACTAGAACCCGGTGTGCCAGCGCCGCAAGGCGGAGGATTAGCCTAGTGAGCTGCGGCACCAGCCCGATTGAGCTCTTTTAAAAAGGCAAAAATTATCCTTAGGTAAGGGCCTTCCAAAAGAGGCCATCTTTGGTCTGAAGACAATAATTTGCCTATCCCTGACCTAATATCTCAAGAAAATAAGTCCACCACATCTAACATATGTGTATTCAGCTTCCCAGAAGGAGAAGGAAAAAAGAATGCACAGAAAAGTATTTGAAGATATAATAGGTGAAAAATTCCAAGATTTGGTGAAAAGTATCAATGCACAGAGATGAACCTCAGCAGCCTCAAGAAGTATGAATACATAAAACATAAAAACAAAGTCATCTCTAATCATATTTCTGAAAAATAAAGAGCTGGGAAACTATAAAGATGACCTTTTTACAATACTAACTCTAAGTGGATTGTGAAAATGTTAAGAATGCCTATCATACTCCCTAAGAGCTAACACTGGAAAATACAAAGAAGCAAAGTTAAAAACCCAAATGATAAGTTTAAATGAAATACTTTAAAAGATTAATCCAAAAGAAGACAGGAAAAAGGAAATGGAGAAACAAAAAAAAAAAAAAACTAAAAGACAAATTAAAAAGAAAAATTGTAGACCTAAACCCAAATGTAGCCATTCTTTTTATTTTACAAGAAGGTAGAATAATTCCCCAATCAGAAAGCAGAGAGTTGCAGTTGGATTTTACACCATGACTAACTGGAATTTATCCCTCGTATGCAAAGATGATTCAACATACAAAAATTAACTAATGTGATATAATACATTAACAGAATGAAGAATAAAAACATTACATGATTAACTCAAGAGATGCAGAAAAAAAAATTTGACAAAATTCAACATCCTTTCATGATAAGAATCCTCAACAAATTAAATATAGAAGAAATATACCTCAATACAATAAAGGACATCTATGACAAACACACAAGTTATATCACACTCAATGGTGAAAAGCTTAACTCTTATCTTCTAAACCCAGCAGCAAGGTAAAGATGACCATAGTTGCTGCTTCTATATGATATAGCTCTGGAAGACCTAACAGGAGCAATTAGGGGGAAAAAGGCAGAAAAATAAGAAATGAAAAAAGTTGTAGGATGCAAAATTAGCATAAAATCAGTTACATTTATATAGATTAACAATGAATTATCTGAGAAAAATTAAGACTAATTTATATAATCAAAAATAAAGTACTTAGAAATAATCAAGATCTGTGAAAGATCTGTAAACTAAAATCTATAATACACTGATGAAGGAAATTGAAAAAAGACACAAAGAAATGCAAAGCTATCTCATGTTTATAAACCAGAAGACACAACATTGTCAAAATGTCTAAACTATCCATAGTGATTATAGAGTCAATGTAATTCCTCTCAAAATTTCAATGACATTTTTCAGAGATACAGAAAAAAACAATGCTGAAATTCCTATGGAATCACAAAAGACCCCAAATACAGAAATCTTGAGCAACAAGAATGAAACTAGAGGCATCACACTTTCTGATTTCAAGTTATGTTACAAATCTATACTAACCAAAACAATATGGCACTCACTGGCTTAGAAACAGACACATAGATCAGCAGAATGGAAGAGAAAACCCAGAAATAAACCCTTGCACATATAATCAACTTACCTTTAACAAAGATACCAAGAATACACAATAGGAAAAAAATAATCTCTGCAATAAATGGTGCTTGGAAAACTGGATATCCACCTCCAAAAAAGAGTTGAATTTTTATACTACACAGAAAAATCAACTCAAAGTGGATTTTTTTTTAACAGGCAGAGTGGACAGTGAGAGAGAGAGAGAGACAGAGAGAAAGGTCTTCCTTTGCCGTTGGTTCACCCTCCAATGGCCGCCACGGCCGGCGCACTGCGGCCGGCGCACCGCGCCTATCCAAAGGCCAGAGCCAGGTGCTTCTCCTGGTCTCCCATGGGGTGCAGGGCCCAAGCACTTGGGCCATCCTCCACTGCACTCCCGAGCCATACCAAAGAGCTGGCCTGGAAGAGGGGCAACCAGGACAGAATCCGGCGCCCCGACCGGGACTAGAACCCGGTGTGCCAGCGCCGCTAGGTGGAGGATTAGCCTAGTGAGCCATGGCACCGGCCTTCAAAGTGGATTAAAATTTAAATGTAACCTGAAACTGTAAAGATCCTAGAATGAAACATAGAGAAAAATCATAATGTCAGTCTGGGGAATGAATTTTTGGATAAGGCAACAAAAGCAAAAATAAATAAGTGGGACTATATCAAAACAAAAAGTTTCCACACAGCAAAGGAAACAGTTGATAAACTAAAAAGAAAAAATCCAAAGAATAGAAGAGAAGTTTATAAACCATGTGTGTGAAAAGGGATTCACATGGTTCAATAGCCAAATGCCACATAACCTGATATAATAAAGAATGTAGGGCTAGGCATGATGCATAGCTGTTAAGCTGCTGTTTGGGAGCCCCACATCCCCTATCAGAGTGCCTGGTTCCAGTCCCGGCTGCTCCACTTCTGATCAGCTCCCTGCTAATGCACCTGGGAGACAGCAGATGATGACCCAAAGCGCCAAGCCTGTGCTACCGGTATGGGAGACCTGGCTGGGGTTCCTGGCTCCTGGCTCAGCCTGGCCCAGTCCTTGCTGCTGCAAACATTTGAGGAGTGAACCAGCAGGTGGAAGATCTCTCTATGTCTGTCCCTCTGCCTCTTTCTGTGTGTGTCTCTGATTTTCAAATATAATGAAAATAAATAATTTTTAAATAAGACATGAACAGACATTTTTTTCCAAAGAACGCTTGTAAAAACAGCCAGCAAGTATATGAAAAAAAAAATTCTCAGCATCACTAATCATCAGAGAATTGCAAATTAAAAGTGTAATATTACCTCATACCTGTTAGCATGGTCATTAAGGATAACAAATATTGGCAAGCATGTGGAGAAAGGGAACTCTTGTAAAGTGTTGATGGGAATATAAATTGGCAAGCCATTATGAAAGGCAATATGTAGACTGCTCCAAAGATTAAAAGAACCACCATACTATTTGGTAATCCTACTCCTGGGTATACATCCAAAGAAAACGCAATCAGTATCCCATGTTCATTGCAGCATGAACAATAGCCAAAATATGGAAGCAACATAAGTGTCTGTTGATGGAGAAATTGATTTTTTTGGACAGGCAGAGTTAGACAGAGAGAGAGAGATAGAGAGAAGGGTCTTCCTTCTGTTGGTTCACCCCCCCAAGTGGCCGCTATGGCCAGCGCACTGCACCGATGTGAAGCCAGGAGCCAGGTGCTTCTCCTGGTCTCCCATGCGGGTGCAGGGCCCAAGAACCTGGGCCATCCTCCACTGCACTCCCAGGCCACAGCAGAGAGCTGGACTGGAAGAGGAGCAACCGGGACAGAATCCAGCGCCCCAACCAGGACTAGAACCTGGGGTGCCAGCGCCACAGGTGGAGGATTAGCCTAGTGAGCCACGGCGCCGGCTGAGAAGTTGATTTTTAAAAATGTGGAAGAGAGGGGCTGGCACTGTGGCACAGGTTAATCCTCTGCCTGTGGTGCCGGCATCCTATATAGGTGCTGGTTGCAGTCCTGGCTGCTCCTCTTCTGATCGAGCTCTCTGCTATGGCCTGGGAAAGCAGTAGAAGATGGCCCAAGGCCTTGGGCCCCTTGGGAGACCCAGAAGAAGCTCCTTGCTCCTGGCTTTGGATCTGCCCAGCTCCGACCATTGCAGCCATTTGGGGAGTGAAGCAGTGGATGGAAGACCTTCTTCTCTATCTCTCCCTCTCACTGTCTGTAACCCTAACCTGTCAAATAAATAAATAAAATCTTTTTAAAAATGTGGAAGAAGGGAACTCAAGGGAATATTCTACCATATGCATGATGTGAATGAACCTGAAGGACATTATGCTAAATAATCCAGATGCAAAAATACAAATCCCACACAGTCTCACTTACCTGTGGAATCTGAAAAAGCTAAATTCATAGAAAGAGACAGTAGTCAGAGAGTGGGAAAAATGGGTAGAAGTTGATCACACTTTCAGAAATAGGATGAATAAACTCTGGAAACCCAATCTAAAGCATGGTGACTGTAGTTGATAATACTCTTTTATATACTTGATATTTGCTAAGAGTAAGTATTAAGTATTCTCAACACACACACACAAAAGGGCAGTTATGTGAGGTGATGAATATGCAAATTAGCCTGATTGTAGTAATCATTTCACAATGTATATGTATATCAAAACATCATAGCATATACCTTAAATATATACAATTTTTATCCATCAATGATACTTCAATGATGCTAGAAAAATAAATAAATAAAAATGAACAGTGTGGCATACATTCTTGTCTGTTAAGGCAGTGTTTTTATTCACCTTCCTCTAACTATAACACTAAAATCATCAAAGTAGTATCAAGGAAAATGTTCTTCATCATTTTGTCCGTGAAGAAACAAGAAAATACTTTAATCTTGCCTTTTAAAAAAATGGGTCAGGTCATTTATTCTAGAAACAAATACTGTCCTGCCTGCAAAGATCATTTCTTCCCATCTGCCAAAAAGCAATATTTGTGATATGTACAAATTTCTTGTAAAGATATGTAGTGTCCTTGTAAAATCCACTGTCTCTCCCCAAAAATAAACATACATATTTTGTGTTTTTATAAAAATTGCAGGTAACCCATAGTTGAGAACATTCAACCAGAATTTCTGCTAGGTTTGTAGGAGGTTCATGTTCTTCATAGAGGTGCTATTACTTGATAGATGGTTTCTTTTAAGGTAGAAATACCAGTGAGAATGCTTCTGCCTCAGTTACTGCTAAGGGTTCATTTCTGAATTTCTAAAAACTGCCCAAGGGTCAAGGGGGAAGGTTTTTGTTTTGTTTTGTTTTGTTTTAACTATTTATGTATGTATGTATCTGAAAGTCAGAGTGACAGAGAGGGAGAGACAGAGAGAGATCTTCCATTTGCTGCTACAATTCCCAAATGGCCACAACAGCCAGGTCTGGGTAAGGCCAAAGCCAGGAGTCAGGAGTTCCATCTGGGTCTCCCACAAGATAGCAGGGATCCAAGCATTTGGGCCATCTTCTGCTGCCTTCCAAGGCATGTTATCAGGAAGTTGGATCAGAAGCAAGGGAGCCAGGACTCAAACTGGCATTCCAATATGGGATGCCAGGGTCACAAGCAGGAGCTTAACCTGATGCACCACATAGAGGGGTGGATGTGGGGGTGGGGGGGTTGGCTCTTGCTTATACGGAGTTAGATTATTTCTGTGGCAAACATACTATTTGCTCAGCAAGTCAGATCATCTTGCCTTCCCCCAGGAGAATCTTCATTATATTAAATTACCACTTGGGAGGCCTGCATCCCATACCAGAATGCCTGGGGTTCCATTCTCTGCTGTGTCACCTCTGATTCCGCTTTGCAGTAATTCCCATCCTGAGAGGCTGCAGGTAACTCAAGTGCTTGGATCCCTGCCACCCATGTGGGAGACCAAGATTGAATTCCAGGTTTCTGGCCTCACGCCCAGCCCCGGATGCATGGGCATTAGAAGAGTGAAGCAATAGATGGAAGATATCTCTCCATCTATCTCCGTCTCCATATACCTCAGCCTTTCAATTGATGTGAAAATAAATAAATGATTTTAAAAGGGTAAGTATGTATTTTGTCAGTGTTTTCCACAAAATGTTTTAAAATCTGTTTTTTCAATTAAGGAGTGTCCAAAGGTGTCCAGTATTTTCAAATAGGCTTTCCTCAAACGCTGTGTGCTAAGATCTCTTTCAATGGGAGGTCTTAGTTTATTTTGAGAAACCTTAAGTAGAGATCATTCATTCTGCAAATATTCACTGAGTAGCAATTATATGCAAGGCCTACGGTGGTGAAAACAGCCATGCCCATTTTCATAAAGCTCACACATCCACTAATAAGACTTTTTATAATCCAGGATTATTAAGTTGAACAACATGACATTGGAATTTTTGTAGGTTAATGCCAATTTTGTGTAGATCATCCGAAGGTAAACTGATGGAGAAAAACTGGTCAATCCCATGTAATCCAAAAGAAATGAATGATTACTTTTAGATAGGGTTATAAGGTGACGAAGAAGAGAAAATAGGGAAATTGCTGCCTTTTTGTGACTCATTTGTTTGTTTTCATTGTAGTCATCATGAAAATTCATTGCTGGCCAATCCAAATTAGGTAAATACTTCATTGTACTTGAAGAAGAAGAACCATAAAAATAGGAGGTATGATAGATAAAGGGGACACTGGCCTGGAGTCACTCATGATCTGTACCTGTAAGGCATTGCGAGGTACTGCTTGTCTCCAGTTACAGCCCTTATTACCTGAGATACAGGGTAGCATGCTCTGCACTCTGCAAGCCAGAGGATCTTTGTCAGGGGTGCACACATCTCCCAGAATGTTAAATAAAACTCTTGTGTATTTAGATATCATTATGGTTTGAATGTGCCCATCCAAAATTCATATGGAAGTGTAATCCTCATTACGGTGGTTTTAAGAGGTGAGACTCTGTAGTTGATTAGGCCATGACAGTTCTGCCCTTGTGAATGGATTAGCACCTTATAAAACAGCTTGAAAGAGTTTACTCTTTCTGTTCCTTTTGCCATGTGAGGACATAGCATTTTTCCTCACCCCCTTACCCCCAGCCCCCTTATAAAAGGACACAGGTACCATCTTGGAAGCAGAGACAGGCCCTCATCTGACAACAAATGATCTTTGACTTCCTAATCTCCAAAACAATGAGAAATAAATTTCTGTTCTTTATAAATTACCCAGTTGTAGGTATTTTGTTATAGCAGCACAACGTAAGACAGAGATGTTATATCCATTTTGCTGGATGCTGGAGGACAGGAAAAGAGAGTTTACAATGATCGTCAGATTCTCCAAAGGTCTGGGACTCAGAATCAGTTAAGTACTGCAGAGGTGTGTGCACACATACCATTGTGAGTGCAAATAAGTGTGCTTAAAGAGAGATGGTGATACATGTCAGAGAGTCAAGAGAAGTAAAGAAGTAATCTTCAGTGGGAGGCATCAGTGAAAGGTTTGGAAGGGATATTTATTTAGCATGCAAACTTGGGAGATTTTCGATAATGCATTTAGTCAGGAGTAATGAAGCCTAGTATCATGGCCATGTTGAGGGGATGAAGAAAATGGTGGGCAGAGACAGGGACAAGAGCTGCCGAGGTGAGACTGTGGAGCCTTGGCAATTGAGTAACTGAGAGGACAAAGGAGAAGGGGGATTTGAAGCTGATGCTAAACTTTTAAGCCTAGGTGAATGGGAGGATCAATTTTCCACTTACAGAAATCTTGAAGTGTCAAACATTTCATGACAAAAACTGTGCTTCTGTTGTCATCCCCTTTTCTAAAAACACTGGATTGACACTTTAGCTTTTAACTCTTTATAATGAAAAATTTGAAATACATACAACAGTGGAGAGAATAATTTATTAAACCTCCTTGTTCCTATCACCTAGCTTCAACAATTATCAATATCAAAAACCTTTTTCCTGGTTTAAGAACAACACAGCCTATACTTAAAATTTTCAGATGGCTCGATTACCCGTGGGTAAGTTTTGTTCTGTGAATTCCCTAAGAGCGTACGGAAAATTCTATGTGTCAGTGTGCACCTTTAACTATTCACGGAAAAAAGATCCATAGTTTCTGATAGGTTCTATGTATGACCTCAACCCATATCTGCTCACCTCCTGAAAGAAATCCTGCTCCTATAAAAAGAGAAGTATTTAATATGTGACCTCTGGGAGCTTGGATGCAAGCTGAGCATTGTTCTTAATGAGTTATGCTGATGCTTCAAGGCTGGAGGATTAAGGAAATAGGACACTAAGCAGGTACATCCTAATTTGGTAATAGGGAGGTCTGGAACATGGAATGATGCTCACAGAGAATATGGCATCCATGCTGTGGTTCAACTTGTGTGGGAGTATTGGAAGCTCAGGTATGTAATGAAGTTACAGAGAGTTGGAAGAGGAAATCTAACAGGGAAATATGTGTTGACTACATACAAAATCTTCATTTATTCAGTGACCATTATGTTCCAGGCACTATGCTAGGCCCTAGAGGTACAAAAACAGTCTCTACTTTCATAAAACTTATATTCTAGTGAGAGCACAGATATTATCCATATTAACATTAAGATCATTTTTACTAAACAATTTAGACATAACCTATAGCACTGGAATCAGCAAAATATGGTAACTGTTAAAAATTTTTAAAAATGAAAGACACTAGGAATAGCATGTGCAAATGTCCAGTGATAAGAATTAGCATGAAACTATATGTACACCCTAAATCATGGCCACAATTAGCAGGCACTAAAATCTCAATGGTAGCTGGTACTCACATAATGAGGAAACTCACAGTCCATGATAACATTTGAGTGGCAAGCAGGCAGAGGACAGACCCTGCTGGGTGCTGAGAGCCAGAGTAAGGGGTGTTGTCTTCAAAACCCATGGGACAATTTAATGTTTTCAGCACAGGTTCTAGAAGGAGCTACCGTAAGTCAACATGCTTTTATCTGCATTTACAAAAATAATTTTGCTTAGAATGTGAATATAAGTTGAGTATCCTTTATCCAAAATGTTTGGGACCAGAAGTGTTTTGGATTTCAGATTCTTTTCTTAAAATGTGATATTTATGCATACATATTAATATACCTTGAAAGTGGATTCCAAGTCTAAAAGTGCAATTCATTTATGTTTAATATATACCTTATACACATGGCCTGAAGGTAATTTTATACACTATTTTTAGTGTGCTGGTATTTTGACCACAGCCAGTCACATGAAATCAGGTGTGGGATTTCCCACTGGTGGTATCATGGTAGTGTTGGGGTAAGCAATGAAGAAAGGCAGCCTTGGTTCCTTGTCTCATGTGAAGGAAGACCTTCCACATGCACAAAGCAGTGAACAAAGCAAGATAATTGTTTAAGTCAAAAACTTCCTACCGCAGCAGCCAGGAGAGGGGCTCCAAGAGAGGCAGACTTGAGAAACTGATGGTTGAGTCTTTTAAACACAATTTTGGTAGAAAAAAAAAATACCAGCAGCTAACAAGCAGCCAGAGGGTGGGGATAAAACCCGTGAAAAGGCTGGATTTGCAATCTTGCCTATCCTGTCTAGCTGGCTCATTATAAGACAGAAAGCCATCCGAAAGTTGGGATCCATGACTTTTGGCTCTCACATAAACTGAAAACTCAGAAGGATGGAATCACTACTTCCTTGCTATCCTCATGATAAAACTGGAAACTCCAAAGGAGTGGGATCAGCAGTTTTGTCTTGCTAAAGGCAACTTTTGGGGAGAAGCAAGCATTTTGCACCATCTTAAAAAGATTTCCCCTTTTCCTCATTCTGTCCAGGACCAATCTAACTGCCTATTACCCCATCTGCCTCCTCACATAGCACACACAAAAAAATTTCATATTGAGAACATTTCATACTAGAAATGCTCAACCTGTATCAGATTTGGAGAGTGGACACATGTCCATGTGAAGTGACCAGTTAGATAGCTTTTATAGTTCAGAGGAGAAATAGCAGGTTATGTTAGGGTAGGGGTGAGGAAAGTGGGCAGAACTGGATGCTGTGGAGTACCTTAGTGTACTAGACAATTTAGACATAATCTATAGCACTGGCATGTTTGAGCCTCATGCATGCCTATCTTCAAATGTTGCCACTTATATGTTAGTGTCTTGGTAGCTCGGCTATTCAAGTTGGGGTTAAAACTCTGAGCTATGATGAAAGCCGCATATAACCAAGTCATGCCTGGAGTACACACTTACGCTCTGGTTCTATACACAGGATAATCACCACTGATTAATTCTGTAAAAACAGTCTAATCAGATACACCTATCTTTTCTTACCCACAGTCAATCAGCACAACTTATTGACTGTACACTGGGCAGAAAACAAAAGTATCCCATGAAAATGGTCTCAAGTACACAAAGAAATAAGCAGCACCTCTATACGTATGATGCATTCAATGAATAAATTCTAAGTATTGCATAGACACTATTGAACCTAGCACGTGGCACTGCAAAGTTGCCAAGGGCAATTCACAGCCTGGGTATGCTGAAGAATCTGAGTTTGATAGGGGAAACTATTGGAATGGGAACGTGGGGAAAGTCAATTGTCTTAGGTGTAAGTAAAAGAACCTTAATGATTCTCTCTCTTAAATTGAAAAAGTAGCACAGATGTTGATTTCTTTCATGATTCATCTCTGCAGTGGTGTTTTTCTCTCTCTTTTAGGATCTGTAAAAGAGTACCATGAATAAAAGGCAGTAGCCCTTCAAAAGGAGGCAAGCTGAATAAGAGAATCCAAAGATGCGATGCGATGCGATGCTATAAGGATCTTTTGGTTTTGTAGGAGGTATGTGCACAATCTATCTCATGAGCCGCAGTTTACGGCAGCCTCCTGACTGGTCTGCTTGACCTTGCTCCGCCAACCTGCCCGAATCACTGGCCCCTTGAATGGGCTGCTGACAGTGCCCTGCTTACATCACAGCTCACCACCTGGTTGCCTGTCGTGCATCTCCATTCTTTTTGAAAAATAAAACAAAATGAAAACAACCTACCAGATTTAAATTAGTTTGTTGTGTGAAAAGCAGAAAGAGCTCTTCTATCTGCTGCTTCATTCCCTAAATGCCCAAAACAGCTGGGGCTGCACCAGACCAAAGCCAGGAGCAGTTCTCCAACATGGGTAGCAGGTACTCAAACATTTGAGTCGTCACTTGCTGCCTCTCCCAATGTGTTT
The DNA here is from genome assembly GCF_051225735.1 of Oryctolagus cuniculus. Lineage (NCBI taxonomy): Eukaryota > Metazoa > Chordata > Mammalia > Lagomorpha > Leporidae > Oryctolagus > Oryctolagus cuniculus. The sequence continues at coordinate 94,689,212 of NC_142888.1, forward strand.
TAGCAGGAAGCTGGAATCAGAAACAGAATCCGGCCGGCGCCGCAGCTCAATAGGCTAATCCTCCGCCTTGCGGCACCGGCACACCAGGTTCTAGTCCCAGTCGGGGCGCCAGATTCTGTCCCGGTTGGCCCGGGAGGGCAGTGGAGGATGGCCCAGGTCCTTGGGCCCTGCACCCCATGGGAGACCAGGAGAAGCACCTGGCTCCTGCCTTCGGATCAGCACGATGCGCCGGCCGCAGCGCACTGGCCACACCGGCCATTGGAGGGTGAACCAACGGCAAAGGAAGACCTTTCTCTCTGTCTCTCTCACTGTCCACTCTGCCTGTCAAAAACAAACAAACAAACAAACAAAACAAAACAACAACAACAACAAAAAGCAGAATCACGATTTGAACACAGGCACTCCAATATGGGTTGCAAGCATCCCAAGTGGAGCATTAGTCACTGTGTGAAATGCGCGCCACTTCCTTCTCCATTCTTACCTGGATCTAACCAGCCTCCTACTCACCATCTACCATCTTTACTTCTGCCACTTCTGGGTTCACATCAAATTACTCTCCATGGCCCAATGTCTTCCATGCTACATCACTGGAGAGCCTGAGAGCACCACTCTCAGCCAGTGGTTCTCCATCCCGTTTGTGTGTCATCACTTAGTGGCCCCCCCTTATAGAAGGAGATTTTTAGCCTGATTTGGTGTTAGACCTGCTGGGTGTGGATCCTGTGACTACGTATTTTTAGAAAGTTTCCCAGGTGTTTTGGAAACAATGAGCCAGTGTTTTGGACTCTCTAAAAACTGTTGGACTTTGTGTTCCACTTAGAGGTTTTAGGTTCCCAGCGAAGGAAAGACAGGTCAGCACCTTGCCCTTTCTGCTCCTCTCAAGAAAGTATTAACTGTTTCTCAGAGCATAATATTGAATCAGAGTAATACTATTAACCCCAATTGTTGTAGGGAATACATCAATTTCCACTCATAATAGTAAATACTATTTATTGAGCACTTAGTATGTGTTTCTCGGTATGCAAAGTGTTTTTCACAAATTTTAAAAAATGTTTATCAATTCCTTTTTTTAAAAAAAGATTTATTTATTTATTTATTTATTTGAAAAGGCGGAATTATAGAGAGAGGTAAGGAGAGACAGAGAGAGAGAGAATTCTTCCATCTTCTGGCTCACTCCTCAAATGGCTGCAATGGCCGGAGCTGGGCCAATCCGAAGCCAAGAGCTTCTTCTGGGTCTCCTATGTGAGTGCAAGGGCCCAAGTACTTGGACCATCTTCTGCGGCTTTCCCAAGTATATTATCAGGAGCTGGATCACAAGTGGAGCAGCTGGGACTCGAACTGGTGCCCATAGGATGCTGGCCCTGCAAACTGCGCTTTACCCCACTACACTACAGCACTGGCCCCAACACAATTTTTAAATTTAATATTTAGCCATCTCATGAGAATTTACAGTGATTTACAGTAATCCAATGAGAAAAGTGACACTTGGAGAAGTTAAACAACTTGCCCAAGAGAAAGTGTTGGATTTAAATCCAAGTCTGGCAGGTGGCAAAATGCGTGCTCTTAGCTACATGGTCAGCATCTCACAGTAAACAAGTGGCAGGGCTGAGAGCCAAGCAAAGGTCTCCCCTCTCTGCTGGATTCTTTGGAGCTCACTATAAAGTGCTCCATTGTGCTGGCCAGACACCCTGCTGGGATCCTGGATGGGATTTGGGCTGATGAGACCTGTACCAGCTGCCCACAAAGAAAGATTTGATCTCGCTGGTGAGTCTCATGAAAATGGCTGTAATAACAAATCCAAGGCAAAATCATGTGTTTTGTATACTCTGGCTGTTTTTAGGTTCTTTCTGAAGTACAATTCCAACTAAAGTCTGAGCCACTTCCACTATTCTGCTGCGATGCTGTTACTTACTGTGAAAGCCACAGCAGACCTGAGGTTGCCAGTGCTGCAGGTGACTCTGCTCGCAGCCGCCTTGACACCATTGTCTTCCTGACCGCTGTAACTCCGCAGTCTCCTCCCCCTCTGTAGGCAGCATTCTCTGTTCACTAGCCCAGCCAGATACTTTTGTTCAGCTCCAGAAGGGGCGGAATAAACACAAAGAGGTACCCTCAACTTCATGGTTGTTAAACTACTGTAATCATGACAAAGTGCTCTGCTACTCACAAGAAGTTTATGTGTTTGTGGCTGAGTTCTAAGAAGTGGACTAGAAACAAAGGGATTTTGTGACAGATGGGATTCCTGTTGAGTTATTAACATTTGTATTGCAGGTTCTATTTCTACTACATTCCCAAGGGACAAATAACACACTAGCTTTGCTCCTACTATTCAAAAGGAAGCTATAAGGTGATGTGGTTTAAGGGCTGCTCGTTATAAAAGTCCTACTGGGATGCAATACACTATTAATTGTTCTAAGATTCCCCAGCATTAAAATGAAAACCTGCTAATGTTCTTATTTTCAAATACAAAACTACATTTTAGAGATAATCTGTATATGATGTTTGCACAAAGTACAAGTAACATCTGGCTTGTGTATTTCCTTTCTCACTGTGCATATACTGTATTTCATTTTAAATTGTGTTACACTGTATAATTATCCTGATAAAGCACATAATGAATACTTACAAGTCAACAGAAAGGACTTACCCATTTCTGATTATCTGTGGAAATCAGATTATGGCTTGGTGCTTCCTGAACAATCACATGGTAGTATAAGTGGTAAAGCTGCAAGACAGAGGATGTAGGTTGTTCAGCCCAAAGGGCCCTTCAGCCCAGTGGGCCATTCAGTCATGGACTGGCCCCATGCAAAGATTAGCAGCCTCTCTTTTGCCCCCTTCGGAAGTGCCTCCTTGATCCAGTTTGCATGAGTAGAGATACTGAAATGGTTTGACATTGGCAAAGTATCTGTCAGCTGTCCAAAGTGACAAACAAGGCATCAGTGAGTTTTCTTTGTCACTTCTAGAGACACAAAAGTGGGAAGGACGATTTTGTAGTTAATCTTTTGGGAAGATCCACATGCAGAGGTTGACACAGTCCAAGCTGCTTCTATGCACAGGGAGGTAATGGGAAAGTTGTGACTTTGTACATACTTACCCCTCTCTAGAAACACGGGCATCTGCTTGCCCTCTTCCTGCCCTCTCTGTGTACAGAGAGACATCATCCTTGCAAATCCAGTCAAGCTTCAAATAAAAAGTCTTAGAAGGGCAGCACCCAGGAAACTTGCCTTTTATTTTGTCCAAAAACTGAAAAACAATTGTCCCAAAGAAGTTTTTCTGTTCGTCTCAAGAGTTAACTGAGATTCATCTCATGACCATGCTACCTACCCTACCAAAAGATTTTGTTTGTTTTTTTTTTTTTTTTTTTGGTTTTTGCACCCCGAGCACAGTAGTACTCTCACAAGAAAATAGGTGCTTAGAATTTATGTGGAAGAACTCACCCACTGAACTTGACTACAGGCTAAATCCAAAATTCTGACAACCTCTGTTAAGGAAGACAGTAGCTCTCAGCATATTATTTAACTTGAAAAATTCCTATTTTGACACCTGGGGCTATTTATTATTATCATTATCATTATTATTCAGAGTCATTCCAGGAACCCGGGACTTTAGAGGTAGAAATGATCTCAACATAATGACCGCAGAATAACGTTTAAAGGTTAGTTTCTATACCAAGTATATGCTATCAACAGGTCATTCCAGCCTCCTGGTACAAGAAGGACTACCTGTACCCACAGTGAACTGTACTTAAAATACTGTCGTCCTCAAGTGAGTCAGTATTTCCTGGAAGCTCTTGCCTAATTAGTTCTTTTAACTTGCTCTTTCTGAACAGAATACATGACACTAGCACCAAAAGATTGACATTTTATTAGCGAGTATCCATCAGCACAGGTTCCATTAGCAGAAGTCCATGGCAATTAGTTTCTATTGTGGTTCGCCCAGTGATCGGTCCAACACCAATTCCTACATCGTCTGTTGGAAATTTCTGACAGGAGAGAATGAATCCGGCAAGGTGAACACTTTCAGCATGTCTTTGGACAGAAACATACCTCTTGTGTCGTGGTTTCCTCCTTTCTTTCTCCCCAGGTTGGAACACAGCTTGTTTTGAAAGTGGAATGTAGAAAAAAAAAAAATCAGTGACTAGGTTTGAAGAAACGGTTATTAGAACACTGCACGCATTCAACAAGATAGAGTGTTAGTCAAAGCAAAATATTACATTATCAGTGGCAGTGGAATTTGCTCGCGATGCTGAGTTCATCCACGTTTCTTGCCCCCAACTCGTTTTCCTGCCACCTCCCCTATTTTTTTTTCCCTTCTGCTGGCTCCTTGGAGCTGCAGTAAATCATGTTGTGAAATAAGATGAGTCTGAATAGCAGAAGCATTAAGATTTCACATTCTGCAGCATAACAATGAACTGCCTTATGTTAGAATTCAAGCTTGTTAGTAAGGCTCACAAATATTATCATCTCCTGTTGTGGCAATTCTACTATACCCATCCAGGAAAGTGGCGTCTACTACCAGAGCCAATATCCACCATGCCTTGTGAGCTGCAGATGGGGTCTCTCTGCCTCAGTTCTGCGTTCTGCACTGCACGACATCCGATCCACGGTTGGAAGCAAGTGTGTCAGCGTCTGTGATAGATCGTATGGCGGCATCATGTTAAGCCCATGATGGGAAAGGTAGTTTCTTTTGGAGAGCATGGCTGCTCCAAAAAAGAAGGTGAGTGCCCGGGCACAAGCGTGCAGGGCCTGTTGAGTGTGTCAGAGGGCAATAATGCAATGTCCAGATGAGGGAGGCAGGCAGGCAGGAAACACTTCCAGCTAATCATGACTCTATGCAATAATCTGCTTATTTAGTAGCTTGCAGAATGGCTGCTCCCCTCCCTGTCTTATGCTCCAATTCAGCCTTGGGAGTGTGGAAAGAGTGGCGTGGGAGTGTGCATGGTAAACTTGGGGGGTAGGAAGGACTGAGAATATGGAAAATTCTTTCTGCGACCGCCAAACAAAGCAATTGCTGTCTTTGAGTGCCATCAATCTCTCCCTCCGGCCTCTCCCCTCTATCTTGAGGGGTTTACAGCCTTTGAAAAAGCCAAGCAACAAACCTAATAGCCTTCTTCTTAACAAACAGGGAGGAAGGAGCAAGCCAGTGAGAAATTCTTCAGGGGATAAACTGGCCGTGCTTGGAGTGAAATGGGAAACAATTTTTGTTTCTTTTTCTAATATTTAAGTTCCTAAAACAAAGTGGATCTGTGATTTCAGTATATAGAAAAGGTTAATGCTAATCAGGTAGTTTTTTTTTTTTCAATTGATTATCAGAATTCAACTCTAAATCTCTAAAAGCCTGAAATTTACAGGGCTAATTGCCATGCCTCTTTAGGAGATAGATGAAGAAAAATTTGACAGAGAGATCAGAGGAGAGATAGTATGCTGATGAGAAACAGGTTCACATCTTTCTAACTCATAAATAATTTTCTAATTGGGATTTTGACAGGGAAAGTGAACCTCTATAGGGCCCTAGAATGGAAATAGATAGTTTGATTTCTAATCCTGGACTATGACCTGAAATGCATATTGACTGTGGATTCCTTCTCTCGGAGACTTGAAACCTAAGGTCACATAGGAATAAAAGCAAACATATGGGAGAAAGAAGAACAGGATTTCAGGACTGACTTTCTCTTAGTTAATGAGAGACACAGATTCTGTATTTAAAATGCGCTCAGGTCTCTTTTCTTCTTGTATTGCCCTAGGATTCACTCTCCCAAGAGAAGGAATTTTCTGTCAACATAAATTCCATGTCCGAGTCAATACAAAATCTTTCCCTGTAGTCCATTCACCCTCCTTGATACAATCCTGTTTTTCTCCTCCCTTCTGAGCCACATTCCTCAAAGGAGTGGTCTGGTATGGATTCTCTGTCTTCATTTGCCCGTCTCACAGTTACTCCTTGACCCGCTACATTCTGGTTTTCCTTCCAACCCCTAGGACCCCTGCTCACCACCAGTACCACAATGTGTCCTAAACATTGTAGCTGGTGTCTGCATGTAATAAAATCCGAACCTTGTTCTCTCTTGTCTCACCTCCCATCAGCACTTGCCATTTGACTTTCCTCCTACAAATTTTCTCTTCTGTTGGTTTCTGTTACATTGCCCTCTACTAATTTTACTCCTGTTTATCCAATCACTCCTCCTAAGACTGTCAGCAAACTTCACCGACTATTCCAGTCGTGAAAGGCAGGCATTCCTGAAAGCCCTTGGTTTTTTGGGTATTTTTTTTTACCCTACATGCTCCTCTTGGGCTAGCTCACATACTCAAATGGCCACAAAAATACAGCTTCATCTCTGACCTCTCTTTTCTGCTTCAGTCCCCTGCTATATCACTGTCTGACTGGCGCCTCCACTGGGATGTTTTGATGATACCTCAAAGTTAAAACTCTAATATTGAAGTCATCTTGCTCTCCAAACCTGCTATTTGTCTGGTATTCCTTACTCTAATAAGAGACAATGTTACAGGTAAAATGGTTCTTTGTCTCACGTGAAAGAATTTCTACTTGGAAAAGGCAGAGAGACAAGCAAGATTTTTTAAAGTCAGAAACCTCCTGTTTTGGCAACCAGGAGTGGTAAGAAAATGGCACAGTTTTATCTATGGCACGATCTACACCCTGACGCCATCCTAGGCTCTAGCCGCCGCCGCCATTGCTGGAAGCCAGGTGGCCACATGCCCCAACCACCAGTGTCAAGCTCCACCCCCATCCTAATGGGATTCACTACTCCTTCTTCCCTGCCTGCCCCCTGGCAAAGTTTTAAAAGGACCTGTTCCTGAACTCGTGGCTCTCTTCTCCTCTCTCTCTGCTCTCTACTCTCTCTTGGCTCTTCTCTCCTGCTCTCTTCTCTTCTGCTCGCTCTCTCTTCTCTCATCTCTCTCTTCCCTCTGCTCTCTCTTCTCTTTGCTCTCTCTCTTCTCTCCTCGCTAGCTCCTCTCTGTCTCTCTCTTATACTATCCTTCTCTCTCTTTTGCCCTCTTCGCCCCTTCCCTCCAGTCTGCTGGGTTTTCCCCAATAAACCCTTTCCCTTACTCCGGTGTTTGGTGTGTTTTGTGATGGCCTAACACGGAGGGAGCCTCCAAGAGAGGCAGTCCGAGGAACTGTGAGGGTCTGTGTCATTAAAGCACACTTTTAGGGAAAAGAAAGAGAGAGAGAGAGGGTGGAAGGAAGGAAGGAAGGAAGGCAAAACTCATCAAAAGGCTGATATTGTAATCTTCTTTGTCCTGTCTAGCTTGCTCATAAGACCAAAAAAGAAAAATCAGAAGGGTCGGATCTGTAACTTTTTTCTGTTTTCATAGTAAACTGAGAACTCAGAATGGTGTAACCACTACTTCCTTGTTATCTCATGATAAAACTAGAAACTCCAAAGAAGTGGGATAGGTACTTTCATCTTGTTAAAGATAATTTTTGGGGAGAAACAAACATTTTGCACCCTGTTAAAAGAACTCCCCTTTCCTTCATTCCAAAGGGGACAAACCTATTTATTAACCCATCTGACACAACATCACCACTGTCCTCCAAGTATATTACCCAAACCAAAAACTTGATGCCATCCTTGGTTCTGTTTTCTTCTTGTCATCCTATGTTTAATTTAATTCCACGTCTTAAATCCAGCCTGTTTGCTCTATCCCTATGCCACTATCCTAGCTCAAGCTACCACCATTTGCAGATTGTCCTACTACTGCAACACTCTTAATTGTTCTTCCCTCTCCTGTCCTTGTCCTTTCCCACTGGTTCTGCTACACTGTAGTCAGTGTCCTTTCTCAAATGCAACCCTGAGCAAGTGGCTCCATTTGTATCCTGCACATGGCTTCCGGTTATCTCATGAGAAATTCTTGAGTTTTTGGACTGAATCACAAGAATCTACATCTTCTCAATGGAGATTTTCATACCTAGTCAATCTCTCTCTAGCCACATTTCCCTTCATACTCTACATTCCAATTATGCTTAAGGTTTTTTTTTTTTCCAGTTAAGCAAAAGTTGCCAGGTTTTCTTTTCCTCCCAGACTTCCATACCTGCCATCTTCTGTGAAAAATCTCTACTTTTACTTCACTCCATTTCCTCCTAGCAAATACCTTGAAGTTTAATCTTAGGTGTCACTTTCTCAGAGAAGCTGTGGAGTTCAACTGCAAATGTGCCCTTCCTTGTATAACACTTACACTTTTATGTCATTACTTGTCTGTTCTTCTCTTAATCTGTAATCTCTGTGAGGTAAGGAAATTCATGTTTCATTCACCACTTTATCCCCAGTACTTAGCATGAGTATTCAGGAAACATTTGTTGAGCAATTGATTGATGAATGGGAAAAGTATTATGGGAAGGGACATAGGGGAGAACTACTTATCTGAGGGGAATACAAAAAGTATGGAATAATGGAATGAAAAGACAAGCTTATTTTGATGCAAAAAAAGCTTTTGAATGTAATACATACTTTTTCAACATTTTCCATGAATTTTTTGAAGAACCCCTTCATATATATATTCTTTTATCTTGGAAGAAGGGTTAATAACCAATGATAAATACCAGAAGTTACTCAAGGAGTGGGCATTTGGCCCAGCATTTAAGATGCTGCTTAGGATGCCTGCATTCCATATTGGAGTGCCTGGCTTTGGGTTTTGACTGAGCTTCTAATTCCTTCCTCTTGCTACTGTGCCCCCTGGGAGGCAGCAAATACTTGGTTTCCTGCCACCCACAAAGAATGGGCTCCTTGCTCCTGGCTTCTGCCTGGCCCACCCTTGGCTACTGTAGGCATTTGAGGAGAAAATCAGCAGATCAGAGATCTGGATTCTTTCTCTCTCTCTCTTTCTCTCTCTGCCTTCCAAATGAATAAAATAAGTAATTTCTTTTTAAGTTTCTCAAGTACTTCACAGTCTTCTCTAGGGAAAATGCCTTTAATACTTAGAGAATTATCAACCTGAAGGAGTAAGTCTGCTTTGGATGGAGGATACAAAATAACCATGATAATGGGTAATGCAGGCTACCTAAGGACGTTTGAAAATGCTATCACTATACAGTAGAAAGGCTCTCCTCCGGAATCAAAGGCAGTAGAACAATGTACGTGGGAGAAGTAGATCATGGATCCGGGAATAAAGGCAACAGAGAGTGCCTCAGTACAAAGGTGAGGTCCCAGTTACCACAGCAGTAGAAAAAATAATCATAAGTTCAATAATCATCAAAGCAGAAGTGCAGGGGCTAATGTCTTTGCAGTAGAAACTGGAAGCCACTAGGAGTCTTTGGGAAAAGGCTGCTACTTTTTGGAACTGCTTGTAATTCCTCCGGAATGAAAAATTTGTTTTGTGACAGGGAAACAGTAGGAGATTCTTTGTAGTTAGGAATCTGCCTAGGGCATTCTTAGTTCCATTCCCCATACACAGATAGAGTGAGCACTGCTGCTGTGTCAAGGGAGAGAGGAAGATGGGCAAGCCTTCCTTTGCTGCCCGCTCTTTTGCCCACTGAGCTACCAAGTGTATACCAGCTGTCACCCACTCCGTTCCCAACCTAGGCTTTTGTCCATAGCTACTGCAAGATTTTCAAGGAGAAATCACCCAGTCCCCTTCCCCAGATACAGTGATTCCTCATCTGTTGCTTACTTTCTAAACTACAAATAGGAAAGAAAAGAGGATAAAAACTTTCAGGTTGCAAAATAGCTGCTGAAAATGGTAAAGATACAGAAGAGAAATCAAACTTGGCACCTACATGTTTCTGACTGAGCAACATACTTTCCCTTTATCTGAAGATATTTGATTTTGGAGCAACAAAGTTCTAGAGAATTCAAAACAGCATATTGAGCATGTGTCATGCCATATTGTCTTCTGTACCTTTACAAAGACATGCTGAGCTGTGTTCCTTTGAATGTTCACACATGTGGTTATTTGAATGTATGATTCAAAAGGAAGAGGAAAAAGGAACAGGAGGGAAAAGACCTTGAGGTGATATTAAGCACCACGAAGCAAAATTGATCTCTCTCTAACGTGTTTCTTCCAGGAAGCTGGCGTGTTCAACAACATTGCCCAGAGCAGAAGCCAAATCACCTACACTTAACAGTTGGGCTCATCAGCTGCAAAGGGCTTTCCAAAAGTTTCATAATAACCAGAAAATGAATTGGAATAATAACAAAAATTGGGGGGGGGCACATGATAGTCCTGGAGAATTGCAATGGCAGCTATTTGAGATTCTACTTTTAGACTGAGTTCAGGAAAAGGGCTGCCTTACTTCTCAATACTGTATTATGATTCTACTCTTAATTATTAAATATATTAATGATGCATCTGCCTACTTTTAGAATTATAATCAATATTTCCCCCTGAAAACAGCCATTTATAAGTAGCAAATGTCATCAAGAATGAGCAAATGTGGTGTTCATTTCCTATGCTTTCAGATTCCCCATAGCCATGAGCTAGTCTTCTGAGAAAGTGTATGTCTATTAGGTGTTTTGTTTCACCATGATCCCGTGTTTAAACAATAGTTAAAATCCTACGGTAAGGGTGATTGCAACTATTTTTATAATCTGAATTTCTATCTCCCTATTTGTTCCTTTTTCACTTTCTCTGTCTTCCCAGAATCTCTCTATGTCAGCTGTAGGGGTGTGTGTGTGTGTGTGTGTGTGTGTGTGTGTGCGTGCCTTCATTCTCTCCCATCTTTCTTCCCTTTATATATGTCTCTTTATGTCTTATTCTGAAACTCTCTTTTAATTTTAAATTTTCAAATTTATTTTTTTATTTTAGAAAGAAAGAGAGAGAGAGATCTCCCATCTGCCAGTTTATTCTCCAATTACCTGCAATAGCTGAAGTTAAGACTAGGGCAAAGTCAGGAGCTGGGAACTCAATCTAGGTCCCCCATGCCATGTGGGTAGCAGGGACCTATCTATTTGAGCCATCACCTGCTGCTTCCTGTTGTGTGCATTATCAGAAAGCTGGAATCAGAAGCAGAGCCAGGACTCAAATCCAGGAACTATGATATGATATGATATGATATATGATATGATATGATATGGGATGCAGGCTTCCCAAGAGACATCTTAACCATTAGACCAAACACCCACCCTTCTATTAGTTTTAGAGCCTTCAACCCTTTCAGTCTTCTCTTGGCTCTGGTAGTCTTTTGTGTGCTAGCGTCTATGTATCTATCTTTTTCTGTCTTTTTTGTTGGCAAATTTATACCCACCCTTCAAGGACTTAAGGGTAATCACCTTCTCTGAAAATCTTTCCTTGACCCTGTCTCCTACTCTTTCCTGACCCTATACTCTTTTTAATTGCCTTTCCTGTAGCCCCTTCACATTGGCCTATAATCTGCAGTGAGAAGGAATAGTGTGGCTAACCAGGTCTGCTCTCACAGTCACACATAACATGTATTATGATTTAAGAGGCCTGGAAGAAATCCCTGATTAAAATGACCTCTACTAAAGAACTTTAATTCTCATAATTTTACTGCTGGAGCTTATGCACATTGCTACTAAGATTGGAATGGCCCTGGACAGTGGTTCTAAACCAATGGCACATGCATTGGCATAATAGTTTCTCAGGTAACCTGTTGGGTAAAGGAGTATACCTTGCCCTGGACATACCAATATCCTGCTCCCTCACTGTGCACTTACATGTGAAAATGACGAGCCTTAGACTTGGCTATGCATCTGAGTCCCTCTGGAAGTTTGTTAAAGATACAAATACCTTAGATCCTACCTCAGAATCAAACTTGGGGAGGGACTTCTGGCTGTTTGTATTTCTAACAAGCTCCCCAGGGCATCATGATGCTCAGTAAAGGCTGAAGATCAATCATTAGAGCATTTCTGTGGTTAAGCATTGATTACCTCCTGGACCTCATTTAAAGTAAAAGAAGAGCATCATAGTATGTTCTAGAAGAGCACCGTAATAAGAAACTAATGCCTTGGTATAAATGAGTTGACGATCAGGGTTCTTAAACACATAAAATACAGCAAGAAGCATGTGTTTAGCACACACTGTATACTCGGCACCATGGTCCCAAATTGCTTGATTGTTAGGCAAAACCCTGTATTCTCATGGCTTTGTGAGTAATCTTCCTTCTACTATAGCAAAACTCCAGAATTCTGCTCCCACCCTCACTTTCTTCCATCCCACAGATACAGTTGCCAGGTAAAATATTGGATGCCTATTAAGTCTGAATTTCAGATAAAGAGTAGGCAATGTTGATAGAATAACTGTATCTTAAACACTACATGGGATATATTAAAAACTTTTCCTTATTTATCTGAAATGGAAATCTGTGTGCTCTGCATTTTTATATCTTAAATTGGGTGATCTTCTTCATGAGAGGAGTAGTGAATGATCTGAGCATATTCACGATCTGTGTTCTGCAATTGGATAGACATCATGGGCAAGCGTGTCTGCTCTGAAGACCTGAGCTCTCCCAAGTGAGTCATCAGAAAGGCCAGAGGTATACAGGAGAGAACTAATTAACCATTTGGCTGCATCTCAGAATTATTCTCTTGAATCCAATGTTACTGGTGATAAAGCTAGTATTTCCATCTGCACTTGACTTAAGCCTATATCTTCTGTTTTTGAAAGATGTATTAATTTTATTCAAAAGGCACGGTTACAGAGAGACTGAAAAAGAGACCTTCCATCTGCTGGTTTACTCCCCAAATGACTGCACCAACAAGAGCTGGACCAGGCCAAAACCAGGAGCCAGGAGCTTCATCCGGGTCTCCCACGTGGGTGGTGGGGACCCAAGGACTTGGGCCATCCTCTACTGCTTTCTCAGGTGCATTAACAGGGAGCAGGATAGGAAGTGGAGCAGCCGAGACTTGAACTGGCACCCATATGGGATGCCAACACTACAGACAGTGGCTTAACCTGCTGCGACACAGTGCCAGCCCCAAGGCTGTATCTTGCTAGCATTTCTCAGTTGGCTTTGGAATTAGATATTCATCATTTCCTCCCCCCAACAACCACAATGATTATCTTATTTACCTTAACTTCACAATACCTTTGTGAGTTAGGTGCTTTAATTCCCGTTTTAGTATTAAAAAAAATGATAAGGTCACCCAAGTAAGGAATGGGAGGAATAAAATTCAAACTTCCCAGCACATACCTTGGCTTCAGGCATTTGATTAGGATAGATATTTCCATCTGATTAAAGTGAACCTGACACCTGAATCTGTTTTTGATTTGGCTGTTAAAATATACTGGCCTTAAATCATGAGAAAAGAAAAAATCTTTTTGTACTAATGGTGCCTTTATCCACTTTGACAAAAGGAAACGTGAAGTATTGTCCTCTAACTCTCATCCAGTGCTTTATGAATGCGCAAATAATTTTTTTTAAACAACAAGAACAAGGCCACTGACCAAGATAAAAGGCAGCATGCCTAAGGGAAAAAATTCCTCTCCTCAAACATCAATTAGAGACATTTATTAGTGGTATTCGATTGACAGTTCACATTTATTTCCAAGAAAATAGAATGAATCCTCTTTAGGCTAGAATGTTTTAAAGGCTGCAGGTAGGACGTAGTGCTGCAGAGTAATTGCGAAAGACAAGTGACCTTTGGAATCTAGCATTAGTCAGTCGCAGGAAGAAAAAGAGAATATAGGCAAAAGACCTGTTCAAAACTCATCTTTAGATTTATTTGATGGCCCTTTGTTTTAAGCCACAAATATTTGCTATGTGTAAGTATTAGTTTTTTGAATAAACTAGGGAAGGTAGGAATAAGCAGTCACTTGAAAAATGATTGGATGTTGACTCTCCAGTGTGCATCTGAATACGGGTCTGCATAGCTGAGTCTGGATTTTTGAGTGTGAATCTGGTTTTGTGTGTTCAAGATGTTTCTGTATGTACCTGCTAAGCTGACCCTGTAGCTTTTGAGCTATATCTCTCCTCATCTGTTGTGTTACAAATAAAACAAAGCTACCTGATGTGGAGTCTGCTCAGCAGGAGTCACTAATGCATAGGGTCTGCAGGCTCAGCCCAGCAGTTATTAAGGTACTCCTGACCAGGGCAGAAAATATACCAGGAGCTTCAAGCACACTAATAGGTGGGAACTAAAGTTTGTGTTGTTGTCCTAGATCCATTATCTCATGTGCTGGCATGACCCTTGGACATCTGAGTGCTGCTTCCCTTCCACACCTCTCAGATTGGACCTCTCTGCTATTGATTCCTCCCTACTGAAGCCCAAAGTCAGCTTGCCTCCCTGGATATTACACATCAGTTTTTCAATTCTTGCCTTCAGAGGTAAGCCTTGTATTCTTCTCTTCTGTGGTCATTTCCCGCCTTATCATCTTGTAACTGTTCCTCATTTTATGTGCATTGAATTCCATGTTAATTCTCACCCGCTGATCATTTCTCAATATTAGGCCTGTTGATACTCATTCCAAGAGCTCCCAACCTCTCTGCTTGTGATTGTATGAATTTTAATCCTTTAAGTACATGGGATTTTTGCCTCAATTACATATCACTTACCGTATATTGCTTTAGCTCTTCTGCAAACGCACGTGACGTAAACATTCTGCCTTGAGTCGACCCTGACACGGCATTGCTGCGTGGTAACGGACTTCTTTTGGTATGCTGTGGTTTAAAGCTTAAAGTAAGAATATCTTCTTGGCTGAAATAGGTTTTTCTCCCTTCAACAAAGGTCTTTTTGTGGGGCTACTTCTTGCTTTTCCCTAGGCTTGAGGGATCCAAGGCTGAGTTTTTCTTTACCACTATATACACAGCATGAGCTTGGGCAAATTATAAAATATCTTTCTGTGGTGCCATCCACCTTCCTTTCCGGGTGATAGTAATAACCATAAAAAGAGATATGAGCACACTGGGAAGATTGCCTGCTCACTAGTATTTGCAAAGTCCTAAAGGGAACCCAAGAGGCCCTTCCAAAAACTTGAGGCCCTTGCCTGTGGAGATTTTGTTAAAGGGCTGGATCCAGTTATGGGGTAGTTGCATATGAGGCCTTAAGGTCTGTATTAGATGTTTGCTTTAAAGAATAAGCTTCTTTCTCACTCTCTGACCCTCTTGTGGCTGCTCTTGGTTGAAGCTCTCATACACCTAAGGCAGGAAGATGGTGGCCATAAGGAAGATGAAGTCATTGGAGTTGATCAACTCTAGGCTCCAACAAGGCATGCCAAGTAGAAAGCCCAATCAGGGGCACAAGCAGACCTTGAAGATGGTCAGACATGGCAAACAAACAAACAAACAAACAAACAAAAAACTAGCCAACTTCGCCCACAACTACCCAGTCTTGAGAAAATTGTAATAAAGAACTATGCAGGTTGGCAACACTGGTATCCATCACAATAGTGGCAAAAACATTGAATTGGGCACAGGGAAGGGAAAATACTATAGAGTGTATGCCCAGGCTACCAGAGATCCAAAGGATTCTGATATCATTAGAAGTGTGTCACAACAGATTGTGAAAAGTAAACTATGCAAAGTTTTCCTTTACTAATAATTAAAAGACTTTAAAATAATAATAGTTATAAAGATAAGTAATGCTGTAATGTTTCCCACCTCCAGTCTCTGAATTAAGTTCTTCCTGTGCATTTTTTCATTTAAGGCACAGCACAATCCTAAAATACAGATTTTAAGTTCAGGAGTGCAGAGACCTTGTTATGTGTATTATTTCCAATGCCTAATAAGAGCCTAGCACATAGAAGGCCCTTAATTTTCACACTGATCCTGCAAATTTGTTGAATGAATAAATGAAGCTAAATTTTATCATTAACCTCTTGTTTTACAGAAAAAGGAAAAGAGGCTCAGAGAAGTTGGGTAACTACTCCAATGTCACGCAAGTAGTAAATGGTAGAGTCAGGTCTGAGATTCAGATCCATGTCACTCCAAAACCTGCATTCTTGGCCCCGTGCTGTACTGTGCCTCTTTTCAGGAAACCCATTCCCACTAATCTGGTATTTAACAGCCTCTCGACTTCCACTAGAGAATCGTAATTGAGCTACTGACCTGAAGCTCTAGTGGAAGGCACGTGCTGGAGCACAGGCAGACTCTGTGATCCTTTATGATATAAAAAAATCATCTAATTTATGCTAAGAAACCTCTGGATTAGCATTCTTAATTGAACCTTAGGGGTTCAATCCAGTCACTTAAGGAGGTAACTAGAGTGGCAATTCCAGGCAGAATGGCAAGTCACTGAAGAACATTTCAACAGGACCTTTCACATCCCAGCGCATGAATGTCCTTGTATTCAGGGACAATATAAGGCACACTCAGTTTCTCTCTACATTTAGACATTAACGCAGTAGTGTACCAAATGAATCCTTTAGTGAGGTAGGTAAGAAATAATGCACTGTAGAAAAATATCACATGTGACAGGATAGCACGAAGGGTTCTATTTGGGGGTACAAAGGAGCGTGGTGCAAAGCCAGATCAGGCAAGGTCCCTACCCTTCATAAGCTTAAAATCTAGTTGAAGAGTTAAGGCAATTTAAGAGTGAAATCAATTCCATAATACATGAGCTGTCACAAGGCTGGCTGTGATTAACTTCCAAATGAGTAGTCCAGTCAATGAAGTCTGAGCTCAAAGGCATGAGACTTCAGCGTGGACGGCGAAGGCTTCATTGCTTAGTTGACATCTCAGAAAGTTGCTTCATGCTCCTGGTTTCTGTCCCATTATTTTCAAAGCACTTACCATTCAAATGGTGTCTTTTCTGAGCTTCAGAATATTTCTCTATTCAAAACAGGAGCCTGTTTCTGTGACAAGGCAACAGAGTAACCTCCAGCTAGTGACTTCCCCTCTCTATTTAGCTTCTCTTTCTCTATAGATGAAAATGAAAATAAAATGCAGCTGTTTGCAGATTTACATAGCAGCTTCACCTATTACAGATTCAGATTCCTCCATCCAGTTCAAAACTCACTGAATCAGAATTCCAGAAATCTGTATTTGAAAAATAAATACCTATGAATTATATATGTTTGCATTTTGAAATATTTATGCATAAAATTTGCTTCAAAATAATCCAGGGAGAAAGGCAGTTGGATGAGATATAAATGAAACAAGAGTGACCGTGGGTGGTTAATTGTGGAAGTTAGATGCTGAGCATCTGGGAGTTCTTGGGGATAGTCTCTCATTTTCTAAAAAATGTTTGAATTTTTTGGTAATAAAAAGCTTAGCAAAACTAAAGTCAAAAAAGTCTACATTTGTCAAAAGCCCCTCGGGTAATTCAGATGCAGCTGGATTGCAGACTGGCATTAGGGAGTCTTTAGACAAGATTATCTCAAAGTTTTTCCAGATAAGACATACTGTTTTTCTAAAAGAGGGATGAGACCTGAATAGGACAAATCAGGAAGTACCATTTGGGTTAGGGATATATGTTAGCTTTTCTGGGGATAACTTTAGATATAACCATCAAAAGTGGAGGCAGATACATGGGAAAAATACTTCTATTCTGCACAGAGGTAAAGCATAGAACTGGGAGTGTTGGGTGATTGATAAACAGAAATCTTTTCTCACAAGATAACTAGTAAGTGTACACCAAAGAGAGTCCTTTTGGAACAGTTAAGTAATGCCATCATTCAAACAAAGGGTGATGATGTTAATACCTTGTAGCATTATCCCCCTTTGAATCTCATTCTTTACCTATGATGTAAAGGAAAGAGACTGGAGGAGATGACTTCCAACTCTCATGTTTGGGTGGAGGGGTATGCTGGCGTGGTAGGTTTTATTGTTCTTGTTTTATGGTATGACCACAGAGTTCACTGTTGAGTCAAAGTTTCTTTCAAGCCACTTTGGTTCTGTATATTAGCTACAGAATAATTGCAATAAATTTTACAAATCCAGGCACTCTACAGTGCACAAAAATTATGCCAGGGACAGAGAATTTAATTTTTGAAAAATCAGCAACTGGGATTAGACTTCTTTGGTTAATTTAGGTTAAGTTTCCTCATTTTGGACTAATCATAGCTAGAAAGCTCTGTCTTGGGTACTATCCTAGGAAGTAAGGGAAACAGTAGCACAATGCCAGGCCTTTGGACAGAGAGGCAGATTCATCCAGAAGAGGTGCATATACTAGAAACTGGACATAGAAAACACATTTAAATGTGTCTTCAGAAACATTTGAGAAAAGCTATTTCTCTCATAAGGGTTTTGAGTGACTACATGGAGCTTTCCTTCAACTAATTCCTAGGAGTGTCATTTTTTTTTAACTTTTATTTAATGAATATAAATTTCCAAAGTACAGCTTATGGATTACAATGGCTTCCCCCCTCCCATAACTTCCCTCCCACCCGCAACCCTCCCCTTTCCCGCTCCCTCTCCCCTTCCATTCACATCAAGATTCATTTTCAATTCTCTTTATATTCAGAAGATCAGTTTAGCATATATTAAGTAAAGATTTCAACAGTTTGCACCCACATAGAAACACAAAGTGAAAAATACTGTTTGAGTACTAGTTATAGCATTAAATCACAATGTACAGCACATTAAGGACAGAGATCCTACATGAGGAGTAAGTGCACAGTGACTCCTGTTGTTGGCTTAACAAATTGACACTCTTGTTTATGGCATCAGTAATCACCCTAGGCTCTTGTCATGAGTTGCCAAGGCTATGGAAGCCTTTTGAGTTCACACCGACTCTGATCATATTTAGACAAGGTCCTAGTCAAAGTGGAAGTTCTCTCCTCCCTTCAGAGAAGGGTACCTCCTTTCTGTGATGACCTGTTCTTTCCACTGGGATCTCACTCGTGGAGATATTTCATTTAGGTTTGTTTTTTTTTTTTTTTTTTTTTTTTTTTTTTTTTTTTTTTTTTTTTTTTTGCCAGAGTGTCTTGGCTTTCCATGCCTGAAATACTCTCATGGGCTTTTCAGCTGGATCCGCATGCCCTAAGGGCTGATTCTGAGGCCAGAGTGCTGTTTAGGACATCTGCCATTCTATGAGTCTGCTGTCTATCTCGCTTCTCATGTTGGATCGTTCTCTCCCTTTTTTATTCTATCAGCTAGTATTTGCAGACACTATTCTTGTTTATGTGATCCCTTTGGTTCTTAGTCCTATCATTATGATCAGTTGTGAGCAGAAATTGTTCACTTGGACTAGTGAGATGGCATTGGTACATGCCACCTTGATGGGGTTGAATTGGAATCCCCTGGTATGTTTCTAACTCTACTGTTTGGGGCAAGTCAGCTTGAGCATGTCCCAAATTGCACATCTCTTCCCTCTCTTATTCCCACTCTTATATTTAACAGGGATCACTTTTCAGCTAAGTTTCAACACTTAAGAATAACTGTGTATTGATTACAGTATTCAACGAAAAGTATTAAGTATAACAAACAGAAATACTAAGAGGGATAACGTATTAAGTTGTTCATCAACAGTCAGGGCAAAGGCTGATCAAGTCACCGTTTCTCACAGTGTTCATTTCACTTCAACAGGTTTCCTTTTTGGCACTTGGTTAGTTGTGACCGATCAGGGAGAGCATACGATATTTGTCCCTTTGGGACTGGCTTATTTCACCCAGCATAATGTTTTCCAAATTCCTAACAGGGATCACTTTTCAGTTAAAATTTAATCACCTAAGAATAATTGTGTGTTAATTACAGAGTTCAACCAATAGTACTAGAACAACAACAACAACAAAAAAAAAACTAAAATGGATAGAGTATTACATTGTACATCAACAGTCAGGACAAGAGCTGATCAAGTCACTGTTTCTCATAGTGTCCATTTCACTTCAACAAGTTTCCCCTTTGGTGCTCAGTTAGTTGTCGCCGATCAGGGAGAACATATGATATTTGTCCCTTTGGGACTGACTTAGTTCACTCAGCATGATGTTTTCCAGATTCCTCCATCTTGTTGCAAATGACCGGGTTTCATTGTTTTTAACTGCTATAGAGTACATGTCCCATAATTTCTTTATCCAGTCTACTGTTGATGGGCATTTGGGTTGGTTCCAGGTCTTAGCTATTGTGAATTGAGCTGCAATAAACATTAAGGTGCAGACAGCTTTTTTGTTTGCCAATTTAATTTCCTTTGGGTAAATTAGGAGTGTCATTTTACCAAATACTTTATACACACCACCTGGAAATGTACCTGTCATCACACAGACTCATCACTGGTTTTTTTACTACATATAATTCAGCATTGTAGTGTTGATGTGGTTGATAGCAGCAAATATGAAGAAATAACAGCATCTGGACCATGAATTAAACTTTCAATAATTGAAGTCTAAAACTTTTCTGATAGGAAGTAAAGTGGAATTTACAAATATCATTAGACACTACTGAGGACACCTTGGATCTCATCTTTGTTCAACCTCAATTTGATCGATATTGATAGCTAGATTTCAGAAAATTTTATAAAGTTGAACCTTGTGGTAGGCACAACCAAGTTACAAAGAATAATGACATGCTCAGCATATCTCAGGTAATCGAAGTTTATTTTAAATAAACAAACTACACAGCTTTCTAATGAACTTGACCATTGTTCATCAGACAATAATAAGCTGTCTCCTCACAAGGAGTGTATTACTACTATATCCTTTACTGCTCTGCTGTTAGGTCAGTTCAGCTATTCTGTCTCTGCTTCCACTTCTCTCTCTACTGACCAGTGGGGTGGGTTTTTGAGCCTCAAATTGCAATTCTCTCTGAGTGAGGATATAATCGGCTTGACATCTTATGCCAGCCTACATCTTGGGCCAATGCTGAGCCCTATAAATACCACTTTTGAGGCCCATGTTGACCCATCATTCAATTATTCATGGCAAAGTAACTGGGTTATGTAGTAGTTCATCATCTGATTTCACTGATTACCTCATTTTTTTAAAACCTCCATGCATATTCTCAATGGATATTGGGAAAAGACAGTAGGCAATGAATAATTTTATCTAGTGGGCACTTTTCAAACATTTTCTAAATGCATTTTTAGCAAACAGGATTATTTTACATAACAGATGGTTTTATTGAGAAACTTAAAATTACATATTGAATAAAACCACAGTATCACAAAGGAAAGAAATTTCCCAATAGACTTGCTAATTATAGAGATAAATGGAGATACTCATATATAAGAGTTAACTGAGAATGGGTTAAGATTTTCTGAAAAGTATAGCACTTCGACAGTATATTCCCATTTTATATTTTCAAAATTAATTCTACTTTTGTTTGACTTTCATTCCATTTGCCAGTTAGAACTAAAAAGGAAAATTCACAACACACACACACACACACACACATACACATCACACTCATTTGAAAAATCATATTAAAATAGCTCTGCAAATCCTTCAGAAAGCTACCCAGACTGCTGAAATCCACAGGTCCTGCCAACAACATCTCAGATGTTGAAGAGTATCACTAATTGCATCATTTGAAAGGACAGTTAAAAATGGCCACAACTGAAAAAAAAATTCAAATAGAGAACACTTGAGCAAATAAAGTAATTGTGGGGCCAATCACTTTTATAGTCTTCCTAAAGCATGCTTTTTGTCAGCTAGACTGCAGGGACAGTATGTGATATTAGAACTTTTGGAGAATTATGACCCATTAGAAAATCATTTCAATTGTCGTGTTTCTCCAGAGTTAAAGTTTTCACTTGACAGGAGCATTAGCACACTGTGCCTCCATCCATCTGGAGTCATAGGATTTACGTGGCGTTTACCTATGCTGGGATCAAAAGCAACCTACTCACTCCATCACAGTTTTTAAAAATCCAGGTCTTCAATTTCCCCCAGCCCAAATGTCATGAATCTTTTTGTGTCTCAGATTTTACCTGATGACTCACAAGCTTCGGTATAAAGAGTTAACTCTTGGATCTAGATGTGATTTGAACTGAAGCTGTCCAGGTTTTTGGTGGCTGTTCTACACACTGTGGCTCGTGTGAAATTCTAAATGGCACTTGGTGCTGAGGAACACATCACTCTACATGAGATTCCACACATACTCCACCCATTCCTCCTCACCTTCACTGGCAATTTCTTCTCACCACTCCTCCTTAATTTCACTTCAAGAACTGTAATTGCATGCATAGCAGAAAGAGTGGGATGTAGAACTTAAAGTAAAATTCATAGATGCTGAGTATAGAGGGGCACTTGCTGGATAAGGTGATGGCGAAGATTTACGAGTGCTAACCTGCAACATAAGGGTTTGAACCAGTATCCCATCACTACTCTATGATGCCTGGGAAGCATCTAGGAATAAAGAAACTACCTGGTACATACGGCGATGAGCAGAGAACATCAATGTCATGCTTGTTTTGTCTCCTGAGTTGGCCTAAACATTAAACGGTCAGGTTTTGAACTCTTTTTTTGTTTGTTTGTTTGTTTGTTTGACTGGGATCTTCTCTATAGGAGATTTTGAACTCATATCACACACTCCTACAGAGCCAGGATAGTGTTATGTTGTGGAGGAAAACAGAGACGTTTGGATCATTGTGGTCTGCTCAGGGAATGAAAAAAAGAGTGACTCATCCTGTCTATTCCCTTAAATATTTATCAAACACTTACTATATGCTGACCACTACGCTAGAAGAGGAGATGGGCTTTGACAAATAATTACATTAATAATAATGATTGTATGATCACAAACTGACACAGTATTCTGAAGAAGGGAAACATGATTCTGTGTGATCATGTAGCAAGGAAAGCTGACTTAGAGAAGGAAGTCAGGGAAATATCTCTGCGGAAAAAACATTTGAGCCAAGATCCAAAAGATGAGTAGGGATTGACTCAGTGTGTTTGGGTGGGTGTGTGGGATGGGGAGGGGATGCTGAGAACATTCCACACTAATGGGAGAATACTCTGCAGCAGGAAGAACTGTCTCCTAGTCATGGGAAAGAAACAAAGAGAGTGAAAGAAGATGAGGCCGGGAGAGCAGGATGAACCAGACTTGGCAGAGCTTTGTAGATCCTGAGAAAGCATTTGGTTATCCTAAGATCAACAGAAACCTATTGAAAGGTTTTATTCAGATAGATGACATACCAGAATTTTATTTATTAAAGATCATGCAGATATCTCTGTGGAGAATGGATGATTAGGTAGCAAGAGTGGAAGTGGGGAGACCAGGTCAAAGGCTAGGGTAATAATCCAAGTAAGAGAAAATGGTAGATGAAGTCTGAATGGACTAATCAAGGAACTTTAAGCCAATGAATAAATCAGCAAGGAATTACTAAGCACCTATCTAAATATGCATGACTAGCTCTACTCATCATCTCGAAGGGAGATTCATCTTCAGCCTCCCACCTCTCTGTTTGGCAGGCTGGCTTCTGTCCAATTATCAGGAATTCCAACTTAATGGCACTGAGTTAATAAGGTGTTACTTTATTAAAAGCATTTAAGGAAATCAGGAGAAAGAATTGATTCAAGTGATATTAACGAGTGTTTTCTTATTGAGCAGTATTTCTCAGTCGGTGATCCAAAAAGTTAATGCCTCAGAGTCCCCGAGAAGTTAGAGGGGTGGAGAGAAGAGTGGTTTTATAAAAAATCAAATTCCTGGACCCTACCCAAATGAACTAAATCAGGATTTGGGGTGGATATCAAAAAGGGCATGTTTAGGAACTGGCACTGTGGTGTAGTGGATAAAGCCATCACCTGTGGCGTGGGTATCCTATATGGGTGCTGGTTTGAGTCCCAGCTGCTCCAAATCTGATCCAGCCCCACAAAGAAGCTCCTGGCTCCTGGCTTTGGATCAGCCCAGTTCTGGCTGTTGCAGCCATTTGGGGAGTGAAGCAGCAAATGGAAGATCTCTCTCTCTCTCTCTCTCTCTCTCTCTCTCAAACTCTGCCTTCAAATAAATAAATAAATCTTTAAAAAAAGGCATGTTTAACCACTTACCAGGTGACAGGTGCACATTAAAGTTTGAGACCCACTGCTTCTGTGGGCTCACTTGGAGATTGATTTTGAACAAGGGTAATGACTGTGAGAGAAAAGAAAGGAGAGGGCATTCCAGGTCGAAGATGGTCTTGAGAACATGTCACAAAACAAGAATTGGCCAGTTGAGTGCAAGGGAAGTAGTTAGGAGACTGATTTGGTTGCATGCAGAAGCCATGTTAGGAACAATGAGAAATCACCTTGATTGAATAGGAGAGAGAGAAGAAAAAGGGCATCTTGCCTTAGTAGTCCTGCCCAGCCAGAGCTACACTGAAGGAAGCACTTGGAGTTACCCGGTAACATGTCTCTAGGGCTGCAAACTTGAGGTTTCATTCTCACCTGCAATGAAAGAGTCATTAACACCATCTGTTAGTCACTGCTATGGTCTGAATGTTCCTGTGCCCCCAAAGTTCTTATGTTGAAATTGTAATCTCCAAAGTGATGGCATTAGGAGGTAAGGCTTCTGGGAGGTGATTAGCTATGAAAGCAGAGTCCTCCTGATTGGCGTTAGTATCCTTATAAAAAGAGACCCAGGAGAGCTAGTTTGCCCCTCTCCCCATGTGAGTACATAGTGAGAAGGTACAATGTATGAACTAGAAAGTAGGCTCTCACCAGACACCAAATCTGCTGGCACCTTGATCTTGGACTTCCTAGTCTCCAGAACTATGAGAAACAGTGTTCTGTCGTTTGTAAACCATTGAGTTAACAGTATTCCGTTTTAGCAATCTGAAGGGGAAAAGACAGTCACATAGTGACTCTAGCCAACCTTATCAAGTTTGTGCTATGTGCCAGGCACTTTGCAAAGTATTGTAAATGCATCACATCATCTAATCCTCACAATATCACTTGGAGAAAGATTTCTCCATTTTATAGATGAAGAAACTGAAGCACAGAGAGGTTTAATAACTTGCTCAATGTCACATAGCCGGTACGTGGCCAAACCAGAATTTAAACCTAACTCTGTCTCAAGAGATTGTGCCTTTAATTACAATGCTGGCTCACTCATATCATTTTTTAAAGATTTATGTATGTATATATTTGAAAGGTAGAGTGACAGAGAGAGAGGCAGAAACACACATACACTTGGAGAGACAGAGAGAGATCTTCCATCCACTGGTTCACTCACCAAATGGCCACAACAGCCAGAGTTAGGCTAGGCCAAAGCCATGAGCCAGGAACTCCATCCTGTTCTCCCACGTGGGTGGCAGGGGCCAAAATACTTGAGCCATCTTCCACTGCCTACCTGGGCTCACTAGCAGGAAGCTGGATGCAAAGCAGGGCAACCAGGGCTTAACTGGCATTTTGATATGGAAAGTAGATGCCCCAATCTGCAACTTAACACACTGCACCACAATGCCAGCCCCTACTCACATCATTTTTGACTCATTCCCACAAAGGCTGGTATTCCTTTAAAGCAGGATACATGCATTCACCTGTGGTTGATAATTGTGATGCACGCCGGAGGCCGGGCTCTGGGGAGCCAAAGACAGTTGACAAAGGCCTGAATTAGCACACACTGTCATGCAGACCATGATGATGGTCTATGATGTGTAACTATTGAAAGTAAGCATTCAAGAATATTACGGCAACTTGAGAGAGCACTTCTCTGCCTGTTTACCCTAATACAAAAACTGGAAACTTTTCTTTGTTACAATAATTTGTCTAGTAAGTTATTTTTATTATATTTTACAAAAGTTTGAATATTGAATGTTGAACATTGAAGAAGCAAAAGAGAACATTCTTGATTCTTCACTCCAGATGGTTCCAGATGGTTTGTGGTGCATGGGTCTAATGGGCCAAATAGAAATGTAAACAGCTAACACTGTGAAAGTATTTTCAAATTCAGGTGGAGGTGGTTGCCTGATCACTAGAGCTAATCTGAACCTTTAGTTTGACATGGCAGCCTCTTCTAAGTTACTGAATCAACCCTCTTGAGGATTAGTATGACAGCAGATTAGTGTGTGAAGCCAGCTCTTTTTAAAGTAGTCTTAAATTCTTAGAGGTCATGCATTCAATACCGTGCAATTACTGTCAATTTAAACATTCAAGATCAAAGAAGGAAGTGTATAATTAATCAAGTAGAAGCATATAGAACCTAAGCAGATTCAATGGGATAATAGACAGAATGGGGGAAGTAGAGAGAGGAACTCTTTATCATTTTCATTGACACCATTCACAGTCAGGAGTTCAAGAATTTTAAACACTTTCAATTTGTGCTTTTGCTAAAAACAGAACAAGACATAGGGAAACTGATACAGTAGTATAGAATGTATCCTCTTCGTGCACTGTTCATTTGTTCAACAAATTGTACACCTGGCCTTCTGCCTGGCACTTGTGGATACCAATATAAACTAGATTACAACCCTGTCCTCAAGGATGTCACAATTTAATGGGACAGACATAGAAACAGTTGTCAATATAATGAAATTTGATAAATACCAATAGAGCTGCATTTCTCAAGGGGTTATGTATATGTTTCAGAAGCAGAGCAGGGTGGGAGGGAATAGGTTGAAAGACCCTATAAATATTATATCACTTTTACGGCAGAGAAAAGTCAGCACACTAATTCCTTTTTTCTTTAAGATTTATTTTATTTATTTGAAAGGCAGAGTTACAGAGAGAGAGGGAGAACCAGAGACAAGGGAGAGAGAAAGAGCTCTTCATTCTACTGGTTCAGCTCTCAGATGGTTGCAACAGCCAGGGCTGGGCCAGGCCAAAGCATGGATCCATGTCTCCCACATGGGTGGCTTGGATTGAGTTCCAGGCTCCTGGCTTCTGCTTTGCCTAGTCCAGGCTGCTGTGGTGGGCATCAGAGTCTGGAGATTTCTCTCTCTCTCTCTCTCCCCCTTCCAAATAAATTAAACAAATAAAATTAATTTTATTTTTAATAAGTTTGTGGGAAGTAGAATAAAAGTTAAGTTTAATTTGGTGCAAAACTATTTTGAAAACCATAGTTTTTTTAGTAATAGACATTTTTCATGAACTCTCAGATGACCCCTGGTGTATACATTCCAGTGTACATTGCAAGGGGCAGGAGAGAAAGAAGGAAGAATGACAAGACACGTGAAGTGTTTATTAAATATGGGAGCAGGCGGGGCCGGCGCTGTGGCATAGCTGGTAAAGGTGCCGCCTGCAGAGCCGGCATCCCATATGGTCATTGGTCTGAGTCCCGACTGCTCCACTTCTGATCCAGCTCTCTGCTGTGGCCTGGGAAAGCAGTGGAAGATGGCCCAAATCCTTTGGGCCCCTGCACCTGCAGGGGAGACCCAGAGGAGTCTCCTGGCTCCTGGCTTCGGATAGGTGCAGCTCTTGACTGTTGTGGCCAAATGGGGAGTGAACCAGCGGATGCAAGACTCCTCTCTCTCTCTGCCTCTCCTTCTCTCTCTGTGTAACTCTGACTTTCAAATAAATAAGTAAATCTTTAAAATAAAAAAAAAAATTGCCAAAAAAATGGGAACAGGTGTAAAAATTTAAGAAACACTTTTGAATTGAAATTTAAAGGAAGATCCATAGGAACTACCTGGGATTGGAGAGGAGACAGATAACAAGGGTACTTCCAAATGTTTGGGCAAAAATGGAATGAAAAGTTTAATTCGGTACAAAGCAATTTTGAAACCTATTCATAGGGTTTTTATGATATGCATTTTTTTCCTAAACTTTTAAAGGCCCATCTCATAGACACAATGCATGTATGATTGAAAACCTTCAATAAAGAGTCAAGAATGCAAGAAATAAAGAGCAGGGGCCGGCGTTGTAGCGTAGCAGGTAAAACCACCACCTGCCATGTCTGCATCCCATATGGGCGCCAGTTCAAGTCCCGGCTGCTTCACTTCTGATCCATCTCTGTGTGCCTGGGAAAAGCAGCAGAATATGGTCCAAGTACTTGAGACCCTGCCACACATGTGGGAGACCCAGAGGAAGCTCCTGGCTCCTGGCTTCAGCCTGGCCCAGCCCTGGCCATTGTGGCCATCTAGGGAGTAGACCAGCGGATGGAGATCTCTGTGTCTCTCCCTCTCTCTCTGTAACTCTGCTTTTAAAATAAATAAATCTTTAAAAAGAAGAAGAAGAAGAAAGAACAGAGGAGGCAAGGGAAGAAGGAAGCCCTGGCATCCCTCCTTCGGAAGCTCACAATTACCCCTCCATCCTTGCATATTAAAGAAGAGCTGATGCCAAACCCAGCAACAGCTGCTATGGTGCTCCAAGGTGCTGGGCCTGAGGCAGCTGGGCTGTGATGAAAGAGGGGGGCCATTGGAGCTGGAAGCCTCGGCTTTCGAACGCTGCACTTTCAGAAACGGGGCGTGATAACCTCTGTAGACTTCACAGACTTGGGGTGAAGTTCAAGCAAGATAGCAGATGTACAAACATTTTGTGAAGTGTATGTGCTTGTGTGTCGACTCCCCTGTTCCCCAATTGCCCGCCCCCCGCCCCGCCACAAGGTAATCAGAAGTCCTCAAGGACACACTAAGCCCCTCAGAAGGCAGTCAGCCTGTGGAAATATTAATAATAATGATCCGCATCTGCTTCTTGCTGATAATGCCTTTCTTTAAAGTCTTGACACCAAAGGGACACACAATGCCCTCTGCTGTTGAAAGTGGGCTGCATTGCCGTGTTTTTAGCTGCCAAGTATTTTGTTTCCAATTCAAGAGCAAAGATCCTGTTTTTCTTTTTCTTTTCTTCTTCTTCTTTTTTTTTATTTCAATGCAATGCTTCTTGCCAAAATCTACAGTCAGGCACTTACATAAATGTCCTCTGCAAACAGTGATCATCTCCTCCCTATTGTTCAAGGCCATGGATCACATATCAAGTCATGATGAGCTATTGGTCACATCTGGCCACTGCCCTTCAAGAAACTTTGCGATTGAAATCACTGGTGGAGCAGGGCTCACAGAGGGACAAAGGTGAAGAGTGCAGCTTTTCTAAAAGTAAAATAATGAGCCAAGAACTGTCAGCCAAATGTCTTGGAGAGCGCAAAGTCCCCTTTATTGCAATTCCATACTTCTGGCTTTGCAGGGCTGCACCTGTGACTGGAGGGCCCTCCTCTGGATCATGGCTCCGATCTGAGTCACTCAAAAAAAGCAAAACCTGGCTGGATGGAGCCAGACCCATCAAGGAGAGAAATGGGCAACCCCAAGGCATGCCCAGCTAGTCAGGGGTGCCAGCAGCAAAAAGAGAGTTCACATTGCCTTAAATAGCACGGCTCTCCCTTGCAGGTGCTTGCTGGAGAGATGTGGGCCGGAACCATAGGAATCTTTAGGAACGGCAGCAGCAAGACTGTCTGAGACTGTGATGAGGAAGTAAACAAAGCTGACCTCTGAATTTCTCCACTGCCCTCTCCCCATCCTAGGTCCCTTCCTGGTCTGCTGGGCTACTCAGGCCCCCACTTATTTATGCTTTTCCTCTTATCCGGAGTCCTGTCCCTGAGCACCTTCCCCAGTTAAGTTCTGGTCTAGAGAATTTATTGGAGCTAAGAAATTAACTGCTGCTAATGGCTCTGTTTCTGAACATGGGTCTGTCTTAAAGCAGAAGCAATTAGATTTTGGGGGTGGAGTGAGGAGCCACTTCCAGATCGCAACCCATTCATCACATGGATAGCATTGGGTGACAGGCTGGCACTATAGGGCACAAATTCCACTGTGACTCAGAGGTAGAATAGAGAACATGGTGATATATTTTTCCTTTACTTCAGCCCAAGAGAACTCAGAGTTAGATACCACAATGCGATATATTACGATTAAAGCAATTATTGTAAATGGACTTAATCATTCCACTCTATGCCTTCAGAGGCAGGGTTTTTTTTTTTTTAATCCTATTGTCACCATCAAATAAATGGAGGCTTGTGAATACAGACAAACTTAATTTTAAAGGATTATCTATTGTTTAAATTTAAGATGCCCTCATTGTATAAAAAAAAAAAAGTATCTGTGCTGTGGCAGTGTGAAGCATCAGGACAGAGTGATTGAATTACGGGAAGGAAATTGTGGCTGACGCACAGCTGTCTTTCCATTTTGGCCACATATTTTTTATTCTAAAGACAGCAAGAGGTACTCTTCATATGGCCTCTGACTGACTCTGGAGCTCCTCAAGGCCAGAGAACAGGGAGCAGCTTAAATGATTCCCTCCCTTTCAAGCCATAGATCTTAGGGCTTTTGTGTCCAGAATCCTCCAGCAAGGAGTCACTAAGGGAGTACTCCAGAAGATGGAGTGCAGTGCTTCTCAAGCTCTAATGGGCACACAAATCACCTGAGAATCTGGGAAAATGCAGATTCCGAGTCAGTTGTCTGGACAGCAGCCTGAGATGCTTCATTTCTAACAAGCTCCCCGCTGATGTGGACGCTGTGGTCCACGGAGCGTATTTTGAGTAGCGAGGAGCACTGCGGGTGCAGAGTCCAGCTAGAGAGCTTTCCTTGGCTGGTAGCAGTGGAAGTACGAAGAGGCTCAGCCCTGGGCCAATGCAGGACAAAGGAAACAAAAGGCATGCAGAGGTGAGGCCAGTGACACCCATGCTCCAGAGGGGTTCAACTATTATAGACTCCAACCAATACACACAGGAAAGGCTGCAGCGAGGAGGAAATCCACGTAGTTTTTTTTTTTTCACAATATACATTTCCATGAACTTCGTGCAGACTCCTTGTATACATTGATTTCAAACGTTTTCACACTGAAATAAACTAAATGTTCAATCCCTTGTCAATGGACTTTTTGAGGGATGCTCATATACCTAGTGGTTAGAGTATGTGTTCCAGAAGTCTCTGTACCCCTTAGGCACACCTTGATCATGCTACCTTACCTCTCTGTGCTTTAGTCGATTCATCTATAAAATAAGAATAATAGAACCTGTCTCAGGATGGTTGTGAGGATTAAAGGAAATGGAGAGTGTGAAGCTTTTCAAATAGCACTTGCCTCATAGTGTTCAATAAGTGGTAGCAATCCAAACGCTTCCCATCTTTGAGCTGATACCGTTTCAGTACTACTGTGCTTTATTGAAGTGTTAGCCAGCCATAGTAGTGCCATTTGGGCTTTTGATGTGAATCTCAAAGCAGCTTCCATTATTTGAAACATACGAAAACGCGGTGATCTCAGATTTAAATAAACCAAACGCTAGACAAAAGCATTAAAAAGTGCAGAAAAGCTCCCCTGCAGGAGCGATGCTTATTTTGTGCTGTGCCCCTTGTCACTGCCTCTACCTACGACTTCGCTGGCTTGAGAATCGTTTGAGGAAAGAATGATTTAAAAATAAAGATGGATTAGAGAAACACACTGCCTTCTGTCTTTGCCAAAAGGAAATGTAGAAGCCAGGGGCAGGCCAGGCCCAAGACGAGGGAAAGGGAGGGGAGGAAGAAGCCCTAGAGAAAGATATGCACAAGCCCTCAAGCAAGTGTGCAGCGAGCATCCCTGCCTCGTAGGCACTGTCCCAAGGTAAATCAAGGCCTTAGCACGCCTGTTTCAGGGGCTGATCATCTACTTCGGAAGATGCTAGAATCAAATAGAGAGAGAGAGCGGGAGAGAGCCACAATATCAACTTGTAGCAAAGCCTCAGTGAGGAGATTTGCTGGTTAGAGCAAAGGGTGGGTTTCTGAAGAGTAAGAAGTTGGCCCTGACTGCGAAGGTCTTTGAATGTGAAGTGTACTCTCCGGGCACGTGGAAGTTAATGATTTTTACATGGGGGTGAGCCATGCCATATTAAAAAAAAACTGTTTTAGGAAGATTAATCTGGTAGCCGTGTGAGCGATTTCACAAACACTTACTGAGTATTATGTATAGCCCCAGCATCTAGAGTGCAGAGCTATGCAAGGATACAGAAAAGACAAAATCTATACCTATAAGAATTAAAAGCCTTGTCAGGGAGACAGGAACAAATATA
The DNA here is from genome assembly GCF_051225735.1 of Oryctolagus cuniculus. NCBI lineage: Eukaryota > Metazoa > Chordata > Mammalia > Lagomorpha > Leporidae > Oryctolagus > Oryctolagus cuniculus. The sequence goes on from NC_142888.1 coordinate 94,720,871, forward strand.
ACGATCCTTAACATGTGGTAGTAGAAACTTCAACGCAATGCTTTATGTGTGTTCTATATGGAAGGATCTCTAAGGTAGACTATTAAGTGCAAAATGCAAGATCCACAACCGTACATTTAATTTAAAAAGGATGGGAAGCAGAAATGTGTATTTATATGCAAGGGAACTTCAAAAAGTTTGTAGAAGGACACACATGTAGCACAGTGGCTGAGCTATTGCTTGGGATGGCCACTTTCCACGTCCAAGTGCCTGGGTTAGGTTCCTGGCTATGCTACCGATTCCAGCTTCCTGTTAATGCACACCCTGAGAGCCAGCGGATGACGGCTCCTGTGCTTGAGTTCCAACCACTCATGTCAGAGACCTGGATGGAGTTGCAGGCTTTCAGGGTCAGCATGACCCAGTTCTGGTTGCTGTAGGCATTTGGGGAGTGAACCAGCTGATGGAAGATCTCTCTGTGACTTCCTCTCTTTTAAATAAAATGAAAATAAAGAAACCCTTAAAAAAAGAAAAGTTCATGGAAAATAGAATTAAAAGTTGTTTATTTTGGATCGAAAATATGAAATCCATATCAAAATACTGCACTATACCTCATAAAAATATACTTGTATTATACATTAATCAAAAGATTTTAAAAGCAAAAAGAAATTCATGTGCAGTTTTTTCCTTTTTTTAAGATTTATTTATTTATTTTATAGATAGAGTTATAGACAGTGAGAGGGAGAGACAGAAAGAAAGGACTTCCTTCCGTTGGTTCACTCCCCAGATGGCCACAATGGCCGGAGCTGTGCCAATCTGAAGCCAGGAGCCAGGTGCTTCTTCCCAGTCTCCCATGCGGGTGCAGGGGCCTAAGCACTTGGGCCATCTTCTCCTGCTTTCCCAGGCCGTAGCAAAGAGCTGGATTGGAAGAGGGGCAGCCAGAACTAGAACCGGTGTCCATAAGGGATGGTGGCGCTGCAGGCGGAGGATTAACCTACTGCGCCACGGAGCCGGCCCCAGTTTTTTCTTTAACAAGAATTTTTAGCAACTTTTTGAAAACCTCTTATAATGTATTCCTTATGTGTATAAGATTCATCTAAAAAGACATGTAAAGATCTAGTAACACTGGTTGCCTCTAGGGAAAGGAATGAGGGTGGCTGGTGTAGCAAGTATGGGCGCATTGTATGGATACCCTTTGTAACTCTCTTTGAGTTGAAAATAAGTGTATATATTATCCATTCAAGACATTTAACAATATATAATAAAGCAACATATATGGTAGCATAGCAGCAGGAAAAGCTAAGCTTCCCTTGAGAGGAGCTGGGAAGCCTTAGCGCACGGGGGCTATGAAGGTGGATCTCAGAAAGGTAGCGTTTCAGGGCTGGTGTTGTGGTAGCAGGTTAAGCTGCCACCTGCGACACTGACATCCCATCTGAGCAACTGTTTTAAGTCCCAGCTGCTCTGTTTCCAATCCAGCTCCCTTATAATGTGCCTGGGAAGGCAGTGGAAGATGGTCCAAGTACTTGGGTCCCAGCTACCCGCATGGGGAAACCAGATGGAGTTCCTGGCTTCAGCCTGGCCCAGAGCTAGCTGTTGTGGCCATTTGCAAAGTGAGTCAATGGAATAAAGATCTCCCTCCCCCCAGAACATGCTAACTCTGCCTTTCAGATAAATAAATAAAGCTTAAAAAAAAGGTAGCATTTGTACAAGTTATGATTTGACAGGGCAGCGTGTCAAAAAGAGGGCAGGTTGCCTGGAGTCCTAGGGCAGAGGCTACAGCTCTGCAATCCAGTGCTGCTGCCTCCAGCCACAAGAGGTACTGAGCATTTTCAATGTGGTGAGTGCATGCAAATTGTGATAAGCTCTGAGTATAAAATCTGTACAGATATTTGAGGGCTTAGTCTGAAGAAGAGTATGTAAAGCTTGTCATTAATAATTTTTTATATGGACTACATGTTGAAATGCTATTATTTAGGCTATTGGGTTAAATAAAATATATTAAAATGAATTACATTTGTTTCTCTTCCCTTTTTTTAACATAGCTGCTTGATAATTGAAAATGATATCTGTGGCCCCTGTTGGAGTTCTCCTAAACAGTGCTAATGTAGATCATGGAGATTTTCAATGAATAATGAATTTCATTGGGATGGCTGCAGCAGAGGGTGTATCAGTAAGAGTGGGAGAAAAGGTCAGAGAAAGTGAGCCATGCCAAATTATGGAGGGCATTGGCCAAGCAGTTGGAGTTTTGGACCTTAATTTTGTATTCATTAGTGAACTACTGCAGGGCTTTGAGTGAAGGAATTAGATGACCAAAAGGCTGCTTCGAAAAATAAAAGGCTGCTCTGGTCAGGGGTGAAAGTCTAGGCAGGAAGAGCAGTAATTGTATGAGGGATCTTTAAAAAGTTCATAGAAATGCATCTTATAAAAAAAAAGTGAGGATTTCAAAATACTTTGCACCAACTAGACATGTTTTAATTCCATTTTCCACTAACTTTTCCGAGTCCCCTGTATTAATCAAGGAGTGAGACTCTAGGGTCGGAGTGTGAGTGGTGGCTTTGAGATCAGAAAGAGAAAAACGTAAACTATATTATGCAAGAGTTGATCGAACTGAGTGGGAGATTGGACATCAGAGATAGCTTGAAGTTTTCCAGCCCTGGTGATAGAAGCATGTCAGTTGTAGGGATAAACATAACAGAGTCTGGAGAGGGAGCCAGATGGGGATTACTCAGGAGAAAAGATTGTTTTTATTTTTGAAGTAGTGAGTTTGAGGTGGCTAGGACTGAGGGCATGAGAGACAGAGTTTTGTATCTTCATAGAGGTGATCGTGGCAGTCAGATGGTTACAATAATGATTAGCATTTGCCTGGCACTGTAATGTGAAAATGTACTCTCATTCTATAGATTAGTGTTACATATTCCTTACAGTAAGCCAAGGCTCAGAAAGTTGAAGTAACTTGCCCAAAGTCATACAGCTGTTTGGAGCCTAAGGCGGCATGTCAAAACTCTTTTTTTTTTAAGAAAAAAAAAAGATTTTATTTATTTGTTTGAAAGGCAGAGTGACAGAGAGAGAACACACACACACACACACACACACAGAGCGATCTTCCATCTGCTGGTTCATTCTCCAAATGAATCAAACAGCCAGGGCTGGACCAGGCTGGATCCAGGAGCTTTGTCTGGGTCTCCTGCCTGTGGTAGGAACCCAGGTACTTGAGCTGCCATCCATTGCTTCCCAGGCGCATTAGCAGGGGGCTGGATCACAAGTGCTCCAATACAGTATGTGGGCATCCCAAGCAGCAGTACTACAACACCTGTCCCTCACTTTCTTTCCATCACTTTAATTGAAAGAGAAAGGTAAGGGGGAAATGCAGAAAACCATTAGACTCCAAATTACTATAAGATTCTATAGAATCAACCCAGCTGTCTATCAACTGATGACTGAATAAAGGAAATGTGGTATATATACACTGTGGAATACTACTCAGCCATAAAAAAGAATGAAATCTTGTCTTTTGTAACAAAATGGATGCAAATGGAAACCATTATGCTTAGTGAAATAATTCAGTCCCAAAAATACAAATATTATATGATTTCTCTGACATGTAGTAGTTAATACAGAATACAAAAAAAGTATAAGAATAAAACAACATCTTGTGATTTTATTGTTGTTTTTATCCCTTTTTTATATTCCTGTAGAACTGTGGTCTTTGTACTTTTGACTTGTTGAATATTATGATTAGTGGTGCATTAAGCTTGTGATTTATATAGTGGGCTGAAATTATGTTTTTGCAAAACTTAAAGAAAAAAGAAAGGAAGTAGGGGGAAGTAGGGGGAATTGAGAGAGGGAGGGGGGAGGGGGGAAGTATGGTTATCTTCTTAGAATTGTACCTACAAGCGCCGGCGCCACGGCTCACTTGGCTAATCCTCCACCTGTGGTGCCGGCACCCCGGATTCTAGTCCCGGTCAGGGCGCCGGATTCTGTCCCGGTTGCTCCTCTTCCAGTCCAGCTCTCTGCTGTGGCCCGGGAGGGCAGTGGAGGATGGCCCAAGTGCTTGGGCCCTGCACCCGCATGGGAGACCAGGAGGAAGCACCTGACTCCTGGCTTCAGATTGGCACAGCACGCTGGCCGTAGCGACCATTTTGGGGGGTGAACCAACGGAAAAAGGAAGACCTTTCTCTCTGTCTCTCTCTCTAACTCTGCCTGTCAAAAAAAAAAAAAAGACAAAAGAAAAGAAAAGAATTGTACCTACAAAATACATGAAATCTGTTTTCTTTATATTAATAAATAATTTTTTAAAAGGTTATACGTTTTCAGTTCCTCCAAGCTGCTTCCTCAATTGAGGAATTGACCAGCTTCAACCCTGAAAAATAAAAACATCTCAGATTCTCTTCAGTTGTTTCAACATCATTTGTAGAGATGAAGAAACTGAGGACCTGGCACGTTAAGTGAAGTGTTACGTCTACCAGTAAAAGCTATAACTGGAACTTGGACACAGGCTATGGCAGATCGTGCTTTTGTTTCCAGGTATTAATTTTCCTTCCGTGTTAGAGAGTCTATGCCACACTGCTCAGATGAACTGATATGGGCTTGGTTACAGCATTCACTTTAGTCAATGCAATGTGGGCCAAAATGACCTCTGCCACCTACGACCAGAAGCTTTAAAGCCATTTTGGCTGTAAGATTGTCATGTCCAAAAAACAAAAAAAAGGCTCCTCCTTCAGCACTGATGCTAGGATGAAGAAGACTCTTGGCACAGAGTCACATGGACTTTGCCTATGGCAAATGAGGTTTGTGGGTTGTTTGTAACTGTAACACAGCACGGGAAAAGCTGACAAACACTCTACTCCACTGTATGGACTTTATTTCCTTTACATTGATGTTATGCAATTGCTCACTTTTCACCTGGTTATTTTCTACTCATCCTATAGGTCTCCAATTAAATATCACTTCAGAGAGGCTTCTCATGGCTGTAAAATCTAACTTTGGTCTCCACACACACACACACACACACACACACCATTCTTCTCTCCTGCAGTCTATCTATCTTTCCTTCTGAGACACTCAACACAACCGTAATCATATGTTTATTAACTTACCATTGGCACACTCCACTTGAGTATAAGCTCAAGAAGACCAGTAGCAGGTCTGCTTTTGCTCACTATTATAGAATGCCTAGTGCAGTACTGTCACATAGTAGATGTTCAGTGAATATTTGTGAAATGAGTGGTAAAGAGAAGAATGGCTTTTTGTTAACGTGGTTGTTGGATTGAAAAGGAGGAGCGTGCTACAATCAGGGGAAATGAGACTCCTAAAATGCTTCCTGGGTGCAAGAATGAACCATTGTTTTTCTGTTCTTTTCTTTCCTTTTCTTTTCGTTTTTGGTCCTTCTCTTTCAAGGAAACTGTGAAAGTGGCATTTTTCAAAAACACTTTAAAAGAGATGCACTTGCCAATGGACTTCTGTGGCCTGGCACGTTTCCTGTCTGATTCCAAGGATGCCTGTATAACTCCTCAGAACAAAAAGAGCACTTTGCCAGAGTATGCATGGTTACATGGACTAAAAGATCTACCGGCCCTTTCCCTTCTGAATGGTTGATGTAATTTACTGAGAATTGGGGGAAAGAAAGGGACTGCTGGGAAAAAGACATTATAGATGCCCTTCTGGTCCAAACTAGAGAAATCAGGCCTACTTCCCCTCGCTTTCACGTTTCAGTATACATATGAGGTAGCTTTGGACTGTATCACACAGGCCTGGCAGTCAAGAGTTGGAAGGCCTTGTGCATAGTGGACAGCTTGTTGGTGACATGGCATATACATATGTGCATGCTCAGGTGGCATGGAAGAGGAGGAAGAGGCAATTCTGTGCTTTCGATCATATAGCCCTTTGTATGCAGTAACCCACCAGGTCTCATAACTTGAATTGTTGAAATACACAGGGAGTAGAGGAATAGTGTCAGTGGTGCAGCCAAGGTCTCTTTCTTACTAGAGATGCCCATTAATTCTGTGATCCTAAAGTTCCTGTCTTCTGTGAATCCACAACACACAGCCAGACTAAATTCTTTAGGCAGGGAAGAATGGGGGAAGCTTACAGGGATATACTGCACTTTTTAAAAGTAAAATAAATGTAATAAAAAAAAAACAGGCAGCATAATTGCCATGACTTTATATCCCCTGACATTTGACAATAACAAGGTTGATATATTACAAATAAGTTCCACATTTACAACTCTGCCTTGATATTTACACTTATTAAGTTGTTTAGGGAGGTGGTTCCTAGATGCTGGAGGCCCATATATAAAACATATTAGCATAATTGGAGTACAGCCAAATCCCTCCGTGTATGTAGCAGACACTTGTTAAAAGCTTGACCTTGGAGTAAAAAGCTTTCTACTTGTCTTCAATCAGTCATCAGCTCTTGCAAGTACTCCTCTAAAGTCAACTTCCAGCCATCCACAGTTTGGGGAGCTTGTCCTCAACACTGCCCTTAGGCAGGTCCTTAGGTCCCAAGATGAAGAAATTAGCTATGATTTTCCATTACCTGTACCAAACATTCCTTTTCATTTGTTTAATTCCCTGAGAGTTGACACTAGACATTAATTCATTGAGCAATTGCTTTGTGTAAAGGCCCGGAGATGAATGAGACAGTCATTGCCATCAAGGAACTTACACTTTAGTCAAGGACACAGACAACTAACTATGGTGGAAGGCAGAATGAAATAAAGGCCATAACAGTGGTATGAACAAATTGCTATGGGAGCATAGATAGCACAATTTATTTTAATGGGGGAAGGAAAATTAAGAAAGCCTCCAGAAAGCCAGTATTGGTCCTTGAAGGATTAATAGTAGCAAACGGGTGAGGCTGGGTGGTAAGGCCACACCAGTCAGACTAAATTGCATGTACATACACTGGCACGAAGGTATGTGCACATTTAAGGATGTAATCACATGTTTGTGGGACAGGCATTTAGTGCAGCAGCTAAGTTGCCACTTGGGATGCTGGCATCAATATCACATTGCCTTAGTTAGAGTCCCAGCTGCACTCCCAATTCCAGCTTCCTGTGAATGAACATTCTTTTGAATGCACACCAGCAGTTGATGGCTCAAGTACTTAGATCCCTACTTCCCACATGGGAGACCTTAGATTGAGTTCCTGGCTCTTGACTTCGGCCTGGCCCAGGCCAGACTGTTGCAGGCATTCATGGAATGAACCAGTGGATGGAATCTCTGTCTCTCTGCTCTTCAAATAAAGGAACTAGGGGCCAGTGCTGTGGTGTAGTGGGTAAAGCTGTTGCCTACAGTGTTGGCATCCCCTATGGGCACTGGTTCGTGTCCTGGTTGCTTCACTTCTGATCCAGCTCTTTGCTATGTCCTGGGAAAGCAGTAGAGGATGGCCCAAGACTTTGGGCCCTTGAACCTACATGGGAAGACCCAGAGCAAGCTCCTGGCTCCTGGCTTCAGATGGGCACAGCTCCAGCCTTCGCAGCCAACTCAGGAGTGAATCAGCACATGGAAGATCTCTCTCTCTCTCTCTCTCTCTCTCTCTGCCTCTCCTTCTCTGTGTAACTCTGACTTTCAAATAAATAATTTTTTTAAAAAAATAAACTTTTTAAAAAAACAATCATGTTTGCTTAACGTGGTTATACTCAAATGATAAATCCAGTGGAGCATTGCTAGAGAAGGAGAGGCTTGAAAGCTATGTTTGAGTCTGCTCCTGGGAGCAATGAAGGCTGCACTACCTTTATTTTAATAAAGGAGAACAATCAAAAGCGTATAAGTTGGGCCAAGAAAGGCACCTTAGGAAGTGATCTTGAGCAGCCTGAAGGATGGGTCGCAGAAGTAAGAGATGGAAATGTGAATACCGACTTCCAGCCTGGCTAAATATTAGGGGAGAGAAAAGAACACGAGATGTTTCCAGCATGCCTAGCCTTACAGATTGGGAAAAGGTAGGGCCAATAATGAAACAGGGAACCTGAATGGAAAAATAAGTTTATTAGAGAACAGACTCAGCCAGGATGGCTCAGTGTGAGAGGGTGGTCTGCAGCCCAGGAGAGATCTCACAGTCATCTGTTTGAAGGGAATTGTCAAAGCTGTAGATTTATCTAGGCTGATGCTGGAGCTGGGGAGAATGCAAATGTGAAGGCGACCACTAATACAAGGGGACTGACTGAAGGAAGAAATGGGAGAAAGTAAGTGGGGTGAGAATTGAGAGGTGTTCGCAGCATTTGGCGGTTGAGTTGGTCATTGGTAGCCTTGAAGGAGGCAGAGTCAGAGGAAGGCTGTTGTTTAATTGGGATGGTAGAAACTTGAGGATGTTTATAGTCTGACAAGAAGTAAGATGATGGAATCATGGATTTGAAAAGTGAAAGCCTTCAAAAATACACAGGGCTACACAAGATAAGGTCACAGCAAGTGAGCTTGTTATCACAGACGCTCTAGAGTCAAAAAGTTCCTGACATCTGAAAGACTCGTGCATTCTTATCAGTATACTGACTTCTTCAAGGGAGTTAGATCGCAACCCCTTTCATTTCCCCTCCCTGCCTCCGTAAGTGCTACTACTGTTCAACTAGGGAAAGCACTTCAGTTCTTGAGTTTTTTCAGAAATTCTAGGCCACTGTGTTATTGCATGCCACAATGCTCCAAAAGATGCTCAAAGAGAAAATTTTGTAGTATTGGGATATTTTCCATGTAACTCCTATTGTGATAGTTGGGTTTTGTAGGAAAATGGAGGGATGGCTCCATGAGGTCTTTGGGGCTGAGGGAGGTAGAGCAAACTCATAAACTGGCTCCCATAACAAAAGAATATTGTTTAAAATAAAGGCATTTGGTGTCACATGATCTAACAGTTGAATGTACTGGACAGTGAAGCTTTATAGTTCTTTCAGTACAGAGGTATTTGACATAAAGAGAACAGGCTTGGGGACAGTCTGGAAGTCTGGAATATTACCGGGAAAATAGCAAAATGGGAGAATTTTAGGATCTTTCATAGAGTAATAATTGTTCAATAAACTCTTAACTGTCTGGTTAAAATATTAACCAGACACTTAAGAAGCCCTGTGAACTAATTAAGCCTTTCCCATAAATTATACTTCATCTAAATGCCTTTCCTTCCTGTCATTATGAGACCAAAACTGAGTCAGTACATTTTAATGTCCACTCAGTCTTTGTCCTTTTTTGTTTGTTTTTTTCTTTTCATCAGCCATTCAATGTTTTGGTTTTCACCATTTTTTTTCTTTTATAAAGATTTTATTTATTTACTTGAGAGGTAGAGTTACAGAGAGAGGGAGAGACAGAGAGAGAGGTCTTCCATACACTGGTTCACTCCCCAAGTGGCCGCAAAAGCCAGAGCTGAGCTGATTTGAAACCAGGCTTCTTCCAGGCTTCCCATGCAGCTGCAGGGGCCCAAGGACTTGGGCCATCCTCTACTGCTTTCCCAGGCCATAGCAGAGAGCTGGAACTGGAAGAGGAGCAGCTGGGACTAGAACTGGCACCCATATGGGATGCTGACGCCACAGGCAGAGGCTTAGCCTACTAGCCATGGTGCCAGCCTCTGGCTTTCACCATTGTTAAAAATAAGAGAAAAGGAAAGGAAAGGAAAGTGAAAAGAAGGGCATGGGGAAGGAAAGAAAAAGAAAAGGAATAAAAAATAACCTAGAACTTCCTCTTACCTTTATTACCATAATCACTATACTACCACTGAATAAGTTCTTATGCAGAAATCATGTCCTGTCTGCTCTATGCCTCAATGATTTGATGTTACGTGTACATAACATTTGTATGAGCCATTCACCAGCATGGTTAATAGGATCAAACCAAGGGTCAGAGCTGCAGCTATGCATAGCCATGTACCATGGAAAAAATGAGCTCTTCTTATGTTCGATTTTTCTGTTGAAGGCTACTCATTAGTTTCTCAAGTCTGAAATCTTGGAGTCAAATCTGACTCCTCCATTTCTTCATGCTTTCAAGCTCAACTGGTTGCCAGTTCTTTAGATGTCACCTGGATCTGTCCCACTGGTGGGCTCTCATTTCTCAAAAATGATTGGACCAGCCTCCAACAAGGTAGTCCTTCTATGGCCTCTCCCCTCTCAATCTGTTTTACACAGAACTTCTAGAGTTATCTTTCTTAAGTGTTCTATATCATTTCTTTGCTAGAAACCCCTCAGTATTTCCCTACCATTTACAGAATTAAGCTCAAACCATACAACTACTCTGGCTTTCATGGAACATACACTTTACTCACACTGAATTTTTCAATATTCCCTTCATACGCACCAAGATGTGCCAAGTTTGTGCCTCTGCTCATGCTGTCCCTCCTTGTGCCTCAAAAAGACGTAAGTTCTATGAGAATAGGGACCACATCTATCACTACTGTATCACTACTATATCCTCAGAGCCTAGTATTATGTGGCACACAGTAGGTTACTCAGTAAATACTGACTGAGTGAACAAAAATGCCACATATCCAAAGTTATGGACTTTTTACATTTCAATTGCAATGCCACCCCCTCCAAAAAGTATACACTGATATCCCCTTCCTACCCCAATACCCACCATACCTCTCTAAAAGTGATTTGGTTTTGCTTCACCTATAGCATTCTTATGATTAATCTATTCCCACCTTGAATGGTGATTCTATTTGTACGTGCCTTCTCTCTCACTAGACTGTGAGATCTTGAAGGCAGAGTTGCTTAATTTGTAGTTGTGTCCTGAAAAACCAGCTTCCAACAAAATGGGTGCTCAGTGGCTAGAACAGCTGCACTTGGGGTGAAGGTAGGGCAGGCTTTAGCAAAATAGAGAAGTTGAGGGCTTTTACATTATTTATTATTATGTCTAATGATACAATAATAGCTCTTACACATTGCTCATAAACATTAAAAGGTGAAAATATTGGCTGGATCTCAAGTGGCCAAGATATAGGTGAAAATATTATCTGAGCCTCTATTAGCAAAAAGTAAGGTCATTATGGCTAAAAATTGAACTCTGGCTAATCTCCAAGAGCTAGTAACCAAGTTATGATTTGCATAATTCATGTATTTACAAGCTGTTTTCCTTACAATGGGCACTAACTGTAATAATATTTCATTTGTGGCTATTGGGACACTAGACATCTAAATAAATTTAGTCTGTAAACGGGATCTTTGGCTATAGTTTCCATTTTACTTTAAATCAAAACTATATAGCTTTTTAGATGCACTTTGTATGTATTTCCAGATTTCCACTTTCCTTTGACCTCTTGGAATTAAGCTCAAATTCCTCTAGTAATGCATTCTAAGGTTTTCAGACTCTTGATTCAGGAATTTACCTATTTGGAGCCTGGGAGGTAAAAAGACAATGTGCTCATATTTTGTTCCTGGGACAAATCATTCCAAGGGAAACAATGGTCATGCCAAGTTTTGGATCATATCTATTACAGACCTGGCTATTACATTGCCCAACCCTTCATCTTCAAGTAAGTCAGCCCACTCACAATGAAAGATTCTTTTGGAAGCCCTCTAAAGAATAATGATCTACAATCCTTTATTACTCTTGATTTTACTCCTCCGGGCCTTCGAAGCTCACTTGCTTTAGTTCTATACTCAAGACAAAAAAAAAGAAAAAAAAAACTTTTTTCTGTAGAAACAGTCTGCCTGAAAGCATGCAAACTACCCTCTGACTTTTCTAGACTTCAGTTGTTTAATAAACATGTTCTGTTACTCTGGCAAGTAGTGCCAAAGAATACAAAAAGAAAATTTTAATATGATCCCATGATCTCCACCTGTGTGGGGTAGGTATTTGGCATAGTGGCATAGCAGTTAAGATGTCTCTTTGGATACCTGTATCTCCTATCAGAGTGCCTAGGTTTGAGTCACAGCTGCACTCTCAATTCCAGCTTCCTGCAAACACACACCCTGGGAGGTAGCAGTTGATGGCTCAAGTACTTGAGTTCTTGGCAACTACGTGGGAGATTCTGATTGAGTTTGTGGCACCTGGCCTAGGCTCAGCCCTGGCTGTTGTGGGCATTTGGGCAGGGAACCTGTAGATGAGAGACATCTGTCTCTCTGCCTTTCAAGTAAATAAAACTTTTTTAACAACCCACAAAACTCTTACACTTTGGTTCAGTTGAAGCTTCTCCTAGAATGTTCTCACATCCTGTCTTGATACTTCAGTTTATGCCTTTTCACTAGTTCTTAAACTTAATTATCATAGGAAGCACAACATTTAATGTATACCTTTATTGAATAAGTAAGTAGGCATTACATATAGATTGCAAGTCATTCTTGGTCCTGCTAAGAGACAGGATTTATTTCAAGGCAAAATGAGAGCACAAATCCACAATTCTACTACTACTTAATATACTTCTTTAGGATGGCTTGGAATGGACACAATCTCCCTCAATACCCATTCAAAGTCTTTGCTTTCATCTCTCCCTTCCGTTGAGGGATTCACAATGTCTAAAATAAGCTTGTAAAGAATCCTTCTGTATCAGAGGTAGTTTTGTGCCTGCATGATGAATATCACAGAAGACATTCGGTCAAAGACTCCATCAAGATGCAGAAGCGATACACCAGAGCACAAAGGTGGGATCAATTATTTCTTCAAGCTAATTGGCTATAGAAGCAAAAGTATCAACTAAAATTTAGAATAGCTGGTTCATCCACTTAACAACAAAGCATGCAGTAGTCTGTGTAGCCAATAGCTTTTAGAGACAACTTTCAATTTGGCTTGAGCACCAAGGATGTATTTTGAAAGGTGAAAAAAATATATATGTGCAATAACTAGTGTAGTGGGCTGAATGATGCCCTCTCCCTCCACAAAGATATGTCCATGTCCTAATCCTTGGAACCTGTGGAACCTGCAGAGTCTTTGTAGATGTCCTTAAGTTAGGATCTTGAGATGATGAATTTATCATGGATAATCTGGGTGAGTCCTAAATGTCACCACAAGCGTCCTTATAAGACAGAGGCAGAGGTAGATTAGATACTCAGAGGAGAAGGTGATATGAAGACAGCAGAGAAAGATGCCAAGTAACAATGAGAGTCACAAGAATCTGGGAGACACAGAGATAGATGTTCCCCCTGTAGTCCTGCCAGCACCTTGATTTTGGACATCTGGCCTCCAAAACAGTAAGAGAATACATTTCTATTGTTTTTAGCTACCATCTTTGAGGTAATTTATTACAACAGCCACAGGAATCCAATGCAGATTTTAGTACTGGGAAATGGGAATACTATTGTAAGAAAGACCTAACAAAGTGAATGTGGCTCTGGAATTGGATAATGGCTACAGCCTGGAAAAATTTTGATTCATGTGATAGGAAAACATAGCCAGACTGGAAGTCCGAATATGAATGTTAAAAGATTTTCTGGTGAAAGCTCAGGACATGAGGAACATTTTCTTGGAAGAGGGAAGAAAGGCCATCTTTGTTGTATATAATGGCAAAAAGCTTACCTGAATTGTATCCTATAGTGTGGAAGGCAGAACTTGCAAGTGATGACCTTAGCTATTTAGCTAAGGAGACTGCCACCCAAAACTTTACAGGTGTGGCCTAGTTTCCTCCTGATACTTACAGTAAACTAACAGAGGAAAGAGATTGAACTGAAAAGAGCTGGTAAGTGACAAAGAAACCACACCTTGATGAGTTGGGAAATTTGGCACCTATTCAGATTATAAAAGATGCAAAAATTGGGAGCTTTCACTAATAGTGAAGTGTGCTCTGAAGATAAGGCCAAGGGTATTGGCTGGACCTTTGGCAAGTGCTTAAGAGATTAGACACTGGCCCATGGGTTCAGTCGAGTATCTAAGCAGAATCCTGGAATAGAGATGGGGTTATCCAGGAAATATTTGTGAGGACCCTCTTTTCTAATGGTGTGAACCTAGTGACATACACAAGAGAACCACATGGTTTTCAAGAATGCTTGACCTGAAAGAGACAGAGACAGGACAGGACAAAAGGAGAGAACATTGTCAGACTACCAGAATTCTACAGGGAAGAAACAGGCTAATAAAACTACCCAGCTTGCAAACATATGCTACTCTTCAAGATATAAAGAGCAGAGCTGTGAGTACAGAGGCAAAGGGCCAAGCATTGGAACAAGGCACAAGTGCAAACCATGGGCACAGAGGCAGAGATCTAATCCATAGACCAGAAGGGAAGAGGTGCAGCCCCAAAGGATGCAGCCCTGAGTCAAAGAGGTTATTGCCAGGCCTTGAAATCTAAGGGGAATTTGTCTGGCAACATTTCAAAAATGATTGGGACAGATAACTCCTTTCTACTTTCTGTTCCCTGCCAACTGGATTAGGAATATCTGTAATTGTTACCTTATGTTGTCCCACCATTGTAGTTTCAACGCAGATAACTTCTTTGCTATTTGACTGGTTCACAAGAGGAGAGGAATTTTGCCCCAGGATGCATCCTACCCAGAGTTTCACTCACACCTAATTTAGATGATCTAGGTGACAGGATTTGGGACTTCAGAACTGATGATATTTGTATGAAATTTGGGCTTTTGAACTAATGATATTTAGATGAGATTTTGGATTTACGGTTGGTACTGTGATGGGTTGAGACTTGGAAATGCTGAGATAGTACAAATGTATTTTACACATGGGACACACAAATTCTGGAGGGCCAGAGAGCAGACAGCAGTGGGCTGAAGGTTGCTTCCAAAAAGGTATGTCCGCAACCTAATTCCCATAACCTGTGCATATTACCTCATTTGGAAAAAGGGTCTTGAAGATGCAATTGAGTTAAGGATCTTGAGAATAGAAGATCATCCTGGACTAATTTGGGTGGTTCCCAAATGTTATCATAAGCATCCACTTAAAAGAGGTGTAGAGGGAGATTAGGTTCACAGAGGAGAAGGTGATGTAAAGACAGATTAGAGAGAAACTAGAAACCACCAGAAACTAGAAGAGGCCAGGAAGGATTCTCCTCAAGAGCTTCTGGAGGGAGCATGACCCTGCCAACAGCTTGAGTTTGAACTTCTTACCTCCAAAACTGTGAGTGAGTAAATTTCTGTTGTGTTAACCCACCAAATCTGTGATAATTTGTTAAAGCAGTCAAAGGAAACAAATACAACTAGTTAACATTTTAAAGGTATTGCACATTTTTTAACATTCTGAAGAAAATCTGTATAAATGCATATCTGAAGTGTGGCAGTAAGAAACTCAAAGGACTTTAGTATAATTTGTTTCAATACTAAAAATGGACTTTTTGGGGGTGATACTTTTCAATCTAAAACAAATGCAAATGTCTGGAGCAGGACCATTGCAAATCTGGGAAGCAAACCCTTTAACCTAATTGTTGGAACTTCCCTGAAAGTGTGGTTGGGTTTTTTTTTTAATGTTTGTGAAAAGCATGTGAGAATGCTCTAAATACAAATATATAATTTATGTTTATGAGTAATAGCACTTCATTCGTTCTTGTTCACAAACTGAAAAATAAGGCAAGTTCACAATCTGGAAAAGGTGATATATCAGTATGTCTACCTTGTCCAGCTTGCTAATATGGCATGGCAAATGCCTCCCAGTTTTAGTCAGGGTTACCATTTCTAAATCATTTTGCTACAGCCTAAAAAACTATCAAAAGATTCAAAGAAGCCATACCATGAAGGTTTCAGAAAAGACTTGGGAAGTCAAAAATACACACATTAAGTATTTACATAAATTAGTGGAACCTAAACTTTTGTTGTTGTTAAAAAACAGTGTGAAGTTGATGTGTCTCTTAAATATGTGTATGTGTTTATAGAAAAGATAAAATTGTAAAATCTCAGATACTGTTATTCTTTATGATTTCTGTATTGTAGCAGCTTCAGAGCTTTTTGAAGAATACTACCCAAGTAACAGTGTAGTGGAGAAAAAGGCAGTAGTTTGAGTCATTATACATATCTCTAAAGGAAGATGTGAGCTATTGTCCACTTGTTTACATTCTCTTCAATGGTGACTTGCCAAACCAATCATTTGTTCTTCTCTTTGAATGTGTATAATGTGCTTTGGGGGAGGAGAAATAGGATTTTCTATAGAAGAAAGACATATATAATAAACCTTTTACAATAACCACAATCATCTGCATGAATTAGTCTTAAAATTGCACTCTAGAGAAGTTATACCACATTATTCCAATGCATATTTTAAAATAATAGACAAGTCAAGTGTAGCATTTACTCATCTATTTAAGAGAAATGTAGAGTATGTTTTTCCTCCTATAGTTGTTTTGGCAGCATCATCTTAATTTGTTGATATAAGGTAGGTAAGTATGATGATGATTGAAGAGTTTACTTAGTTACTAGGATGTTGAATTATTGTAGTAGAAGATATAAATATACAAATATATACACATAGATACATAGAATTTCTTTTTCTTCTTCAGACCACCAAAGCGGAATTGGAAAGGGGAGTGGAAAAGGGATAAAACAATTGACCTTTCAGACAGTTTTCTGCTGCCTCCTGCAGAAAGAAATCTCTTTCTTCTCAGGTCTTCTAGAACTCTATTCCCTGCCTTCAAGGGGGTCAGGGGAGAAAGAAGCAATGGAAGGAAGAAATAAACAACAAAGAATAGGAATCAATATTTGTCTTTAAAATCTAAATGAAGGTAACAGAATTTTCAGATTCGTCCCTAGCATAAACATTAAAATAAGAGGGGTTTTTTCCTCCCTCAAAAATAGTCATACAAACTATTTGTATAAAGTAGGTATCTGAGAATAATTAGAAAATTTTTTCTTTCAATAAAGTTTAAAACATTTTCCTCAACTGATTCCATAAAACTTTGGTGTAGTTTTTGATGGTAAGTGCCTATAATATCGTGCTGAAACTGTAGACTAATGATAACTTTAATTTCAGCCAAAGCAGATGAATCTATCAGCTTTCACTGGAGATAAGATCATAGATAACTCATCTGGGGTGGAGCACTTCCTTTTGAAATTTTCAAAATGGCTTCTCTTACAGTGTGTGCAACATTAGCACCTCTTCAAATCATTAATATGCATCATATTTTCCTTTGCTTTTCCCTTTTATACATTATAGGCTGGAAACAGACATTGAATAATTCCTTCCCATTTCTTCTCTTTTTTTTTTTTTAGGTTGAAGTAACTAACAAATTGTAAATTGTTGATAGACTGAATGTTTTCAAGAGCCTTAGAACTCTTCAGTTTCTTACAATTTCATCATCACAGTCAGATCGCACATAATGTCAAATAATACACATCTTTACACTAAAATGGAATACACATTTTATAATCCTGGCCACTGTGTTCAGAGTAGTACAGTTGTGGGAGGAGTCTTATGAGAATTTTATAAATGGACACTCCTTCATCCAGCTTAGCTCCATCTTTGCAGAAATGCACTTATTTCTTCTCCATCCCTCGAGTGCATGTTTTGTTGTTTTCAAATCATAGGACTTTGTGTTCTTAAACATTTTCACATTCTTTGGCATCAGGAATCACTTAGATGAGATAGCTCCATTGTGGCGAGAGCGTGACCTTTCCAAAGGTACCCGTCTGGTATCTGGAAGACAAAGAGAAAAAGAACCAAGAACACGGTGAGCTTTACATCTTGGCTATTACAAGATGTCAGGTTGAGAGACGTTTTCAAATAGTCCTGAAAAATCACTTCAAATGAATATGTAAATAAGTAACGAGGAGCCCAGATCTGAGGAGTTCATACTGCAGCTGCCAGGCGGAGTTCAAGAGTTCCACAATCAGCAATAAATGACTTTTCTGGGTAAGCAAAGTCAGAGTGATAAAAGAAATGGAAGAATTCTCTCAAGCACAGTCCCTTTGGAAATAGCAGGCGACAACAAAATTCCTTGGTAAAGATGTTAAATTGAAAGGATCTATGCAGCGTGCCTTTTGTTGGAAAGCACTTCAATTCCCCATGAGTTTTCAGTCTGTATGTTGGCTACCTCCAGAGGACACCAGCATGGGCAGAGCAGAAAAAGAGCTTTTTTATTTTTTACGATGATTGCAGTATGTGGCAATCAAACCAGCTACCAAGTTTGCCTGATTGTATGATGTAAACAAATTCAATACATTATATAGTCATTATGGGAATGAATAATGAATGGGACCTAGAATAGGTCCCATTCCCCCACCAATCACGGGAAGAATAATCACTGAAGAGACAACTGTTGGTACAAAGCTTAGAAAGCAAAGTTTAAAAGCAATGGAAGTTGCTGAAAATAGTTTTAGCTTTAATAGGAAAAAGGTTTACAGCTCTGCATTGCGATGAGCACTACTATGTTATTATCACCTCTGTTTTATGCTCAGCTTAAATGCAATTGACGTGGGGGAACATCCCTTTCTGACAAAAGCATAATATACTTAGATTCTCTATTTAGAATGAGACTAGGTCCCTAGAAATAATGACAACCAACAGCACTTACATAAATGCTAACATTTTACACTCGTTAATTTGCTAATTCACACAACATCCCCGGGAGGTAAGCCCATTTCATTCTATCCTATTATCTCTGCTTTAGTGATGAAGGTTACACAGCAAATCAATGGTATGATGGGGGATTATAATGCAAAGTTAATGCCGAAATGTCAGGCTTGCTTTGTTCAGAGGTAGATGTTGGGGCCTTCCAAGCTGCGACTCATTTCCTCCCTAAGATGATGATGTCCAAATAACACATCCTGCCTGTTATGAGAAGAGTCTGAGAGGGCTACGGTGCCTTTCTTCTCTGTGCTAACATCTCTTGATAGATACCTGGTAGTTTGTGGTCAATTCACCACACAAGGCTAACTGGCTCCCATGACCTTTGCCTCATTAACACCAAGGTATGAGTGCAGTGAGCCAACCAGCCATGAGATTAAAGCCTATCAAGTGCTTCATAATGCAATAATATCACTGAGAGGTGTGAAAGAGAGAGGCATTTTCTCTACTCAGAGATATATCTGAGTGATGAATTATTTGGGTATCCTTTTGAAGATACCATTAAAAAATCCATTATTTAGTTTGTGATATGGATCACAATTCAGCTCAAAATGTGAAGATAACATTCCTGGGTAAAAGCTTTCTTACTAAGATGTCACTGGTTTGCATACAGATTGGTTTGGGATTTCTTAGAAAACATTTAAAAATGAGATTGCAATATAATGGTTCCCACTGCATTGCTAGCATTTAAGCTTGAACTGGTAAAGTCGTGAGATGTGAGAATGTTGGGAACATTCTCAGAGGAGTATTCTAGTATAACAAAAAAAATGAAATTCTTGTGACTTGGTGGTCCTACACATGAAAGTTCACAGGCATCCATACTTCACTCTGGCAATACTGTATACTGGCACCCCACAAAATCACTCACCACCCCCTGAGTCCAAGACAAGAACCACCTATAAAATCACAGCCTCAGAAGTAATAAACAATGGGGAGGATTCACATCAACCTGAAACTCACTGGTGCCACTTGGTGGGAGAAAGTTTCAGGTCAAAGCAAACTGAGGAAAGCATGTGAAAGTTTTGGGAAGCCAGGAAGTTCAGGGCCCAAATCCAGCATTTGGCATATACAGAAGAGCATTATTCCAGGTTTTCTCCATCTTCTGCTCCTATCCCCCCATTTTTCGGTTGCCTAATAGGTTCCCAAGTTAATGAGATAATTATGTGAAGAAGTGATTCTGTAAGGTCACTACTTACATTTTAAAAAATGTCAGCCTATAATCTTGTTTATGAAAAAATGTCAGTAGATACAATAACAGCAATGGCTGACCTGGATCTGCTGATTTATTTCCAGTTCTCTGTACTGATGTTTTTTTTCTTTTTCTTTCTTTCTTTTTTTTTTTTTTTTTTTTTTTTTTTTTTTTTTTTTTGATAGGCAGAGTGGACAGTGAGAGAGAGAGACAGAGAGAAAGGTCTTCCTTTGCCGTTGGTTCACCCTCCAATGGCTGCCGTGGCCGGTGCGCTGTGGCCGGCACACTGCGCTGATCCAATGGCAGGAGCCAGGTACTTCTCCTGGTCTCCCATGGGGTGCAGGGCCCAAGCACTTGGGCCATCCTCCACTGCACTCCCTGGCCACAGCAGAGAGCTGGCCTGGAAGAGGGGCAACCGGGACAGAATCTGGCGCCCCGACCGGGACTAGAACCCGGTGTGCCGGCGCCGCAAGGCAGAGGATTAGCCTAGCGAGCCGCGGCGCTGGCTTTGTACTGATGTTAAAAACTAATTTAGTTACAAAACATATACTTAGACTATGGACTTGTATGGATCCAGTCAGCAGTGGAATTTATAGGATACTGTGAAATAGACACACACACACACATACACACTAGGGGACTTCAGAAAGTTCAAGGAAAATGTCCATTGTACTTTAATCCTATTTTTCTATGAACTTTTGGAAGACTCATTTTGTGTATGTCTCTATGCATGTATTCATTTTTTCATCTGTCTGCACATCTAATGGCTAGCAATCTAATGATGACAACTTTTTATGCTTGGAGTCATTTTTTCTCAGAAGCAGAGATTGAAAATCACTGAAATGTTTGAAATACAACTTTTATATTTATAGTATTAAAGAATAATGGGTAAAAATCAGTGACCTGGCTCACATAAGGTCAGAACTCATAGTTCGCATCACATTTATGAGGAAGGAACCAATGTTAGATATTATTGCTGTCACGGGTGATAGAGTAATTTAGGCCCATTGTGAAAGTGATTGCATTTCCTATTTGGAAACACAGGTAGAAGAAGTAGGTGCCCAGGTGATAGGGTTTGAGCCCAAACCAAATTCACTTTTTGAGCTAGCTTTATTTTATCAATACTACTAATGCTAGTGTAGCTCAAATGGCAAAAATAGAGGCCTCTCCTCCAAAAAGTCAATAGTTTAAAACACATATATTTATCTCAGATGATATGGAGGAAGGCTTTGATAACAAGTAGTGGCATTCCTCCAAGCTGCCTACTATCAAAGAGATGAAGATGGAAATCAAAGAGACGAAGATGCAGGGGGAAGGTGTTTATGTGTATATACTTGTTAGAATTTTGTGCAATGAGATATAGGAAAACACATTTCATTGGAGGTGGAGGTACATGATTTGTCATGTTCTTCCTCTGCTTCTGTTTCCTTAATTCATGGAGTACCATGTTATGGTGAATAACCAAGCCCAGATATTCTAAAATATCCTCATGGTCTAAAAATTCATTAAGGGATTCAATTAAGCTTGTAAACACAAGGAATAATGCAGCAATAAGCCTGAGATATCAATCCAAAAATACACCCTTCAAATCCACCATAGGAGGATATGCACATCCTAACAGATTCTGTTTGGTCATCAAAAGTTTGTCTTTTAAATATGCCCCAAAATGAGAGTGAAGAGCTTCTGATACTATGGAGAGTAACCTGGTCAAGGCATGCAGATGAAGAGGGGGACAGAGTCATATGAAAATGTATATCTTATGGAGGAAGGGTGGCCAAAATTAAATATTCAAACTTTTCTCCAAAAGGGAATATAAACACATGGCTCAGCTTTAACATGGCTATGCACCTTCTGAATGGCACGTTAACCAACTCAAATTGATGTCAAGGCTTTTCCTGCTGTCTTAAGAGTAAAAGGCTTTACAACTTTTCTAAGCATAAGTTGATTTGGCATTTATCTCAAAACCTTCCTGAGTTTTTCAGTGAATGAATCAAACCCATTAATATATTGCTCTAGGATACATACAGGCAACCATTTACTCAGCAACTTTGTACAGAGCACATAATCCACTAAATACCTGAATATCACAAAACTTCAGATCCATAGCCAAATCTACACCATTAATTTCCATCTTCCTGAAAACTTTGTCAAGCGAAATAACTAAGGAATAGCACAGAACACATGATGCTTAAACACAGTGTGACACAGGGTCGACTGGATGACTTAAACTTGCCATATGTAACCTAAGAGTGTGCAATTAATCTTCTAACAAAGTAAGTGTATACCAAAGGTACAACAAGATTATAACTTTGCATACTGCCTCAAGAAGTCAAGTTGGAACTGAAGAAACAAGGTTAGGTATTACTTTGTTGTTGTCTGTGGAACTGTCTTCTTTCTGATGCTTCATAGGCATGTAGAGGTATCAATGTTAATCTAACATAATCCAGTCACTCACAGCAAGGTAACATAAACCAAATATCTGTTCAACCTATATCACACATTGTGCTACAAAATAATCTATTTAATGCAAAACAGCTGGCTAGAAAACAAAGTAAAAGAAACCCTCTGATTTACAGTGACCAAGCTCTTCCAAAGCCATGGTATGGCAGATTTACCATCAAAGGATGGCCATTGAGGTCAGCACTGATGCCCTCATTCCATATGGGAGCCTGTTCAAATTCCTGCTCAACTTCTGATCCAGCTTCCTGCAAATGTGCCTGGGAAAGCAGTAGAAGATGGTCCAAGTCCTTGGGCCCCTGCCACCCACGTGGGAGACCCAGAAGAAGTTCCTGGCTTTGGCCTGGCCCCGCTCTGGTTGTTGTGGCCAATTGGAGAATGAACCAGTGGATGTAAGACCTCTCTCTGTCTCTTTCTCTGTCTTTCAAATAAATAAAATAAATCTTTTAAAAAAAAGGATGGCCACTGTTTCTAGTAAACATATTAGTAAACCTATCAAATGGAGATCTGGGCCTATGCAGCTTAGACTAGGCAAGGAAGTGGCCACTGAGCAGCTGTTGGCATCTTAACAGTGATGAGAAATTAGACTGTTACACTGAAATCATCTCCTTCCCTGTCTTCTGATCAGTTTTTCAGACAAGTGACCATTTTTTTTTCTGGAAATATAGCAGAGTCCTGCACTAACCAAGAGAGTGTCACTGATTATGCCTAGAGATTTTCAAATACAAGAGGATTTCACAGAGTTCACGGAAAATCCACATTATATTTTCATTCCATTTCCCATGGAGTTTTTGAAGTCCCCTCTTACATTTACTCTCATAGATTTTCTCCCTGTCAAAAATTTGAATAATTGGAATTAAGCATATAGTTTTGTTGGCTGCTGATAGGGTCTAGTGCTTCAGTTTGTGAACTTTATTTTCTTCTATGTTTCATAGAATATGCCTCATAATTTTGGTGTCTACTACATACCATAGGTATTAAACTAAATCAACCAATTTTTTTCCAGTACACAGGGTGCTGTGCAAAAAGGCATGTCTAGAACCCAATAAATTACCTCCACTTAACAATTAAGTAGTTCTAGCTCCATTCTAATCTTGTGACATTGTTAATGTTTCTAAAATTAAAAACAGGTGATGTTGTGTAATCAATATCCTTCATTACATGCAAATAAATCCATAAAAAGAAAACAGAAACCTAGATTACTTTGGTAGTTCAGGTTGGCAGAAGAGAGGAAAGTTATTTTAACGAGGATGGTAATGGAAAGCAATAATGTTAAAATAGTTCAGAGGCTACTGTGACTATAGACACACAACTCCCATTAACTGTAATTGGAGTTAAGCACATGTAATGATAACGAAATAGACCCCTAAATGTCTTTCCAATTGGAAAATAAGGATATGTGTTCCAGGAAACAGCATGCTTTTGTGTGGAAAATACAGTATTCTAATTGAGATGCACAAATTATTTTCACATTGATACTGTTCAGTGTTATGATGCCAGTATTTTTCCTATGCTTAGGGATGTAGGTCTGCTAGAGGTAACAACTGCACAAAGAATGCCTTTCTTTTTCTTAATGCTCAGCATTCGTTATGTTATTAAAGGAAAAGTCTCAATAGTTGCAATGGATTTATTAATTCAGTAGCTTGTTATCAGCATGAAACTCTGCTGTGCTAGGGGAAAAACAAATTATATTTTACAAAACTGCAGTAGTGAGATTAAATCACTTTTCTATATTTCACTTTCTTCTTATCCTCCCTGCCAGGTAGTAACTCTACTCTCTATCTCTATTATGACCTCATATTTTGCAAACTATCAAGTCTTGTAGTAATATAAAGGAACATTATCAAACAAACTCAATTATAGTAACTTTAGGAAGATTGAAATATGTGATAAAAGTAAAATCACATAGTACAATAATATTACTTCAAGGCATTGAAAACTTAATCCATAATAAGCTATAAATGTAGAAAATACGTAATACTTAATTTATCAGACATGATATTTTTATAACAGGTAAAACCAATCTCTTGGTATCTGAAATGACTAGTATGTACATAATTGATAAATGAGTGTTTCAAAGGATTTTTAAAAAGTATGGCTTAGAGGGGCTGGCATTGTGACATACTGGGTAAAGCTGCCACCTGAGACACTAGCATCCTATATGGGTTCTAGTTAGAGTCCTGGCTGCTCCACTTCCAATCCAGCTCCCTGCTAATGGCCTGAGAAAAGCAGCAGAAGTTGGCCCACGTAGGAGACCCTGCATCCACGTAGGAGACCTGGAAGAAGCTCCTGGCTCTTGGCTTCCATCTGGCCCAGCCCTGGCCATTGTGGCCATTTGAGGAGTGAACTAGCAGATGGAAGAAATTCTCCCTCCCTCCCTCTCTCTCTCTCCCTCTCTCCCTCTCTCTCTCTCTAACTGTGCCCTTCAAATAAACAAAATATAAATCTTCCAAAAAATGGCTTAGAAAAAATAAAATCAGTATATTGTTCAACATTTCATACCACAGCCTGTGCTATTGATTATCTTTGGACTTAATGTCAAACCTACTGAATAGATTTTTTTAATGTCCTTGGTTTTGTATATTAGGCATGCATTATATTTGTTTCATCACTTGAGAATGTAACTTGGCTCTAAGACAAATTCTTTTCTCTATGAGGTTGAAAATCTGATGAGGATGCCTGCAGATTTAGAAAATATGGGAAAAACTGACAAACAGAAATATGAAGAATATGAAAATAGTTGGAAAAGCTCTCAAGGAAATTATGTAAGTGAAACTTATGTTGTGGAGCAAACCAACAGAAACCACACAAACTAACAGAGCTGCTCAAGGTGTCTATCATAGTGGTTTATACACAGCAGTTTCTCAAACTGATTAAGTAATCATCCAGTCATTAGCAACAAATCAAGAATTGATCCTTGAATTCACCTTCAGTTATTCTGCTTACACAGAGGGAGTGTATTTTGCCATTAACATAGGAAAGCAAAGATTTCTTTTTCTCCATCTGTGCTTTCACAAATTTTTACTGCATAAAATTTCTGCAGGGTTCCATAACAGGCAACTTATTCATTATTAGGTTGGAAAGGATAAATGTAACAGCAACTATCATATGTAACTATTTTTCTCCTATAGCATCTATTACACTATTTTATTAAAAAGATTTATTTTATTTATTTGAAAGAGTTAGAGAGATAGAGACAGAGTAGGTAAGAGAGGTCTTCCATCGTTGGCTCACTCCCCAAATAGCTGCAATGGCCAGAGCTGAGCAGATCTGGAGCCAGGAGCCAGGAGCCAGGAGCTTCCTCCAGATCTCCCACATGGGTGCAGGGGCCCAAGGACTTGGGCCATCTTCTACTGCTTTCCCAGGCCATAGCAGAGAGCTGGATAGGAAGTGGAGCAGTCGGGATCTGAACTGGTGCCCATAAAGGATGCCAGTGCTACAGGCTGGGGCTTTAACCCACTGTACCACAGTGCCAGCCCCTCTATTACATTCTTTTTTTTTTTTTTTTAAAGTGCTGACAATCAGCAGAGGAAGTTTGTTTTTTTTTTTTTTTTTTTTTTTTTTTTGGACAGGCAGAGTAGACAGTGAGAGAGACAGAGAGAAAGGTCTTCCTTTGCCGTTGGTTCACCCTCCAATGGCCGCCACAGCTGGCATGCTGCGGCCGGCGCACTGCGCTGATCCGATGGCAGGAGCCAGGTGCTTCTCCTGGTCTCCCATGGGGTGCAGGGCCCAAGGACTTGGGCCATCCTCCACTGCACTCCCGGGCCACAGCAGAGAGCTGGCCTGGAAGAGGGGCAACCAGGACAGAATCCGGCGCCCTGACCGGGACTAGAACCCAGTGTGCCGGCGCCGCAAGGCGGAGGATTAGCCTAGTGAGCCGCGGCGCCAGCCCCCCTCTATTACATTCTAAGTACAATGGAAATTGAGTTGAACAAAATCACAGCCTTTAAGTGTAGGAGTTAGGGGGTCAGAGAAAACTTCATCCCAATTAGGCCTTTAAAAACACAGATTTCAACAAGAAGAAATAGAAATATAATGAGGAATTTTTTTAAGATCAATCTATTTTATTTATTTGAAATGCAGAGTAATGAGGGCAGGGAGAGTATTTTCCATCTATAGGTTAACTCCCCAAATGGCTGCAACAATCAGT
This sequence comes from Oryctolagus cuniculus, assembly GCF_051225735.1. Lineage (NCBI taxonomy): Eukaryota > Metazoa > Chordata > Mammalia > Lagomorpha > Leporidae > Oryctolagus > Oryctolagus cuniculus. Next base: position 94,747,050 of record NC_142888.1, read on the forward strand.
ACGGGCTAGGCTGAAGCCAGGAGCAAGAAACTCCATCTGGGTCTCCCACATGGGTTGCAGGGATCCAAGCACTTGGGCCATTCTCTGCTACTTTCCCAGGAGCATTAGCAGGGAGCTGAATCGGAAGTGGAGCAGCAAGGACTTGAACTGGTGCTCTGATACAGAATGCTGGTGTTACAAGTGGTAGCCTAACCCTCTTTACCACAACATTGACTCCAAAATATAGCTGTTAATTTTTGATTGGAAGAAAGAATACTAGCTGGCTATACTGCTGAACACTTAATTCCAAATTTTTCCTATGGGCAAGGCATTGAAAAGCATTGAATGTATAAAGGGAGAATCAGCATGCCTATACATATTTAACCTTATTTTTCCTGAGAAAAGGAAGAAAATAATGAAAGGAGATGCACTGACTAGATTCATAGTGAGGACTATGATATAGTGATAGCTGTTTCCGGAAACATGTGGTTTTAATTTTAATTTTATTTATTTATTTTTTTCTTAATTTTATTTTTTAAAGAATAATTGTGAAGTATTTAGATAGAAGTTAGTAATTCTGCATCCAAAAAAAAAAAAAAAGAAAGAAAGAAAACAAAATCTTCAGAAATTGGGCTCTCTGAAATGGTATGGTGATGTTCTGTTGTTGAAATCTAGATAGCATGAGTGACAGTGGCAGTAAAAGAGCTGACCAAGGCATAGATTGCAAGCACCTGGGCCAAGGGTGCTTGGCAGGGTTGAGTTGAGCAGCCGCTTGGATTGGTACAGAATAAACTAGCTGTTAAATGGCAGTGGGGCCACAGGGTCAATTCATTACTACCACCTGTCATCTCTGTGCCTTTTGACTCCGTGTGTGGTGTTGATCCTTATGACTAAGCACACTAGGCATCAGCCATTTCTCTAACTTTGACCAGATGATGGACAATCTTCTGTCATTTCCTGTGGCACTTGTTTGTGATCTGCCTGAGCTTTGTTGCTGATATGCTGACCTAGAATATACTCACCTGTCATCTGCTTTTGTTTCTGAATCACTCAAAGACTACCTATCTACTCTTTGTTTTTAACATGTGCAACCTATCTTTTGGGACTGAGGTACCTATTTCTTGCTGCTGATGAAAATTTTCGAGTAGTGAGCCCAACTCCCTAGCTTAAGTAGCCCCAGGTACTCTGGTGGTATGTAAGTTCGTTGCCTTCAATAATAAGGCACAAATGGCAATCCTTTCTTCTGTGATACCTCTATCTCTAAAAGACCAGATCACATAAATATAACACTGACCACTGCCTGTGATTTTGAGCAGAGAAGATATTTAAACTAGAGCTTATACTCCATGAGCCTGTAAACAGGTGCCTCCCACTAGTAGTGTTTCCCATGCTAGCCTGTGCTTAATTACTTAACCAGTTGTATGGACAAAGGCAACCTGTACAGTTAATATTACAGGTACTTTAGCAGCTGCCAGTGCCATTGTTTTAAAATATAAGCTGTCCCTCAAAGTAGAAGCCAGGCAGCAGTTGTTTTAAATATGACCAATTAAGACAGAGTTAAAAAATGCTGCATCTCCATTTCGTATTCATAACTGACAGAAGTTCCTTTGTAATTTTAGTGTCTAATGCAATCCATGCATAGCCTGAGAGCCAGGCCCAGCCACAGGTGAATAAAAATGGCTGCAAAATAGCAACTTATCTCACATAAGAAGTTTCAAAGCATCATTCCTGGTTTTTAAGTCTACTGGAATGTAGCCAGTCCTCACATTGTCAGACAAATGTTTAAGTATGAATGGTTGTTCTTTCAGTGTTCATTTAATAGCATTGTTTGTAGTAGTAAAATCATGAATAGCCTCTATGTCCACTATGGGATTAAATACAGGATGGAGCCTACTTACACTGGGATACTATGTAGCCCCTAAATTACTAGATTGTTACTTACTTGATAGAAAGAGCTACACATTACAAAGTGAGAAGGCAAGTTAAAAGAGTATATGGGACAGGCCTTGTGGTGCAGTGGGTTAATCTATTGCTTGGAATACCCACATCCCATATCAGAGTGTTAGAGTCCTGGCTATGCTACTTGCGATCCAGCTTCCTGAAAATGCACCTGGGAAGGTAGTGGGTGATGCTCAGAGTACATGGGTCCTTGACACTCAGGTAGGAGACTTAGATGGAGTTTCATGCCCTTCTCGTCAGCCTGGCTCGGCCCTAGCTGTTGCAAGCATTTAGGGAGCAAACCAGCAGACAAAAGATCTGTCCCTCCCTCTCTCTCTCTACCTCTCTGATACTCTGCCTTTCAAAAAAATAAAAATAAACAAATCCTTTTTATTTTTTTAAAGATTTTATTTATTGAGAGAAAGAGTTACAGAGAGAGAGAGAGGGAGAGACAGAGAGAAAGGTCTTCCATCCACTGGTTTGCTCCCCAAATGGTCGCAATGGCCAGAGCTGAGCTGATCTGAAGCCAGGAGCCAGGAGCTTCCTCAGGGTCTCCCACGTGGGTGCAGGGGCCCAAGCACTTGGGCCATCTTCTACTGCTTTCCCAGGATGTAGCAGAGAGCTGGATAGGAAGTGGAGCAGCCAAGACACAACCTGGCGCCCATATTGGATGCCTGTGCCACAGGCGGAGGCTTAGGCCATGCTACGGTGTTGGCCCCTAAACAAATCCTTTTTAAAAGGGGAAAATATCATATTCTTAGTTTTTAAAAATACATTATTATTTAAAATAGAATTTTTAAAAGTTTAGAAGGATATATACCCAGGGCCAGCACTGTAGTATAGCAGGTAAAGCCACCGTCTGTAGCACCGGCATCCCATATGGAGGACAGTTTTTGAGTCCCAGCTGTTCCATTTGTGATCCAGCTCCCTGCTAATGCACCTGGGAAAGCAATGGAAGATGGCCCAAGTACTTGCTCTCTGCTCCCACATGGGGGACCTGGAAGAAGCTCCTGGTTGTTGGCTTCAGATTGGCCAAGCTTCAGCAGTTGAGGCCATTTGGGGAGGGAACCAGCTGATGGAAGATCTCTCTCTCTTATTTTCCTCCCTCTTCCTCTCCCTCTCTCTAGCTCTGCCTTCCATATAAATAAATAAATCTTAAAGAAAGAAGGATATATATATATATATATATACACTAATAAAAGAAGTGGTTATCTCTGACTGTTGGGATCATGTTTTTTTTTTAATACTTCCTCTAATATCTGAATTTTTGTCAATGAAGATGACTGACTTAGCAAATTAGGGAAAAATTGGACAGGTTGTTAAATATAACTCATCAGCTACAAAGCATAGACTGTTTTCAGTTTAAAGAAAGAGTAGTGTAGGATTCAATAATCTCTGAATTAATTCCTTACTGATTATAATCATCACTAGCTACATTGTAATGGAAAAGAAGAAACGGACAGAAAACAGTGCCATTTTTCTGCCCTGGTTAAGTAAGGGCTATAGAATGTTCCCTGATGGGAAAGTAATGGATTACAAGTTTGAGTATAAATAAAATTTCTTCATACACTGTTATCATTTCTAAGGGTATTTCACATTTCTCAGATTCTAAATGCTTAAAGTTCAAGTCTTAAAAAGTGACTCTCTCCAAATGATTGACTCTCTCCAAAAAGATGGGTAAAAATGCAGAACAATAATAAAGTATATCATTTCATCATCTGGATAGAGTTCTATATCAATGATAAAATCAGAGGACACTTAAGAATTGCTCTGTAACATGTTGCCTGAAAATGACAATAAATTAAGAAAAAAAGAGTTCATCCTTTCATGGAAAATGATACGTATTTTCAGCAAGACATACATTTTGAGTTATTTTTCCTACACACAGCAGGCAGCAGTGTGTATGTGGGTGGAGAGCGGAGTCTTGGCACTAAGCATTATATTGCTTCTTACCAACATTTATATTACAATACATAATGATGAAGCAAAGAAACTCTGATATATATAGTCTTTTAAATTATTAATGTAGTAGGCACACTTTTTTTTCTAATTAAGGAGGCCTCCCTCACATTATGTATATTTACTAAATGAACCTTTCCAACCATCAATTGTCTCATCTGCAAAATGGGTGTAAAATAGTATTTACACCATGAGTACTAATAGGACTAGAGGAGGCAATTTAATACCTGGACCATATTCACCTTTTAATAGATAGGAAGTGAGTTTGCCTATGCCCATGCCTATGCGCATGCATGTGCATGAGTGTGCACACACACACACATTAATTAACAAGACTCAAAGCTGTTTCAACTTACAATGGATAGCCATGCTTTAGAGTTGCAGGAAGGTCAAAGTTCCTAGTGTACAACACATATGGGTTCCCATCTTTGTTCTGCCACTTAATAGCTATGTTTTCCTAATTTTAAGTTCCCATCTATGAACACTGAAAATAATGTAAAAGGACCAGAATGGTACCTGGTATAGAGTAAAATATTTTTTATATTTGATATCATAAAAATCAAATTCCAAAGATTTTAGCATCAAGATCTTATTTTATGTTTCAAAGTCTACACAGCCTCATCACATCACTATGGTATTTTTTTTTAGCTATTTTTGGGACAATGAGAAAAGATGCAAACAAATGTTTAAAAATGCCTTTTTCAGATTAGCCTATAAAACAAATAATTAATAAAGATCAGCCAGGAAATCAGAATTTATCAAGCTTCTGACTTTTTATTTATTTTACAAGCCATCATGGGCTATGGTATTTCGTATGTCTTTAGGGAGCATTGAAAATCTTTTATAACTATTTATTTTTCCTTCTTGTCATGCAGCAAGAATAGAAATGCTGCCAGACTGCTTTCTACTACTTCTCTGCTTTAGGATTTCATTTGTCTGGACAGATTTGTCCCCTAGGGTAGAAAAAGGTTATTTCTGGAGATTCCAGCCTCACTTGAATGATGCATCTTGTAAAACTGGTCACTCACTTTTTTTTTTCTAGGACAGCAGATTTACCAGGCAACCCACTGACCTTTAATTTGGTTTCTTGAGTAGATCTATTCACTGTAAAGAGAGGGAACCTTGATTTCCTAAGCAAAGCTGGTCTGCATGTAAGGCATAATTCTCTCTGTCCAAAAACCAGCCTGCAACTTATGTCCACCACCTTCTCTTGAACAGAGACTATGTGCTTAACATGGTGCTACAAGGATAGAGAGGTAAATGAGCCAGTTTCTTTCAAGGAAGGTACTATGTAGTGATTGGTCTTTTGGTTAAAAAGTCTGGTGGAGATGGGTTAAGGATTCCTCTATACTCTGCTACATGGTTCTCAGAGGGTCCCTTTGAGAACCTAGAATATACTATATCCTGTGGTACCAACACAAAAAGTCTCAGCCTTTTGCCTCATGCTGTTCTTACTGATAGGAGGGTAGCATACAATAATACTATGAATACAGTTCCAGGGAGTGCCAGGATTGGGAGAGAGCTCTTCAGAAGCACAGAATAGGAACACTTAAGCCATGCTTTGCGGGAAGCCTCTTTGGGACAACTTTCCAGACAAGAAAATGCTGGCATTGGTTCTTAAAGGATAGGAATGAATTAGCCTAAAGGAAAAGTACATTCTAGGTAAAGGAGATACTCTGAGGAAGGGGACAGAAGAGAAAAGAAAAAAAAATGTGGGGGTGGGTATTTGGATTAGTGGGTAAGATACTGGTTAGTATGCTCATGCCCATAACAAAAAGCCTGAGTTTGAGTCCCAGCTCTGGAGCCCGATTCCAGCTTCCAGCTATTGGAGATCCTGGGAGGCAGTGGTGACAGCTGAAGTGATTGAATTCCTGCCACCCACATGGGAGGCTGGGATTGAGTTCCCAGATCCTAGCTATGACCCAAGTCAGCCTGGGCCTTTGCAGACATTTGGAGAGTAAACTGGTGATAGGAGATCTGCCTCTGTCTCTCTGCCTTTCAGATAGATAGACAGACAGATAGATAGATAGATAACTAAAAATTGAGAGCCTTTTCACTGAAAAATATGTGTAACTATAAGCAACTTAGTGTTGGCTGAAAGCAGTGGACTGCAGCAGGAACACAGACTGGTCTTATGGACCATTTTAAAGATCTTGGATTTTAGATGCACAGTATAGTATAATTGTGAGATGACTTTTGGTGATCATGCAGTACATGACCTTAGAGGGCAAGACAAGAAGTCGGAATTGATGGAATATAGGGGCAGAGAGAGAGATAATTCCAAGATTTATAGTCTACACATTTGGGAGACCGATGGCCCATCATCTAGTATAACATATACAGAAGGAGGAGTTACATTTAAGAAAATAAGTTCAGTCTGAGATGTGCTAAATTGGAGATACAGGTGAGCTCAATAAAGTCAACAACAACAAAACAATTCACTTAAAAAAATGGGCAAAACGGGGCCGGCACTGTGGCTTAGTGGGTAAAGCTGCCGCCTGAAGCGCCAGCATCCCATGTGAGCACCAGTTTGACTCCTGGCTGCTCCACTTTCCATCCAGCTCTCTGCTATGGCCTGGGAAGGCAGTAGAAGATGGCCAAAGTCCTTGGGCCCCTGCACCCATGTGGGAGACCCAGAAGAAACTCCTGGCTCCTGACTTCGGATCAGTGCAGCTCTGGCCGAAGAGACCAATTGGGTAGTGAACCAGCGGATGGCAGACGTCTCTCTCTTTCTCTCTCTGTCTCTCTTCTCTTCTGTGTAACTCTTTCAAATACATAAATAAATCTTTAAAAAAATGAAATGGGCAAAGGATATGAATAGACAGTTTTCAAAGGAAGAAAGACAAATGGCAAACACACACATGAAAAAAATTCTCAGGATCACTAGCCTCAGGGCAATGCAAATCAAAGCCACAATGAAGTATCATGTCACTCCAGTTACAATGGCAATTATCCAGAAGTAAAAAAAAAAAAAAAAAATCCTGATGAGAACACAGAAAAAGGAGAACTCTAATACACTATTGGTGGGAATACAAATTAGTGCATCCATTATGGAAAACAGTATGGTTTTCCTCAATTGAATTTTTTTAAAAGATTTATTTATTTATTTGAAAGTCAGAGTTACACAGAGAGAGGAGAGGCAGAGAGAGAGAGAGAGAGAGAGAGAGGTCTTCTATCCAATGGTTCACTCCCCAGATGGCTGCAATGGCCAGAGCTGCGCCGATCTGAAGCCAGGAGCCAGGAGCTTCTTCCGGGTCTCCCAGGCGGGGCAGTGGCCCAAGGACTTGGGCCATCTTCCACTGCTTTCCCAGGTCATAGCAGAGAGCTGGATCGGAGGAGGAGCAGCCGGGACTAGAACCTCTGCCCATACAGAATACTGGTGCTTCAGGCTAGGGCTTTAACCCACTACACCACAGCACTGGCCCCTTCCTCAATAAATTAAAAATAGATCTACCATAGGACCCAGCTATTCCACTTCTGGGAATATCTCCAAAGGAAATGAAGTTACTGTACGAAAGTGACACCTGCAATCCCATGTTTACAGCAGCCCAATTCACAATAACTAAGATACGGAATCAACCTAGATGTCCATCAACAAATGACACGATGGAATATGGTATATGTACATGATGGAATACTACTCAGCCACAAAAAAGTATGAATCCTGACATTTTCAAACAGAATGGATGTAAATGGAGATCATTATTCTAAGTGCAATAAATCAGACACAGTGGAATAAGACAAATATTACATATTTTCTCTCATATGTGGAAATTAATATAAACAGAGTATAAGTTTTGTGCTTGTCATATTATTTGGTATATAGATAATTATAAATATTGTATTCACTGAATTATACCATCTGTTTGACAATATATTCTTCTTTCCTCACTTTATGATTTAATATACCTATTTTGAAGAAAAACAGTATACATGTTTACATAAAATTTACACATGAAGTGAATATGGATGATGTTAAAAACTTAAATATTACAATAAATTTTTGAAAATGTTCAATAAAAAATCTTAAGCATCTAAGGAGAAACATTTTTTAAAAATCTACCAGTTCTCAAATTATTCAAAACAATTGAAAGGGAGGGAATCCTCCCAAATTCTTTCTATGAAGTCAATATCACCTTAATTCCTAAACCTGGAAAAGACACAACAGAGAAATAAAACTATAGACCAATCTCCCTGATGAACATGACACAAAAATACTCAACAAAATCTTGGCCAATCAAATCCAACTACACATCAGAAAGATCATTCACCCGGACCAAGTGGGATTTATCCCTGGTATACAGGGATGGTTCAACATTCAAAAATCAATCAATGTGATATATCACATTAACAAATTGAGGAACAAAAATTATTTGATTATCTCAATAGATACAGAGAAAGCATTTGACAAAATACAACACCCTTTCATGATGAAAACTCTAAGCAAATTGCGTTTAGAAGAAACATTGCTCAACACAATCAAGGCAATTCATGACAAACACACTGCCAGTATCATATTGAACGGGGAAAAGTTGGAGGCATTTCCACTGAAATCTGGCACCAGACAGGGATGCCCACTCTTACTACTGCTATAAAATATAGACCTAGAAGTTTTAGCCAGAGCCATTAGGCAAGAAAAAGAAATCAAAGGGATACAAATTGGGATGGAGGAAGTCAAATTATCTCTCTTTGCAGATGGCATGATTCTATATATAGGGGATCCAAAAGACTCCACTAAGAGACTATTGGAACTCATAGAAACGTTTGGTAAAGTAGCAGGATACAAAATCAATACACAGAAATTAATAGCCTTTGTATACACAGACAATGCCATGGCAGAGAAAGAACCTCTAAGATCAATCCCATTCACAATAGCCACAAAAACAATCAAGTACCTTGGAATAAATTTAACCAAGGATTAAAAAGGAGAGAATGATCCAACATGGGAAGCGAGATACACAGCAGACTCATAGAATGGCAGATGTCCTAAACAGCACTCTGGCCTCAGAATCAGCTCTTAAGGCATTCAGATCTGGCTGAAGAGCCCATGAGAGTATTTTAGGCATGGAAAGCCAAGACACTCTGGCAAAAAAAAAAAAAAAAAAAAAAAAAAAACAAAACCACCAACCACCTAAATGAAAGATCTCTGTGAGTGAGATCCCAGTAGAAAGAGAAAGAACGGGCCATCAAAGAAGGAGGTACCTTTCTCTGAAGGGAGGAGAGAACTTCCACTCTGACTAGGACCTTGTCTAAATAAGATCGGAGTTGGCGAACTCAAGGCTTCCATAGCCTTGGCAACTCATAACAAGAGCCTAGGGTGATTACTGATGCCATAAACAAGAGTGTCAATTTGTTAAGTCAACAACAGGAGGCACTGTGCACTTACTCCTCATGTAGGATCTCTGTCCTTAATGTGTTGTCCAATATGAAGTAATGCTATAACTAGTACTCAAACAGTATTTTTCACTTTGTGTTTCTATGTGGGTGCAAACTGTTGAAATCTTTATTTAATATATACTAAATTGATCTTCTGTATATAAAGAGAATTGAAAATGAATCTTGATGTGAATGGAATGGCAGAGAGAGTGGGAGATGGGAGGGGTGCGGATGGGAGGGAAGTTATGGGGGGGGGGGAGCCACTGTAATCCAAATGCTGTACTTTGGAAATTTATATTTATTAAATAAAAGTTAAAAAAAATAAAAAAAATTTTAAAAATTAACCAAGGATGTCAAAGATCTCTACAATTAGAATTGCAAAATATTAAAGAAATAGAAGATATAAAAAATGGAAAAATCTGCCATGTATATGGATTAGAAGAATCAATATCATCAAAATGTCCATTCTCCAAAAAGCAATTTATAGATTCAATGCGATACCAATAAAAATACCAAAGACATTCTTCTCAGATTTGGAAAAATGATGCTAAAATTCATATGGAGGCACAGGAGACCTCGAATAGCTAAAGCAATCTTGTACAACAAAATAAAGCTGGAGGCATCACAATACCAGATTTCAGGACATACTACAGGGCAGTTGTTATCAAAACAGCATGGTACTGGTACACTTCCCAAATGTCCACAATGGCCTGGACTTGGGCCAAAGCTAGTAACTGGAAGCCTAATCCAGGTCTCCTATGTGGGTGATAAGGACCCATTTACTTGAGTCACGACCTGCTGCCTTCCATGGTCTGCGTAAGTAGGAAGCTGGAACTGGGACTCTCTTTCATCTGATGGTTCACTCTCGAAATGGCCTCAACAGCTGGGGTTAGACCAGGCTGCCAGGAGCCTGGGACTCCATCTGGTCTTTCACATGGGTGTCAGGGGCCCAAGCACTAGCAGAGCTGGACTCCAAACAGCGTTCAGAGGGGATGTCAACATTGCAAGTGGGGGCTTAATCTGGTATGCCACAGTATTGGTCCACTACTACTCTTTTCTGTTCCCTGTGTAGGTAATTTTCAGAGTTTTATTCTTTTGCTTTTTTACACATTACTCTAACATACTTTGCGTGAGCTACTTTCCATGAGTATGTTCATCTACTTGCAAAAATTGAATGACCCTAATTACTGTACCTCCAGTATGCAAGGGGAGCTCAGTTCTGCATTTCCTGGGATCTAGACTACAGTGTCAATCACCTTCGGAATACTTCTCCTGATTATTTCAAACTCCTTGCAGTCAAGATCCAAACTAATCTGATTCCCTTTTCTTTCATCCTATTTCCTCCTTGTCATGTTTTCTTGTTTGGATGACTAGGGCCATGCTATCAGGTGAATTTGTGCTCTCCAAAAATTCCTTTGTTGGAGTCCTTAACCCTCAGTATGTTAGAATGAGGTGACCCAATTTGGAGACAATGTCTTTATAGAGTTAATCAAGTAAAAATGAAGTTATTAGTGTGGGCTCCTATAACTGGTATTTTTATTAAAAGGAAAAAAATTGGAGACAAACAAATACATACTATGAAAGAATGCCATGAGAAGGTGAAGGCAGAGACCGCAGTGATAGTTTTACCTTCCAAAGAATGCCACACTTGGGGCTGGCATTGTGGTGCTGTGGTGTAGTGGGTAAGGCCGCCACCTGCAGTGCCGGCATTCCATATGGGTGCCTGCTAGAATCTTGGCTGCTCCACTTCTAATCCTGGGAAAGCAGTGGAAGATGGCCCAAGTCCTTGGGCCCCTGCACCCATGTGAGAGACCTGGAAGAAGCTCCTGGCTCCCAGCTTTGAATCAGCACAGCTCTGGCCATTGCGGCCATTTGGGGAATGAATCAGCAGATGGAAGACCTCTCTCTCTGTCTGTCTCTCTCTCTCTCTCTCTGCCTCTCTGTAATTCTGCCTTTCAAATAAATAAATAAATCTAAAAAAAAAAAAAAAGAATGCCAAACTCGCCAGAAAAACACAAGGAGCTAAGACACAAGCCTAGACCAGATCCTTCTCTAGTATGATCCAGTCAACACCTTGATCTTCGACTTCTAGTCTACCAAACTATGAGACAATACATTTCTATTGTTTATATCATTCAGTTTGCAGTACTTTATTCTGGTGCCCCTAGCAAAATAAGACAGCTATTGTATACCACACCATAAAATAAATAAGTAAATCCACCAAGATTCCTTCCCTTTTTCATACTTACATCCAGTTCCTCAACAAGTTTCATCAATTTTTTAAAATATTTCATTCATTTATTTGAGAGTGAGAGTTACAGACAGTGAGAGGGAGAGACAGAGAGAGAGGTCTTCCATCTGCTGGTTCACTCCCCAGGTGGCTGCAACGGCCGGAACTGAGCCCATCCGAAACCAGGAGCCAGGAGCCAGGAGCTTCCTCCAGATCTCCCACATGGGCGTAAGGGCCCAAGGACATGGGCCATCTTCTACTGCTTTCCCAGACCATATCAGAGAGCTGGATTGGAAGAGGAACAGCTGGGACTAGAAGCGGTGCCCACATAGGATGCCGGTGCCACAGGTGGGGGGTTAACCTACTGCACCACAGCGCCTGCCCCTCCATCAATTTTAATTACTGAGTCCTTCTATTTCTTCTTCTTTATCATCTTCAGTACCATTGTCCTAGTACAGGCTTCTTTTTCTATTGTCTAGGCTGTTATAATAGGCCCCTCTGTGAAGTCTTTTCTGTCTCTAGCCTAACACCCATCTAATCACCCTTACACATCCTTAGAACATAATCGTTCTCCAAGGCACATCTGACCATGCTATGTAAGTTAAAGCAGGAAATGACTGCCCATCACCCACACAGTAAAAAAAAAAAAAATCCAGCTCCTATCAAGACTGTTTATCTTTTCAGCCTCTCATACCTATACCGGCAATGCTGAACAGTTGGCTCTTCCTTGAACATAGTGTGCTCGCCTATTGCCTCCACAAATGCTGCTTCCTTTCTTGGATCATGCTTCTCTTCCTCTTTCTTTTCCTACCCAAGAAACTCCTACTCATCTGTTAAGATTCAGCTTGTGCTTTCTACTGTGATTGTCCCAGTGCAATCTGTCCTCCCCCACTGTGCTGGGAGCTCTGGAAAGGCAGGAACTGCCATTCTCATCTGCTTTCCTGGGGCGTGGAATATAATGGGCACTTACTAAGTGATCTTTGACTGGATACACAAATGAACACATTCTTTTGTTCATCACCCCTCCAAAGTATCAATATTACAGCATAATATTCACTTGAGTAAATACGTCTGTGGTGTGTATTAAAACTATTCTTTAGGTAAGTGAATTCAGCTTTGATTGTCCTTTCTTGGTAAAGAGAGCTAGACATGTCTGTCTTTCATTGTTGTTCAAGATATATTGCAAATCTTAATTTTCCTGTTTCTTTGAAGCCTGCAATGAGAGAGTTCTACTGCAGAACGGTTGGTTCATTGGTCATTATAGTGCAGAATTAAATTCATCTTCCTACTCTTTAGATCTTTAACTTTTTTTTCAAATCTGTCAACTCTCCTTAGATATTGTGTAGAAGAATCAAAGGCAGTCAATTTGCTGTAACAGTCATACAGTGACATAGGAGAAATGAAACACTGCATTACTACAGAATGCCTAATTGCTACTTTCGACTTCAATAACCCAAATCATGCTTGATACCATTTTATTTTATGAAGAGAAAGGGTTAAATGACCCTCATTTCTAGTAGGCTGCATAGGTTAACAACCCTTCCCCCCACCAATCCAATGAACTCAGTCATCTTGTATTATTGTCCCGAGGTGGTGAAAGCTTGGGAGAACCTTTATTATCTTTAAATGGCAAGAAAACCATTCCTGGAAACATATATCTCCTTTTTCTTCCTCTCTATGTAGGGCGAAGACACCAACATACACACACAGAGCTTAGTTAACACATCACAAAAACATATTGCCAAAAAATATTCAGTGCTTTCTTGTGAAAACAGTAGCAAGTCCCTTTGGACCACAGCATTGAAACGGTTCCACTAAAGCTTTAATGTGAATTTGCTCAATGGGACTGTGCATACAGGTGTAGAACAATTATTAGATTTGATATCTGAATGAACTCAGGTTCCCATTAGAGCTTGACTGCTTCAATGACCCCATTATTTTGCTTCCACCGCTCCCCGAACTGATCAACTTAATTATTCTGATTAACGAAACATTTAGGACATGAATTCCTGATTTGCTTTAAACCATAGGGGACATCTAAAAGAGCTTCACTTAAAAAAAATCACAATGCAGAAGAAATGACTCTATGTTAGAAGCTGGGAAGTAGGGCAAGGCCGAGATCCATCTTGGGCACACAGATACCACACTTTGCTGAAATGGTTCTTCTGTTTAGACTCCTCCTTGGTACCAGTTATACCTTAGCAATTTCACTCTTCCCTGGGACACTCAAAACAGAAAGTACTAATCTGGCATTTGGGAAGTCCTATGGAGGGGTTTGAAATCTTGTGTCCCCTTTCATAATACATTCAGAGTCTTAAAATAACTAATACTCAGAAAGGCAAATAAAATGCTTTGCAGAGCAAACCAATAACAGGAGAATAAAGAACAAGAGAAACCAGAAAATGGATATGTAAGAAATATGGCCTTTTACATGTTTAAAGTTAAGATCAAATAATAATTCTTAAGAAAAAGCAGTATGACTTTTGAAATATTGGATTTTGCCATTAACTCTAGCTGGAGTGGTGTATCAGCAGAGGTATGCGAGGGGTTCAGAAAGTTCATGGAAAATGTGCATTATCTTTTATTTTCATTTTTAAAAAAATTTTGAAGACCCCTCATATGCCACTAAGTAAGAAAAAGATAGACTATTTTGAAACAGAAATACAACCTTGCTTCAAAAATTCCATGAAAAATGCAATTAAAGATGCATTTAATATGGTGCAAAAAACTGAAATACATGCATTTTAAAAAAGATTTATTTTATTTATTAGAAAGGAAGAGTTATAGAGGGAGAAGGGGAGAGAGAGAGAGAGTGAGACAGAGAGAGAAAGAGATCTTCTATCCACTGGTTCACCCTCCAAATGTGTGCAATAGTCAGGGCTGGGCCAGGCTGAAGCAAGAAGTCAGAAGCTAGAAGCCAGGAACTGCATCCTGGTCTCCCACATAGGTGGCAGGGGCCTAAGCACTTGGGCCATCTTCTGCCGCTTTCCCAGGTGCATTAGCAGGGAGTTGGATAGGAAGTAGAGCAGCTAGGACTCAAATTAGTGTTCATAAGGGATGCTGGCACATCGCAGTTGGTGGCTTAACCCACTATGCCACAATACTGCCCAACATGCAGTTTTTTTTTTGATAATTTGCATTTTCCTTGAGCCTTTTGAAGACCTCTTGTGTACATGTATTTCAAATAATTTTTGCTAAAATAAGCTTATATTTTAATTCCATTTTCCACAAACTTTTTGAAGTATCTTTGTATATTGATTTTGATAACTCACAGTTGCTTTTAATTGATGTCTTTAATACCACCCGTAACATTACTCATTATTTCAGTTTATATTAATGAATATTAAAACGGCTGTATGTTTACCTATAGGAAAAGAAGGCGTGGAAGTGTTACTGGTCTCTAAAGTGTTACAGATGCCGGTTTATTTCTCATCAGTCAATGCATTTGCCCTTAAAAAGAATGAAACTGACATCAAAATGGTCCCTCCGGCCCCTTGCCTCCTTTCACTAATGATATGTAATGGCTGCTGAGCCTGCAATAAACATGTTTGTGTCCAGTCAAATTCCCATCATTTTACAAGCCAATCTGATTTATAAATAAATAAATAAATAAGGAAGGAAGGAAGGAAGTCACTGGAGATGAGCACAGTTCCTGCTTCAAGACATTCACTGCTATCAGCCTTCACTTTGTACTTCTGCTCCAAGTACCTGATTTGACACAGGGCACCGAGAAATCAGGAGATGAGTGTCTTCACCTCCTCTCCACAACGCTCCGCCAGGAGTCAATAATGATTCCTTCGCACAGTTGCACTGGAATGATTTCAGATAAAAGTGCAAGGGGAAAATTTCAGGCTCTTCCTTATACTGTCTCATGAGAGAGGGGTGTAAACATGTGTCGGCCTCAGTGGGGCTACTCTCTTCCTCTGGTCCCACCCTATCCATTTGAACAGTTGGCCGATTAAATAACAGGAGTCCCCAGGCAGCCATGTGGCCATGTGCAGATACTTTGCATGTCACCTGAAAGTAATGGATTCAGAGATGGAAGCTAAAACGGAAGAATTGTATATATTAAGAAAGTAGACTGTCTTCTATAAAAGAATTTCTTTAATAACAGCAGCTGGGTAAAATTTTCTGTGCTTGTGTCCTTCTCCTACTGTTTCATATAAAGCGGCCACCATACTTTTCTTCCTAGGCTACATCTACTGACAGACTGTCAAAAGCAAACAACTTTTCCCCTTATAGTGCAATAATCATCTACTGTATTTTTAATGCAGTCAAAACAAATTTTCTTATTATAAAATAACAGTGACAATCCTCCTTGTATTCCCAGCATAAAATGATATATTTTAAATACAATAATCATACAAGCAGCCTATCCATAATTACTATTTTTAGGTTAAATAAAATATCAACATTTTTTATTCATGTTTAGGTTAACATTTGCAATTCAGTTGTTTGCAATATTTAAATGGAATTGAATATGTTATGAGAAAACTTAAAAAGAAAAAAAAAAAGCAAACTTGAAGACAGGTTCTTTCCTGCATGGCTTATTGTCCTTACCACCCACCCCGTACCTTCATCACACAACACTAAAGAAAAAACTCAGACTTTATGTTAGGGTGATCAACCTATCATCATCTGTGAGCTATGTCTCTGTGCCCACCAACTGTGACTCACTCAATTCTCAACATACACTAAATGATTATTTGGACTCAAAGCAGCTCTATTTTAATAAAATGTGTCATGGTGACAACCTAATCCACAAGATTCTGAAACATTCAGATTGGAAGCTGATTATACATCTTGATACATAGTAACTACATAGAAGCTTGTGCATATAAACTATGGTAGCAGTGATGGAATCTGTATAGTTAAAGGCCAGGGGCCGGCCCTGTGATGCAGCAGGTTAATGCCCTGGCCTGAAGCGCCGGCATCCCATATGGGTGCCGGTTCAAGAGCAGGCTGCTCCACTTCCAATTCAACTCTCTGCTATGGCCTGGGAAAGCAGGGGAAGATGGCCCAAGTCCTTGGGTCCCTGCACCTGCGTGGGAGACCTGTAAGAAGCTCCTGGCTTCTGGCTTTGGATCAGCACAGCTCCGGCCGTTGCAGCCAATTGGGGAATGAACCAGCAGATGGAAACACTCCCCCTTTCTCCCCCTCCTCTATCTGTGTAACACTTTCAAATAAATAAATAAATAAATCTTTTTTTAAAAAAAAGAAAAAGGCCAATGATAGGAAGATCTAGAGGCAAGGTCTGAGTGGTTTTTTCCCTTAGGACAAATAGCTCAGAAAAATAAATATATAACTAAGAAACATATAAGTTAAGGTCTAAAGACCTTTCTGTTGAATCATGAGAATGACAGCATTCTTCACATTCCCATATTTATATTCCCCAGCTAAAGCAGACTAGAGAGGATAGCTGACATTTTATACCAAATGATTACCTTCCCAAAGTATCAGCAGTGTTTCTAGCATTTTTTGGTACTTCATTAAATTATGTACCCTGGGATTTGCTACTGTTTGTTTCTTCTTCATTTATCTTTTGCTAAGAAGTGAAAGCTACTGTTCATTTCATCAAAAACCTGAACACTGATTATCTCCATACTTTCTCTTTTTTGGGACTAAATGTTTCCAAATGCATCCATCCCTCATCATAGAATCAAGAGGAAAGGAGTTTTGGTAACACAACATTTTTTTTTTTTTTATTTGACAGGTAGAGTTAGACAGTAAGAGAGAGAGACAGAGAGACAGAGAGAAAGGTCTTCCTTCCATTGGTTCAGCCCCCAAATGGCTGCTATGGCCGGCGCGCTGCGCCGATCCGAAGCCAGGAGCCAGGTACTTCCTCCTGGTCTCCCATGCAGGTGCAGGGCCCAAGGACCTGGGTCATCCTCCACTGCCTTTCTGGGCCACAGCAGAGAGCTGGACTGGAAGAGGAGCAACTGAGACTAGAACCTGGTGCCCATATGGGATGCCGGCACCACAACAGTTTTCAATTCACACACATCAATACAGTAAAGTGCTTTTAAATAGATATATTTAAAGAGCCTCATGAACATGCATGGTAGCATGGGGATAATCAATGGGACATAGAATCTTAGAGCTTGAAGATAATTTGTGGATTATTTAATTGAAGTCCAACTCTTCATTTTAAATACAATGACACTATCTTTCAGAGAAGAGAATTGACTTGTCATAAATAATTCTATGGAACAAAGATATGAAACTATGAGACCTAAATCAGGGAATGGCATATAAGGTAATGAGCTATATAACCATAAGAATTCTACTGCTCATTTATTAGGTAATTATGATTAAGCTTTGACAAAACATATTTATGAAGACAGACAGAAATAATATGATAGACCATGATCATCTGATGATCACATATAATAATCACTCTGGATAAGTAATTATGGAGTAACAGTGAGTTTGAAACTCCTGTAATCTTATAATACAACATTCAGCAATTTAGTTCTTTTGCAAGGAAAAGTTCATTAGCTCCTATAATCTGCATTTTAAAAAAGATTTTAAAAATATATTTATTTTCATTTTATTTGGAAGGGAGAGAGAGGGAGAGAAGAGAAAGATCCTCTGTCACCTGGTTCACTCCCCAAATGCCTGCAATAGCCTGGGGTGGGGCACGCAAACTCCAGGAGTCCAGAACTAAGGCAGGGTGTCCCATGGGGATGGCAGGGAACCAAGTATTTGAGTCATCAGCTGCTGCCTCCCAGGGATTGTACCAGCAGGAAGCTGGAATCAGAAACAGAGCTGTGACTTGAACCCAGTACTATGATATGGGACACAGGTGTCCCTAGCAAATGTCTTAACCATTGTGCCAAAGGCCCGCCCCTATAATCTGCATTTGGGTGCGCCTAAAACATTTATATCTTGTACTGGCCACAAAGTCCTTAAGTACACATTTATGCGACAAATGGACCAGAGAAGAAAAGTACACAATTGTATAGGCTAGCACCTTGAGAGGCATTTTGGAATGGATGGCTGGTTACAGATGCATATACATTCATACAAACACACATGCATATGTATATGTATGTATTTGATGTTTGGCACCATGTCTTTAATAAAAGATATTCGACACAGTTAAGATAGAAAAGTCAGCAGCTCTTCTAGTAAATGCAAGTTTAAGAAGCCCAAACATGCTGCCCTCTCTGGTAATTTCATCATGTTCCTCATTGTTGATAGAGTTCAAAGCTGCTAGTATCACATTAATGTTCACTGTCATTGCTTTTGTCAATCTTTGCCCTTACCTTAATGTTATTTATATACAGTATGTGTATTAGTATTCAAGACAATGTACACAGGGTTTTGCAGTGAGCTGGGTATTTTAATTTAGGTTGATTGGTAATAAAATATAATTCAAAGCCAACTGTCAGGTGAACAAGTTAAATGAGAGCTCTGTTTCATAAAGTCTCTGTTTCCAATTATTCTCTGGAATTTGAATGAGCTGTACATCATCAATAGAGGTATTTAGAACTTGACTAGAAAGCAATACCTTTCTTTGCGTGCATTCTTTATGCTTCTTAGTATTGGGTATCTGTTTTAAAATGCTGTAATATACTGTCCTTTCACTCACTGATCTCAACTCTGTAATTCTCTTTCTGAACAATTACCTCCTCACCCAGCTTCCTTACTCCAGTGAGCCATAAACATAGTGTGACTAGAGCAAAGGAGATGGATGTTTACACACATATGGTTTATATAAATGAATCTCATTACATTATAGCTGCGTTTCCTATTTCTAAAGTATTTCACTTTCTTCCAAGACGTTCCTTTCATTCTGTTAAACAAGATGGTTTTCCAATTAATCCTTCTACATGATTCATATCAGTAGTTCCTGCTGCCTCTACCTTAAAACACTAGTTATATAAAATATGGTGCATATTTCCAATCTCAGTAATATTCCAAGCAGTCACATAGAAACTAGAATTGCAGTCATTTCAATGCAGGCTTAGTAATGTCATGTGATGAGTCAGAAAATTTTCTCATAGCTAATATGCCTTATTGTATCCATCACTCCTTGATGCTCCCATTTATAGTCCTTATATTTTGTTTTTTGTGAGTCTCCCAAATTTTCTGTGTTTTATAATTTATGGTACCATGCAATGATATATTAATTTCCTGTTGTTATTGGTCAGCATGCCAACATCATGTACCCCTTTAAATAAAACTTCAACAAGTCTTAACAGCTCATAAATTTCATTCAGCTGACATCATTAAAGTAGTAGAGATTCTTGCTTCATATTTGGATTTCACTTAAATTGGTTGTATAATTTTTAATCGCTTTATATCAAATTTTTCAAATGCCCTTATAAAATAGTTTTATAGCAACAATATACATTTTTAAGTGAGGAACAGCAGCACACTTTTTAAAAAGCTTTTATTTTTTGAAAGGCAGAGTGACAGGGAGAGAATATGAGGGAGAGAGAGAGAATCTTCCATCTGCTAGTTCACCACCCAAATGCCCACAACATCCAGGTCTGGGCCAGACTGAGGCCAGAAGTTAGCAACTCCATCTTAGTCTCCCACATGGGTGGCACGAGCCCAAGTACTTGAGTCAATTTCCTCTGTGCCTTCCCAGGCACATTAGCAGGGAGCTAGATCAGAAGTAGAACAGCCAGGACTCAAACCAGCACTTTGATATGTCACTTTCTAAAATTTCATTTTATATGTTTAAACCTATACTATAACTCCAAACACTGAGAGAAGCTTCTTTTCATTGGTAACTAGCCACTTAAAAGGCACCATGAAGGCACATGGGAGGGGTGGGCATTTGGCACAATGATTAACATGCTGCTTGGGATGCTTGCAAACCCATACTGGAGCGTGTGAGTTTCAGTCCTGGCTCTGCTTCTGGTTCCAGCTTCCTGCTAAGGCATAGCCTGAAAGCCAGCAGATGATGAGCTCAAGTACCTAGGTCCCTGCCACCCACGTGGAAGACCTGGATTGAGTTCTGGGCTCCTGGCTTTTGCAGGCCTCTGAGAAGTGCACCAGCAGGTGGAAGATCCCTCTCTCTCTGTCCCTGTCTTTTAAATGAAATGAAAATGAAAATAAGTACTAAAGATACTTTTAAAGGCAGCACTTTAGAAAGGAAAGACCACTGTTTTGGACACTGAAGAGAACTGCCCACTGAACTGATGCTTAGTTTTGTCATGCAAGGATAGGGATAATAATCCGGACCTTAGATGGTTACCATCAAGATCAAATGAAGTTCCCGCTGTAATGTGCTGAGCAATGATGTGTTGCACATAGTAGGCAATCACTTCCTTCTGTGTGTTAGCAGCATGTCAATCTGAACCTTAGCTGCCAGTGGTTAATAAATACATCTCAATGCATCAACCCACAGCCATGCAGAGGGGACAATCAACTGACAGATAAAGGTCAAGAAAGAGCAACCGAGTACTGAAAGGAAGGGAGACAGAATAACGCAGTAGGAAGCTTACACTTCCAGTAGTTACTTAGCTGGGGCAAAGAATTCATATTGTGGAGGGATTTAAAATGCAAACTGCCAGGATTTATGAGGAAAAGATTTCCTTTTTTCTCATTACTATAATAAACAGTGATCAAAAAATGCTTCATCAGACTTATTGTAGATAAGGAAGGGAACTGCAACTTCAGTTAAGTCCTTGATTTATAGATCATGTTGCAACATCACAAACGATGAACATCATATTCTACCACAATCTATTTGCAAAGATATGTGTATGCGTTTCAGGGAATGTGATGGGGAATCATTTTTCATTTCATTCTCTTCAAATTAGTATGCACTTAAATAACTGTTCCAGAAAGAAAATGCAAATGAACATTAAACTACTTATTATATTTCTTCAAATCCTTTTCCAATAGGTGCCAACATACACACATTATTATAGATATAATCAGTGCTTATATACTCTCTTGTGATCTAATTCTTTCACTTAACACTGTTTCCTGTGTATATTTCTGAATTGTCAAGCAATGGTATCAGCATCAAACTATATCTGTTTCCCTACAGCTTCTCCAACACCTTACTTAGTTCTTAGACATCACAATAGCTATATGTTGCTACTTTACTGCTATTTTAATTCACATTCCTTTCTTTGCTTTGTGAAAACCTTGTATGTCCATGTGATGATTTATTACATTAGGATTTTTACATGCAAACTTCCTCTCTTCGCCTTTTATTTGGTATGTGAGTTGCCTTGTGAAACAAGTCTGCAGGCCTCTCAAAGCTATTATGTCCAATATTAACATAACTGAATTTGCTGATAAATTTGTTGTAAGCTGTTGGTGACAGGGGCTACAACTCACATCTTTCTCTCTGCAAATATTGTACATAGTAGGCATTCAACATATTTCTTTTGAATGGAATGTTTTCCATGCTTTAAAAATTCATAATATGAAAAGCACTTTGTCTCTTCCAGGTTTGCATCATCCCAGTATTTTGTATACACATGAAATGAGTAAAAGTATGAAACTCGAGTGATTGGAGAGTCATATGACTGAATTCATTTTCAAGAAAATCTACATCACTATCTTCCCAAATACAAATCAGATCTCAGAAAAAGAGGAAGTTTTATTCAAATCCTTACAAAGTCTAAGGGCCATTTTCTAGATTGTTTCTAAAGTTCTTTGGAGAACACAGATTTGTCTGGGACAACCATAATTAGTATGAGTTCCCAATGCTTATTGAGGTACATTTACAAGATGGGGACAGGGGGAGAGATTCTGAAATGCAACACAGATCTTTCAATTGTTTTCAAGATCTGACTTCACACTATGAGGTGTTGGACATCATTATAAACAAACCTTTGAAAGGTCACTTGAAGTTGCAATGCAGTAAATACTCAAAGATGATCACAAATATACACACATAGAGTGAATGGAAAAAATGAATGGACACAGTGTGATGCAAATGGTATTTATGGCCTGGGGTAAAAATGACAGTGACGCTATCATATACATCTAAAAGTGCTGTACCTCTACCTAACAACTTAGATGGCTGTGAATACAATGTGTTCCAGAAAACTGATAGACAATTCAAAAGCTGGCTGTAGGGCTTCCACCAATAGTGATGTCAGAGACATGTGCGTGGAGAGTCTGAACAGAATCGTTTTATAAAATGGGATAGTGGGAAAGAAAGCAAAATAGCCACATCAAAATGCTTTTCTACACCACTGGCAATGTGAGTATATGTGTATAACCAAACAAATTAAATATCACAATTAGACATTTTAATATTTCATCAACATTTCTAAAAGTATATTTCTACTCAACATGGTCAAAGTACTTAAAAATCTTATTAGGAAAATGGGGGCTCATCTTATTCATCATATTTGTTACAACCTTTTGAATCCAGGTTTGTATACACTTAGCTCATACCAACAGTAACAGCTGTCATTTATGTAGCTTTTATTGGGTGTCATGCACCATTGGTGACTTACATATACTATATCAATAGTTCTTCAAACAAATCTGGGGTTAGGAATTACGAAATCCTTTTATAAATGAGGAGGGTAAGCCTCCAAGAAGTTAAAAAGTAAGCTCAAGGTCAGGCGGTTAATAAGTAGTGGACATATGTGGAGTTTCAAAGTCCAAAACCCGAACCACCACACCATATGGCCTCCACAAGCACTGAGCCTCTAGGTCTGACTTTGACAGGATGATGCTTTGTGTAAAACAGAGGTGAAGCCAATGCAGGACAAGAACAAGAAGCTTTGTAATCCACAAATAGATTATCATCTTCAATACTAACTCTTTTAATACATTTTTAAACTAAAATCATGAAGATACCAAACTCATTATCTATTTACGCCCCAACTTTCCGGGTGGGACTCACACAGTGATTCTTCGTAGAAAAGAATGGTTTTTCCTCGTTTACTTCACTTACGAAACAACCATGTATCCACAGTGCATACATTGATCTGAATCATTTTACTTTTTAAAACGTGCTAGTTCTGGGGTAGGCATTTGGTATAGGGGTTAAGCTGCTGCTTGGGACACCCACATCCCATATCATAGTTCCTGGGTTCAAATCCTGGCTCCACTTCTGATCCAGCTTCCTGCTAATGCCCACCATGGGAGGCTAAAGCTTGGGTCCCTGTCACTCACATGGGAGACCTGGAATGAGTTGTTCTCTCTGCCTTTCAATAAATAAATAAATAAATATTAGTAGTAGTATTTGTTCAGTCTAAAGTATTTCATTACAGCAGTCCAAGTGGACTAAGATACCCCTTGGTTTCAATGAGCCTGGGTTTGGTAAACAAGTTCGAATCTATCCTACGCAAGCCTTTTATGAATTCACGGGCTCTGAGTACAGCCTCACTTAGTATACTTTGCAACAGAAATGTTTTTAGCGTTTTAGCGTCTCATAACAGAGTATCTTCTCCAGTTCCTGGTTCATGACAAATGGTCTTCTCTAGTCTGATGAAGCAGAATACTTGCAGTATTTTCTCCCATCTAGAGGAAGGAATGACTTGTAGCATTTTCTCCCATCTGGTACGAAGGAAGCAGAACGTCTTCCATTTGGATGCCAACCTCTTTCCTGATGCTGACCAACAGAACGATGACCACTGCGGCTACAGTACCCTCGCTAGCTACTTTTTTAACGAAATGATTACCAGTCACTCCTGGATCCCTTTTAAGACTGAAAAGGAGTCGGCGCCGCAGCTCACTAGGCTAATCCTCCACCTTGCGGCGCCGGCACACCAGGTTCTAGTCCTGATTGGGGCGCCAGATTCTTTCCCGGTTGCCCCTCTTCCAGGCCAGCTCTCTGCTGTGGCCAGGGAGTGCAGTGGAGGATGGCCCAAGTACTTGGGCCCTGCACCCCATGGGAGACCAGGAGAAGCACCAGGCTCCTGGCTTCGGATCAGCGCGATGCGCCAGCCACAGCGCGCCGGCCGTGGCGGCCATTGGAGGGTGAACCAATGGCAAAAAGGAAGACCTTTCTCTCTGTCTCTCTGTCTCTCACTGTCCACTCTGCCTGTCAAAAAAAAAAAAAAAAAAAAAAAAAAAAAGACTGAAAAGGAGAAGTGGGAGCCTGGGAGCCTGTGAATCCAGCCTGGCTGCTTCTGCTTTCACATCTCCCTACATGCATTCCTGTATCCACCCTGAGGTTCACCTGCCACTTCCTGGCCTACTCAGGAGCCTTCCGAGCGCTTCCTGCAGTGGGTCACTGGCAACGCTGTATTTCACTTTCAGTGACCTCAGCTGAGTATCAACCGCGAACTTTCCTACTTCAGTTTTCTCAGCTTTGTGATGGGATAAAGCATTTCCTCCAAGTAATTAAAGTGATAATGCTTGGAATGGAAGGAAATATATTAGGTGCAAAACTGTCCTCCAACTAAAAAACAAAAGAGGAGCATACTCCATGCAGTGATACTTTTTTTCCTTTTTTAAAAACATTCACCCTTCCCCACAGTGATAATGAAAAGCAGATCACATTATAAGCCTAGATTTAGACATACTACTGGCCTCTCATATTTCTAAAGGCACAAAACTGAAGGATTAATCTGCCAAAAGCCCTAAAATGCATCTACTTTTACTGTCATCAGTCCTTCCAATTGGTACCCCCAGGTTGCTTTGTGATTCAATACGCCTTCTACATATTTAAAGAGCTTAATGTTTATCATTACTTCATTTTTAAAATTTTTATTTCCTACTCTAGGAAGCCTTATTAATTTTTATAATACTTCCTTTTCAGATTGTAAGATAAATAAAATAGATTTCTAGTCTTCTTAGATATGCCTCAATTGTATGAGTGCTTTTTATGAATTTAAAAAATCAATTAGCAGAATTCTAATTTTCCTGTGGACATTTCAACAGAAAATAATGAAGACAAGACTGTTACCATTCTGTTGCAGCTAATTTACTACGTGGAAGAAATATAATTCTAAGCTTTTTTTCTTTTCCCTATGCAAAGTTCATTTGAACAATCCAATTATACTTACTTTTGGGGGTTATCTTTGTGCATTTGTACCACAAATTGGTGGTGCTGGTATAGGTAAGAACAACCTTGATGTTCCCTTCACCTACAGTCTAGGTTATCATGAATTGTTCAAATAGTAGCCTTAAAATCTAGCTCAGTCTTAAATTCTGACCTGAACACTTTGCTTTTGTCAGTTAAGATTGCTAGATAATGTGCCAAAGACTGTGTTATACGAAGCAGCATGAGAAAATGGGAAGAGTACTGCAAATCCGAAATCAAGAAGCTTTAGGCTCAAATTCTGGCTCAGCTTCACTCAAGCCAGGAAGCTAAGAGCAAGTCACTTAGCCTTTCTAACCCTCAGCCTCTTCACCTGTAAAATGAGGATAACCCTATCTTATTATATTCACATATTTCTTCTAAGGATCAAACAAGACACTGTAGAACTGAAGTAGTTTATAAAAATAGCTTACTAGGTAACTATAAAGTTTTATTATAATTGGCTTTGTTAATTGCAAAGCTTATCTAAAGATAGATCATTTTTCAAATGGGTTAATGTGTATCTTTTCTACTATTGGCTCTCTATTTTATAATATGAATATTTTATAATATTTTGGCTATATTCATAGTAAAAACAAAAGTTTCCATGTCAGCTTAATAATGAGTACAGAGGAAACAGCCTTGTTTGTATTTTACCATTTTCTTCTTAGTTCAGGTTCTTTAGCACAAGCCTCCCTGATGATGTTTAAAACCAAGATATCAAACGACACTGTCATGATCTGGAAATGTCTGCAAGTTCCAACGGGAAGTCTTAGCAAATGTCAGAGTACCTCTAAGGCAAGGCAGACCCTCAAGATGGATAAGGATTCAAGAGGTTAATACAAAAGATACGGCAGGGTGCAGGTGAAAGTCCTGCTTGATGCTCAAAGGTCAAACAGCACAAGTTCAATGCTGAGTATAGCAAAAAGTCACTTAGCATTGTGATTAGTGATGCCAAACGGGTGCAGGGTAATTTAAGAGACATATAGCCAAAACGGATACTTTCATCCATCCTTCTTCCTTTCTGACAAGAAATTATGGAGAAAAGCCAACAACTGAAAATATATTCTAGGCAGCAGGCTTCTTCCTTTCCCCAACAAAGAGCAAGGTCTACCTTCCGCTGCATTACTCCGCACTCACCACATCATCTAACTCGACAATCTCCAATGCATTGTTTGCTCTCATCTTGGCCTTCCCAACTAGGCTGTGTGTTAGATGAGGACAGGAATATATTCTATCTTATCTTTCAATCCTTGCTACTTGGGATGGAATCTGATTCACAGGTGTTAAGTAATATATACTTGTTGAGTACATAAAAAGTGGCGAGTTCAGAATTCTCACAGTTGCCTAGGGACTAGTGTTGATGTTTGCTTTTGTTTAGCAAACCCCTTCCCCATAGATAATCTAAAATTAATAGTATAAGATTATACAGAGATTATTTAAAATGCTTAGGAGAACAGACTTTTCAAATCCCCTCAAGTACTTTATAAGCATCAATTTACATACAAACAATTGATATGCTAATTACAATTTAGCCATAGTTGTTCATTAAGACTGGGTCCTTGTGGGCCTCTACTAGGCAATGGTTGGAATTACTGAATCTTGTTAACTCAGTTTCAGCTTCTTTATTCACTAGGAATAAATAAAGAGTCATTTTCTTAAAATTAGCTTATAATTCAAATAATTTTCTCAAAACCAAAATGGCCTTCCCAAACTTGCAAGATGTTTCACTAACTAGTATTTCATTTCATTTTATGATACAACTGAGATACATGCATTGTTACTTTAAGGATTAAAAAACATCTACAAGGCTATTGGTAGAGACATTCTATTTTATTTATTTATTTGAAAGAGTTACACAGAGAGAGGAGAAGCAGAGAGAGAGAGAGAGAGAGAGAGAGAGAGAGAGAGAGAGGTGTCTTCCATCTGCTGGTTCACTCCCCAATTGGCCACAATGGCCAGAGCTGCACCCATCCAAAGCCAGGAGTCAGGAGCTTCTTCCAGGTCTCCCACATGGGTGCAGGGGCCCAAGGACTTGGGCCATCTGCTACGGCTTTCCCAGACCATAGCAGAGAGCTGGATGGGAAGTGGAGCATCTGGGTCTCAAACTGGCACCCCTATGGGATGCTGGCGCTTCAGGCCAGGGTGTTAACCCGCTGTGCCACAGCGCTGGCCCCTATATTTTCTATAGTTCCAAATGTTGGGCATGAAATAGAAGACCTTCTGCCATCTACCATCTGTTCATTCTCTTTGATGTAGTCCACCTCTATATTTTGCAACTCTCTACGACTAACCCTAGAGTCCAGGATATCAACTCCATGTTTTTCTTAAGGGACACAAGATCTTTTCATGACACCACATTTTTGCACATATTATTACTTTTCTCTGGAATGTCCTTCACATGCTTACAATCATGAATTCAATCTGTGAACTCCAATATTAAACTCAAAAGACAGTTCTATAGTAAACCTTTCTTTTGTCACATAAGACAATGTTACTCATCCTTTTCTCCATGTTCCTATAGCATTTTGTTGGGACACATATTAGAGTACTAACGATACTATATTACAATTATATATTTATGTCTACTCCAATTTGAAGTCTTTGAGTGCAAGGACTTCATATTATTCATCTTTTTATCCCCAGCATCTAGAATTGTATCTGGTACAAAGAAAACATCTGTTATGGGTTGAATTGTATCCGCTACATAGGTATGTTGAATTCCCGACCCTCAGTACTTGTGAAGGTAGACTTATTTGGAATTAATGGTTTTTGTAGATGTAATCAAATTAAAATGAGGTCATACTGGATCATGTTCGGCCTTAATTGTAATGGCAGGTATCTTTATTAGGGGAGAGAGATTTGGACATACAGAGACTCAGAACATACACAGAGAGAAGAAGCCATGTGATGGCGTAGGCAGACACTGGAGTGATACAGCTGCAAGTCAAGGCATCACAAGGATTTCTGGGAAGCAACAGAAAATAGGAAAGAGACATGGAATGGACTCGCCCTCACAGCCCCCAGAAGGAACCAACCCTGTTGATACTTTGATTTCAAACATTTAGCCTCCAGAATACATTTCAGTTGTTTTGAGTCACCTAATTTGTGGTAACATGATATAGCAGCCTTAAGAAATGAATACAACCCCCAACACATTTTTATTGAATGCACAAATGGATGGCGAATGAATTAACAAGGGAGATCTTTTTACTCAGCAGAGGATCTACATTCACTCAGTTCTCCAAAGTGTCTAACCAATGTATGTTAGCTTCTCAGTCAGCATAATGGACAGTCCCATTACAGGTGTTTAATTCCACAATAATTTAGATTGGAGGGAAGAGGGCAATCATAAAACCCTTGGGTGACTGACTGCTTCTCTCTACCATAATTCTCACCACAGTTAGAATAGAGATCTCACATGAACAATGGAAAGATTTGGATCATAAACTACCCACCAAATTTTTTCCCTAATATAGGATATTCCCTTTGAAGTTTTGGGGGTAGTATTTTGTTCCAAAATGGACCTTGTGGCTCAGTGTTTGGTGCAGCAGTTAAGACACTGCTTGCAATGTTCACATCCCATATCATAAGAGTTCCTGGATCCAGGTCTTGGCAGCACTCCCAATTATAGCTTCTTGCTAAAGCACACACTGGAGGCAACAGGGGATGGCTTAGTTACTTGGGTTCCTGTTACCCATGTGGGAGACCCAGATTGAGTTCCCAGCACCAGTCATTGTAAGCATTTGAGAAGTAAATTAGGAGATGAGAGATCTATCTCTGTGTGTGTGTGTGTGTGTCTGCCTTTCAAATAAATTTTTAAAAATGAAAAGAAATGCTTGATACAGTACCTAAGATGCTGCTGGGGACAGCTGCATCCCATATCAGAGTACCTAGGTTCAAGTCCTGCCTCTACTTCCCATTGCATCTTCCTACTAATGTGCACCCAAGTTGGCAGTAGTGACAGCTCAGCAGTTGAGGCTCTGCCACTCATACAAGAGGCCTGAATGGAGTTCCCAGCCCTGTGCTACAGCCTGGACCTCCTACCCTAGCTGTTGTCAAGATTTGCAGACTGAGCTAGCAGATGGAAGATTTCTGTCTGTCTGTCTCTGTCTCTCAGCCTTTCAAGTAAGTAAAAATAAATTAAAATTGACCATATGACGTGGGAGCCCTCATGTGAACATTCCCCAATCTGTGGCGGAATGGTACAGCAACTGAGATGGTTGCTATCGCTGCTCTTGTAGATAAGATCTGTTTCCTGGTAACTTCACAACAAAGGCACAGTAAGGAACACAGCGGAGCCATATTTAAAACTGGGGAAGCTGTTGCTTCTCTAGTCATTTCATTAACATGGCCTTTGCTAAACAAACCTAACCATCCCCAACACTCATATAAAAACCTATTGTTTATGAAAGGCTTACCACACACTCTTATTTAAAATCAATATAAAATCATCTTTTATTCATTTTTACTGAAAAAACCTCCTTTTCTACCTTACTGTCTTTTATTTCCTATCCTGACATTGATTTCTGAGTTTATTATAGGATGTCATTTTCTTCATCTCTGTTTCTAATTTTGTTAATAAGGGTTTCTCCCACTCACCCTATTTATAACTATAGTCCATCATATTCATTATAATGATGTCTCTGTACAAGGATTTCAACTCTCACCTTTGCAGCTAGCTCTTCCTTTTTATTTCCCTCACTTAAAAACTGTAGAGAAATAAGACACAAAATTGAAGGTAAGAGAAAACTGCACTGCTTATAAGTTTGTCTTATAACTTCTTTCCTGAATAATGCAGATCTGGTTTGCAGGCAATGGCATGCAACTACTTCTTTGTGGGCACTAAAGTTAACATTATCATGAAACAATAGAACTCAATGAAACCCATATTCTTCCTCTCTTCCAGCGATGGGTTTAAGTCAAAACAGACATAGATTTAAACCCACAAAGAAGGGCCAGCATTGTGGTGCAGTAGGGTAAGCTGCTGCTTGCAACACCAGCAACCCATATTGGGGTGCTGGTTTGAGTCCCAGCTGCTCCACTACTGATCTGGCTTCCTGCTAATGCACCTGGAATGCAGCAGAAGATGGCCCAAGTGCTTGGGTCTTTACCACCCATACAGGAGACAAGGATGGAGTTTTTGGCTCCTGGCTTTGGTATTGCCCACACTTGGTTGTTGTGGGCATTGGGGAATAAACCAGCGGATGGAAAGATCTATTTCTGTCTCTCCTTCTCTCTCTGTCATTCTGCCTTTCAAATAAATAAATAGTAAAAAAAAATGATTTAAACCCAGAAAGAGACATACATTAATGATGCAGACACTAGAAACACAGATTGTGAAGCACCAAAGAAATACACACCAAATGTCCCAGCAGTCTGTTTTTTAAAAACTGCTTCAGGAAGAGCTGGGCTGAAACCAATTTATAATATTCTGTTTACTGAGAAACCCAACATTAATGTTGAGAGACCTACAGCTGCCTTATTGGCAGCTCTCTGTTAGGTTCAAAGCAGCTTTTGTTCTGGAAGACCTGTGTGGAACAGACTAGTTTGTGAGCCACTGTTGAGATATTAAACATTATTGGTTTTATTTATGTAGTGCACACTTAGAATAAGTACTATCACTTACTTGTGCCAGGAACTAATCTAAGCACATTACAAATATAAATTCCCTTCATCTTCATAACCCCAGGAAAGATACACTCTCATTATCTCCTCTTTATAGATGAGGAAAATGAAGTACAGAGATGTCAAATAACCTGCTCAAGTCATGCAACTGTTCTCTGCAGTTCATGTATTAACCACTAAACCTGCTTCTCAGTGATTTCTTGAAGCTTCTACACTAATGTGGTTCTACAACAGGGAAGATATTTAGACCTTCTAAGTTTCTTGGATTATGGGTTACTTTCAGGATCTCATCAAACCTTCATGATTTATTCAGTGTCTAAGGTATGAAAAAACTTACAGAAAATACTGAATTATTTGTAGGTGGAAAGGATATAGTTTGTATCCTATGAGAGTCTGACAATGAATTAGCATAAAGGCCTTATACACATTTATATGCATCAAGAGACTGCTCAAGTATGAAGAGGAGAAGGAAGAGATTTGGATTTCTACCCAACAATACTCCATAGATTAGAAGTAGTATCTGTGAAGCAATCAATAGACATGCTACTACAAATCCCATATTTTGCTTACAGAAAAATGCAGCATTGGAAATTGGTTTCTCTAGCTGACCAGGTCTCTCCTATTTTGTCAACCAGGAAAGCAGGACTGGACATTAACTGAACTACACACACTAGTAGTATAACAAAAGGAAGCTAGAGAATATGAAAATTAATGTGAATACATATACATATGACATCTCTGAATATGCATATATATATATATATATATAAAATATGAGGTTACTTCAAAAAGTTAATTTATTGGGTACACAACATTTTGAAATTCATGTACCTTTTTTCCTAATAGCAGGCTCCATGAACTTTCTCAAGACTCTTTTATGCAAGGATTTTGAAACATTTTGCACCAAAATAAATTTATCTTTTAATTCCATTTCCAGGGGTGCTGACGCTATGGCGTAGCAGATAAAGCTGCGGCCTGCAGTGCTGGCATCCTGTATGGGTGCTGGTTCAAGTCCTGACTGCTCCACTTCTGATCCCACTCTCTGCTATGGCCTGGGAAAGCAGGGGAAGATGGCCGAAGTCCTTGGGCCCCTGCACCTGCATGGGAGACCCAGAAGAAGTTCCTGGCTCCTGGCTTGGGATCGGCGCAGCTCCGGTCGTTGCAGCCAACTGGTGAGTGAACCAGCGGATGAAAGACCTCTCTCTCTCTGTCTCTCCTTCTCTCTCTCTGACTTTTAAATAAATAAATAAATCTTTAAAAAATTCCATTTCCATGAACTTTTGGAGGTACCTTCATATAAGGCATATATACACATAAACTAATATATCTAGAAATTATTGAAAATTTACTATACACTAAGCAATGTGTTGAGTGCTTCACAGTAATTATTTAATAATCATCACATAAGTCTGTAATACTAAGAGGCTTCAAAAACTTCTTGGAAAAATGGAATTAAAAAATAATGTGTATTTGCTATTAACTTTTTGAAGCTTCCTCATACAGATATTGCTATTAATCCCATTTTACAGAGAAGAAAATTAAGGCACAACGAAATTTAGAAAGTGGGAAGACTTGAAATACAAACTCTAGTTGTCTGACACCAGTCTTATAACCTATTGCATATCATATGAGTTGGACTTTATGCTTTCTCATACTTTCTTAAAGTCTATCTTCATACTTTCCAAGTATATATTTTTTTATTTATTTGAAAGTCAGAGTACACAGAGAGAGGAGAGGCAGAGAGAGAGAGAGACAAAGAATCTTCCATCTGCCGGTTCACTCCCCAATTGGCTGCAATGGCCAGAACTGCCCGATCCGAAGCCAGGAGCCAGGAGCTTCCTCAGGGTCCCCCACATGGGACTTGGGTCATTCCCTACTGCTTTCCCAGGCCATAGCAGAGAGCTGGATCAGAAGTGGAGCAGCACGACTCGAAGCAGCGCCCACATGGGATGCCGGCACTGCAGGTGACATCTTTACCTGCTACACTACAGTGCCACCCCCAAGTATATATACATATATATATATATATATATATATATATATATTTAATGGAAAGACCTACTCATTACATGAAGTCTTTTAAAGTAAACCAGAGGATGGAATCAAGAGTTTGGTGAAATGTCAAAAGCTTCAATTTTGTGATTCAGTGCTGGGCCATACTGGACTTGAGTACTTTCCCTTTTAGCTTTTCTATTTGAGGTTTAACCAACTGCTGCATATATAAAACCATTGTAAAATGTTCATTGTGATTTTAATTAAGACAGTCTTAGATGTTAAAGGCATTAAAACTTATAATTGCTATATCAAAACAAAAACCCTTATCAACACAAAGTATGGTAAAATGCCTGCTTTTTTGTTTTCTAAGATTTATTTATTTATTTTAAAGATAGAGCTACAAAGAGAGAGGAGAGACAGAAAGAGAGGTCTTCCATCTGCTGGTTCACTACCCAAGTGGCTGGAACAGCTGAGACTGAGTTAGGCTGAACCCAAAAGCTAGGAGTTTCTTTCGGGTTTCCTATGTGAGTACAGGGACCCAAGCACTTGGGCCATCTTCTGCTTTCCCAGGAGCATTAGCAGGGAGCTGGATCAGAGGTGGAGCAGAAGAGACAAGAACTGGCACCTATATGGGATGCCAGCACTGCAGGCTTAGGCTTTAACCTGCTGAGCCACAGCACTGGCCCCAAAATGTCTGCTTTATTGGCTGATCTGTGATACGTGAATGACATCCAATTTTCTGTTATGCTTAACAAGGAAAAATCAAATGCTATGAAAATGTTGTGAATATTTAATTATCATAATTAGGATGTGTTTTGAAGCAAAATGTTTCATATCCTTGGCACTGTGATATGCTGATGTATGTGTAAGACAAATTATAGAATCAGTTTAAAATGCACTCTGTGAAGAACAGAATAACATAAACCATTATTCCTTATTAAAAAAATATATGTATAAAGTTATGGGCTGAATTGTGTGCTCCCAAATTCATATGTTGAGGCCCTAACCCCAGTACCTCATAATTTGACTGCATTTAGAGACTGGGCCTCTAAAGTAGCAAGTAAGTTAAAGTGGGGTCATTGAGGGTGGGCCTTAATCCAATCTGACCGGTGTCCTTATAAGACGAAATTAGGAAACAGACATACAGAGGAACGACCATGTAAGGACACAGCAAGAAGGCTATCATATGCAAGAGAAACCGACCCAGCTTGACCTTAGATCTGTAGCCTCCAGAATTCTGAGGAAATAAATTTCTGTTGTTTAAGCCACCTACTCTGGGTTTTTGCTTTGACAGCCCTAGCGAACTAATCCACTTACTACTGATTAAGAAGGAATTCAAAACTTTGAAAATCCTCTAACTTTTATAAGTTCCTTTCTTTTTAGCTTGTTTACATAGGTGCATATATATTGCTTTTCCATATAGAGTTGATCTATTATTTAAAACAAACTCTAGCCATTATGAATTTTTTCTTTTGGGTTTATCCTATAGGAAAGAAGTCGTATATACTCAAGAAGAAAAGAGTAGTGAGTGAAGAGTGAGATGGATTAAAAAATCCAATTCCTCAGAGTAGGTATTCTCAAATGTATTCTTGTATGATATGAGTCCATCCATTTTGATGTCCTGTATTTAATTTAAGCTGTATTAATTACTTATCCCGTTTATTAATTTATCTGTTTCTGTCCAATGTTTTCTTCCTGACTTTTCATATTCTTTTCCCTAAATGGGTACAAATAATTTAGTAGAGTTAAGACATCTAGTTGTTTTTTTTTTTTCATTTCTCTGGAATATGGTACATATTAGAAGCTCAATAAATGAATGTAATTTTCCCCCTTAAATGTCTTCATAAATTCCTATACTCAAAATCATTGTGTTTACAACTTGTAAGGTAATGCAGGAATCATCTAGTTTAAGAACCTCATTTTATGGATAAGGAGACTATTTAGTCCTACAGAGCTTTAGGGATCAAAGTCACATGGTTGTAGACTAAATTTCATCTGCCGACTCTAAGTCTGTGCTGTTTCGATGATCTGTGATTGCTAGCTGAGTCAGTGCAAGCAAATCAGACATGGTTCATGATCAACTATGCAACATTTCACTAATTTTCTACACTCCATGATATAATTTATTAGAGAATGGTGAGAAAGTAACAAGAGATTTTTAACAAGTCTTGGGAATAAAGTTGTATGTGAAAATGACAGTAGAGTAGAAGACTTCATGATTTGCAGATATCCATCGTGGAATATCTAGGTAAGGTCTTCTAAAATTAGTCATCATATTAAAGAGAGTATGGAGGAAAAAAAGAAAGCCAACAATGATATGCTGATTTTACTAAATAATCACAGTGCAAATTCCAGTTTCAAATTTCATTCAGACAATAACCAGGAAGTGTTACTGGTATTGTTTATCATCAATTTTAGCTATGCCAAACCTGAGGTCATGTTGGGCTGCCTAGGTTGACGTCACCAGAAATGACTACAGTCATTGGCCTTCCACCTATTTTTTTCTGTACTTCTCTTCTGCCCTTAGTGGAGAGCCATCATGCTACTCATAATTCTCTAGTGTGGGGTCCAAACATGCACTCTTACTATTCTTCCATTTGTCTGCCTCTTCAATAAAATGTTCTGTTCCCTCATAATCCAGATAGTAACCAGAGTGGAGTAGTTAAAGTGCAGTTGTGAAATATTGATGGCATTAGCTACTATCATTGTATTTTATAGGAAAATCTTGTTTCAATGCAGCCTGAGAGAGAGAGAGAGAGAGAGAGAGAGAGAGAAGGACTGACCTATCACTGGTTCACTCCCTGATTGCCTACAATACGTGGGGCAGGACGAGGCCAAAGCTAGGAGCAGGATCTCAATCCAGTTCTTTCGTGTGGGTGGCAGGGACTCAAGTATTTGGACCATCACCTTCTGCCTCCCAGTGTGCATATTAGCAGGTAGCTGGAATTCGGAGTAGAGGTGGGGCTCTGTCCCAAGCAGTGTCTTAAATTGCTCTGGTAAACACATGCCACTAGTAGAGGATATTTGACAGGCAGAGAGATCTTTCTAATATTCTTTCCTGAACCCTCCTCAGAAGATAGGTTCTTAAGAGTGTCCCATGACATTTTAGATGTCTTTCTTAGACTTTTGAACTCAGAGTTCAGTGTCTTTATCATGTGCACAGCAAAAGAAGACAGTCATGAGGCAGAATATAAAAAGGGAAAGTACTCAACAAAGTAGCTAAATGATCTTACTCAGAGCTCATGGGATAAATGTTGCTCAACTCGGAATGAACAAGCAATTGTGTGAAGTCTCTATATGAAATACAGAGTGTTCCTAAATTACTACATCATACATATTTTGTAGAATAATTATTCTTTCTTAGAGGAAATGAAGGTATGTCCTCACTCAAACTATATGTATGTTATATATATGTTAAGTATATGTATGCTATATATATAGATGTTATATATACTTTAGCCTAAAACAAATTTTTTGAGCAGTACAGGCAAATTACATTGTAGAATGTGGGTTTGCTTAATGTTATCAGTTTCATGGTGTGCATTTTTGGCAGGGGACCCATTCCAGATTAAAGGAGAGGAAAGAGACAAGGTGACTAAATGCAATATAGTGTCTGAACATTTTTCTTTTGCTATAAAGGGTGTTAGTGAGAAAACTGGTAAAATTTGAGTAAAGTCTATACACAAGACAGTATTTCATCAATGTGATTTTACTGATGCTGATAAATTTAATGTTATGTAAGAGAATGTTCTTAATTTGGAGAAACAGTAGCCCCATATTCTTTGTAGTTTCACTTTTCTCAGTTTCAGGGAACCACAGTCAACTGCAGCATGAAAATATTAAATGGAAGATTCCAGAGAAAAATTCCTAAGTTTTAAATTGTACACTTTTCTGAGCAGTGTGATGGGATCTTGCCTTCCTGCTCTATCCCACCCACGATGTAAAAAGGGACGTGAACCATCCCTTTTCCAGTATATCCATAACCTATATGCTACTCACCTATTATTCATTTAGTAGCCATCTTGGTTATTAGAATGACTACTGCAATATCTAAGCGCTGTACTATGCCACAGTGCCTAGATCCTTCACCTCACTTCATGTCATCATATAGTGTGTCATATTACTATAAGAAGTATAAGTATAGTACAATAAGGTATCTTGAGAGGGACCATATTCACATAACTTTTATTAGTTTATTGTGATAATACTTCTATTTTATTATTAGCTATTGTTATTAACCTCTTACTATGCCTAATTTATAAATGAAACTTTATTATACATATGTATGTGTAGGTAAAAATAAAGTATATCCAGGGTTCAGAACTGTCCATAGTTTCAGGTATCTGTTCACTGGAGTTCTTGGAACACATCCCCCTTAGACAAGGGGTGACTACTACAAGCAAATACTTAGGGGTAAAGGGAGTTTTGTTGCAATTTACTCTTAAACATGAAGAAAAAAATAAGTCAAATGTGTGTGTAGAAAGAAAAATTATAATATAATAAATTACTAATATTTGGGTATCTGGGTGAAGGGAATATAAAATTCTGGATTATTTTTTAACTTTGTAGGTTTACATTTTTCCAAATAAAATATATTTTAAAAGCCATAGATTGTTTTGAATATGCTAATGCACATGTTAGCTTATTCCAAAATTTACACATATACTTAAGCAAGATCAAAAGTTTTAACCTCAAATTTTAATTTCTTTAAGGTCTACTTCACAGTAAGTTAAACTCAAATACTGAAGCCATTTAAAAAGTCAGTCTATCTCCAATTCTTATCACAGTAAGGTAAATAACAGTAAACAGACTGAATAAAAAGACAAAAATCACATCATCAAATAAATTAAAAGTATTTTAAAATTTAATTTTTTTCTATTAAAATTCAGGTATTTGGTTAGCACTTAGGAAAATCTCTACTCATCATTTTGTAAATGGGCAGGTTCTTGATAAGGGCTTTCATGTACAAATCACTCAGTAAAATCCTGAAACACATTCCCTTTTAAAAATAACAAATATGAATTTATTTCAGTGGCAGGCAAACTCACACTTTGTTAGGCCATGTCTCCAGATCTTACTGTAGCTAGAAAAAACTTTCCTGGCTGGTGCTGCGGCGAAGCCACACCTACACTGCCACCACCTACACTGCCGGTTCAAATCCCATATGGGTGCCGGTTCAAATCCCGG
The DNA here is from genome assembly GCF_051225735.1 of Oryctolagus cuniculus. Lineage (NCBI taxonomy): Eukaryota > Metazoa > Chordata > Mammalia > Lagomorpha > Leporidae > Oryctolagus > Oryctolagus cuniculus. Next base: position 94,785,302 of record NC_142888.1, read on the forward strand.
CTGCTCCACTTCCCATCCAGCTCTCTGCTATGCCTGGGAAAACAGTAGAAGATGGCCCAAGCCCTTGGGCCCCTGCACCTGCGTGGGAGACCCAGAATAAGCTCCTGGCTCCTGGCTTCGTATCGGTGCAGATCTGGCTGTTGCGGCCAATTGAGGAGCTAAAGAGCAGATGGAAGACCTCTCTCTCTACCTCTCCTCTTCTCTGTAATTCTGACTTTCAAATAAATAAATAAATCTTAAAAAAAGAAAAGAAAAAAGAAAAAACTTTCAAAATCAACATAAAGAATTAGAGTAATCTTGGTCAATTAATTAAATCAATCCATATTCCAGAAGACCAAGCAATATTTAGAATTTCTACAAGTACTTTTTCTTTATATATATATATATGTATATATATATGTATATATATATATATATATAAAATTTGAAAGGGAGAGAGAGACAGAGAGAGGGAAGGAAAGAGGGAGAGAGAGAGTGAGAGAGAGAGAGGGAGAGATGGGAGAGAGAGGGAGAGAGAGGGGGAGAGAGAGGGAGAGAGAGAGGGAGAGAGAGAGGGAGAGAGAGAGGGAGAGAGAGAGGGAGAGAGAGGGAGAGAGAGATCTTGCATCTACTGACTCATTCCCCAAATGCTTGTAGCAGCTAGGGCTGAGCCAAGCCAAAGCTAGGAGATGGGAACTTAATCCAAGTCTCCCATGTGGGTAGAAGGGACCCAACCACTTGGGCTATCACCTATTGCAACCCAGGGTACACATTATCATGAAGTTGTAATCAGGAGAGAGCTGGGACATGAACCTAGGCACTCCATTATGGGATGAAGGCATCCCAAGGAGAGTCTTAACCACTATGCCAAATGCATGATATGATAATTTTTCTTTTAAGGTATCATCTTTTACAGAAAATACAAGAAAAATTATTCATAGCACATGTACAAAACCATTCATAAAAAAATAAGCAAACTATTACCCTTTGCTTTAAAGGCAACATGTGACCTTTGGCTAGAAGTGGAGTTGTGTAAGTATTTAATCCCCAGTGCCTACATCATTGTACATTCAATTAAATTAGATTAGAAAACTAGGCCAGGTCACAGAGTGCTGGTGCCTTCTCATGACTAAGAAAAGCAACAAGGCTCATAGAACCCTCCTGACATACCCGTCTTTCTAACCAGAGGCCATACTCATTCTTTAGGGCATATTTAAAGAATAGGCACAAAACGAGAATGCACAACAAAGGGTCTCAGAGGAGTCATGGAGAGTGAGTCATAATATTTGAGGAAGGCTGTATGGCCACGTCCTGAGGAGAGAAGAAAACAAATTCTACACAATGAAAATAATTGTAGGGAGGAGGCATGGAGCACAGTGCTTACAACATTGGCATTCCATATTGGAGTATGTGGGTTCAAGTCTGGGCTCTGCTTCCAAATTCTATCTTCCTGCTAACACGCACCCTGGGAGACAACAGGTGATAGCTCAAATATTTGAATCCCTGTCACCTATATGGGAGACCTGGATTGGGTTCTGGGCTCCTGGCTTCATCCTGGCCTGGCCCAAGCTTTTGGGAGCATGTGGCAACCGAACCACCAGATGGAAGATCTCTGTCTCTCAAATAAATGCGTTTTTTTAAATATTTATTTTTGCTTATTTGAAAGGCATAGTTAGAGAGAGAGAGAGAGAGAGAGAGAGAGAGATCTCCCACCTGCTGGTTTACTCCCCAAATGGCCACAATAGCCAGGGCTGGGCCAAGCTGAAGGCAGGAGCCAGGAGCTTCTTCCGGTCTCCCACATAGGTACAGGAGCTCAAGGACTTGGGCCATCTTTCAAGCAAAGAACTGGATCTGAAGTGGAGAAGCCAGGACTCCAACTGGTGCTCATATGTGATGCCAGTGTCACAGGCAGTGGCTTCACTAACTACGCCACAATCCGGGACCCCAAATAAAATTTTAAAAACAGGAAACATGACTTTAGAAGTGGGTGCTTGGTCTAGCAGTTAAGATGCTGGACCACATCCCATGTTGGAGTGCCTGTGTTTGATATTTATCTTGGGCTTCTGACTCCAGCTTCCTCCAAATGCAGATATTGAGAAGCAGGGGTAATGGCTCAAGTAATTGAGTTCCTGGGAGACCGGGATTGAGTTCCAAGCTCCTGTCTTCAGCCTGGCTCACTCTGGCTGCTATAGGTGTTTACGGAATAAACTGGCAGATGGGCTGTCTCTGTCTCTTAAATTAAACACACACACACACACACACACACACAACTTAAAACTGTATACCCACCAGAAGTTTAAAATTGGGTACCCACCAAAGGTTTTGTATGTGTGTGTGTGTGTGTGTGTGTGTGAGAGAGAGAGAGAGAGAAAGGTATGTGTGTGTGTTGGGGGGGGGGGGGAATGAATGAATAAATGAATGCCTGGGGAGTTTCAATTGCACAAAGTATGCTGGCATCCTCAGATTTGTTTGTTTTCCTTCTAGAAATGAGTGGTTTCTGTTCTTGAGTATTAGAGAATGGGTTTGAATTTGGACCATTCCCAGTAACTAACTGAGCATTGCCATCAGCACTGTTTAGCCAAGGCCAGTTTATAAGACTTGATGTTAATTTCATTACAACTTAGTTCTAACAGGCTAGATATTCACAGAGGGTAAATACAGGTAAGATTCAGAAATAGGGAAATGACATGGAGCAACACAAAGACTAAAGGACTCAGAATGAGGCAGATCTGGAGACAACCCCTAAGTCTATCATTTGCCACCCACATGACCTTATGCAACTTAATTTCCTTGGGCCTCTATTTCTTCAACTGTAAAATGGGGATAATGATACTTAGCCTGCAAAAATTTTTTGAGGCCTACCTAGATGAGTTAAGAGCATTCACCCAACATTGACACATAAAAAAATCTTTGTCTGGGAGGAAAGGTTGGAATGCTGTAACATGAAACAAGGTATGGAACATGGAAGCACTTTCAAATGGGGACTCTCTGGCTAGACTGACTTCAGAAAGCAAGGGTAACAAGCATCCAAACTGAAGGCTGATTTTAAACAGAAGTTTGGGTAGAAATCCAAATAGTACTTACAGTCTCGTGATTGGTGGAAATAAGATACAGAGATGGCTATAGACCAAAGAAGAATTAAGGTGCAAAGGGAGAGGGATGGTAGCCCTGAAAGTGGGGTGAGCATGTGGGAGTACTGTGTATATATATATATGTAGGAAAAGTCTCCATGAGAGAATTTGTGTTTGAGCCTTAAAGAGTGGGTAGGGTGAAAATGATGAAGTAAGCCATAGAGGTAGGAAAGGGGAGAGGGACTGTCAGAGAAAAGGGTGTCATTCATTTGCAGTGCAGTATAGGATAGAGGAGAGGAGTACTAGGAACTATAGACAAAAAAGACCTGTTAAGGTCAAATCATAGAAGGCCTTGATGAGTTGTTTTTCATCTCCTGTTTTTGTCTCACCAATTTGATTGTTAGTGACCTCTGGTGCAGAGACTCTTTACTTCGTCTTTGCTATTCCCATAGCAACCTAGTATACTATGCTTGGGCACCCAATAGGTCTGCAATGAAAATTCAGAAGACTGAATGCATTGCAAAATTATTCTACAATGGAGTTTTAAAAAGTTTTTATGTTTTCTTAAGCCTTCTTAAACCTCCTTTAAAAATAGACATTAAATTGCCTTCCTAAAATGAAAACGTGAATAGATTGTTAACCTAATAATCCAGACAGTCTTAAGAGTCTCACCTAAAAGAATGATACTGCTAAAGCTCAGGTAGTGTGTGCAGCCTGGTGCCCCTTGACCCAAAACTGTTAAAATGCCTTGTGGTACATTTTATAAGAAAACTGATTCCTAGTCTGTAAAAACGACACGGCCTAAGTGATTTTTACATGGGATTTTAGCTTTCAGATAGCCTCCATAGAGAAATAACATCAAAACTAAAATTGGCGCAGAAAAATGAAGATGCAGCAACACTGCCTTGAACACTTGTTTATTTCTGACCTCCTCTCTCTTTGGACGAACACTACAACAAACTAAAGAGAAGCTGCTAATAATCCATTTGCAAACCTCATTTAGTTGATGGCATGACAATTGGATCAGTTTGATTTGAGACATACTGTATAATGGCTGACATATCACATAAAATAGTATGCATTTGAATATGTGCATTATTGATTTAATATTCTACTAGCTTTCACTTACTGGGAAGAGGGTATGTTTTATATGCATGGAACACAATACAAATAAGCCTTACCAGTTTCCCCTTCCCTCGCAGCTACAATTTCATGTGATACAACTTGTATCTCTGCGAGTTTAATAGGGAAGGGTACTTAATTGTGTGTTTGATGAATATATTTAATGTGAAGTAATCTTTTTCGTATCAAGGTCAATAATTCACTTATAAAAGAAAGTTCAACAATTATTACAATAAAGAGCAAAGAATGAATTTACATCTAAGGTTACTGACAGATCTGAGAGTGACAGATAAATCACAGTGCCTGACACTAACAGGCACTCAATGTCTATCAAATGAATAAAATATAAATATTTTTCATTACTATTAGGTTTTAAGAAATTCAAAAATAAAATATGTTGAGACATTTAAAAACCTGTTAAACAGAGGCTCTACTAGGATGGCTATTAAAAATGATTCCACCGGCCAGCGCCACGGCTCACTAGGCTAATCCTCTGCCTTGTGGCGCCGGCACACCGGGTTCTAGTCCCGGTCGGGGTGCCGGATTCTGTCCCAGTTGCCCCTCTTCCAGGCCAGCTCTCTGCTGTGGCCAGGGAGTGCAGTGGAGGATGGCCCAAGTGCTTGGGCCCTGCACCCCATGGGAGACCAGGAGAAGCACCTGGCTCCTGGCTTCAGATCAGCGCGATGCGCAGACCACAGCGCGCCGGCCATTGGAGGGTGAACCAACGGCAAAGGAAGAGCTTTCTCTCTGTCTCTCTCTCTCACTGTCCACTCTGCCTGTCAAAAAATAAAAAAAAAAGATTCCACCTAAGAATACAGTTGATTTTTTCATGTTTTTTTTTTTCATATTCTTTTACATTCTATGACAGATTAAATATGTAAGCAGTGTTTCCCATCCAAAGGTAGAATCTATCCTGCTACTCCTTTAGTCTGGGCTGGCCTTGTGGCCTGCTTTGATGGATGGAATGCCGCACAATCGGTGCTGTGCAACTGCTGACCTAGGCCTCAAGAGACTGTATAGTTTCTGTTCCTGACCTCTTGGAATACTGCATTTGCCATGGAAGAAGTCTGAACTTTATTCTGGAGAGGCCATGGGATTTGAAGTGCTGGGCTGCCAGTGCCAACTAACCACCAGACATGTGAGTGATGGTACCCTAGACTCCCGGGGCCCAGCAGAACCGCACAGTAACTGCACTTGCATGAATGACCTCGGGTGTGATTAGCAGTGGAAACCTCCTGCCTGAGGCCAGCCCCAATTCCAGACTCGTGAACAATCATTTTAAGCCTTGAAATTTTGGGTGGTTTGTTATACAACACTAAATAACAGGTATACTTTCTAATACTAATACCCTTTCTTGAACCTTCATCTTGGTCTTAGCCTTTTTGCTTTGGATTTCTTGGCTTTTAAAAATATCCTTCCCCCTTATTGTCTTGGTTGTTTTTGCTACTGGGTTTAGCATCTATGTTTAAGATCAATAGAAGCAGTCTTGCATTCCAGGATACAGAATAATATAGCTATCACCAAAAACCCTGTCTGGGAAGTGATTATGTGTTCCTTGGTCATGGTGTCACAGATATATAAGAATGTGTGAAAGGACAACAAGTTAAACTGTCAGCTTTGAATTTAAAATGCCATCAGGAAAGATACACTGAGAAGTCCTGTTTCATCACACTAGGTGTTCATAAATCACCTTTCCTAAAATGACATTCAGGAAGAACTGCCTTCCCTTACAGCCAAATCAGACCAAGGGTTTAAACCATGAAGCACATATCTATATTTACTTATACACAATCCAAATAAGAAAACCATAATCTATTTGAGTTCTTCAATACTTTAGCCTGTAATTCTGGGCCTCTAGCATTCATTGCTATTTAAATTCAGATATAAACTTCAGCTTGGATCATGTCCTATCCTTACCTATACATCTACCTGGAGCCAAAAAAAAAAAGTGTACTGAGGGCCTTCTGATTGAGAGTTTGACATAACTGGTTATCACACGACTATGGTGCAAATTAGTAATGTCATGGCAACTGCTTCAAAACGTCTAGTGATCTGCTTAATCTCATAACTATCACATAAAGATCACATTTCAAATCAGTTCTCTACTCATTCAGTTAAGTCATTTAGGCCCACACTATGCTTCCAAGTATACCTATATGCACAAAATGCCAGCAAAACTGATCATTCTCTCATTATGTTCAAGGAGTAGATTTCTCTATCTCCCTTTGCAACACATTTTCACAATCCTTATAAAAAAAGTTTTCAAGTCCAACACTCTTAATTGGTAATTTATCATGATATGTTTTTATTTCTTCTAGGAGGAAATAGAAAATGTGTCCTCTTTGGGATTATAGAACCACATTCATCTTTGTTTTGATCAGGTTCTCTTGTCTACCCTTTTGTCCAGAGCATATAAAAGAAGGAAAATTCTGTTAAGTAATCAATGAAGTCAGATTATCTTGTGGTATTCAAGTGTGCATGTTTGCACTCATACACACATGCACACAAACACATATATAGTGTGGACATCAGAAATAAACCATCACTCTTGGCTGGTCCTCTCTTTCCCAGCTTAAGGATGTTATAGCACAGCAGTGGAGAAATCTTTTCTTTCCCTCAAGATATGGCAAGAATGGCAAGAGTCACAAAAGAAGTGCTTTGGATCATGATGCCTTCTTGGTGAGTGCTTAACCTGCCCCCATTTTCACATGGCACGTACTATGCAGGCAATGTTGACTGGAAAGATGACAGGAGGATGAAAGTCTGTTTTCCTCTGTGATATGAATTTGCTTTCTCTTCTCCCAGTTTCACTTATGATATTATAATACATTTTGTGATCTCATAATTATTCCTCTAGTATCTGTACAACTCATTTCATTCTAATTTCAAAAGTGTTCAATGGAAATGTTGTCATGAAAAAGTGCTGAGCACCTTAGTAAATATCTAAGTGGACTGGGATGGCTGCTAAATATAATTAATTCTCTTTACCTTTTTAATTCTCTTTTTCTTTAATTTCCTTTGCTTTAGAAACAGAATTCTGGTTTGGCACTTAAATATTTGGAAGGACTTGCTGTGGTCAATTGGAGCGTTACTTATGTGGAATACATGGGTTTTTTTCTATAAGTAGAAAGTAGTTTATTTTTTAACTTCCTACACATGCTCATTGGCTCTTCTCTCTCCTGAAAGCTCAAGAGAGATGTATGGACATACGGACATATCCCTACCATAAGTTCAATGTATGATAATTATTAAAGTGGTCACAGAATTATTGAAAATATAAAATTTTAAGCATCAATAACTGATGACAAGCAAGGGCACGGATGATCACACATCTTTATTCTAGAGAAAGCTTCCAGAAAGGCTGTTTTGCTTCTAGAATCTTCACAGCTAATTATTAGTTATCAAGAACTTGCCTGCACTTTTTTTTAACATTCAGCATTTTATACATGACTGATTTATATATTTGTATCCTCTAATTGGGAGGATAATGATGGTCAATTCTTGATTAAGTTGGTGATATTTAAGATTTTCATTGAATTTTAAATTTACAATTAATTTCTAAAAACTTGCAAAACAATTCAATGTGATTAAAATAAGTCCATTAAACTATTCTGAAGTTAACTATACATCACTTAAGCTCAGCAAGATACTAATTACCAGAAAATTCTACTGCAAATTTTGCAAATCAATTAAAAACCATTGAAACAAATGATATAATATCTTAACTCCCATGAAGGTTTCCATTTGTAGTTGACATTTCCAACTTCTTAGAATCTTTGTTTAATTAACACACACACCCACACCCACACACATTCCTGTTAGTGGGAGTAGGAAAGAAGACCAAGATAAACAAAATAGGATACTATGTCCATCTAAATCTTAAAACAAATGTAAAAATATTTCCTATTAGTGACTCACTGCAATTCATATAATTCTTTACTGGAATCTAAATTTAGTGATTTGGGGCAAATATTTGCTAATGCCAACAGCGTCCTGAGCATGACAAAGATGGAAGACAAGCACTGTCTTTTAGGGAACTGACTGCTACAGCAGATGGATAACCACGGGCCAGTCCCTTAAATTAATGCTTTTTGAAAGCAAAGGCATATTTTTGGTGACATTTTCTTCATCTGTAAATGCATTATAATCTTAAATAATCTGTAGTGGAGTAAATGTGCCATCTATGTCTTAATGAATGCATATAATACCCGTATAATGTGGTAAGGAGAGTATATAAAGTATAAATTTGTATATTTTTTCTCTAGTTTGTTTTCTCAACCCCCAGGGTACCATAGGGTCTCAATATAGAATTGAGTTCAGTTACAAAAGTAAAGAAAGTTACATTTCTTATGTATCTGAGTTTTGTAGATTTCATATTTATAACCCTTATTTTATATAATCTGCAATGTGTCAGTTCCTTTAAAATTGAGTGTGTCTGTTTCTACCTCTCTCTGTAACTCTTCAAACAAATAAAATAAATCTTTTTAAAAAAATCAAATGAGGCCGGCGCCACGGCTCACTAGGCTAATCCTCCGCCTAGCGGCGCCGGCACACCGGGTTCTAGTCCCGGTCGGGGCGCCGGATTCTGTCCCGGTTGCCCCTCTTCCAGGCCAGCCCTCTGCTGTGGCCAGGGAGTGCAGTGGAGGATGGCCCAGGTGCTTGGGCCCTGCACCCCATGGGAGACCAGGAAAAGCACCTGGCTCCTGGCTCCTGCCATCGGATTAGCGCGGTGTGCCGGCCGCAGCGCGCTGGCCGCGGCGGCCATTGGAGGGTGAACCAACGGCAAAAGGAAGACCTTTCTCTCTGTCTCTCTCTCTGTCCACTCTGCCTGTCAAAAAAAAAAAAAAAAAAATCAAATGAGGGGCCGGCGCCGTGGCTCACTTGGTTAATCCTCTGCCTGCGGCGCCGGCATGCCATATGGGCATCAGTTCTAGTCCCGGCTGCTCCTCTTCCAGTCCAGCTCTCTGCTGTGGCCCGGGAAGGCAGCAGAGGATGGCCCAGGTGCTTGGGCCCCTGCACCCACATGGGAGACCAGGAAGAAGCCCCTGGCTCCTGGCTTCGGATTAGCGCAGTGCCGGCCGTAGCAGCCATTTGGGGAGTGAACCAATGGAAGGAAGACCTTTCTCTCTTGTCTTTCTCTCTCACTGTCTATAACTCTACCTGTCAAATAAATTAAAAAAATCAAATCAATGAATAAATGAAATAATCTGTCAAAAGAGATGTCCATTACCAAGGAAGTCTTAGTGCAATTACCAGGTCACCTGTTTGCTGTTCTTTTTTTTTTTAATTTTATTTTAAAAGATTTATTTATTTATTTGGAAGACAAAATTACACAGAGAGAGAGAGAAAGAGAGAGAGAGAGAGGTCTTCCATCCGTTGGTTCACTCCCCAGATGGCTGTAACAGCGGACTTAGGCTGATCCAAAGCCAGGAGCTTCTTCCAGGTCTCCCATGTGGGTGCAGGGTCCTAAGGACTTGGGCCATCTTCTACTGCTTTCCCAGGCCATCGCAGAAAGCAGGATTGGAAGTGGAGCAGGCAGAACTCAAACCGGCGCCCATATGGGATGCAGGCACTGCAGGCAGCAGCTTTACCCGCTATGCCACAGCGTCGGCCCTTGTTTGCTGTTCTTATGTTTAAATCTAAATTATTCTGGGCTATGTTGGAGACCTGGAAGAAGCTCCAGGCTCCTGGCTTCGGATCTGCCCAGCTTTGGTCATTGCAGCCATTTGGGGAGCAAATCAGCAGATGGAAGACTTCTCTCTCTCTCTCTCTGCCTCTGCCTCTCTGTAACTTTGCCTTTCAAATGAATAAATACATCTTTTTTAAAAAAAAAATCTAAATTACTCTGCTTTCAAAAAATGATATGGCTGATATCTGGCTTAAACCTAATGAAACTCAAATGAATTCCAATTTTGAATCTGCAAATTCTTTTAGGATTTGCCTTTCAAAAGCCCCAATAGATTTGAAGGTCAGTATCAAGAAAAGACAAGAAGAACTATATTGCTTTAAATCAAAATTTAGTCACTCCTTTTACCCTTTAGGAAATCGTGAGCCTTCTGTAGATACCTCTCTGGGAGATCTACTCTAGCCATAATTGAAAATCTGACCATACTTTTTCCAGGCTACAGTGCCTCACTGCCATTGTGGTAGCTAAGGCACCACAAAGACTGGGAAGGACTGGAATCATTCTGACTGCTGACAAATATTTTTGTCTATTGAAGATTTGTGGGGAAGGAGAACCTATGTATTTGTATAAAGCTATGCAACCATTTTGATTAGGTCACAAATGTAGTTGGCTTAGTGCAGTGAGCATAGTCTTATTTGTTTCTCTTCTAAGTATATTTAGCATCTCAAAAATGTAAATAGTCTATGGGTTATACATGAAAACAAAACACAAAAACTAAAGACAGTCTTATGAAATATGGCTCAAGTTAATCTCAGTAGTACCAAGTTGCAAAATCTTAATGGAGGTTTAATTCTGTGGATGAGGCAACTTTTGGTATTCAGTGTTCAGGAGATGGATCTATTTAGATAGAAATCAACCAGAAAGGAGAAGTCAATTTAGTTTATCTTCACTTTTGACTTTATTTGAGAGAGAGTTTCTGACTAGCACAGCATCCTTTTCAATTTGTTTTTGTATAACGTGCACCAGATACACTTGATTAATGAATTGATTAGCAACTTCTTTAATTATTTTCCAGTAGGCCTTATTTTTCACTATCAAAGCTGCAGCAAATCCTTACAGTGAGTGTATACTAACTGTAACACTGTGTTACTCTGATACTCCTATACCTATAAAAACAAGTTTATTTTTCTAAAAAGGATGAACAAAAATACAAAAAATGCTTAAATTTAAAATAGATTCCTAAGACCTCTCTTACATATAAATTCTGTATCGTTCTTTTCTCTAAAGGCTGTAAATATAAGGATCACAAAGCTTCTACAGCAGAAGATTATTATTATTATTGAGATGATACTAAGCAATACGGAAAATATTCTGGATTTTAGTAACAATACAGTAATCTTTAAGCTGTATTATATATAGAAATTACATAAATGAAATATTTGATAATTTTCACAAAAATAAGCAAAGCTAAATACTGATTTGACCTCTGTATTAATTTCCATTGCTGCTTAACAAATTACCCCAAAACTTAGTGGCTTCAAACAATAAACAATTATTATCTCAAAATGTTATATGTCCAGAATTTGCCCTTAGTTTAGGTGGTCCCTCTGGCACAAAGTGTACCATGAAGTTGCAGTCGAGCCATTGGCTATGGTTTTGAGTTCATCTGAAGGTTCAACCAGCACAGGACCTCCTTCCAAACTCATTCATATGGCTGCTGGACATGGGGCCTTTCGATAGGCTGAGCTTAAGTGTCTTCACAAGACAGCAGCAGTGATCCATTTGGGGGGTGGAGGAGAGGGAAAGAAATCATGGTCTTTTGATACCCCAGAGAGAGAGAAGGAAATCGAAGTCTTTTGATATACTTATCTTAGAAGTGACACCTCACCAGTTTTTCCATATTCTACTGTTAGAAACCAGTCATTAGGCCAAAGGGCATGAATATCTGGGGGTAGCAATCATTAGGGACCATCTTAGGTAAAATTGTTTACCATACCTACTAGTCCATTGAAATGAAACAAACATATTTACTTAAATTTAAACTGTATTCTAAAATTACCCAAGTGTTCTCTGTCCATTCTAACCTATCCTTCATATGACTATCTGCTAGAGATTTAGAGATCAGGTGTGACTTTGATATTCTGCTGCTCAGTTCCCCTCTACACACAGAATGATGGTCAAACTCCCTGGTCATACATTTAGTCTTCCAAGATTTGACATCTCACCATTTGCAAAGGACCACTTGGAAATGTACACTTTCCCACTTTTATGATCCCAGTGTCTGAAATACCTCCCTTGCCACACTTACTTCTCTACCCTCCTATTCCATTCTTATCTGTTGAAATTGAACCCATTCATTTAGGATCTAGATCAAATACTTTTTCTGCCCAAGAACGCTTATGAGATGTCCCTAGTAAAATTCAGTCCTGTCCTTCATATACCCATACAATTCATTTCTTACCGCTGCTATAAATTTATGAATATGTACTATAATGATCTGGATAAATATTTGTCTACTCCAATAACGTTTATGCTCCTTGAAAATAGGGGTTGTGATTTATTCAGCTTATTTTTCAACCTACTTATAATCATCATAGATAAAGACATTTCAGATTTTATCACTTATGAATAATTTTGCATATTCAGTACTGTATTGGATCCCATTCAATCTGATGACATATTCTTTGGTGACAGTGTTTTTTGAGGTTTCAGGGTATATGATTCTCGATCTAATAGTTAAACACATTTGAAAAGATATAACTGGGCTGTCAGACTAATAGGGGAGAAGGTGTAAATCCAAAATTTCACAGAAAGAAGAGGTAAATAATACAGTGCCAAAATGCTGCAAATAGTTATTTATAGCGTGGAATATTTCAAGCCAATGATAATTTAATTATACGCTGGTTAGAAATATGAAATGGCTGTGTGTCTTTCAGCATATTTGTCATAACTCTATAATATTCTATGTAAAACAGTTTATGAAAATGTTGAGGATTATTATCATACATATAGATATTAAGATCAGAGTAATACAATTTGTTTAATTAAAAAGCTGACTTGGATGATATTTTCATTACGAAGAACCATAAGTGTTAATGTGCCTTCACATGGTCAAAATACATGTGAGTGCCTTGATAACAAGGGTTCATACTTATGGAAAATTTTCACATTTAGTATTCACAATAAAAAAAGGTATTAACTTTTCAGAGCTTTGTTGTCTTTTTTCATAAAATACCACTTACTGTAACAGCTGAATCAGAGTTTGCAATGATATATTTCTAAATTTACACTCTTTATGATCTACTTAATCACATTTCCCTCTAATTCCTCATTTATTAAACTTGAAATTCTTAGAATTCCTTGTTATTATATGTTATTATGTTTCATTTGTGTGGCATCTCTTCAAAGTATAAAGCAATTATTTCATTTAGATAGTGTTTTCCATAATGATGTATGAGATTGGAATGAATATTTTCTGCTGTTTGTATAAATTGTGTTCAATGATGTTATTATATACTAGGACCAGAGTCTTTTAATCATTTTCTTTTATTTTCACATTTTCAATAACATACAGTATTTGAAACACTGATTAATGGTCAGTGTATCAGGAATATCAAATTATATTTGCATACTTTGTTATTTTAAAAACATAGGGCTAGATGATAATGACCTTGGTATTTTCTATCCTTTACTATTAAAAACAATTTTACAGTGCTTTGTATATTTTTAAACACTTATTTATTTGAAAGGCAGAGTTACAGAGAGAGACAGAGAGAGATCTTCTATCTACTGGTTCACTCTCCAAATGGCCACAACAGCTGGGGCTGAGCCAGCTCAGACAGGAGCCTAGAACTCCATCCAGGTCTCCCATGTGGGTGGCAGGGCCCAAGCATCGGGCCTTTATCTGCCACTTTCCCAGGTGCATTAGCAAAGAGCTGAATAAGAAGCGGAGCAGTAAGGACTAGAACTGGCATTCTGATACTGGATACCAGAGTCACTAGTGATGGTTTAAACCCCTATGTCACAACGCCAGCACCTTTGGGCTTCTCTTGACAGACAGTTTCTCAGATTTCTGTGTTCTTGATGGTAGTTTTAAGGTCATGTATTTCATAGAAGTGCCTTCAATCTGTGTTTGATATTTTCAACATGCTTAGAGTTAGGATTGTATGTTTTTGGGGAGAAGAGCATAGAGATAAAATGCCATTAATGCATGTGAAGAGGGCTATTATTTACTTGTCTTGTTACAAATGATGTTGACCTTTACCACTTGGCTGAAGTACCCAATGAGCTTAATTTTCCTCACTTTTCTTTATATAAAAGACATCAAAGACTTAATAAGAAAGTTTTTAAGCAATTTATTCATCTTACTTATGTGTATACTAAGTAGTCAGGGTTCAGGAGGATGTTGACCTTATTTTCTCACTAAAACACTAAAGTTGTTGGCTATTAAGGGGAGTGAAAAAAAATTAAAAGCTTTATGGGGCCAGCGCTGTGGTATAGCAGATAAAGCCACTGCCGGCAGTACCAGCACCCCATATGGGCACCAGTTCGAATCCTGGCTGCTCCACTTCCAATCCAGCTCTCTGCTATGGCCTGGGAAAGCAACAATAGATGGCCCAAGTTCTTGGACCCCTATACCCGCATGGGAGACCTTTAAGAAGCTCCTGGCTCCTGGCTTTGGATTGGCACAGCTCTGGCTGCTGCAGCCAACTGGGGAGTGAACCAGTGGATGGAAGAAATCCTTCTCTCTGCCTCTCCTTCTCTCTCTGTGTAACTCTTTCAAATAAATAAATAAATATTTTTAAAAATTAAAAAATTTAATTAAAATTTTAAAATTGAAAGATTAAAATTAGGGCTGTTGCACTGAATAGAAGTTGTCTTTTGAACAGCTCACTAGGTAGAAAATATCTATTGGCAATAATTATGCTAATATTTTATAATATATCTGAAAATTCTCATTTCCAGTTCTAAACATGGCCAAGATAGTTATCAAATAACATATACAAATAATTTATAAGAATACATAAGAATGAAAACCAGGCTGAAAAATTTAAGCAATGTCGCTAAGAAGTATCTAGGAAATGTAGAAGGACAGAAGAAAGGAAGAACAGAAATAAACATTACTAATTAGACAGGGTGTTCATTTGTTAAAGAGACAGAAAAAGGGACCAGCGTTGTGGCCTAGTGAGTACAGTCGCCGCCTGCAACGAGGTCAGCATCACATAAGGGCTGCGGCTCATGTCTTGGCTGTTCCATTTCCTATCCAACTCCCTGATAATGTGCCTCAGAAAGCAGTGGAAGACAGTTCAAGTGCTTTGGGTTCCTGCTACTAAGGTGGAAGACCAGGAGGAAGCTCCTGGCTCCTGGCTTCAGATCAGCACAGCCCTGGCCATTGTGGCCATCTGGGGAGTGAACTAACAGATGGAAGTTCTCTCTGTCTCTCCCTCTCTTTCTGTAACTCTGACTTTCAAATAAATAAATCTTAAAAAAGAAAAGCCTAAAAAAAGCAAATAAATAAATTCAAGAGAAAATGTTGTGGTTGAGAAGTTACAGAATTCTGCCTTTAAGTCAACTAAAAATACTTTCATTTTTTTCTAGAAGCACTGAAATCATGTTTATATATACTTAGAATACAACTTGTACAGAAAATAGATATACTGATTCTGAGCATAATTCTGAGCATTGATTCTAGAGCAAAAATCATTTGTTTTTAATTTCTGCTTATTTTCATTGAGTTATAATGAGTAGACTGCTTAGTGGGTACAGATCACTGTGATTCCACATAGAACAATTTCCTTTATTAGAATATTGTCAAAAGAAATCAACTGAATTCTTCAGAAAATCACCAGAATAAATTATTCTGTGTTGTTTTTTCCATTCCAAAAGAAATTAATTGCAACACCATTGTAGTAAAGATTGGTTCAGGAAATTATCATCAATAGTTGTTAAATCTATTGAAGGAGTTTAAGTAGAGCAATATATTTATATGGTCATAAAGTATCTACTCACAAATTTCTTAGAAGTCAAAATAGGGAAAATATAATATCTATTAAGTAGAGATATCAGGTGATAAACTGAACAGATGATTAAAAATTAACATCACCAATCAGAGGGAGAGACACTGTATGTCTCCAGACGTGAAACCCTACGAAGGACATACTTCACTTATGTAGTATTCTGGATGGGAGTGCATAACCTGAATCTAATAATGAGAAAAATGCACATGGAGTAGTGTTCTATAAAATAGCTCAACAGCGTTATTCAGTTTTAACAATATTATGCAATATCATGAGAAACTAAAAAGATAACACAAGATAATATAATCTGTAACCTTGGACTGGATTCTGTACTGAAGAATAAAATGCTATATAGGATACCATTGGGATAACTGACATAATTGAAATATGATTAAATTAAAATATTATATTAAGTTTCTGGGTTTGCTAACTTACTATTATTACCTAAGAGAGTTCTTAGGAAATAGTCACTAAAATATTAAAAATTAAAGTGACATAACAAAACATATGAAGCTAAATGGTGACTCTAACAACTTTTTTGTTATTTTGAAACTAGTGAAAGCTTTTAATATTAGAAATAATGATGAGTTTTGGGAACACAATCCAGGTGGTTTACCTTACTAAGAAAAATATTGACTAATTACTCTATATTTAAACAGAGCAGGCAGAACAAATTCGTCAATATCAATGTCAAGTCTTTCGCATAGCTCACTTTGTGTAAGTCAACTGCCATTTCTGCAGGACACTCACATAGTCTATGGAGAGTGTCTTCTGATGAGCAGAAGCTAATGTCTTAAGATAGGTTTTCTTTTAAGTGAGAAGGAACATTTATCAGTTAAAATCATTTCTATGGTACACTGGTGACTTCTTCAGTTATAATGAATTGACAAAGTCTTCAAACAGGATGATAAGAGAAAAATGGTTTAGAGTTAAAGCTGCACATACTTGTAGATTTGGTTCACCTATTTTTAACATTTGCTGGATGGCAGAGCTATTTCCATTGTTTCAAAGAGCTGGCTTGCCCATTCTGGGGGAGAAGCCTCTCTGGGAATGACACTGGGCCACAATTCAATATGGAGTCAGATTTAGTGACACTGAAGATTTGGCTCAGACTAGAATGCAAAACGAAATGTACAAGTTTACAGCTCACCAAACTGCCTCTGCATTCTCTCAGAAAAAAAATTCCAAAGCATTCGAACTAGCTTTTTAGAAGTATTACAGTTGTAAAATCTGTGACACCAGTATTAGTTATGCCAAGCATAGATTTTATTTTAGTAAGTTGTTTACCTATGCCAATATTTAAGTGTACTTCTGTGCAAAAAGATGTGGATAATAGTTCTCTTTATAGAAAAATCAATGTACCCAAATAGTCATAAAATATAACAGTGTGTACATGTAATGCATTATGCAAGTACAAATAGATCTACATTGTGCCAGATGTGATCTAATAATCCTGGAAGTTCTGTTTAGGTATAGGATATTAAAAGATGCTGAACAGGCTTTTTTCCTTCAGAGTGAAGCCATACATTTCACGTTACTACTACCAAATTATATTTGACATGTAATTTTAAAATGAAGTTACTCTAATCTAAAGTAATAGTGCAACAACAGGGATAAGCAATGAAGCCTTTCATAAGACAAAATGGATTTTAAAATTCTAGAGAGTTCTTAGTTATAAGTAATTAGAAATACAATTTAGAACACTTAAAATGTATTTCTTTCAATGGTTAATTACATTAGAACAGCTATTGTTCCAAATGGTGATGGACTAATAAATTGTAATAATCACCTCTCTAAAAATTGGATTGCAAGGTTTTAATAATGACTAGAGAAACCTGTTTTTTCCAATGCTGGAAATTCATTTCAGTAAAGCACTATGTTGATATATATATGGATACATACACATAACAGGTAACTACTTGGTCTATGTAAGTATATACATATTTAATTGTGATCTTATAAAAAACATAATGGGCTTTGAAAGGCATTTTAATTGTAATGTTTGCTATATATAAAAATTCACATGGTGAGTTTTACTAGGAAACATATCACTTCTAAAAATCTTCTCAGTGGGGCCGGCACTGTGGCATAAGGGTAGAGCCACCATCTGCAGTGCCAGTGTCCTAGATGGGTGCTGGTTAGAGTCCTGGCTGCTCTACTTTTGATCCAGCTCTCTGCTATGGCCTGGGAAAGCAGAAGATGGCCCAAGTCCTTGGGCCTCTGTACCCATGTGGAAGACTCAGAAGAAGCTCCTGGCTCCTGGATCCTGGCTTCGGATTGGCCATTTAGGGAGTGAACCAGTGGATGAAGACCTCTCTCTCTCTCTCTCTCTCTCCCCCTCCCTCCCTCCCTCCCTCTCTCTGTCTGCCTCTGCCTCTCTGTAACTCTGCCTTCAAATACATAATTAAATCTTTTAAAAAATCCTCTCAGATTTATGATGGTGTTGTTTGGTACTGATGGTATTTATGATGTTATTGTATCCAGGATGAATTTTACAGCAAGTATTGGAGGTGAAAAGCATATTGTCAAGAAATGATTTGACTTCATGTGCTACTGATGCTCCTTCCTCTGGTTCTACAAATGTCATTAGTATTTTCAATATTAGGGAAAGAATGACAAAGAGAGGAAAGTAATGGAGCAGAAGAGGATGGAAACCAGAAAAGGAAAGGAGAAAGGGGAGGTAAGAGGGAAGGGGGAAGAGGAAAAGAAAAAAAGGAAAGGGGATAAAGGAGAGGGGAAAGGGAATGGAGGGAAAACCTCATATTCTTTGAAGGCTCAGAACTCACTTACATCACTTCGCTGCCTAAACATTAGAGACAATAACAAGCATTAGGGAAACAATCAATCTAAGGCTTTGGTCACATCCAATTTTGCTATCTTACTAATATTGTGAATTGTTTTATTTTTAAAAATAAAGTCAAAAGCCATGGGTATCTCTGTGTTAAAAAGTATAGACAGTGATCACAAATTTGTTACGTGACTTTAAAGAGAACTTAGTGAATGCTTACTTTATAGTTTTGGAGATTAATTTTCTACTCAAATGGTCAGAACCCCGCATATCCCTATAAATGATCCTTCCTCTCACCCTCACACACACACCTGTTCCAATCATTTGTTCAAGACATCTAACTCAAGATAGTAATTTAAACCAATTTAACTTCAACTCAGAAGTGATAAATAATTCTTGTATCCTTTTCTCTAACACCTCTTATGCTTCCAGCTCTTTCCTGTAGTAATTCCTACTGTACCTGTTTTTTATTTTAAAAGGCATTTCTGGGGCCAATACTGTGGTGTAGCGGGTAAAGCCGTCACCTGCAGTGCTGGCATCCCATAAGGACATCGGTTCAAGTCCTGGCTGCTCCACTTCCGATCCAGCTCTCTGCTATGGCCTGGGAAAGCAGTAGAAGATGACCCAAGTCCTTGGGCCCCTGCACCTGCGTGGGAGACCCGGAAGAAGCTCCTGGCTCCTGGCTTCAGATCAGTGCAGCTCCACCATTATGGACAATTGGGGAGTGAACCAGCGGATGGAAGACCTCTCTCTCTCTCTCTCTCTCTGCCTCTCCTTCCCTCTGTGTAACTCTGACTTTCAAACAAATAAAGAAATCTTTTTTAAAAAAGCCATTTCCTTATTTTTGGATCCTTCCATTTTGTTTTTAGTTATAAGTGTCTTCCAATACTAATCTCTTTGTCCAACTTGGAGTTCATGGTTGATCTATTGTTTTATTAAACACACTAATGCTTGGCTAACCCAGCATCTATTCCCAAGTACCTTCTCCCATGCCTTTAGAGGTCAGTAAACTAAATACCCATTTTAGCAGCATCTTTTTCAAAAAGACATGTAACACAATTCTTGCCAGTGAGATGCAAGTGAAAGTTTTCTTGATAAAAACAACAGATCCAGCTTTAATTCTTTCTTTTCCCCTTCTTCCTGCCTTGAATGAAGATATAATGCCTGATATGATGGGAGGAGTTATCTTGTGACCATGAAGGAAAAGTAAAAAGAATAAGATTCTATTTGTAAAACAACAAAACTGCTGAACCAAAGGGAGGAGCCAGGTACTTCCACTGTTAAATGAGCATTATAATTGTTTAAGTCACTCTAAGTTGAGTTAGTTGCTACTTCTAACCCAAGGGCATTCTTATCACCCTCTTGCTAATGCCTCAATTGCCCTGTCCCATTGTACTTCTCTGGTACTTTGCTAGCAGAATGCTAAATCTAATCTACCTAATAGTGCAACTGATCCTTACATTTCTACCCAAGTTGATGAGAGTGCTACTAGAGAAAATGACAGAACCAGATTGATGCCACTATAAATTCATGGACCACAACTTTAACTAAGCTCATAATGTCTTTCAAGTTTTCAAAATTACTTTCTCTATTCTCATCAAATCTATGATCTTGTCACCATCCTGGCTTCTATACACACCATTCCACTGAAACCATTTGCATTCAAGGTCATGGTCAACCAAATTTAAAAATCCAAAGGATTTCTCAATACTTAATTCTCCTTGTTACTGTATCCAAAGGACTGCTCAGTAGCATTCAACTACTCTGTCTTCACTGAAAGTTGTCACTAATTTTTAAGTCATTTTCTTTCTAGTTCTCTGATTATTTTATTTTTACATTTCCTTGGTGAAATTCTCCATGCTGTCATCTATTTTGTTGAACATATTGGTCATAGAAATTTTAAACACTGCACTAAATTTAAAGTCTATGAGATTGCCAATACCTACTTTCTAATTTTTCTCTTAGTTCAGCTTCCTCATATGCCTATTAAATGTTTCATTAAATATAATTTTGTGTGAAAAAATTACACAGGTTGTGAATGATATTTTCCTTCAGAGAGGGCTTGCCCTATCATTTAGAAACAGAGTATAGGCAGATCATCTTAATCTAATCAAAGTGTAGACTGACTAAAAGGTTGAGTTACAGTCTTTTCAAAGTATAGCCTACATCTAGTTCATTCCCATTCCTAGAGGGTAGGTGCATTGGGGGGCCCAGATGAAATCCTGGGGGGTTTCCTGGGAGTTGGTCTTCTGTGGAAGCTCTTGAACATAAATTTTTGTCTCTT
Source organism: Oryctolagus cuniculus (assembly GCF_051225735.1). Classification (NCBI taxonomy): domain Eukaryota; kingdom Metazoa; phylum Chordata; class Mammalia; order Lagomorpha; family Leporidae; genus Oryctolagus; species Oryctolagus cuniculus. Next base: position 94,806,189 of record NC_142888.1, read on the forward strand.
CAATACTATGAAACTAGGGAAAATTCCACTTGGCTTTACAGCAACTTTCTGCTTGACTAGTTAGGCTTTCTCATGTCATGTACAGCTTAAGAATCTGGCAAATGTCTAGAGGTAAAAACTACTTATTGTCTAGTTCATTTCCTTACTCACCCCCTCTCTTCAGGATTTTGGTCCCTTAAGCGCTGACTGCATTGACAGTTTTCGATTTTTTTTTATGAGATAGCTAAAACCTCTGATGATTTCTCTGTATCATGCACTAAGAATTGTCAAATGCCCCAAAGAGAAATGTTCCTCACTTCTCTGTAGTTCTCCTTACTCAAGATTTTAACTTCTTACCTGGCTACCTTGGCAACATCCTGATGCCTTGAAAAATATTTTTGTCTTATATTTGCCTTATGCAGATGATTTTCTTGATAGAACTTTGTTTTGTCACAAGTTATTGCATTGTTGCCAAAAATAGTAATCTTTCTTCTCCTAGGGAAATTTGGCTTCTACCTCACTTTTCTTTTCCTGTTTAATTCCTACACAGCTTTCATTATCAGTCTAGAATACCCCAGGAAGCATTTCCTAATTCCCAAGGTCAGAATTAGGTGATTTTCCTACATATGCCCTTACTACACAAAGTATGCTCACATTAGTACTTGTCGCCGTTCATTACAATTTCTTATTTACCTACCTTCACTTGATAAAGTATATGAGGGCAGAGATAATATCATGTTTACTATTGTATTCCCAATACTTTTCCTATTATGTTTCTCAGCACTTAGCACAGTGCTTAATATATAGAACATTTAATAAAAACTTGTTTAATGACTATTTTAAAATCAGCAAGGAGAATTAACTATCAACAGCAAAGAGAACTATGTGGCTCACTATCCTTACTCTAACAAGTTTTTTATTCCTCCACAAAGTCAAGATGCTATGAGAAGCTCCTCATCTTCTTTCCTCACTGACAACTCAATTAATATGATTTTGAGAAATCTATCACACCTGCATAAGTTGAATAAAGCCAAGCTACCCCATGGTTCTACTAGCATGGAGCCATATTCAAGGAGAAATCAATCTGAATAAAACATGATTGAAAAAACAACATAAATAGTTAGTGAATTCTTGCCAAGGACACCAAAGGAGGATTTCATTTAAAATGTTCAAGAAAAATGAACTTTTTCTATGTTTTTCTCTTACTCAACTTCTCACACTTGATTTAAGGCAGCACACTCTCAACATTTCCTCTCCTATTCCAAGATCTACCCTGTACAACTGAAAAAACAAAAAAACACAATAAAAAAAGAGCAATTAAATAACTCTCTCCCTACCTCTGCTCACACAAGCTTTATAGTTTACTGTTTCCTCCTTGTATCATGTGTTTATAGTAGCTTCAATTTAGCCTCTTTAATTCAACTTTTCTATTTATATATTTTTATAATTTATATACAAATATATTTTATCACATATATTTCTATTCACATATATATTTCTATATATTTATATATTACATATTTAAATATATTATATATATGTGGATATATATATGCAAAATGGCCTGAGAACTGACTAAAACAAGAATGAACACCCTTCCTTTTGGATGCTAGTGCATATTGAATACTAAAGTATATAGTTTCTTTTTCTGATTTTCACATTTGTATAAAAGTCTTCTCTTCTAAATTTTCCTCTGGTACCATATCAAGTATCTTTATTTTTTAAAGATTTATTTTATTTAGTTGAAAGACAGAGTTGCAGAGAGAGAGGTCTTCCATCCGCTGGTTCACTCCCCAGATGGCTGCAATGGTCAGAGCCACACCTATCTGAAGCCAGGAGCCAGGAGCTTCCTCTGGGTCCCCCACGTGGGTGCAGGGGCCCAAGGACTTGGGCCATCTTCTACTGCTATCCCAGTCCACAGCAGAGAGCTGGATCGGAAGTAGAGCAGCCAGGACTTTAACTGGCACCTATATGGGATGCTTCAGGCCAGGGCTTTAACCTGCTGCACCACAGTGCCGGCCGCCATATCAAGTATCTTTAACCTCCTTCCTTGTTTTACTTTGATCACTAGTCAAACAGTTGCCTCAATCATACTACTGTAGTTCCACTACAAAGCCCTAATAATCAGAAACAGAAAGTAAAAGTTCACAAATTTGAAATTCAGTCAGATTTTGTAAAGAACATGTGTCATGAAAAGTCTTCAAAAATGCTCATGACTCATGTTCTGAAACTTCAGTCTCTTTCTACTTAAATTTCTTATAGTTAATCCTGTTTTCTTCAAGCAGTACCATTCAAGACAAAAAAAGTAAAATTATCTTAGGCAATGTTATTGCCTTAATTAGTAGTATCATAAGCATGTTTGCCACTGTTCAGTGCAAATATACAATATCTCAGTAACGTTATTGGCTATCCTGAGGGAGATCAACTACCATTTATAACTTTGCTTCAGTGGGAAAATGCATTCTGGATTCCAAATAACTGACATCCAAACAAAGTTCTCCCACTTGAATAATCAGGATTCAAACCATAATATGCCCCCCATCTGTCTACAAGCTATTTGTAAGATGGGAACGGCTTGTATTTGAAAAACACATGCTAGTATGTTGCTCTTAATCAGGAATGGAAAACATTAGGATGATGCGGATCCATGGCTGAATTTTTCTCCATAGTTTTCAATTATATTCCTACATTCATAAGATTAGGCTCATGTAAACTCTAAAGAAAATTCTGTCAGTATAATAGACCTTCTATTTTTAATTTTTTAAGAATAATTTTCAACCCGTAAGGCACCAGGTTAAAGAAATCTCTCAATAATTATACTAATGAGAGTTTTTCTGAACCCAGTAAATATATAGGGACAGATGTTTTGTCTTCAAAATTCCATCTACTGAATTTAAAAATTTTCTTTCACTAGTATAGGTCCCAGTCAACACACCACTGTTGTTGCATACCAGCATTAATTAGCTTGAGCACTACAGAGGGAAAATGGATAATGGCTATTTACAAGGTTGAGGTTGCAAAGCCTGGAGCAATTAAAGAACCAACCGGGTAGTAAGTGAATGAAGAGTGCTCCTGAGCACACTGTTGAAATGACTGACAGCAGAGTCATAGTTGGGTAGGAACAAAAAAAAAAAAAAAAGAGACCAAGATGGAATACTTAAATGGTAGAAAGGCTTATAGAACAGCATATGTGAAATCAGGAGGACAGCGGGGGTAATGAACTAGGAAAGGTATAAAGATAAGTAGCAGTGTTCAAATAGAGATTTTTACTCTAGAGCACCTAGAGGTATAACAGTTTCAAGAGATAATGAAACCTAAATTGGTGATTATTGGATTTAGTGGATCAATGAGAATTTTGAGTCAAAGTTCATTCCAAGCATTTCAGCCTAGGTGACTGGGCTCATTACTGTTGGAAATGGCTAAAGTAGAAGGAATAACACACACTGGAGGCAAGCTATACTTAGCACTGTGCTGGATGCATACTAAAATAGCATAATACTCAATACCTATTCATAGCATTTTTTTTTTGAGAGGTAGGGTTAGACAGTGAGAGAGACAGAGAGAAAGGTCTTCCTTCTGTTGGTTCACCCCCAAATGGCTGCTACGGCCGGCACACAGCACGGATCCAAAGCCAGGAGCCAGGTGCTTTGTGGGCAGCCACAGGTAGTCGCTCCCTTTGTTTACACGTAAACATATGAATGGAGACTTCCTGGCACAGACAATTAGGCTAGGGAGATTCCGGGAAGAGGCAGGAAGAACCTAAACCTCTCACAAGAGATAATATAGATAATCAGTCACACCTGAAACCTGCATTTATCACCTAAGTGTTTTATTGTAACCTTAAGAGCCTTTTTGATGTGTAAATCTTTTGTGCTCCTTCTTGTAAACAACTGGTCATGTTTAAATACTACTGGATTTATTCAATAAACGAGCCTTGATCAGGACTTGTCTTGGCTCCATCCTTTGCGTCCTTGTCCCCGCATTCCCGCTCTCTGTTTCAGGAAGACCCAGTTCATTGTGCCGCAGGCCGGCACAGTGCTTCCTACTGGTCTCCCATGCAGGTGCAGGGCCCAAGCACCTAGGCCATCCTCCACTGCACTCCCGGGCCACAGCAGAGAACTGGACTGGAAGAGGAGCAAATGGGACAGAATCCGGTGCCTCAATCGGGACTAGAATCCGGGGTACTGGCGCCGCAGGCAGAGGATTAGGCTAGCGAGCCGCAGCGCTGGCCAATTCATAGCTTTTTGTTAACAAGTGATGAACAGATAGGGTGACACTGGATTTGATTGGTATTCCTTCTCTCAAACAGGCTGATTACATTTTTCCCATTCCCATGGATTCAGCAAGAAGAGATTCTATTTTAAGCCCCCAAGAGCAGTGGCATTTTGCTTTTCAGTTTGATGGGTCACTTTAGGATAAGCCATCCAAATCAGCCTCATGTTCAGTGTCACAAACATCTGTATAAAGCAACCTCTGCTTGACTGTTTGAAAGACATCTGTGGAGGCTATGATCTGCTTGGGGGAAGAAAAGTGTTCTTAGAGGAAACTACATACTCCTGCTTGAGGTCATTTTTGTTAGGAAACAGGTCTGACAAGGCTCCACTGATACTAACTTGACCTGCCATTCCAGGGTATAGTCGTCTAAAGATGGTGATGAACCTCTCTGGACAGTCAAAATTGTGAAGTTATTGCCAGAGGCCTGGTTTACTGACATTGGGCAAGGTCACATTTATGTATTTCAAGTAGGAACTAAGAAATATTTTTCATTTATTGTTGTCATGCAAATTAGGTCCATACTCAAGGGGCATACAGTGAACCAAGCCAGAGGCAAAAAGAGTTTCTCTCAAAATTTTCAATATATAGTCCAGAGCATGAGCAGTTTATCTAGCCCCAGATACTCTGCATCATCAGTATTAAAATGGCAAAATCAAATAAAACAGTACTGGAACATAAGACTATGTGGGCTGGTAAATTACAGCTCTTTCATGTTTTTACTTTAGTCAATTTGTAATATTTGTATCTAAAGTAGAAAGAATATAATATATTCTTTGATATCTTATTATTGCAACTCAAAGCCACCCATTCATTGGTATTTGTTCTTTTGTTCATTCATCTAGTTTTGTATCCAAACATGTCTGAAGTATCTATTAAGTTCCACGTGACATCCTTAATCTACAAAGATGAGTAAGATGTGCTAACCCCAATGAGCTCACAGGAGAGATAGGCAGGTAAAGAAATGAACAAAAAAAGCAATGGGAATTCGGGGGAACACATTGCTGGAAGTGTTATAAGAAAACTGAGGATATGTATTTAGCCCTTCTGGTGATGGGGCCAAACTGAGTTTTAAAGTATGGGTAGGAGTTCATCAAGTTTACAAGAGTAAGTTACAGTGGTCCAGTCCGAGGAATACAGGAAATAAAGTTATGAATGGGTGGGTGGCTTTGGTGGGGTGGGTGGGAAGGTGGGCAGTGGAATGGAGAACAAGACTGGCAGCTGGAACATCACTTTGAAAATTGTTGCAGCTATCTCACCAAAGGATGGCGAGAGAAGTAAAAAGCATACAGGTAGTTGGAATGGCATGATCCATGATCAAGAAATATCTGGGGGGAGAGGGAAATAGGACATGGCCACTATAAAATATGGGGGTTTATAGAAAGGAAGGCGTCAAGGTTCATAGCTAGTTCTCAGTTAACAAATGGCAGGATGGTGATGTCACTTATGAGGAATCATAAAAAGAAGACATTTTAAAGATTCAGAGTGAGGCTTTTTTCATGTTGAATTGTAGGTGGCTGCAAGACATAAGGTAGAATTCTTCAGAGGTATTTGGTTTTGAATGTGTAAAGTTCCAGAGAGAATCATAGGATATCGCTACAACATTGCAATCCAGATGCATACAGTTTAAAACGGGAGAGTGGACAGGATCTTACAAAGAGATTCTCCTGCAGAGTGAGTAGAACAGAGGCTAACTGGAATCTTGGTGAATGGCAGAATTTAATGTGCAGGGAGAAGACGACATCAATGATAAGGAGAAATAGAAAGGCATCAGAGAAATAAGGAAAAGTGTGGTATTATAAAAATAGCACTAAAGCACAACTTTGTGTAGAAACACACAAGCAACTATAGGGATGGTAGAAATTCTGAATTTTGTCTGGGGTTGTATTCTAACAGAATTACAGAAAGGTGCAATATTTTAATTATCTGTGTGTCCCACGTGTCTGGCTTATTTTAAGTTCTCAGTGAATATTTATGGAATGAATAAATGCATGTTACTGTCAAGAATATATACTGTTAAGTAAAATATAAAGGCACATGGACATGGGAAGCACTTAAATCATTTTCATGATGGTGTCTAGATTACTATCTTGTTGGTAATAAAATGGCAAGTGAAGCTATTGGTAACTATCTACTCCGGGGGAAGATTTCTCAGGTATAAGAGAATATTCATCATAGTACTTCAAATGGGCAAGCTGTATAATTCATGCAGACTAATCACTTACATAACAAATTTTCAGTAACCACTGTAAATATTTGCTACACACTGTTTTAGGCACTGAGGAGTAGTTGCATAACTGGGGGAGTTGGTGTCTTCTCTTATGAAATTTACATTTCAGTAGGAGAGATGGAGACAGATAATGAACAAAAAAATACATAGCAGGTTGTAAGCGCTAAGAAAACTGAAGCACTTTGCCATGTGTTTGGGATCACTATTCTGCAGTTTACACTAAAATTACTTAATTCAATATAAAGATGGTTTGAAATTTCATGAAACATAACATGGAAATGAATCTAGGAATCTAATAATTTGGAGGAAATTGTAAAAGTATCAGTAACAACATATTTTTTTTTTAGTAACAACATATTTTTAAGTAATATGGAAAATGAAAATGAGGGGCCAGTGTTGTGATGTAGGGGGTAAAGTTATTGCCTATGATGTGGCATCCCATATGGGTGCTGGTTTGAGTCCTAGCTGCTTCACTTCCCATCCAGCTCCCTGCTGATGGCCTGGGAAAAGCAGCAGAAGAAGGCACAAGTGCTTGGGCCCCTGCCACTCACATGGGAGACCTGGATAAAGTTCCAGCCTCGTGGCTTCAGCCTGGCCCAGCCCTGAGAGCCATTTGGGGAGTGAATCAGCAAATGTAAAATCTGTCTCTCTGTCTAACTCTCCAAAACTTACCCTTCAAATAAATAAACAAATAAAGCTTAAAAACAAATAAAATAAAAAATCAAAGGCAATGTAATAAAAATAACTTTAAAGGCCATAGCTTTGTTTACTTGAAAGGCAGCCCAGAGAGACAGATGAGAAACAGAGGACATCTCCTATCTTCTAGTTCAGTCCCTAAATGCCAGCAGTATCCTTGGCAGTCCTTGTCCTATTAAAGCTTAAGTTTAAAACATATATTAAGTTAGCTAATTAATTAATTTAAAAGGCTGAGTGGGGGCTAGCCTTGTGGCACAGGGTGCTAAGTCTCAGCTCCAGGATCACGTATGAGAGACAGGGGTCAATTCCTGGCTGCTCTGCTTCTGATGCAGCTCCATGCTAAATATGCCTGGGAAGGCAGCAAAAGATGATGGCCCAAGTACTTGGGCCCCTGCACCCACAGAGGAGACCAGGATGGACTTCTGGGCTCCTGGCTTGAACTTGGCCCAGCCCTAGCCATTGCAGCCATTTGGGGAGTGAATCAGCAGATGGAAGATCTCTTTCTCTCTCCCCCTTTCTCTCTCTCTCTCTTTCCCCTATTGTTTCTGTAACTCTGCCGTTCAAATACATAAATAAAAATTTAAAAAAAACAAAAACAGAAATGAAACTGGTCATAAAAGATTACAAAATGGTAGTAACCGCTGCTGTCTATTTCAAATCTTATTTTTTTTAAATGAGCAAATCTGGTTTTTAAATTCTTCTGAATTCACTTGAATGCTTCAGTCTCCAACTCCACTCCCAGCTCTGGTCCTTTTCTTCCCCAAATACTGCCCAAAGGACGGTGGGGTGGGAAAGGAGTTGCATCATGACACAGCTTTCATAAAGTATTCCCTGGTAGTTGCAGAAGCAGAGGAAATAATTTCCCTGGGCAGGCTGTATTATTATCAGTACTGGCATCCTTTGGCTAATTGGAATTCGAAAGGACAAAGATAACCACTTAAAGAAAATAGGATTATGAATTGGAATTGATATGAATGAGATGTTCAGTCCATTTAATTGTGGTCGTTATCTTAGGCTTGAATCTGAGAGTAGTTAGAATTCTTTCAAATGATTTCTATACATATTAGGAAGGGCAAGTAGACTAGCTAGGAGTCAGGGACAAAGGAATTCCCCAGGAGTCTTATTTGCCTGTATCTGGTCTTGGAGAAAAGAGGGTAAGGAGGTGCAAAGGGACAAAAGAGAGGAAAACATTCCAATTTTCCATCAATTTGATTTCAAAGTTCACCAGGCAATAAGAACAAAAGTCTTAAAAGAAAAGGCATCCTCTTTGCCCCTAGGCGGAAATGAATTGCCATTGTTCCTGAAAGCTCTGGGAAACAGGTTTAACTCAGCTAGCTCCTCTTTTTCTGGGATCTCCAAAGGCATGAAAGGAAACCGTAACACCTTAGATAATAAAGTAGACAAGCCCTGCCTGGCTCTCTTATGTAAAGTGTTTAAAAGCTTGTGTTCTTTGCTGGTGATCGCCACTGCATTTTCTTGTGCCCTCAGTTCAGGACTGCTGCTGGTGCTGTACACACCACTAGGGAGGCTGGGAGAGTGTGAACAAATACAATGTTTACTCCCCAAAGAGGGACAGACAGGGAGGCAAATTTATTTCCTGTCTGCAGTAATGCAGTGATAGTTCTCTTTTTCCTAGCAAAAGCAAGAGCAAAGAGAATATTAATAATGACTGTAAGGATACAAAGTGAGGGCTCCATTTGCCTACAAGGCATATTGTAACTCAATTATCAGTAGAACCCAGTTCCTGGTTTTGCCTTCTCTGAAATACGGAATAGCTTATTAAAGTGCTAATGAAAGACATCATGATTTTTAAGCGAATAGACCTGAAATCATGAACTATATACTACAGAAGTATTTGCTGACTGAATGCATCAAGGATTCATTCGCTTATCTGCCATATAGAAAATTTCATTATGAAACTTAGAAACTGAGGTTGTATATAATAATTGGGTATATAAGTTCTGTACAAAGAAGAACAAGATCACACAAGACTTAGGGTTTACACATATAGGGAAAGTCTGAATGCAAATATGAGTATAATCATACAAATCTGCATTATGTTATAGAAAAAGTACTTGAGTCATCATCAGGATATGACTCCTGGTGTCAATTTTTCTACTAAATAGTTATGGAAACCTATGTAAGTCTTTAACGTCTATGTAAAAATAAGGAATTGGTCAATGTACTTCAAGTTCATTTCCACCAATTTCTATGATTCAAGGACCTGTATGCAAACTAATCCCAGTGGCAGATATAGTTATTAATCACAAATTCCTTGTATATAAAGGCTGGCTGGTATAATAGTTCTAGGGTTAACATTTTTTTGTGCATTTTAGGTCATTTCTAAATTTGAGAAGACAAAGATGCACAAAATAGGTGCCCAATAAATGCTTGCAAGTAAAATTAAGATATCAGAACTTCTTAGAAATAAAAGAAAAATTGACCTGTTCCAGAACTATCACCAGTCACTTAACTTTGGGGGAGTGAAAAGGCAAAGAATGTGCATACGGGGAAAGGGGAGTAACAAATGGAAAGAAGACTTGTTCCTGAATATATATTGCTTGTAGAATATCTGTCTATTCACGATCCTATAACATACCTTAGTCTGGATAATTTATATGCAACAGAAATGTACTGTTCACAGTTCTGGGGTGTTTCAGATCAAATGGTTTCTAGTGAGGGTGCACTTTCTCATAGACAGCACATCTCATTGTGTACTCAAATGGCAGAAGGGCCATATAAGCTCCCTTGGGCCTCTTTCAGAAGGGACTAATTCCATTCATGAAGACTCCACCCTCATAACATATTTATCTCCCAAAGGCCTCACCTTCTAATGCTATCTATCACCTTGGAGATTAGGATTCAATGTATGGATCTGGGCGGCAGGGGTGGGGGTGGTGTGGTGAGGGGCAGAAACACTCAGACCCCATAGCAGCAATGATATTTAATTATGCTTTATAAAAGAACATACTCAAGACTATATAAAAGTGATTTACTGATGAAAATAAGAGACCACAAAGAACATTTTGGGATCATCCCTAAATGTGCTACGAAAGACAATGTTCTTTGTCTTTCATTTTATTTTTTAAATGTACATTTTATTTTCATCTATTTGAAATGCAGAGAGAGAGAGAGAGAGATTTCTCAGCCATTGTTTCAGTCCCTCAAATGTCCATAATAGCAGGGCTGGGCTAGGCCAAAGCCAGGAGCCTGGAGCTCCACACAGGTAAAATGTAGGTAGCAGCAACCCAAGAACTTGAAATGTCATCTTCTTGCTCCCAGGGTCACATTATCAGGAAGTTGCATCAGAAGCAGAGTAGCTAGAAATCAAACTGGCCCACTGATGTAGGAGAGGGGAGTACCAAGTGGCAGCTTAACGAACTGTGCCACAGTACCTACCCTATCTTCCATTTTTAACTATCTTTGCTTTGTCAGATAGTGAAAATCATAAAATATCTCATGTTTGCTTTCTGAAGTTCAGAGCTAAAGTCAATGGTCCACGAGAGTAACCATCCTTAATTTAGGCATGTGGTATAGTTATCTAAAAGTTTTCCTCTGGTTTTTAATCTTAGTTATGACCTTTTGTTGTAAAACTGTCTGGAATCTTTCTGGGAAGTAAATAAGAGATAAATATAAATATAAATATAAATATATAAATATAAATATAAGATAAATATAGAAAGAGAAGGAAAGGAAAGAGAGAGAGAGAGTGGGAGAGAGGGAGGCTGGACTGCACAATTTAGATGAAAGGAGGAAAGTTTGATATCTAGCGCTTCAAGAATTTATTTTTCTTGATTTATTTTTGTTTATTTGAAAAGCAGACAGAGACAGAAAGAGAGAGAAACAGATAGATAGATCTCCCATCTGCTGTTTCATTCCCCAAATGGCCATAACAGCAAGGGCTGGGCCAGACTGAATCCAGGAGACTGGAACTCAATCTGGGTTTCTCACATGGCAGGACTTAAGTACATGTTGCTGCCTATGGTGATCATTAGCAGGAAGCTGGAACTGGAAGTGGAGTAGGGCCTTGAACCCTGGCACTCCAATTTGAGATGAGGGCATCCCACACAATGTCTTAACCACTGCACTAAAACATCTGTTCCCCTTCTAGAATTTAAATCAGGGATAACAACATGGAAAAAAATACCAAAGGTAACTAGTTATCTGGTTAGAATGCAATCAACATGTATCCATGAGATCTAAATAAAGCAAGAAACCATTTCTGCGCTTGGAAACTGGAAGATAGTTTAAAATCATGATCTGAAAAAATTCATTAGAGATAAATCAAATTTGAGTAATTATTTCCATAAAAGTATTGTTATTGTGTGGGAAAGTTTTAACTTCCAACTTGATGTGGAAAACAAAGAACAATATAGAATGTAAAAAATTCAGCCATCACTGGGACTACACGGAGCAACAGGAAATTTAAAGAAAAACATGATAAAACATTTTTGAAAATGCAACATTTGGAAACTCTTTGAAGTTGCACAATTTTAACACTTTCCTTAAAAAAACAGTCTCTACATACATCAAAAATTCTTTTTATTTCAATTGGAAAAGATGAAGAAGAAAAGAAGGTCTAAGGATAGCTAAGATTAAAGTAAAATGAAATAACATTCTTTTTACCAGATTTGGTAGGTGAATTTCTTGACTCACGTTTAGAATGGAACACTGGGGAAAGGGAGAAGGACAAATATGTGGAAAGAACAAAATCAGACTAGGGATCTAAAAAAATAAATAACAAATAAACTATTTGACAAACATTGACAGGATATCTGGGTCACCATTTAAATAGTAACCTCTGTTAAAAATCACAGGGACCTTACCCATGACAGTCACAAGTACACTTCACCTTCTTAGGTATATTGAGGGCTATGTATCCACTACTGTTCCTTTAAACATTGAAAACCATTTTAAAGGAATCTGAGCACTGTGTTTAAAGAATGAATATCTAGGTAGTGAACACAGTATGCGGCAATACTACCTTCTAGTCTATCCTTGCAGATTCAGGGGACTGCTGATTCTTATTCGTTTACTTTTTGAGACAGAGATGCTTTCAGTACACTCAGTGAAATGACTAATGCAGCACCACAACGAATCTCTTAAAAGAAAGAAATCCCTGAGGGGGAAAATCACTATCTTAGTTTATCAGCTTTGTAAACTAATATTTTCATTTACTAGCTTCGCTTTTACAGGGGCACATCTGTATTCCACTGTGAGCAAAAATGAAGTAGCCCTGCTTGGCTTCGGCACTTAAAATCGCAGCCATCAAAACGTACTGTTCAGAATACTCAATTCTCTTTACAGGTTTCAGGTAGTATAGAGCCAACTCTTGATTATCTATCTAATGGAGAGGAACTGTGGCATGGCTAATGTAAACCAGCAAATAATATGGAAATTATTTATGTAGATCGGGAAAGCCATTCTAAGTCCGAAATTACCTTTAAGGTATGAATCACTATCCAGGAAGATCAGAAACTGAGCTGGCATCAGGGATCTGGAGGGCTGAGCAAACGTTCTTCAGGAATTCTCCAGGCTTTATCATTCCCTGCTTCTGGAATTGGGGATCCTAGACGTTATGCCACTATCATTCTGCACTAGAGAGGAAAGATTAAGAACAGGAAAGGCAGTGGGGCCGGCGCTGTGGTGTAGTGGGTAAAGCCACTGCTTGCAGTGCTGGCATCCCATATGGCATCGGTTTGAGTCCCAGCTTCTCCACTTCTGATCTAGCTCGCTGATATGGCCTGGGAATGCAGTAGAAGATTGGCCCAAATGCTTGGGCCCCTGTGCCCACCTGGGAGACCCAGAGGAAGCTCCTGGCTCCTGGCTTCGGATCGGCCCAGCTCTGGCCATCGCGGCCGTTTGGGGAGTGAACCAGTGGATGGAAAATCTCTTTCTCTGCCTCTGTTTCTCTGTAACTCTGCCTTTCAAATAAATAAATAAATCTTTAAAAAAAAAAGAATAGGAAAGGCAGAAAGGGGCCTGGAAGACTGTGGTGAAAAAAGTTGCTTGAACAATCCCATATTTTCTCATTTGGGACTTTCCCTGCTTATCTAAGGACAGAAGCTGCATTCGCTTGTGCTCTAACACACTTAGAATTTAATCCATTGAGAAGTCATGGCTTGTAAAACTAGTCAGAGTAAACGGACACTACCTGGGAGAAAACCCGGTGGAAAAATAATCTATCTATATAAGCACTTAAAAACAATTGGAATGAGTTTTTTTTTTTTAATTTGCAATATGTTTTCCAATTGGGATTAATAAAATGCCAAGCCTTTCTGAGGATTCTTCCTTACTCTGATCTTTCAACATGCTCCTGTGATATTCTTTTATTACTTCTAGTTTTAGAGCTACATATAAATGAAGCCACTGACTTTTGATCGGTATGAGAAATAAATATAAATATCAAGAATTCATTGTTTATGTAAGTTTCTCTCATCTTGCCAGTTCTGCTTACCAAAAATAAGAGAAAATAGAATAGAATTGACAGAATGGAATGGAATGGAATGGAATAGAATAGAATAGAATAGAATAGATAGAATAGAATACTAAAACGAAATAAAATGGCCTACAGGGCACTAGGAATCCATACCTAGTTCCATGGCAATGAGCAGGACTTCTCATCCACTTAAAGTTTGAGAAGAACTTGTTAATATTCTCGTCCTATGATTTCTGCTCTTTGGATTGGCCATAAGATATCACAACTGCTACTGCCGGGGCAACAAGAACTGGTGTAACACCTAACAGTGCCATTCATTTGCAGAGCCACCTGATATTGCAAGTGAGTAGTTACAGCTCCATGGAGTTCCACTTCTGTGGCTAACATTTTGCTTATCCCAGTAACAGACACTTATTCTGGGGTCTGATGAGTGTCAGCACTGGGAGGTTGAACTTAGCATTTGGTTCCATATAACATGATTTTGTAGTTCTGACATCAGCCATATGTCCAACCTTGGAAAAATTACATTTTTTGCCTGTAGGGTTTCCTTTAATAGAAACAGAGCTAGAGGAATGTGTGGATGATGTTTGTAAATAGATTTTTAAAAATCATAAAAGATATTGCTTTCTGAGAAACTCTAAGAACATGTCTGACTAAAGCCTTAGCTGCTCAGTGTTTTCAGCTTCTCAGAGGAGATCAATAGGCTTACATTTTTATTAGCAATACATTCTAACAGTAATTTATACAAATGCATCATTTCTACCCTCAAATTCCTTGCATATAATTTTTTAAAAGCTGGGGAAAATGATCATGATTTTATCCAGAAAGATGTCTTTTTCTTCCTCCCCCTTTTGGTCTTGTCTCATTGCTCAGCCTTACAGGTGCAAGATGCATAAATTATACATCACTGCTCTGCTTTGCGAAAGTTGTGAGAGACATGGTTTGAATTGCTCATCTTTATTATTCCATCGATAAGGAAAAAAAAAAACAGAATCAAGATAGCCTGTTGAAGTCTTAAAGTAATTTTTTTCTTCAAACCATGGAACAAATGTTTATAAAATGACAACAGAATTAGACTTGCTGCCTGACCACAGCAAATGGGTAAACATACTGAGTTCAAATACTCTGCAATAATTGATTCCACTGTACTGCAGACTAAAGTGTACTTGAATGGAGACCCTGCTAAAGACAGTGTTGAAACAACACAAAAATCAGCCCAAAAGGAAAAAAAAAATTAACCATGTGAGGTGATGGGCAAATTAATTAGCTTGGTTATGGAAATAATTTCACAAATGTAAACACATATCAAAACATTGTGCTATATACATGGAATATATATATATATATAATTTTTATTTGTCAATTATACCTCAGTAAAGCTGAAAAAAGATGGAATTGCTTCTAATTCTGCATGATGATGGATTAATAAAAAGCAAGATAAACAACTGAAACCAAGTAGAGAAAGAAATTCAAGGGGAAATAGCAAAATGAGTTTAGTTAGAAAAATTATCTAAAAAGATAGGACACTACACAAGCAAACTGCCTTATCTGCTCTCTGAGGGCGTCTTGGAATATCACAAACTTTACAGATCTTTTCTTCCTCTGAGCTCCCTTACCATATAGGATATTTTTTGCACTAAATATGTGTACACATGATGTGATAATGAATTAAAATTCTTTTTGAAAAGAAGCTAGTCAGTGTAAGAGTCTATAGAATAACATTTTTGTGCATAATTGCTTTATTTTTGTAAGTCTTGATTCCCTGAGGAAAGGGGGCATGCTTTTTACTTGCAGACTTGCCACAGTACTCAGGTCATAATATTTCCTCAATAAATACCTATTGATCACACACATTCATGGCCTTATGGGTTACTTTGATGAGTACACTCCTTTAGAAGGAGAGTTCACTGATCTAGAACTTTCCAGAGTGAGAAGGCCCTTCCTAGTTCTACGACTGGGGAGCTTCAAGGTCCACTACGCTACAACATGTCCCCTTGGCATCTGAGAAAACAGCAGGAGCAGAAAGTTCACTCTCACCTTCCTTTCACCCTTCTCTTCTGAAGCAGGTCATAAGACACTCATTCCAAAGGGGCCCTGCTTACACTCAGACAAAAGGAACACGTTCTCTGAAGACACAAGGACACAGAGAAGAGTCTCCTCCCGAAGTCGTCCATCCTTTGTTACTATTAGATCTTATCTCTTTTGGTCAGTCATACTTCTCCACAACAATTTACTTTTTTATCAAACGTAAGCATAAAATGACACAGCCTTGGAGCAGGCATTTGACCTAGTGGTTGGGATGCCACTTGGGTGGCCTGGGTTTGAGTCCTGGCTCTGCTCCAGAGTCAAACTTTCTGTTGATGCATACTTTGGGAGGTAGCAGGTTGAGTCCCTGTGGACCACTGAGTAGACCTGAATTGTTTATCCAGTCCTGGTTTCAGCCTGGCCCTGCGGGTCATTTGGAAATTGAAACAGTGGATGAGAGCACTGTCTGCCTGTCTCACTGTCTCCTTCACTCTCAGCCTCTCAAATAATAAATAAATTTTTAAAAATTCAGTTTTCCCTGTTTCACTAGATGTTAATTTACTTATGAAGTTTCCTGTGTCATGTAAAATGTATGTATATTAAATAAATTTGTATACTTTTCTCTTGCTAATCTTTGGTTATCAGTCCCCAGTTCTAAACCTAAAATGGGGGAGAAAATGCAGTTCTTTCCACCTACACTACATAGAGAACAGATTCCAAAGATATTATGAAAGACTGCTTTGTACAAAAACAGTTCCTGTGCCAAAATTAGACTTAACAAATGTTGCTTTTTTATCAGTATCCAGCATTCTAGTCTTCTCCAAAGGAAAGCTCTGTAAATTATAAACTTTGATGGGAATGAGCTATCTGCATTCAGAGAACAAAACCAAGGCTTCCTGTGTTTCCTACTTCAAAATGGATTGCTTCCTCTGTATTAACTGTAGGTACCAGAGAACGGGGGTGGGCGGGTGGTGGGGAGCAGTTAAGTGCAATTAAAGGGGCAGCACATCCAGATTTGCTGGCATAACTCCAAGTTTCACAGAATTCCTAACAATGTAAATTAGGCAGGTCTATTAAAGATTTTTTCATCCTCTATACTAGATATGTAATCTCATTAGTCTTCACAAAGGTCAAAAAGCTGAAACTAAAGCCGTACATACAGTAGTATGCTTCAATTTCCTTCATTTATAATTAGATTATTCATTATGGAATTTTAAACCTTAATTTTGTCAACCTTAATGTCTATGTAAGCAATGAGGAATGAGAGTTCCTTAATAAAGCAAAGTATTTAGATTAATAGTAGTGTGGCATCTAAGAGAGGTGTACAGCATACAGATAGATGGTCCCTAACTCAGGATGGTTCCACTTGATATTTTTTTGATTTTATAATAGTGCAAACATGATACATACTCTGACTTTTGAATTCTGGTCACTTCCTGGGCTAGCAATGTGCAGTCTGATACTCTGTCCATGCTGGACAGAGGCAGTGAGCACAGCTCCCAGGTAGCCCCAGGATCAGGAGGCATCTGACACTCTACAGTGTGCTGTATTGCTGAGCTGGGTGAGGTGCATTAAAGGTATTTTTTTTTCTTAGGTTACTTTCAACTTACGATGGGCTTTTCAGGGCAAAGCCTCATCATAAAATGAGGATCATCTGTACTGGAAGTAAGGGCAGTTCTGACGAAAAGGCCCAGGGGAACAAAGAGTGCAATAAACGATTATGTGATTTTTCTTTTTAGATCTTACATCTCATCTACTTCAAATGTTCAATGTTTAAAAGACAGAAGAGGGTACAGAAAATTTCTTTGTGTCAGTGAGGGTATGAGGTGGGGATAGGTGAGTATTAACAACATATTACTGCTTTAGGTGGGTGCATGGGATGGAGAAATGGCACTGAGTGGAGAACTTTGCCACTGGGGTTGGAAAAAGGAATTGTATAATCGTCGTTATCACCACCACTATCTACTGTCTCTAAAAATCCCACTCTTTCCACTTCTGGGATTCCTTCACATTACCCCTTCTTCCCTTCTACTCTCTGATCCATACCCAGTATTCTACCATTAGTTTCAAAGGGCTGTGCTCGTTGGAGACCTAGTGGCATCTATAGTTTAACTTTATGAAAAGTAGCCACACATTAGCCAACTCTAAGTCTACTGCAGATGATCACCTTTTCAAATGTGCAGTGAAATGATTCCATCTGAATTCAAACTCTCTAATGCCACAAACCTGGCGAATTCAAGAATGGAAACTCCCTACAAGATGAACTTATTGTTTTAACTGTCACACACACAAAATGATCTCTTATGAAACAACTACCATTTAAGAAAACTTTCAGAATCAAATATAATTATGATTATTTCTCCTAAGGAGGCTAGATAATCAGGACCTCATCATGAGTAAAAGTTGTATTAACATGAGAAACCACTATCAAGGACTAGAATAAAATATCTTGACAGGCAAGGAGTATTTGAGGTTTTCTTTTTCTCTAGAACACAATCAAAGGAAAGATTCTTAATATAAAGCTCCTGAAAATAAATTTTGTTACATGGTATAGAAATGTTTGTAATGTTGGAGTACAGATTCTACTTATGTTTCATTTATTCAGTTCACAAACATTCAGTGAGTATTATATACAATTATGGTGGAGATAACAAAGAATGATACCTGTTATGTTGAAAATAGCTGTATTAATAGAATTTAGGGCCGGCGCCGCGGCTCACTAGGCTAATCCTCCGCCTTGCGGCGCCGGCACACCGGGTTCTAGTCCCGGTCGGGGCACTGGATTCTGTCCCAGTTGCCCCTCTTCCAGGCCAGCTCTCTGCTGTGGCCAGGGAGTGCAGTGGAGGATGGCCCAAGTGCTTGGGCCCTGCACCCCATGGGAGACCAGGAGGAAGCACCTGGCTCCTGCCATCGGATCAGCGCGGTGCGCCGGCCGCAGCGCGCCGGCTGCGGCGGCCATTGGAGGGTGAACCAACGGCAAAGGAAGACCTTTCTCTCTGTCTCTCTCACTGTCCACTCTGCCTGTCAAAAAAATAAATAAATAAATAAATAAATAAAATAAAAAAATAAAAAAATAAAAAAAAATAGAATTTAGGCTTCCTGAAGGTAGGAATTGTTGTTGATTTTGTTCACATATGTTTAGAACAAGGGCCAGCAAGCATTGCCTTGTAAAAGGCCAGCCAGAAAATGATTTAGGCTATTTTTGGACCACATATGGTCTCTTTTGCATCATCTTTGTTTTAACAACCCTTGAAAATATAAACAACGTTCTTAACTCAAATCCATGGGCTGGATTTAGCACACTGACCATAGTTTGCAAGTCCTTGATCTAGATCATCACCATGCAATAGTAAGAGCACATTAGCCGGCGCCGTGGCTCACTAGGCTAATCCTCCGCCTTGTGGCACCAGCACACCGGGTTCTAGTCCCGGTCGGGGCGCCAGATTCTGTCCCGGTTGGCCCTCTTCCAGGCCAGCTCTCTGCTGTGGCCAGGGAGTGCAGTGGAGGATGGCCCAAGTACTTGGGCCCTGAACCTCATGGGAGACCAGGATAAGTACCTGGCTCCTGCCATTGGATCAGTGCGGTGTGCCGGCCGCAGTGTGCCGGCCGCAGTGTGCCGGCTGCGGCGGCCATTGGAGGGTGAACCAACGGCAAAGGAAGACCTTTCTCTCTGTCTCTCTCACTGTCCACTCTGCCTGTCAAAAAAAAAAAAAAAAAAAGAGTACATTGAATATTTGCTTAAAAATGAATGTATTCAATGAATGAATGTATTTAATCTCAACAGGGTATAAGCAATGTGAAAATAATAAAGATAGCATGATTGATGGTGTCCAAGAACTAATGGATATAGAAAGGAGACAAGTGGATAGAATTCCATATGGAAAAATTAGAATAAAGTTGTGGTGACAAAAAGAACATGAAATTTGAACTGATTCTTAGAAAGGATTTTTAATGGAAACTAGTTCAAATGACTTCTAGGTGAAACTCAGCTCTAATGACTTGAATTAGAGAGGCAATTTTGGAACACATGGATTATATATATATATATATATATATATATATATATAAAATCACTTCTATATCTCTTAGAAAGTATGCATAAACTAAGAAAAAAGATTTAAGGCACATGATAAGGATACAATTTTGTTTCCTTCTGCCAAAAAAAAAGTCATTAATCAAGAAAGCTACTTTTTCTCTGGATAAAGATGATTTCAGTGGTCTGGTCTTGGTAATACAAGAGTATTAAAGTTTGTGGATATGCTTATTTTGGTGCAAAAAAATGAAATCCATACACATGAGGGGGTCTTCTAAAAATTCATGGCAAAAGGTATATTATGAAAAAACTATACATAGAGTTCAAAATATTTTGCACCAAAAGAAACTTACCTTTTAATTTGTACAAATGTCTCTGCTAATGCCATAAGATAAACAAAAACTGTAGTCATGACAAATCTTGCAAAAAGCTGGTTGTTAAGAATAATCAAAGCAGTACAATCTAAAAATATGAAAGAACTGGCAGGTACACATCAGCTCAATGATCCACTTAGTGTCTGATAAATAGGAGGACAAGGACAAACCAGAGGCCCTGTTCATGAAATCATACCTCAGTATTTTTATACAAATTATTTGACATTTTTAGTAAGTCAGTACAGGTATGGAGTTGTCTTTGAACTACTGTTCATTCACATTACACCAGATGCAGGAGATTAAAAGAAAATTCCACAACTTACTCAAAAGATAAGTTTGAATGTTCTAGGACTGATGAGTTAAAAAAAAAAAAAAACAACCTACCCCATTTGCTGCATTATGCTTCAGTGATCACTATGGCAGAACTGACCTTTCTTTATTAAGTACTGCATATGTTCATTCTTCACATGACATACAAATGGATTCAAAAATGCAGTGAAACTACTGACTCCATTACTGCAAATTCCAGGATGCTCATCTGCACAAAAGAGGGTGTTTAATTCTTGTTTTCCCTTAATCCAAAGCTAACCTACACAGCTGTAGATGTTTGTAATCTTATTCAAATGATTCTTTCACTTCCTTGTTGTCTTTGCTAATGTGGTTTTTGAGTCTAGGGTCTTTTTTTTCCCCCTCTAAATTACATGATGATGGATGCCCTTTCCCTGGTAACTTTTCCCTGTTGAAAGTCACTGTTGTCAGCAGCATGGCCTAACATGACTGGTGTCATACCCCATAATCATGATGATTCGAAAACAGACGCGACACAGAAAAGAAAGGGCAGCATCAGTCACAGAGCAGGCCTGCTCCCTTCAATGTAGGAATCACAATTTCTTTAATTGCAAAGTGTAACTGTAGGGCTTTTAAAAACGTAATTGTCCATTGCTGTTTGAACTGATAAGGATGACCATTTTGTACTCTATCCTCCAGATTTCCAATTAGAAAAGATAATGTATGAAGAGAGTTTTCTGGTATTTGACTAATTGAACTACAGTTCTGACCTCTGTGTATCAGAGCTAGGCACCCTTCACTGACCTATGTTTATTACCACCATGTCATGTATTTTATAGCATGTCAACATGTCTGTTAGTGATTCACACTTAGAAATCCACATAAGCATTCAGTTTAAATTGTGAGAAGGAGAGTGGTAGTACCAAGTTCATCTTTTGGGAACACTAATCTCTGAAAAACCTTCAAATTAGTAGACTGTTTTCTATTACTAAGTCTTCTGAGTTTGAACAGAAATGTATTAAATTTGGATTTCTTCTATTTGTTTTACCTGGCATCACTGTGACATAGAAACTGACCAAGTAATAGTCAATTAAGTTGACTGCTGTCATTGTGCATGTGAAAGTACGGGATCTGCTTCACAAAGGCAGCTCCAGTAAGCAATGACTTATTTATCACAGACATTTATATGGATGCTAAAAAACAGATCTAGGATGCTTGCCTGACAGCTGACTTACATAAAAAGGACACTGAGAGCCAATGACAACATTATAATCTTCCTTTGCTGCTGCACACAATCAAAAAGACTTGTAAGGCAGCAGAAGGTAAAATAATCTATTTACATAGTGGATGCTTTTAAAGGCATCATTGGATTGAGATGGTCAGCAATTGGGCAGGGCAGCCTAGAAATATGACAGGCTGTGTTATTCCACCTTTCAATAGAAAAGGAGCAAGAAAAATCAGAACTCTCAAAAAGTCTAAAAAAAGGGAACTTCTGGGAAGACAAGTAAAACAATAATGCAAGATCTTTCTCATTACAATAAAATCTCTACTATGTAGCCTAGCCAAGATAGGAAGTGCTGTGATGAACTAAGACATATTCATAGATAATTACCCAAAAACCTATCACAAACATATTCCTCATTCCCCAAGATTTTGAATAAAATATAGTTAACAATGAAACCATGCTGAATGTGATAGAAATTTTTTTTGTTGTTGGTTCAAAAGGTACTTTGGGGCATCACACTGCCTCGGGGTCATCATTAGACGTGTCAGTCATCACTATGCTGCAGCTATACAAATGTGCTGGATAATAGAGAGTTCTGTTTGATATGAGGCTACCTAACATAGCTGACTCTATTTTGAAAAAAAAATTGTTTTAATCAGATTGAATGCATAAAATGAGACCTATGGCATTTCAGCCCATTTTCCCATTAAAATAATTGTTACTGGCTAATTACTTCAGTCTTCCTTTCTTTATGATTCTCTCATTCTTGCAGTTGGATTTCTCTGAATTTCCTTTCTGGTCTGTATTTGTTCCCTCCCTCCTCTTAATCAGTTTTTCAACTCATGCTTCAATTTCTTTATCTTTCTCAGGAGTATTCTAGCCAGGAGTTCTTTCCCTCATTTAGAAAATTTCATTTTTCCAGGGACTTCTTATATCATTGCTTTTACCACTAAAATAGAGCAAGGGGAGAGAGCTTAAAGAAAGAGGTTCACATGTATTCCCACGTGAAAGACTAAACTAAGACCTGACTTCTAGTCTCTACTGTCATTAGTTTGCAGTGTGACTGGGCATAAATCATCTCACTCTCCCTGGGCCTTGTTTTCCTCTTCTGGAAAAAGAGGGATTTGGACTAGGTGAACTCTAGGAGTCCTTTTGACTTTATCATTCCTCACCTATAATTTTGTTGGGAATTCCGCAGGACAACAGTTGTGTAGATAGTTAAAAAACATGCAGATGTTGACTATAGAGCTCATGCTGTAAGCACATCTGTTCAGTCTGTAACATGTCAACTCACTATAATTAATCCACTATTGATCCTCTGGAATGTTTCTACTCATGGTATAATTTCTTGAGGAAAGGAACCATTTCTCATTCATCTCAACTCCTAGTAGGTAGTACAGAGCTCAGAACTTCGAATTCAATGAGTTAATTCTTCTAATTTGTGATTCCACATCTCATAGTACTTTCTGCCCATAAATGTCATAGGAGTTTATCGCATGTATACTTATACTATTCAACGTTTATGGGTTTTGCCTATCTTGCTACAAACAATATTCAGTTCTTTGGACTATAATATTTTCCTGTAAAACGGCGGAGCTAATAGGAACCACAACATTTTTGGAAAGAGACTGGACTGGCTCAGGAGGGAATCAATGTTGACTTCTTAAATAATTCACTAAAAGTACTGCCAGGATTCTATGTAAAGGGGCACTGCCTACTAGCATTTCAGTTCCTACTCAAAATTGTGACTTTCAGAGGCAAAGGCTTAAAAAACCATGACTTTTGGAAGCATATTTGAAAAGAAAACTATAGAAACAATGAAAAGTCCTAATAACACGCTTCTGTTGCTCAAATTTCAGAAGGAAGCCTGAAGTAGTATAATAAAAATTACTGTCACAACTTTCATTTGCCATTAACAATAGGATTCTAGTGAGGGAGCTCCATTAAAAGTTTCCAGATTCATACATTGATCTTGCAAAAAGGGAAAAGAAAATCTGTAGACTTGTTATAGACCTGAAATCAAAATACTGGTATTTGTCTGAACCATTTTGGTTAAAAAAGTATGCTTTCTTTGCATCTTGAATTTTACATATCAAACATTTAATGATGATTAATTGTAAAGGACACATGTAAGACTATAATGCAGCTAAATGATGCATTTGTAATTCATGTGAAACAACATAATTAGTTCTCCAAGGGTTCATCAATATATTATTCTACTAAACAGAATACTTGAAAGTCCCACTTGAGTTTTAAATGCAATATGAAGCCTTTATTTTAAGCATGGCTTCCTCCATGTAATATTCTCATAATTATGTTCCAGCAACAAGAAATATTAGGTTGATTATTTTTATTCTGGCTGTTAGTCCCTCATGCAGCGAAGAAGGCAACTTCATGAATTCATTCATTTCAATACAAGAATTGACGGATTTGGAGAAATATATTTAAAATAAGAAAAACAAGAAAATATCTAAGCTCAAAAATTTTGAGGTAAAAAGCTGAACTAAAGTAATCATTTAAAAAGCCCACATTTATTAAGAGACAGAAAACATTTCTATTTCCTTTCTTTCAAGAAAAAAACCTATCACATAACAGTATATAAACAGAAATAAATTTTCAGTACAAAATTTGATTTATCAAAATCAACTATAATTTTGCAATATATAACAACTTTGGTATAAACTACGAAAAAAACAAAATGGGTATTCTTCACTTTGATACATGTCACTGTGAAGAAGACAAACTCCTTCATATATTTGTCTTTAAATATAATGTCATGGGCTGGTGCTGTGGTATAGTGGGCGAAGCCACCACCTGCAGCACTGACATCACATATGGGTGCTGGTTCAAGTCCAGGCTGCTCCACTTACAATCCAGTTCCCTGCTAATGTGCCTGGGAAAGCAGCAGAAAATGGTCCAAGTCCTTGGGTCCCTGCACCCATGTGGGAGACATGGAAGAAGCTCCTGGCTCCTGGCTTTGGATCATGGCCCAGCTACAGTCATGCAGCCATTTAGAGAGTGAACCACCAGATGGAAGATCTCTCTCTCTCACTACCTCTTCCTCTCTGTAACTCCGCCTTTCAAATGAATAAATCAATCTTTAAAAAAAGTCAGTATATATAAAGGCATGAATTGATGAAAATATACATCTCATGAAAGTTCTGCTTTTTCTTGTACCTACTGCTTGTTAATTGTCTCCAGAAACTTTAAAACTAAAAAATCCATCAAACTTTTGAAAAGAGCTTAGAAAGTCATTCAGTGCTTTTTTTCCCTTTTAGATTTCCAGGTAATCTGATTTTCAACTACTGTTGCCAGTTTATTTAGGAAATCCATGACCTCAAAGAATAGTATCATTGTCCAGTGGCCTGTCAATGTGACTGACTCTATAAACAGAGAATAGAAATTAGTAAGCATAAAGCCATTGAATAGCATTTACTTAAATGCTGACAAAAGGAGTGATGAGAGTTTTACTCCTGATGCTGGACTTGGGGAGGATACAAGGTGGGGGAGTGTCTAAGCTAGTTTCAGACAATAGACTACAATGTCTCCCAAGCATTAGCCATTTTCTTTACTAAGGAGAGAAAAATAGAAGGTTGGAGTAGAAAGGAAGGGAAAGGAAGAATTAGAAAAGTATATTCAGGGCTGGCACTATGGTGTAGTGGGTAAAGCTGCAGCCTGCAGTGCCCGCATCCCATATCGGTGCCGGTTTGAGTCCTGACTGCTCCATTTCCAATTCAGCTCTCTGCTATGGCCTAGGAAAGCAGTAGAAGACAACCCAAGTCTTTGGGCCCCTGCAACTGCATGGGAGACTCGGAAGAAGCTCCTGGCTCCTGGCTTTGGATTGGCAAAGCTCCAGTCATTGCAGCCAACTGGGGTGTGAACCAGCGAATGAAAGACTCTCTCTCTCTCTCTCTCTCTGCTTTTCCTTCTCTCTCTGTGGAATTCTGACTTTCAAATCAATCAATCAATCTTTTTTTTTTTAAAAAAGTGCATTCAAGAAGACAAGACATATTGTAGACATATATCAAAACATTATATTTTACCACATAGTTACATACAATTGTTATTTGCTAATTTTAAAATAAAAAAGGAAGGGCTTGCATTGTGACACAGCACATTATGCTATTGCTGCAATGCCAGGATCCCATATCAGAGAAGCAGTTGGCTCCTCTTCTTTTGATTCAGCTTCCTGCATATGTGCCTGGGAAAGCAGTAGAGGATGGCCCAAGTACTCGGGTTCCTGCCACCCATGTGGGAGACCTGGATAGAGGTCCTTGTTCCAGGCTTTGACTTGACCCAGATCTGGTTGTTGGCGATCATCTGGGGAGGGAACCGATAGATCCCTGCCCCCACCTCCCATCTGTCCCTCTATCACCCTGTCTTTCAAATAAATAAGTATATAAATAAATACATAAATACAATTTTTAAAAAAAGACAAATTTGCCATTTAGGAGTGATCAGGTATATATGCAGAGTGGCAGAGAGGAGGATTCATTAATAACATAGGTCCCAGCAGTCCAATATGTCACCAAAGGACCATATAGATCATTTAAGTTATCTTTGCTCCGGAAAATCCTTGAATGGTTGCTGTGGAATCCAAATGTACTTATATTGTTACTCTAATCTAGGATATGTATAACAAGTGGTACTTGAATTCTGAAAACAAGGGTCATTTAACTGAAATAATGATAGAAAAGTACTATGCAAAAGAGGAGAGAGCTTTTTATCATGAAAACTAAGTACATATTTTAGGAAATGTAAAGTTCAGGGTAATCAGCCTGGCCCTTCAGCTGTACAGTAAGGACAATGCTGGAGTCTGGAATCTCTTTCCCCAGAGTATAAGTGAAGTCTAGTTATGTCTCGGAGCCCAAACTTGCCACCTCATGAAATTCTCTTTATGAAGTGTCTAAAGCAGTGACACATACAGCTAGGCACTTTGCTATCCTCCTGAGCCAGATCACTCTTGTTCACGCTTCAAAGGAGTCCCCCTGAGGCTCAGCTGAGACCAGAGTAGTCTTGAAGGACATAGGAAAAGATTAGTTCGCATAGGTGTCCAGAGTCTCAGAAGACAAAAGGGGCCCCAAGAGATCAACTTCAAAATCATACTAGCTGTACTGGGTTATAATAGCTGTGGAATCTATGAGCAGAGATTCAGCAAGAAATCTGCATACATTATATAGACACTTCTTGGAGCCTTTCATTTCATTCAGCATTTTGATTCAATCCTATTTACATAAGACATGTAGCAACACCAAATAAAATAAATGTTCAAAGGAAACACGCTGGGAGATATCCTAACAAACAGCTGCTCCATATCTTGTGTTTACAAACCTGGAGTAAACTGACCCCTGAATGTCATGGAGATCACTTGAGAGTGGTCTTAGATAACCACCCATACCAAGTTTGGCTATGTGGTGGGAGAGCTAAGCAATTTTGGTAAGGATTTTCTTCCATGCTAATCACATTAATGTGGAACTTTGCTCCATCCACATAGCAGAGACAAAAAAGAAAGGTTGATTTATAATAACTGTGGGGAGCAACTCGGACTAGACTGTTACTGGAATTAAGACTTATTCTATACATCTACTCTCCCACAATATGGCGCTGGGAGAGGAGGAAACAGCTTCTACTCAGCTGCCTCCAGTTCAACCAATAAACAGCAGGACCTGCTCCTGATTGGAGGAGAGCAGCGTACTCGGCGTGTGGGTAGCAGAATTGGGATTGGTGGAAGAGGACTATAAAGGAGGAGAGAGACAACATGCACCAGGAACATCTAAGGGGAACATCTATCTGAAGGAACACCTGTGCAGCCCCCGAGAGAGCCGGCCGGCGGTGTGCCGCTCCCCCGAGGAAGTGGGGAAAGTGGCAGGGGGAACCGCCCTTCCATGGAGGTGGAAGGGACGGTAGCCAACCCGGGAAGAACCAGCAGCAAACCCGGGGAGGGCCGAGCAGACAAAAGAACAGCGCAGGGTCCTGTGTCATTCCTCCGTGAAGAGGGGGAGCGACATAATGGTGCCGTGACTCGGATAGGAAACCCAGGAGGGAAGAAGTGGGAAGAAGCGGGAAAATACCAGAGAGAGAGACTAGCAAAGAGCCTAGGGGAAAGCCGGACGGAAAAGGTGCCGAAAGAAGCTATTGAAAGCCTAGGCATAGACTCGGATACGGACTGTGGGAAAGAAGTTAGGATTGGACGTTAGGGTTAAAAGTGAAAGTGAAACCTAGAAGAAACTTAGACTTGGACACGGACTGTGGGGAGAAGCCAGGAGAAATGAGAGGGGAATATTGTTGGAAGAGAAGTTAGGAAACATACCGGGTAGAGAAAAATATGTTAGGGAGGATGAAGCTGCGGGGGCAGGCTGAGGCGGAGACGTAAGCTATGTTGGGATTCGTCAAGTCAGCCCGGGGAGCAAAAGGCGAAAAGCTAGACATGTAAGCTAGGTTGGAATCCGTCAGATTAGCCCGGGGAGCAAAAGACGGGAAGCCAAACCGTAAGGCGGAGACACGTAAGCTAGGTTGAATTCGCCAGGTTAGCCCGGGGAACTTAGACTGAATACCGGTGGCGGAAATGTAAGCTAGGCTATGTGATTCGCGGAAGCTGCCGTGTGCAGAGAGAGCGCGTGGGGCACAAGTGGGGAGAGCGCACGGGGCGCGAATAGATAGGGAATGTGGGGCTAGTGCGAAGGCCGTGGTGCAGGCGCAAAGGGCGCGGAGACCACGGAGTGCACGCGAAGCCAGGAAGCCACGCAGATGAGAGAAGTGCGGGCTGAAGCGGCGCAGAGCCAGGAAGCCGCCGCGGGGTGAGGCGCCGAGAAGCTGCCTCGGGGCGGGCGCCGGGAAGCCGCGGGGATAAGAGAAACAGAAGTTTAGAAGTAAAATGAGAGAAATAGGAATGCTGGCAGATAGAAGTAAAATAGGAGAAATAGGAATGCCCGGAGATAGAGAAATAGAGAAAAATAAGGCCTCCCCACAACACGGCAATGAGAAAGCTTGGATTCGGTCTGCCTGATTAGTAAGACGATAAGCACCTGTGGGCGGCTGCAGGTCACCGAAGACAGGCACGTTATCAACACCAATAAGTCTCCCCACAAGACGGCAATGAGAGGGCTTGGATTCGGTTTGCCTGATTGCTAGGGCTTGTAAGCACCTGCAGGCAGTTCTAGCAGAGCAGAGCATGCGCTGCAGGGCACCGAACACAGGCACGCATCAGCGCCTAAAAACCTCCTCACAACATGGCGAAGAGAGGACCCGGATTCGGTTTGCCTGATTGGTAGGGCTTGTAAGCACCTGTGGGCAACTCCAGCAAGCAGAGCAGAGTGTGCGCCGCGGGGCACCGAAGACAGGCGCGTATCAACGCCAAAAATAAAAAGAAAGGGGGATCTGTGGGGAGCAACTCGGACTAGACTGTTACTGGAATTAAGACTTATTCTATACATCTACTCTCCCACAATATGGCGCTGGGAGAGGAGGAAACAGCTTCTACTCAGCTGCCTCCAGTTCAACCAATAAACAGCAGGACCTGCTCCTGATTGGAGGAGAGCAGCGTACTCGGCGTGTGGGTAGCAGAGTTGGGATTGGTGGAAGAGGACTATAAAGGAGGAGAGAGACAACATGCACCAGGAACATCTAAGGGGAACATCTATCTGAAGGAACACCTGTGCAGCCCCCAAGAGAGCCGGCCGGCGGTGTGCCGCTCCCCCGAGGAAGTGGGGAAAGTGGCAGGGGGAACCGCCCTTCCACGGAGGTGGAAGGGACGGTAGCCAACCCAGGAAGAACCAGCAGCAAACCCGGGGAGGGCCGAGCAGACAAAAGAACAACGCAGGGTCCTGTGTTGTTCCTCTGCGAAGAGGGGGAGCGACATAATGGTGCTGTGGCTCGGATATGAAGCCTAGGCAGGGTTTAGTGTCGTTCCTCCATGAAGAGGGGGAGCGACAATAACAATGAAAGCTATGTTATCTTCCTAATAACAGAAACAGAGTCAATGAGTAGAGATGATTCATTAATGTATCACCATTGTGAGTTTAAATCTCCCTATGTGAGGTGCTTCATAGACAAAAAAAAAAAGCATTTGGTTTATAAAGTGACCGTCCATTCAGAGATATAGTTAATATATAAGAAATAAACAAGGAGGTGCTTTAAAAAGATAAAAGGATACAGATGAGTTGATCCTAGAATGTAAGAGAGGAGTGAACAGAAATAGAAATTTCTGTCATATCCATGCCATTTAAGTCAATATGGGAATATTTCAGTCTCTCTTTGTATTCACCTTATGAAATCTGTCAGATTCCTGACCCAAACCACACTCTGGACCTGTGACTGGCCTCTTCCCCATCTGCAGATGGGTACCTGCTGTCTATTCACTAGACACTATCATCTGGCCTTTCAGATTAATACACCAATCCCTAGCCTTTAGTATTTACCCTGCTCTGAGTCAGTCTTCAGAGACCTTCAGTCTAATTTTGATCCTCAGAAATAGCTCAGGTTCATAACGGATACCATATTTCATCTTTTTAAAAATACATATTTTTTCACATTTTAACATCTTTGAGACTGGGATGCATTTAACAATTAGCATGCTGAAGTTTAACTGGCAGAATTTCTTTCTTAGTGGTACATACACTAACGTGTATGTTATGATTGATATAATCTTGGATTCAATGATACATAGAGTAAAACCAAACATCGAGTGCCTCAACTCCCTTGATGTGATGGCATCATACACAGAATATTCTCAACATGATGCCTGTCAGTTACACTGCCCTCTTTTGAGATGACTTCTAATGGAGTACCTAATATATAAGTTTTAAACCTTGGTATCATATGACCCCAATCACAGATTAGAAAACAGCTAGTTACCAAAAAACAATCAAACCTCACTATATAGAAACTGCTCCGAGAGTCCTTTACGACACGAAACTTCTGCTCTGAACCAAAGCAAGCAAATCTTTCTTGGGGGAATGACACATGCAGAAAGAGATATAAATATTAGGCAACAGCAAAACCAGAGAGAGAGAGAGAGAGAGAGAGAATATGTTAAAAGCCACATAGCAGAAGTCAAAAATGAGCAGAAATCCTGATGTAGAAAGGAGAATA
This sequence comes from Oryctolagus cuniculus, assembly GCF_051225735.1. Taxonomy (NCBI): domain Eukaryota; kingdom Metazoa; phylum Chordata; class Mammalia; order Lagomorpha; family Leporidae; genus Oryctolagus; species Oryctolagus cuniculus. The sequence goes on from NC_142888.1 coordinate 94,836,840, forward strand.
CAGAGTCCATTCATTGTGAAGGGAATATAATGAAAAATTAGAAGAATAAAAATGGAGCAACTGAGTCACCATAACGGCATACCACGAGAACAGAGAGGTTAGGAAGGCACAGCTGGAGTCAAGCACAACACACACCTGCTCCTACAGGGTGACAATCAACAAGATGGTCATTTTGTCACCAGAATTGCTGTTAAACTGCCAGAGCTACTGTTGTAACTGGAACATTCTAGCTTTGGTGAGGCATGGCTGAGAAACCACTATGATACTTCTTTCCCATGTTTTAATACTAAATCATTTAAGGAAACTGGGGCAAATGTTTGGCATAGCATTTGGGCGGCCACTTGGGATGCCTGTATCCCATCTTGGAGTACCTGGGGTCATACCCTCCTTCTGCTTTCCATTCTAATTTCCTGCTAATATGCACCTTGGGAGGAGCAGGTGATAAAGCTCAAATACTTGCATTCCTGCCACTCATGTAGGAGGCCCAGATTGAGTTCCAGGCTCCTGACTTTTGCTTGGTCCAATCCCAGCTGTTGCAGGCATTTAGAGAGTGAACCACTGTATAGGAGCTCTCTGTTTTTCTCTCTCTGCATTAAAAATAAATAATTTTTTTTGACAGGCAGAATGGACAGTGAGAGAGAGAGAGAGACAGAGAGAAAGGTCTTCCTTTTGTGCCGTTGGTTCACCCTCCAATGGCCAGCGCGGCTGGCGCGCTGCGGCTTGCGCACTGCACTGATCTGATGGCAGGAGCCAGGTACTTATCCTGGTCTCCCATGGGGTGCAGGGCCCAAGGACTTGGGCCATCCTCCACTGCACTCCCGGGCCATAGCAGAGAGCTGGCCTGGAAGAGGGGCAACCGGGACAGAATCCGGCGCACTGACCGGGACTAGAACCTGGTGTGCTGGCACCGCAAGGTGGAGGATTAGCCTAGTGAGCCGCGGCGCTGGCCAGAAATAAATAAATATTTTTAATTAGAAAAGAAAAAGAAAACCTCAGCATACATCTGTTCCTTAAGAATAGAAAATGTCCTTTATACATATTTAGCAACTAAAAGAAAGCAAAAGATGAATAGAAAGAGAATGTGATAAGGTATCTGATAAGAGCTTCAAAGTGCCCGAGCCAGATAAGGGTGGAGGAGGCAAGCATAGATGATCTAAAAAACTGAGAGAGAGAGAAGTGGGTGGGAAGGCAGGGTAGCGGCACAGACAAGTCACAGATGTTGTATCTCCTACTTTTGATTTTCTGGAGGGTCATTACCATATACCACAGTTTCTTCTCAGTGATAACATCTTGCTTGGCCCTGACCAAATCCTAAAATTTGGCTCAAATTCTTCTTGCTAGCAATAACACTCAGGGGAAATCATGTTCCACTTACTTCTCTTCTGCAGAGCGCCTATGGACTAATCAAACTCAGCCTCCCTTCCAGCCAACAAATCTAACAATATTCACACTTATTTGAATGAATTCATTTAACCAAAACATCTACTAGGGTACTGTTTTCCTGTCCAAAATACGTTAAATGAGCCCAAGCTCTGCAGATTGATTGATAAAAAGACTACAACTAAAAGCTGTATTTTTTTCTTTAGTTTGGAGTTTTAAAACATGAAACAGCTTTGGTTGTTTAAAAATTTCACGTACTGAATATAAGATATAAGAATCATTTTTGCTCTTTTTAAGAGAATACTATCAATCAAAAGCTTCTCTTAATTCATAGTTACAAGGAACTACTTACTGATGGAAGTACCAATTTGGGTAAAGGTGTTAGAAGGCCACTACTTTTACTTATTGCATTACCTTTTGAGAAGATGAGAAAGTAAAACATGGTTATATGGTTTCTTTTCTTTCCTTAAATATGTGAACAAATTTAAAACTGAAAATGGTATTAATTCAAATCCAATATTTTACTCTTAATCTTTATAAAGGTATGATTCTATTATTTTCTTACTGTCTGAATTCTAGCAATAACCTTACAGAATAGTTTCTGCCACTTAAATATAATGCTTTTTTTGCACTACTTTGGTTTTGAAAAGACCAGAGCTTGTTTCATTTAGGTATCTTTGTTGCTATTTCTATGGCTTGACAATGTGGAGCGAGCTGTAATTCACTTACATTTTGGCTACCTAAGAGACAGTGACTTCCTAACATATCAGGGTGACACTCTGTAGAACTGGCCATCACTATGGTTATTACTGTGTAGGGAAGGGATAACATGAAACAAAACAGTAATCTTGGCTCAGACAGATTTGCATTTGTCACCAGGACCAAAGGAAAAAAAAAAACAGTTCAAACTGTATATTTAATATTTGACAGCATTGCTTTTAAAACACATTTTCAAGAACTTTTATCATTTCACTCATTCTCACTCTCTCATCATCTTGAATATACATCAGTCACATTCCAAAATGTTATTTTCCATCACATTCATTAATAAATTTTAATAGTCTTGGGAATTCCTGACTGTCATCCTTTAGATAAATGGCCCCTGAGCATTTGGTATTATATTGGGTCTCACGCTACCTGCAAGGAATCCTGTCAGTTATCTAGGTACCACTTAAACAGTTTTTGCTTTAACAGTGATATGTAGAAGGGGAATTCCAGATGACCTTTTCTAATTTAGTCATCCAAAGAGAAATGTGTAGATAAACTGTATTAAATTATATTGCTCCCTAAATGAAGGAAGCTTCCTATTTAAATAATAGTTTGTTGATATTACCAAAATGGTATAATAGGAAGTCCTAGTCCTTGTTGTCCCAAGAAACACCAATTTAACAATATACAGACAAAAATATCTTCCCCAAAACACCAGAATCCAGTTAAGAGGCTGTAGCGCACAAGCACAAAACTGAAAATAATTACATGGAAATAATTAAGAAGAATAATATCACTCTGTCTGTATCAGCTCCTCCTCAAGTTGGCACAACTCAGCACTGAAAAAGATCAACTTGGTCTGCAAATTAGTTCAGAGTTATAAGGAACATGAAGAATTTGGGACATATAACACAAAGGAACAAAATAAATCTGACACTAAAGAAATACAGATCTATGAATTACCTGAAAAAGAATTTAAAATAATCACTTTAAAGATGCTCACTGAGTTACAAAAGAATGCATATATAAAACTAAACAATATTGGGAAAAGTATGCAGGAACAATTTGAAAATATCAACAAACAGAAAGTATAAAAGCAGAAATTCTGGAGCTGAAGAATACTATAACTAAACTGAAAAATTTACTAGTGGGATTAAACAGCAAACTTGATCAAGCAGAAGAAAGAATCAATGAACCTGAAGACAAGTCATTTAAATTAACAAACAGAGGGACAAAAAGAAAAGAATGAAAGAGTATAGAAAACCTAAGATACTTAATGGACATTTTCAAGTAGAAAAATATACTTATTATGGAAATCTCAAAGGAGAAGAGAGAGAGAAATGGAGAAAAGGCTTATTTAAATAAATAATAGAGGAAAACTTCACAAATCTGGGAAGGGCAATGGACATCCAGATTCATGAAACCAAAAGGCTCCAAATAAGAGAAATCCAAAGAAGTATATATCAAAACATATAATCAAATTGGCCAAAGTCAGAAATGATTTTAAATCAGCAAGAGAAAAGTGACTCATCATGTATAAGGGAGTTCCCAAAAGACTATCAGTGGATTTTAATACAGAAATGTTACAGGCCATAAGGCAATGAGATGACAATATTCAAAGTGCTAAAAAATGAAAGCTGTCAATCAAAAACAATATACCTGGCAAAACTGTCTTTCAAAGAGAAGGAAAGTTACTTTCCCTGACAAAAAATAATCTGAAGGAGTTCATCACCACCAGATGTGTTGCTAAAAGAATTTCTTCAAGTTGAATTGAAAAAATAAAATACTAAAGAGCAACATAAAAGCATATAAAAGTATAAACTACACTGGTTAAGGTAAGTAAATAAGGAAGTACAGAATATTATATTACTTTGTAAATCACTTTCAATTTTATAATAAACATTAAAACAAAAAAGTATTGGGGCTAGTGCTAGTGCCAGCATCCTATATGGGTGCCGGTTCGAGTTCTGGCTGCTCCACTTCCCATCCAGCTCTCTGCTATGGCCTGGGAAAGCAGCAGAAGATGGCCCAAGTCCTTGGGCCCCTGCACCTGAATGGTAGACCCAGAAGAAGCTCCTGGCTCCTGGCTTTGGATTGGCACAATTCTGGCTGCTGTAACTACATGGGGAGTGAACCAGCGGATGGAAGACTTCTTTCTCTCTCTGCCTCTGCTTCTCTGTAACTCTGCCTTTCAAATAAATAAATAAATAAATAAATAAATCTTTTAAAAACCCACAAAGTTATTAAGAATAACTATACAAAAGTCTGTTAAGGGACACATGAGAGTAAATAGTTTATCAAAAAATGAAGTTAAAAGATAAAGCACATGTTTTCCATGAGTTTTTGAAGATTCCTTATATAATATAAAAAATATAAATTTAACACCAGTAATAAAATGTAGAGAGAGAGAAGTAAAAGTATAGAGCTTTTGTATGTGACTGAAGTTAAGTTGTTATCAGCTTAATATGGACTGCTATGTTCTATGTAACCATAAAGAAAAGAGCTATACAGAATATAATATTTTATTGTGCACCAGAAATTTCTTGAGGGTAGATATTATGTTAAGTGTTCTTACTGCAATCAAAAATATAAAAAATTTTTCAAAAGGAAACTCAAATGACAGTTTGCTATTTCTGAGGGCAACAAATTTGAAACTGCCTACTTGCATGAGATTGCATGAGATAGTATATATATATATATATGAGCTAAAGAATATATGTATATGAATTATTAGCAACATAAAATTAAGCTCTGAGAAAGATTTCCAGGCAATGCTTAGAATGGTTGTGGGTAATGTACTATATAAATGGCTACAAAGTACTCCCATTGCCTGGAAATTTTCTAAGCTGATTGTAACGTATATATTGCTTAGATAACAGGTAAGCTCTCGGTTGGGTTTGACTTTCGTTTCTCATAGATCCTACATTTTTCTCCAGCTACAGAACCCAAAACGGACCCAGAGAACACCACTGCAAAGAAGGGCATACTAAAAGCACATGTTATTTTCTTGGTCTACAATAATCTCACAGGGTATATTTAGGTGACTAAAACTATAGGTGCAGCATAAGTTCTGTAAGACTCTCAAAAGCTATTTTCCAAGTCAAAAATTAGTCATTGATTAAGTTAAGGATTATAGAACATTGCAGTTAAATAGTAATTGTGAAATACATTGCCATTTACATCAACATTTTTGTTTTAAATTATTCAGAGTAGCTTAGCATTCATTTGTATAGCACTTAGCTTACAAATGGCTCCTACGTATATTTCCTTTTTAAACAGAAAAATAGCACAAATGAGATGCAGTTTATTTTTCTTGAAAAGAAATGCTGACCTCTATTCAAAGCCTGCTAATAGCATTCTTTTTTTTTTTTCTGTATACACAGAGGAAGGGAGGGGAGAAGGGTGGGGGAAGGGAGTGTTATAAAGATCTTTTTGTAGAAGTGTTTTTTTGCACCTTCAATTACCTCATGGCAGGTGCAATGACCACTTTGTGCTCTCTTGAGGACAAAAGTGGCAATTTGTACTTACAAATACATAACCGTATCAGCAAAAATGAGGCCATGCTGAAAATTTGCCCCGAGATGTTTAAAGGACACTGAGTTTTGACTCAAATTTACACATAAGTCAATGCCAAATGACAAATTTCAAGCTTCACAAGTTCAGACATTGATCAGGGAATTGGAGCTTCAAAGCCACAAAGCTGAAAGCTTTCGGACTAAGGAATATTCAACAAAAGCTGAGTGAAAATGCATCAACGCAATTTGGTCACCTCAAGCAAAAATCAGCAAGGCATAACAATGATTTTTAATTTCATCTATGTTTTGGACTTCCTGAAAAATGAGAATGTAGCTGCAGTCAAGAGTTGATAACTATATTTTATAGGTATGAAATAATACCATTCATTTCTAAAGCGCTTAGTTTACAAATGCCTCGTATATGCATTGCCACAGTTCTTCTTAATTCCAAGTTTTGAGGTAGGGCAAATATGACTATCATTTTATAGATGGAGGTACCAAGTGGAAGAAGTTTGTCTGAAGCAACAGGGCTAGGAGACACTGGAATTAAAATTTAGTGATTCTTCTCCTATTCCAGGCTAGGAAGACAAAGACTCTCCAAGTTTAGACATGATAATAGTTGATGAATTCTCTTTGGGTGTGAGATGGTGCTGCTGCTAGTATCACTGTGAGTTTCCTTCGATATTTATAGTATCGCATTGATCTCCTGGTCGCTGGGGCGTCCTCACTCATCAAGTTCAGTACCTGAATGCTCTTTAATTACACATTTGCATATCTAGTTGTCTGTATACAGTTGATATTCTTGAGGATGTTTTACTCTATGCCAGTAAGCATGTGCTATCATTTCAGTCTAAGATACTTTTATTTCTTCATTGGGTAAAGTGAAGTGATGTTTATCATTTTTAATCTTAAATATTCTTATTTAGAGATGTGTAAAGTATTATTCAAGTTAATAAACAACTGAAGTAGAACCTAATATTTACTTTACATGGAGGCAGTATCAATAATCTATGCAAAGGAATCTATTTCAAAATCATAAAAAATAAACCATATCAATAATATTGACTATGTATTGATATCACCAGCCACTGTACTTTTTTATATTCATTATCTTATTTAATCTTCAAAACAACTATATTATATAAGCATTGTTATATATATTTTTATGGATGAGGAAATTGAATTTTAGAGAGGCTAGGTAATTCACCTAAGTTTATTCAACTAGTAATGGTGAAAAAAGCATCAGCCTATCTGATTAAATATTGCTTTTTAACCCTTATGTCTCTGGTATTCAAACTTCAGTAGTTTGCTGAAGAATGATCTGAGGCACTTGTTAAAAATGTAGGTAACTCAACGGAGCAGGATACACTGTAGTTGAACAGATTGGGGGTGAGGTCTGAGAATCTGAATTTTAATAAGCTCCCCAGATAATTCTCACGCTGATGATTTTTTTAACAGACTGTGAGAAATATTGCCACACATTATACTGACATTGCTTTCTCTGTATTAATTTTAAAAACAAGTAGTTATATACTGGGAGTTGTTTTCCTTTTTTTTTTGAAACCCATAAAGCTGTCTCAGTGTATTTGAGAAACTTACCAGGGGAACAGAAAAACTGATGTGTGGGTATTGACATTTGAGGCCAAACAACAGACTCTCCCTTATAGTTCAGGCAGCTACGCAAGAGAAGAGAGAGAAAGGAAAAAGGAAGGTAGCAGGGCAAGGGAAGAAAAGAGAGAAAAGGGGCAAAGTTAAAGGATTTAGCTATTTTTGAATGTAAATAAGTACATTTCTCTCAAAAGACAAACAGGTTCTGATTAAAATTTGTGTTTTGACAGCCACGTCTTTTATCTGGTTTTCTTTAGGTCCTTATATGGAATGACAGGGCACACAATCCAATTGGCAGTTGTGATTAAGAGGTCAGGCAGTGAATTCAGTACTTTTAAAAATCTCTGTCTATCTTTTCCTTCCTTCAACTGGCACTTTAGTCTCCTCGCTTATTCATATCAGCAGGAAGCAATGGCTGAACACCAGCCTCCATGCACAAATCTGAGAACAAGCTTCATTATTACCTATTGCTTCAAGGAAATACATTCAATGACGTTTAGATAATCCAAGCACATATATAGCTTTTCAATCTCAATTATTGTTTTCTTTTTCTCCTTCTGAACTATTAATCTAGTATGAAAAGCTTAAAAAATTAAAAGGCTTTTGAGAAAAGGAATCACTTTTGTCTTTATACAAAAGAACAGCAAAAAAGGTACTCTCAAGGACAGAATCCGTTAAAAATCAGATTATTTCCACCACACTCCCCTATTATTCACCTGTCAGTAAAATATGTCCTCTCATTGTTTCAGTTTGAATGCCTATTTTTATCTGACTAGAGCTATATGGTCATTTTTGTATTTATTACGGAGTTCTTTAGGTTTCCTCCCCATTCTACTTCCCCCACCCCAGAGCATGTTTTTTCTGTTCTTAAAAACTGGGCCACATGCCTCTGAGGAGAAAGTAGTGCATTATTTCATTCCCACCTTTTCTTCTTTTTTGGCATCTCTGAGGCCTGCTATGCCCAGAAGTGCTTCCACTCAAGCTGGACTATCAAATCAATTATCACAGCAGTCTGCTTTCTAAATATGAATGGCAATGAATGACAACAGGCCAGGCAAACTTTCAGCTTTGATTTGTCATTGGTAATGTAAATCTTTTCTTTTTTGTTCCCTCCCCTTCTCCCTTTCTATCTGTATTTCTTCCAGACACCTACTACCTCATGTCCCTGTGTGTGTGTCTGTGTGTGTGTGTGTTTCAGAGAGAGACTGAGAGACATTGAGAGGGTCCAGTCCTTTGACCAAATTCTCCCCCCTGCTGCCTATAGCTACACTGTATCCAATCTTTAAACAAAAGTGTCACCTTTGTGAGTCAAAGTCACAAGGGAAAAATGGTAGTGGGAGCAATGTTATTGCTCTCTCTTCCTGCTCACCTCTGAGCCTGCTTGTTACTGCATCTGAAGAAGCAAAACAGTGTTGCAACCTTATTCATTCGGGCTGTTTAAAATTCTTTCCTGCTCCAGTATTTGAAGCTTCAATTGTTTTGTGCTTAATGTTGCTCATTTCATATCAAGTTCTTGGTTATGTGAAATACTTTAATTTTTAAAATGTTATTATATCCTAGCTGTTTAAAAAGATTGAGAATGCCATAAAGAGAGAGACTGGTTTAAGCAAACTATAACTAGCTTTCATAATGCTGTATGCGGTCATTAATCCATCACTTCTGTGAGGATGTTTGCAATTTCTACTATATAGTGCTTTACATTTCTTTTCTCAAGCTGGCAGCAATTCTTTTCATTGGCAAATGATACCACACTTTTATCAATTACATTTATAAATATTGCTTTAAAAAGCGAATTCAAAGTGGTAACATCTCTTGAAAATAGCAGGCAGGAGAATAAATCATGCCAACTATTGTTAACCACAAATTCTGTGCCACAGTCTTAGCATATAGATTGTCTTGATTTAGTGAAATAATGATGAGTTGTGTAAGGCTGTGCCTAGCACCAGTTTGGCTGGTGAATGAGGTTGATAGTGTCATGATTAGTCTATCAGCACTGAAAATATTCATCACAACTTACTTTATGACACTCATACACTGCTCTTTGTGTGTGTGTGTGTGTGTGCGCGCGTGCAAGGAGTAGGGAGTAGAGATACAAAAGAGTATGAATTATGATTCCTATTTTCTAGAAACAACCTGAGAAGATATGACAAAGACTCCTCGGATCAAACTTGAGTCAGGTTCCTCCGAGCTCTCTCTTTGGCCAGGGTGGACTTTGGGCTCAGTCTTGGCCCATCTAGTCCAGATTTAGTAAGAATCCTGTTTTGTTAGTTAGTGCAAATCCTCCACCCTTGATATCTGGTCAAATCCTTTTATCTTCAACCTAGATGTCTCACAAACTGGCCTGCCACTTGCCACTCTGATGTTTTCTGTTGGTAATTTTCTATCCACTGACTCTTTCCTTACTCCTTGGCTATATATCTCCACTTGGTACTTGTATTTGGAGCTGAGTTCAATTTCATTCTCCTACTATAAATTCCCTGGTTAGTAGTTCTGTTAAATGAAGTCTTCCTTGTCAATTTTTTTCTTTAACAATAAGATATAGAGATATTAAAATAAAATTACAGTAAAGGGTACCATTTGCTAAGCATCAACAAAATTACATAGCATAACTTTGTGATTGAGGGGAAGCATATTACTTCAAAATAGGGTATTCCACGATATCTTAATGAAATAGATGAAATCTGAGTTATGTACAGTGGAAGCATAAATGAAGTTTTCGTAGGTAGAGAGAACTTATTCCCTGTGGGTAAACAAACAGCTTAAAATGACTTAATCTTTTCTTGGAAGAATTATTTTTGAGCCCCCAAGTTTTTAGTATCTAACTTTATAGATATTTAACACAAAAGAAACTTGTATAAGGTAAAAAAAGAGTAATCAATAAATGAATGATAACTCTAAGTAATAGTCTTTCTGCAGCTTACTCATAGGTTTGTGCATATGATATGCTGGGTCAAAGGGGGCTCTCAAAAGATTCGTAATTGCTATAACAAATATGATTCTTAGACTGAGTAGAGTTTTTATAAGATTTTTCCTAAGCTCTTAAGGAACTGTGAGTTGCTTTAAAGGAAATTAAAAAAAATTTTTTTATTTGACAGGCAGAATTGGACAGAGAAAGAGACAGAGAGAAAGGTCTTCCTTCTGTTGGTTCACCCCCAAATGGTTGCTACAGCTGGCGCGCTGCGCCGCCGATCCGAAGCCAGGAACCAGGTGCTTCCTCCTGGTCTCCCATGCGGGTGCAGGGGCCCAAGTACCTGGGCCATCCTCCACTGCCTTCCCAGGCCACAGCAGAGAGCTGGACTGGAAGAGGAGCAACCAGGACTATAACCTGGCATCCATATGGGATGCTGGCACCGTAGGCAGAGGATTAACCAAGTGATCCACGGTGCTGGCCCCTCAAAGGAAATCTTAATGGTCTATTTCTATTCAGATTAATAAAGACATCCTAGGTTGAAAGTAGATGTCCTATAGTAGTTGTAATCTATGAATGGTCTAATCCAGAGTTCTGTTCCTTGTTCATTTCTTACTAAGCCAATGTCTACACCTTCTGGATTAGTTTCCTACATTTTCTAGAACAAATTGGGTGACTTAGAAAAATAAAAAATATTTTGTCTCACAGCTCTGGAGGCAAGCATTCTAAAATAAGGTGCCAGCAGTGTTGTTTCCTTCCGGAGGCTTGAGAGAGAATTTGTTCCTTTCCTCCATGCTAGCTTCTACAGATCACCATCAATCCTTAGGATTCCTTAGTTTGTAGCTGTACCACTTCAGTCTCTGCTTCCATAGTCACATGGCACACAGTCTCCCTGTATGTATTTGTGTCCCCATGTCCTACATGGCCTTCTTAAAAGGATACTAGTCACTGGATTTAGGGCCCACCCGAATCCAGTAGGATCACATTTTATCTTGCTTACATCTGCAAAGACTCTATTTCGCAAGGTTGCATTCTGCAAATATGATCCTATTCACAGATACGGGGATTAGGATTTAAACATATATTTCTAGGTGATATAATTCAACCTGCAACCCTTTCATAGCTAATTATTAAATGATTGTTTTCCTATATGGTTGTATTAGTGCTTTTTGTTACTTTCACTAAAATATCTGAGAGGAACTTCTTGGGGAAGCAAAGATTTATCGTGGCTTACAGTTTAGAGGTTCAAAGTCCCAGGTTAGGCAGCCCCACTGGTTTGGCAACCAGTAGAGGCTGGCAATGCAGAGCACTTGCAGAGGAATGATTAGATGTTAAGCCAGGAAGCAGAGAGAGACACAGGAAGTATGCTCAACTTACATAAGCAATTCTCTCACAGAAACTACCTTCTGAGGGCAAGCCCTCCATGTTTTAAACATCTTCCACCAGGCAGACCTCTCAGATGCCATATTTGGATCAAATCTCAACCCTTAATCTATCAACTGCTAACACAAGAATTTGGGGTTTAAATGTCTGAATCAGTTTGGGGAGCCAAATGCTGATCAGTACATAACAATGGGTTTACATAAACCCATCCCAAACATTCAAGTTCTACTTTTTGTTCTTTTGAAACAAGCAAGTTCACACAACTCCTGTATCTAATAAATAATCTGACTTTCAATCACAATGTCTAATTTCTAATCCAGTTCAGTATGTATTTAGGGCTGTCTTCAAAAACTATTCTGTACTTCACATAGCAAGGGCAAGGTAGTGTACTCAAAGTTACATTAGGCCCTGTGGGGAAATAAAAAAAAATTGGCTCCTACTCTCATATAGTTTATAGTCTTGAGGTTTCACAGCATAGAATGCTCACCATGGAAAGGACCATAAAGATCATCTATTCTAAACCACTCATTTTATAGATGAGGCCTTTGAGGCCCAGAGAGGTTAACTAACTTGCCCAGGGCTGGCAAAGTTAATTGGGGAAACAGAACATGGAAAGGAAACAAATGAAGGTCACAATTCTAACGAAATCCAGCTGGCATTCTGCTTTCATATATGAGGTATACTCTGAATGCTGATGCTGTGCCACAGGGAGATTCGCTCCAAGTGGGAAGCTCCAGGTGCCGTTCTAGAGTAGACACCAGGGCTCTGCATCTTCTCCTTCACCCTGATCTCTGAAGCTCCTGGAAAGCAACGTGACTCCCTCACCCTTGCTTCCTGGGGCATAGGTTTGGTTTAAGCTTCATTTGTCTGGAGAAGCAACACCTTCATAATAGCAAAGTAAGATAGGCTTTCGTGGCTTTGTTGTGAGGCCTGGTGTAATTCTTTGAGGACCACGAACCAATGGTGCGTAGGGGAAAGAAGGAAGGACTCAGGACTTAGAGATTTGCTATGATATATAGTTCTTCCTTTCTTGTTCCAGAAAGGAAATACACAATATTACTGATTTTGAAGGAAAAATGTGGGTTCAGTGTTACTTAATATATGACCAATTGTTGGGTCTGGTGTTGTTGCACAGCAGGTAAGCTGTTGCCTGCAATGCCAGTCCCATATGGGCAGTGGTTTGAGTCCTGGCTGCTCCACTTCTGACCCAGCTCCCTGCTAATGTGCCTGGGAAAGCAGCAGAAGAAGGCCTAATTCCTTGGATCGCTGCACCCACGTGGGAGACCTGGATGGACTTCCAGGCTCCTGGCTTAGAACTGGCCCAGCCCCAGCCATTGCAGCCATTTGGGGAGTGATTTAGCAGATGGAAGATCACTCGCTCTCACCTCCCACCCCCCAACTCTGCCTTTCAACTAAATAAATAAATCTAAAAAACAAACAAATATAACCAATTGCTGAAATAGCTTGTGAGTCAATTTTTAAGGTAAAACTCTTTTTCCCTTTCTCTTTTTACAGAAAATATTTGATGTATTTAAAAGCACTAGTTGTAACAGATTTTAAAATAATCAACCACTGAATTTAAAGAACAATGAAATCTCATGGCATTTTATCACAGCTTAACCAGAGACAACAAAACAACAACAAAAAACCTGAAAGAACTGATAAGAAATCACAAGGATGAATCAATAATTTACTTATATTTTTATTTTCAACCAGTATCAAATCATAACTCTCTGAGCCAGCTTCTCTGGATCAATGGAATGAGCATTTAATCTGACCTACCTAATATAAAGATAAGCTTATTTTTTACTCAAATATGCACATGATTTAAAAGAACAGTAGAAAAGCATCACTTTCCAAGTGTACTATTTTGGGATGTATTAAAAAACTCACTATGTTTCTACTAATTTATTCAATATTTCATTCAAAATATTTTTTACATAATTACATTTCTTACAGCTAATTCTAAGAAAGAACTGCAATTTTAAATTAGATGATTTGAAGTACACCTATATGCCTAGATATGAATTAACACAAATTTTAGCATATCAGCTTGAAAACAGCTACAGAGAAACCAAGTAACCTGTTGTAGATTAACATAAACAAATTTACATAATCAGAGATTCAGAGACGCAGTGGAATGGCACATTTTTTTTGGAGTTCTGAAAAAGAATACAATTTGACAAATAATGCATTATAATCATCTCTATAAATGTCTAACTGTGGAATAGCAATTTTCATTTTACTAGCAATAGGAATTACGTATTGAACATGGTAAGTGTATGCATATAATATTTCTTTGAGAATCTTTAAACAGTTGTGATGGTACCAAAAAGTTAACTCTCATGAAATGATCCTCCTCATGAGGAAGTCACCATGAAGTTTAACTTCGGAAAACTCCACAAGTGAATAACTAGAAGAATCATTCTTCGACTTATCAGACTTGTGCCTTGAGAATTGAATTTTTGTCATTTATAATATAGCTGAGAAGAGGACATCTTTAGTGATTTTTTCCATTAGAAACCCCACGAAGGTCTGTAATTGGAAAAGTACCCATTACCTAGGCATTAAATCTAAATTCTATAATAGTCCCCAACACTTTATTTCAGTGGTCAAACAAAAAATCAATGTAAATTTTCAATAAGAAATTTATAAGGAAACATAATTTCAGATGCTACTTCAATCTAAATGTAGTTCAATTTAGTAATTATTTGATTCACCTTCTGAAAATGGTAGAGCAGATTTACTTACATAATTTTTTCTTTCTAACACAAAGGATTATTTAATCTATGAAGGATTTTTTTATTATTACTACTCATTCAATTGAAGAAAAATTGATTCTGTAGCTTGGGCATTTTTGAAGTCATATCTTAAACTACAAGTCCTGCAGAAAAGCACCTTTAAGCTTCCAAATATTAGTTGAATTGCAGAATTCCAGTCCCCATACCCCAGGAGACACACAATTTAATTAAGATCAGGCAAAATGAAGACATAGACCATATACAATGGTGGCAGAAAAAACATTACTTTTGAGTGCCTATACCTCTGTTATTTGCTAACACAAATCCAAATTGAACTTCACCAGTTTGTTCCAGAACTCTCCTTGACTCCCCATGGAGAGTATAACTACAGGGGCAGGGGTTTAGCAAAGTGGTTAAAACTCCACTTGGGATGCCCACCGCCCATATCAGAGTGAATGGCATATCAGGCAGCAGATGATGGCTCAAGTACTTGGGTCCCTGACACCCATGTGGGAGACCTAGCTTGAGTTCCTAATGCCTGGCTTGTGCCTGGTCCAGTCCTGGCTGTTATGAGCATTTGGAGGTTGTACTAGCAGAATGAAGACGTGTGTGTGTGTGTGTGTGTGTGTGTGTCTTCTCTCTGTCTTTCAAATAAAATGAAAATCAGGTTTAAAAAGAAAAGCATAAGCCGGCGCCGTGGCTCAATAGGCTAATCCTCCACCTTGCGGCGCCGGCACACCGGGTTCTAGTCCCGGTTGGGGCGCCGGATTCTGTCCCGGTTGCCCCTCTTCCAGGCCAGCTCTCTGCTATGGCCAGGGAGTGCAGTGGAGGATGGCCCAGGTGCTTGGGCCCTGCACCCCATGGGAGACCAGGAAAAGCACCTGGCTCCTGGCTCCTGCCAGGATCAGCGCGGTGCGCCGGCTGCAGCGGCGGCCATTGGAGGGTGAACCAACGGCAAAGGAAGACCTTTCTCTCTCTGTCTCTCTCTCTCACTGTCCACTCTGCCTGTCAAAAAAAAAAAAAAAAAAAAAAGAAAAAAAAAAAAAGAAAAGCATAAATAGGAGAGGGAGGAGGAAGAAGGGTGAGAACATGGGCAGGAAGGGAGGGTAGGGGGGAAAGTATCACTATGTTCCTGAATCTGTATATGAAATACATGAAATTTGTATACCTTAAATAAAATTTAATAAAAGAAAAAAGCATAGCTAAAATTTATAACAAAATTAATTATGGGTATGTATTTCATGACTTTAAACAAAATCTGAACCTGACTTTCTCAAGCTTTATGCTGATGGGATGTGATTTATCTCTAAATAGACTCAAACTAATAAGAAAATATGGAGATTTCCGTTAGTGTGAAAGGCTCAGATGATAGGAAACTTGTATTTAATATTAATAGTAACATGTTGGGCTCAAGCAACACAAAGTAAAGCTAGATTGAACTAACTTTTATATATAATATGCACATAGGTAGATTTCTAATGTTTTCTTGATGACTCTTATACAGTGCTTAATTTTTTCAATAAATGGTTGTCTTCATTAAGGTTTACAATATTAAAACCAATCTATGATCAGTTTGTGAAACCCCAAAATATTTCCCAAATTGACTTAGAGATTCAGTATGACAACTATATTTACTTAGTTGGAAGGTAATTAAAACCTAAACCTAAAACCCTCAACATGGCATATAACCTATATAGCACTGACAACGAGGCATTTTCTTGGCAAGTAACTGATTGAAGGACCATTCCGAGCATGCTTGAAGAAATACATTAATAAGATAGCCCTAGCCTTATATTTTTTTCCATTCTGTAATATCTACAGATGATCTCTATTTCAGTTGACTCTAAGTAGCTAAACACGAATGAAAAAGAACACCTTTCTGGCTCATTAAGGCAATTGCTCAAGCTGTCATTAGCATTACCTCTCTGAAAATGCAGTACAGGATGCAGCAGGCCTTGTCTGCTGCAGAAACTAATGGCACAGAGCTACCTTTTGACAGCAGGACTAAATTTACATTCTTTACATATTCAGCGAGTAAAGGAATAATTTACATTAATCAAATAAGCTATGTTTGGGGGTTCCCCCCCTTTTGAAATATACCAGTGCACCTTGTAGGCCTCATCACTGACATACTGCATACTAAATGAATTTATTGTGCCAGAGTAAAAGAGGCCATTTCCACTTATTTAACCCTACCCCTTTTCTATAGGGCAATAGTAAATTATGCCTCAGAAGAGAAATAGCAAGTCATGCCTGAAAAGATGAGATGCTTTGCTGTTCATCCTAGGACCTGCTAGGCTGACTACCTGTCAGATAAGGTTGAAGCCAGGATTATGCCTTGAAAAGCTGACAAACCACAGATTTTTATCATTAAATCAAACCTTGCTGGGTTTAAACTCTGTGAACTTTAATTATCTCATATTCAATTAAGAGAACTAGATTAAACCAAAAGTCGAGGGTGGGTGTCCTGGCAAAACAGAATCAGGGAGTTGTTAGCGATCAGGGGTCCTCATTTTCACAAATCAGATTTCTCATTTCTAACAAAGCAAGGTTTACATATAGAAGCCAATTCAAGGAATTGTTAGGTTACACAATGCTAGAGGTTATCTAGTCTGTTCCAGAATGATAATAATCTGTACTGTTATTAAAAATATCTGCAGGAAGAGACTCTGAATATGTTGAAAAGATTTCAAACTGCTAAGGACACTAGAAATCAGTTTACCAGAGAATGAGAAAATCAAAATGTTTGTACTTCAGCTACAAGATAGAAATAATTTGGGCTCCAAAGGTTGTGGTTGTTTTATTTTTTTTTCTGTATTTAAAGTAAAACACATAATTACCAGTACTTGCAGAGTATCTTGCTTCAAAATGGAATAGTACCAAGACAATGAATGATTTAACCCATAAGCACTCATTGATGGTCTATTCGAGCAGTTGGAAAACGTTCTCTGTAAAGGGTAAAGCAGTAAATATTTTAGGCATCATAAGCCATAGGGTTTTTGTCACAATTGCTCAATGCAGCTGTTGCAGCCCCCAAACAGCAATATAAATGAATGAATGTAGTTATGGCCCAAAATCTTTATTTATAGAAAGTTGGACTGTATATAATTTTAATGTAAAAGATTATTCTCCTAATTGTTTTCCAGGCATTTTAAAAGGTAAAAAACCACATTTAGATTTTGAGCTGGAGTTAGCCTGTAGGCCACAATTTATCATCTCTTGGCTTATTCTCATTTAAGTCATTATCAAGAGGAGAGAAAATGATATAAAACGTGGTCATTTTTCATGATTGGAGAAACAAGGACAAAAATATTAAAAGACTGGCAAGCAGTATCAGACAGAAGATAATAATGGGCTAAAGTCTGTGGGACAGGCTATGGGAGTTAAAATAGCTGGATCATGAGGAGGACATGATTCTGTGATAGCTAGAATAGACCAGGACTCAGATAGCAATTAATTGGACCCGAAGAACTAGATGGATTTATACAAAGGGAGAGGAGAAAGCAAGAGTGCTCTAGGTGAGAGAAACAATGTGAACCAAGATAGAGAAATGTGAACTAGTAGGTTTCATTTGTGGAAAAGTGGGAGAAGGGTTTCTCTAAGCAGAGTCAACTGGAAAAGTTAATGCATTCAATGGATAATTATCAATCATTTTGGTGTGTCAAGCATTATGGTGAACACTATGGTGTAACATTATGGTGTAAGATACAGTTCTTGACCTCCAATTACTCACAGTTTTGTTAGAAGGGCAAATAAGCAAATAATTACAATACAGGAAAATAAATGGGATATGATAGTAACATTGAAGAATAAAACTCTCTCAAAACAACTGTGGTAATTTGAAAAATCATGTCAATTCTCAACATTAAATTAATTTAGACGTAAAGAAAAGATCTGTGACTTAAACCATAAAGGGAATCACAATGCAAAATAAAAATCTCTTTGTGTTCCACTCTAGGCCTGATCATTTAAATGTTCAAATGTAACTGCTTTTCCTAAAGAAATGGCAAAAATCACATAAATTTTCTGTAAGTAATTTCCAAAGACCCTTTGAAGATTATAATTTTAAGAGGGATTATTTTATTGGCTTGATTCCTTGGAACTGGGCTATGCCATTGGTCCTAACAATGAACATACACATATCTGAAAGACTTTTCAGTAGTCAGGTAAATCACTGTGGAAAAGCCTAGAGTGTTTTTTCTACCAGAGATCTATAAGAAAAGGATTTACATCTACCTACATGAGATAGCTCAGGATTACCAAAGGCTACAGTACAGCATTATTTTTCAATTCTATGATTTCAAAATTCTCTAAGGTATTCCAATGAACACTTCCACAAATTAATCACTCATTCTTCTGAAAATGTACTAATGCTACTAGTCTTCCTTGAGGCGAGAACTAAAAATTCAGATATAAGTGTTCCTAGCAGTATGGCCAAAGAAAATCTGAGCAATCCCACAAATCTTTTGCATATACTCCTAAGTGAAAAGCAATATTGTAAGAAAGTAGCATTATGGTTTGGAATTAGACTAACTGGTGTTCAGGTGTTCAGATCCGATTCAACCATTCACTAGCTATAAACACAAATAAGCTACTTAATTTCTCTGATCTTCCATTCTTCACCTGTAAACTCTGGAAAATAAAACCTAATGTTCAGGAATATTGTGAAGATATATGGTACATATGGCACCTAGCACGATGTCTAGCAAACAGTAGGGACTCAATAAATGTTAAATGCCTATGCTGTTTCTTCATCACAAGCTCCAACACAGCTGTTTCAGGGCAAAGATCTTGAGCAGCAGGCACAAAGATGTCACTGGCATGGTAAAGGACCAGACCAGGTAAGTGATCACAAAAGAACAAACAAGCCTGTGTGTGTGTAACCTTTCTTCTGTGATGATGGCACTAGCACATCCTTAGTGTTAGTTAGCAACCAAGTCTACTAGGGGAGGTACTTCTTGAACCTCCGCTTTCCCCTGAAACAAAACATGCATCTGCATTTTATACTTCCACTCTGTATTTTAAAGCTATCTCAGCAATGGGCCAGGGCTTAGTGGGCAAGATCCTGAATGAGGCAAATAAATGGTAAGAAAATCAAGAGGAAAATATAATTTTCCTAGCAATACATCTGCATTCTCCAATAGTTAAGAAATGTTCTTTGCTTCTGATCAGTTCATTTCCAAACTCATTCCTGTGTCCTCAAAATGCCGTAATACCACTACTGCCACTTGTTGCGAATATGCCATTTTTTGCTTCTCTTTTCAGCATTAAAATGAGACTTCCTTAGCAAATAATATATTCAGACTCTTCTTTGAGCTAGAACAAGCATAACCCCCTTGTGAGTAGCAGCTCCGGTGGCCTAAAAGTACATCCTGCAGTTCTGCTCTTAACCGAAATATTTCACACTTTGGAGTTCAGTTTGTTGCATGAGCTTTTTTACACAGTTTTCAAATCTTCATTAAGTTATATTAGCTCCATGTGTTCTATCCTCGTTTGGTACTAAATGTAATGAAATAAGACTACTGTTCAATATATGACCTCTGAATGGATTAATTTTCAAAAATTAAGTTTATATTTCTACATACACAATTCACAGGATTCCTAAATATCTCAAATAGTAGCATATCAAGGTAAAGAAATCACATTTCAATGGATCATACTTGAAAGGTTGGGTTCCTAGAGTACAAAGCTTAACCATCATAAAACATACAAAGACAGAAAAATTTAAATTCTATTTCAGTTATTTTCAAGCACTGCATTAAAACATCTAAGGTATTTAAGGGTGTTTCAAGTTCGGAAAGTTCTTGAAGATAAGGACTAATTTATATACACTGAAATCATATACTAGGTATATAATATATTTAATATAAAATATATAACATTGCGATATATCTATATACATGGTTCATAATTGGCAAGAAATCCCCGGTGGCTTTTTAATTTTTTAAAATTATTTGCTTCCATTATATTTGAAGGGCAGAGAGACAGACAGACAGAAAGACAGAGGTCTTTTATCTACTGGTTTACTTTCCAAATGCCCACAACAGCCAAAGCTGGGTCAGACTGAAGTTAGGAACCTGAAATTTAATCTGGGTTTCTGCTGTGGACAGCACAGACCCAAGTACTTGAGCTCTCATTACTGCCTCCCAGAGTACAGCTGGGTGTAAAGCAGAACAGCCAGGACTCAAATCAGGAACCCTGGGGCCGGCGCCATGGTGCAGTAGGTTAATCCTCTGCCTGTGGCGCCGGCATCCCACATGGGCGCCTGTTCTAATCCCGGCTGCTCCTCTTCCAATCCAGCTCTCTGCTATGACCTGGGAAAGCAGTGGAGGATGGCCCAGGTCCTTGGGCCCCTGTACCCATGTGGGAGACCGGGAAGAAGCACCTGGCTCCTGGCTTACGATCAGTGCAGCTCCGGCCATTGCGGCCATCTGGGGAGTGAACCAATGGAAGGAAGACCTTTCTCTCTGTCTCTCCCTCTCACTGTCTGCAACTCTACCTCTCAAATAAATAAATAAAAATCTTTAAAACAAATCAGGAAATTTGATATGGGATGTGGAAATCACAAACGGCATCTTAACCACTGCACCTTCAGTAATGACTAGAATACATTTTTAAAAACATATCCAAAGGATATGGATAATATTAGACATCTTTTGTATCATACTTAATGCCTGGAGGAATGGTCTACACACCATGTAGTAGTCACATAATATCAGAATGAATGGAAGGTGGAAATAGACATTGTGCAACATGTACCTGGTCTCTTTCCAAGTCTGTATTTTCTGCCAAGCATATATTTTTTAACCACCATAAAGCCAGTATTAAGGAACCAATAGCATACATTTTACCAAGAAATTTTTGGGCAGAAGGAAAAGGAGATTGAGTGAAATGAATATCATATTTCTATTAGAAAATCTTACCATTTTATGATCTTAAAAAAGTCATGCACAACCACCAAAGCTTATTATTTAAGATAGCATGGAGGCCATTTTTGTAGTTGATCTTGAATTAGCCCTTGTGGCATAGGGTTCAATTACCATTGCAGAAAATAAGAAATAAAGAGAAAACTTTGTTGAAATGTATAAATAAACAGATATTATGCTGCGCCTACAACACTGAACAACACAAAACCATGAACAGTTCATTTACACTCATAAGACTGCCTTAGGATTATGCTACTATAAGTTAAAATGAAAATTTCAATAAATTATATAATACATAATACACAAATAACACTTTTATTTCATTGGTTATCATGCTGGTCATGATGAATATGTCAAATAATAAAGGAATGAACTGTTTATTGCCAGCACTCCTTCTCAAGCTGAATTCTTGTTGGTTTCTTTCAAAAGTAATAAGTTAATGAATAGATGCTACTTTCTATGATACGGATGTCCTTCACTATTACAATCTATTGAATTCAGCGATGAATACATATTCATGAATGTGCGCTCTCTCAAAACAGGGATTTAGACAGTCTACTCCATTAAACATAAGTTTATTTTTCTTCTAGGTGCCAGCCAGGGAATCAACATTTTGGTCAGTGGCCTTTTCATGATGTTTGTCCTAATGGATGCCACCTGGAAATAAAATCAACTGATGTTTAATGGAATAGATTTTCTAAATTTCCTTTCTGGGAAGGGTATTGTTTCATGAAGAAGTATTTAATTCAAAATATTAGAAGTGAACATAGCTTCATAAATACAACTGTAGCTTAATCTGAAGCTAATTAAAACAAGAGCTAAACAACACAATATAATTTACTTTTTATTATATATTCATGTTTTCTTGATGTTTGTTAATGTTAATTAGAGCCTAGGGGCAGGTGTTTGGTCTGGTGGTTAAGAATCTGGCTGACACACCTGTATCCCAAGATGCTGGGTTTGAATCTTGACTCTGCTTCTGATTTCGCTTTCTGTTAATAAGTACTCTGGGAAGTAGCCGGTGATGGCTCAGCTAGTTAGGGCCTTGGGAGACCTGAATGGAGTTCTGGGCTCCTGGCTTCGACCTGGCCAAGGCGTGGTTGTTACAGGTATTTAGGGGAGTGAACTAGTGGATGAAAGATTGCAGTCTCTCTTTTTGCCTTTTCAATGAAAAAATTAAAAAAAAAAAAAAACATTTCAGGGGCTGGTGCTGTGGCGTATCGGGTAAAGCTGCTGCCTTCATTACTGGCATGCCACATGGGCACCAGTTTGAGTCCTGGCTGCTCCACTTCTGATCGAGCTCTCTGCTTATGGCCTAAGAACGCAGTGGAAGATGGCCCAAGTGCTTGGATCCCTGCATCAGCCCAGAAGAAGCTCCTGACTCCTGCCTTCAGATCGGCCCAGCCCTGTCTATTGTGGCCATCTGGGGAGTGAACCAGCGAATGGAAGATCTCTCATTCTCTTTGTCTCTGCCTCTGCCTCTCTGTAACTTTGCCTTTCAAATAAAAAAAAAAAAAACTTAAAATATTTTTAATTTAAGAGAAAACATTACTTAGAGCCTGTACACCATCATCAAACTTGATGCTTTCATAGTTAAACTGTTTATTTTGGACATCCTATAGGGGTTTCTTGCATATTTGATGAAGTCACCTGTGTCATCTGTCAGTATGCTCCAGTTACAGCAGGCATGAACAATAGATTACATATTAACAGATTGCCTATGTTTTGACTTAGTGATTTGTCACATGAATATACTCTCAGTATCACAATCACCTAAATGGTTAATAAACATTGAATAATGTTTTAGTGTTAAATACAGTACTCCTAGAAAACCTAACAAACTGTGCATATCCAAACCTTGTTTTACTTTACAAGCAATAATCCAGGTTTTTATAAAATTCTTTGAAATACTCTGTTCAAGCTCAACAAATGGATATACCACAAACTTAAACAACATAAATTTGCTAAATATAAAACAATGCACACTTGAGAACATGGAAGAAATGTAAGAAATAATTTTGTCAAATTTTGTTAGGCCAAAAGGGATGGGGAACAGGGCGGTAAAGGCCCTACTCACATGTGTTGGAGTTCTACAGTTAGTTTCTGTCTTTTTCTTTTTTTTTTTAAAAAAGATGTATTTTATTTATTTGAAAGGCAGACTTACAGAGAGGGAGGGGAGGGAAAAAATGGGAGGGAGGGAGGGAGGGAGGGAGAGAGAGAGAGAGAGAGAGAGAGAGAGAGAGAGAAACCATCTACTGGTTCACTCTCCAAATTCCTGCAACAGCTGGAGCTGGGCCAGGCCAAAACTAGGAGCCAGGAACACTATCTGGGTATTCCATGTGGGTGGCAGGTGTCCAAGCTCCAGGTGCATTAGTGGAGCAGCTGGAACTTGACTGGAGTCCATATGGGATGCCGGCAGCAGCTTAACCCACTGCACCAAGATGCTGACCCCAGTGGTTTCTGTTCTTAATGTTCAGTTAAGATCAACAAACATCTAAGCATCTTCTATGTGCTTCCAGCTCTGTGATAGGATTCTGGTGCTAATGAGTATGACACAAATGTCTGTCTCCTTACAGACTTGTATACTTTGAAGACAAACTATGCTACTCATCTAAGGGGACCATGATGACTATTAAGAGCAACATCCATGTTTGAATGTGCTGGTTGCTAAAGGCTGACAATTAAAATAACACAACGGCCTACTCTACTCTCTGGCAAGAACTGTCCCTGGTGTGGACAATGTGATGACAGTGGGGATACAATGTGGAAAAATTCTAAGTGGGAAAATTTTGCTTCTATTTTTTTTAAAGTATTTGTCTGATAGTTTGGTCTGACTGACAGCTCTTACAGACTGACCTAATGAACCTTCAGCTTGGGAGCCTTCACACATTCCCTGATAAGCAGTGAATTCAAGTTTTACAGTAGGCATCATCTCCTAAGCCCTAGTGAACTGACTAAAGTGACATGGCCTCCAAATACCACTGCAAACATTTACTGTGGGCCTGTCCCAGCAGGAATGTTGTCAAACTGATTTTTCATCTTTTAGAGTCCCTCTGCAAATTAGCTCAAATCACACTGTTCGAGTTTCAGATGAAACATATAATTGTGCATTCTCATGGAAAAATACATGGTCTCTGCTAGGATTTTCCAAAGAGGTAATTATGGTATATGAAAACACTGTACAGACACAAGTATATATGTAAACTATCTACTTATTTCACTGTAGATTGTAAAATATATATTAAAGTTTTTTTAAAAACTCTAACATGGGGGCCGGCGCTGTGGTATAGCAGGTAAACCTGTCACCTGCAGTGCCAGCACGCCACATGGGCACTGGTTCAAGTCCTGGCTGCTCCCTGCTAATGTGCATGGGAAAGTGGAGGAAGATGGAACAAGTATCTGGGGCCCTGAACCCATGTTGGAGACCCCGGCTCCTGGCTTCAGATTGGCCATTTGGGGAGTGAACCAGTGGATGGAAGACCTCTCTTTCTCTCTTTCACTCTGCCTCTCTGTAACTCTGCCTTTCAAATACATAAATAAATCTTGTTAAAAAATAATAAAAAAACCTCTAATGTTTGTCTTAGTTACTTTCTTTTTTTCTTCTTTAGCTTTTAGAACCAGCTTGTGAAATGGAAGACAAGACACAAGACTGGGGCAAGAATGTATTGGGACTATGATTATCATCAAAAAATATGTACTTACAAAGGGAGTCCCTGGGTCACAATAGAGGATTCTTCTACACTGTATACCTTAGGTCTTAAAGTCTAACTCCACAGGAAAAGTGTGGAAACCAATCTATTATAAAGAGGAAAGACTATATCATTAATTTTAAATATGTGTATAATAATAACAAAAGGAGCTAGTCTAACTATGACTAGTTTTCCAGGAGTAACAAACAAATTGCCTTGGAAATAAACGAGGACCATGAGATTTTAGTGCAAGGAAGTTGTAGTTAACATTTCAAGCTTCTGAAACCACTTTTATAATGGACTTTTCATATCTCATATTCTCAAATTAAGTAAAACATTTATGGCTCTAAATCTGAGATAAGGATGTAGTCATCAGATTATACTGCTTCTACAAAATTCTAATTTTAGGTTTAAACTCTTTCATTCCTCTTAGAAACTGGAATGACTAATTTTGAGAGATTACATTTAAAAAAAAAAACTGGCAACCACCAAATGAAGATATCTTAACTAAAGGAAAAGACAAAAAATACATTTCTAAAATTGTTTCTTAAATAGTCATTGGTTTGGAATTTGTCAGTAGAAAATACATACAAGCCTACCTACACACACACACGCACGCACACACACACACAGACTCATAAGCTACAGAATTACCATAATAAGACAGAATCTAAATGCCAGCATGAAACCAGGCAAGCACCAACAGATTCGGTAAATATATTGTGCTATACCTCAATTGTCCCCTCTGAGGCTTTTCTCTGTACTTAGAATATTGCTTCTGCATAACCATTTTAAAACAACAGCAATAGCAACAGCAAAAATGAACAAAGATTAATTTGGTTCAGGAGGAGCTCTGTGGCAAAGTATTCTTCCTACTCTAAGTGCTCTAAATTCATCTACTTAGTTTTCAGTGTGCTCCATGTACTTTATTCCGTATGTTTTTCTATGTGGGTATAAGAAGAGAGGTACACTGATCAGAATCACAATAATGGAAGTAGACATGAGATAGAATTTTCTCTTTTTGACATGTTAGTAAAGAGTCAAGAAAGTTATTTTTTAAGTCTTATAACTGTGTAACTATAGATTTAACTGGGTATTTGTATCTTGTGTCATAATTTTGAAATTATATATAATGAGAATGATTTTAAAAAATCAGGTGTGTTGGTAAATAAGATCTGTCCTCTTCAATGCAGGTGCTTTGGGAGTTAGAGAATCAAGCAATGATTCTATCACTGCATAAAACATTTGTGAAATGCTTCTTTGGGATCTCTTCAGAGTCAGCTCACATTCTTTTGCATAGTTTTGATGACAGCAAATCTTTGAACTTTGATAAGAGTTTTTGAGTTCTGGAAAATGAAAATACTTCAGAATCAAATAGCATAAATAAACTGGATAACTAAGCTGTCAACACTAACATCTGGTTAAACACTAGATGCAACTACAAAGAAATGAAGGGCAGATGTTTGGTTTAGCAGTTAATCCATTAGTTAGGATGCCCACATCCTACACTGGATTCAATTCTCAGCTCTGGCTCCTGATCCCAGCTTCTTTTTCTGGAGCTCCTTAGAGGATGTTAGCTAAGTAGTTGTGTTCCTGCCACCCATGTGGGAGATCTGGATTGAGTTTCCAGCTCCTGGCTTTGGCCTTAGTCCAGCCACAGCTGCTGTAGGAATTTGGTGAGTGAGCTAGCAGATGGGAGCTCACTCATATGAGCATTCTCTCTCTCTCTCCAAAAATAAATAAATAAATAAATGAATAATTTTAAAAAAGAAATGATACTGAATTTCTTTTCTGCCTCAAACTCAAGGTAATACAGAAAATTTATTTGGATAAATAAGATTCTGATTGATTTGGTAATGAAAGGAATACAATATATTCAGTAACATCTAGAGAAATACATAAACGTCCAATTATGTGTGAGAACTCTAAAACAAGATAGGATAGTTCACTTTACAGATTAGGCATTGGAATCCTAGCACCTAATATATCCTAGTAGAGTACCTGGTATATAGTAAAGTACTTAAAATAGTATCTATGAAGCCCAAAGGTTTATGTATGCAGAAATACACAGTATGTTTTTTTTTTTTTTGACAGAGTGGACAGTGAGAGAGAGAGAGACAGAAAGAAAGGTCTTCCTTTTTGCCGTTGGTTCACCCTCCAATGGCCGCCACGGCCGGTGCATCACGCTGATCCGAAGCCAGGAGCCAGGTGCTTCTCCTGGTCTCCCATGCGGGTGCAGGGCCCAAGGACTTGGGCCATCCTCCACTGCACTCCCGGGCCATAGCAGAGAGCTGGACTGGAAGAGGGGCAACCAGGACAGACTCCGGCGCCCCGACCAGGACTAGAACCCGGTGTGCCGGCACTGCAAGGCGGAGGATTAGCCTATTGAGCCACAGCGCCAGCCACAGTATGTTTTAAAAATAGTGTTAGAATGCTAGCATTATGGATGTAGCAAACACCAGTCCATTTTCCTACCTTTCCTGTATCTCTTTCTCAGAGAATCTGTTCTTTCATACAGTCCTATCCCCCAAATGATCTGATTCCTTCCTTGGCTGACTGGACACAGGTTGGATATCTAACTCAAGAAGAACAAATCCACGGCCTATACTGGACCAATCAGATTCTGTCATAAGAATTTGAACTCAGGGACATGTGTTGTGGCATAGCAGGTTAAGTCACTGCTTGGGGAACCAGCATCTCATACTGGAGGGCCAGTTCCAGTCCCAGAAGCTCCACTTCTGATCCAGCTTTCTTTCTACTAGGGCATCCTGGGAGACAACAGATGATGGCTCACATGCTTGGACCACTGCCACCCACATGGGAGACTCAGATGGAGTTCCAGGCTCCTGGCTTCAGACTGATTAAGCCTCAGTTATTGCAGGCATTTGGGGGAGTGAACCCATGATGGAAAAATTTCTCCTCTGCTTTCTCTCTCTGTTGAACTGCCTTTCAAGGAAAAGAAAATAATAAATAAATCTTTTAAAAAGAATTTGAAGCTGTGATTTTTCTACTTACTACTTGTTGAATTCTTTATTTAATGGAGGGTTAAGCTTGTGATTATAAAGAAAGAATGTATCCCATTGTAAATATTAAAAGAAAAATGAGCAAAGAAGGAGAGAGTGTAGGAGTGAGGGAGGCAGGAGGGTAAGGGTGAATTATCATTATGCTCTTAAAACTGTATATACAAAATACATAAAATTTGTTCCCTTTTTATAAAAAAATTTAAAAAATATAATTTGAACTCAGAATGGTTAATGCCTTAAAAAGAGGCATTTGAAGTAAGGGTCATGCTGTATCACAGCTGCAGCAATCATATTCAAACAAGGGAAATCAATTCAAGAAAAAAGGAGATAGCAATGACTGAGACCATGAAAGCCTAGAGAAATCAACTTTTATTTCTAACTTTTCAATTCTGGTTGTAGTACAAGGCACTCTATGGTTTCCTATTTCCTGTCCTTGGATGTCTAAAAGGTTGCTTATCATATTCTTGAATAAGTCCTCCTTCACTCAAACTAGCTGGAGTAGATTTCTATTCTTCATAACCAAACTCTGTGACAATGTGTTACTTCCATTTCTCTCCTTGATTAGTCAATAAAAATTAGAAAAATAATTTTAAGCTGTTCACTAAAGGACTGAATGCCTAGAAAAATTAAGCGATTGACTTAAAGGCATCCACAGAGCAATGGGTAACAGACTAAAAACCAGACCTCCTAAGTCAACACATAGCACCTATTCAGTTAAATACACTGGCTTACAGGACATATCTTACACTTATAGGGCCTTGGAAATACTATTTAACCTCTACTTGTTCCAGTTTCCCTCTCTATCAAAGGTAGTATAGTAACAGTAACACAAATAGTAATAGATGATTGAACATGAGGAGGAACCTGATCAAAAGGGGAGCCTCCTAGGGCATCAGAGATGTGTGGCAGGGTGACAAAATAAATAAATAAGATTAAAAAGGAGCCAAATAACATCCTGCTCACAGCAATGTGGAATGCAGAGCAGGAGTCTTTGTTAGGAGGTAGAAGGGGCAATTTGACAGGGGAAAACAGTCTCCCTCCAAATACTTAGATTAAAGGCCCATGAACTCATACCATGGAGGACTCCAAAGTCATCTTAAATGGATAGCAAAGATCCCACTTCTAGGGATCTAGGTCTAGATGTATGGTATTTCCTGCCCTGAGTTCCCTTGAGCTTCTCTGTATCTCTTCAATAAACATTCACTTTAAATAGCTTTTTGTCCCTTGCAATCAGAAGAGTTAATTAAGGAAAGTGCTTATTAATATTACCTTAATTTTCAGTATGAAAATTAAAAGTAATTATGTATATAGAGCACAGAAGGTAGGGAATGTCCCAGATGCTTCCCACCTCAAATGTGATTTTCTACAGCTTTCACAGTTTTCTGGCATTGTCAATACAATGCTTTCATTTCTCTCTTCCTGAGTAAAAGGGCTTTATCACCACCTTATCACTAGGAACTAAATGACATAGGTCTTAAGAATGAGTCATTCATCATTCCATATCCATCTAGCATCACTGCATTCATTCTGTTTAACGTGATAGATAATAATTTAAGCCTATATTCTTCCAATTAAAATGTGCAAATGTTCTTTACTGGAGTCCTTTACCCTTATAAGGCTGACCAAACTCTAGAACATATTCTATAATTAGTATCCTAAAAGTATTTTTTAAATGGTAAAACAGCAACCTGAGCACAAATCAGAAGAAAAATAAGAGTACTGCAAATTGTAAACAACTTTACATGATTTGATGGAAAAGATTTCTACAAAGCTTCCTTAATGTCAGGACATAAACAGTTTTTAATGCTATTTAGTTAAATGATCATTATAAAACTCATTGAACTGAATGAGAATTAGGAATGTCAGACAAATTCTTGTAAGGGGTTAATTAATTCATAAGAACCACACAGCTCAGCTAAAAATGGGCTCATTATTCTATAACTACCAACTTTGTCTGCTTTTTAGATTTGTCCTCCTTCCTCCATCAGATTCACCCTGTTGCACCCCCCCCCCAGTAGCAAATGTCAGGAGACAGAAATATTTAAAAGGAAATGTGAGCTAAAGGCATTTTGCAAGGGTACATCTGGGGTACAAAGATGTCTGCTGGAACACTGAAATGGAAAGATCATTTATTAGTACACCATGGCTCATAACATCCCAAAGGGTTCAATATTTTCATTACACACATAAACATATCCCCTCCTCCTTTTCAAATGCCTCATTACAGCTAAGCCTGGAGCTTTTTTCTTAAAAAGCTTTCCTCTGAAATTATTAATAATTTGAAGTTCCCTACAGGCCAACAGTATTATTACAGTCGAAATGCATCAATATGTATATATACTTATATACTCTCTTTTATGCTATTTTAAATAACAAAGTATTTAGTAGGAACAGTAAAGAATTTATAAACTATATACAGAAAAGCCTAAAGGAAGATGGCAATATCCCAGACTCTAAGGAAATGGCTCTTGAAGCTTATTAGGTGGGTGTAGAAGACTGTAATAGGATTATGAGTTTTGGTTTAGCCTGTCCATCATTTCAAAATCCCCATAACTAAAGGGAATATCTTCATAGGGGTCTGGGTTTAATATTGAAGCTGCTTTATTTAATTCTTCCTATTTTATAATGCTGAGTGCTAATTAGTTCCATCCACTTTCTTCAGGCTTGTCAATAAGGCAACTTGGAAGCCAAGAACCTGCTGAATTATGGATTAACCAGTTCTGTGACAGCATATTCAAGCAACCTAGTTAGCTACTCCAAAGCATAATGGTATTATGGGCACAGGAAAGCATAAAATACTCTTTTGTTATTGTCTGCTTAAAAGCAGGAAAATTCTTCCCTACAAGTAAACTGTTTATTTTGATGTGTTAATAAACATTTTAGATATGCAAAAGTAAAAATATTTTCTTTTTTTGTGTGTTTCAAACATAGCCTATTAAATTCACAATATCTAGAATATCTCTACAAAAACATAACAAATCAGTTTTTTTTTTTTTTTAGGAAAAAAATTAAAGGCAAGAAAGCTTGAGAGATTTGAGTCTGACTAGCATGAGTTCCCTGGTCTACCTTGTAGACTTGTATTGACTGTAGATTCCAATCTCCCAGGGTCTTCCCATCACTTTCTCTTGGCATTTCACTGGACTCCTTTCTTGTTCAGCCCACCTCTAGAATCATCTTAGGGTCATAAATGCTAGAGTCAGAAGGAATGCTGGAGATAAACTGATGCAGTGCTCTCATTTTCCAAGTAAGTTAAACTAAGATCCAAAGGTCAAGTGACCTACTGGAGGTCATCAAAGCTCGTTGATAGTAGAGTTGGAAAATGAATCCAAGCCCCCCCCCCCCCCGCCCCAGTGTAGGAGAAGTGCTCCTTCTCTTCTTTTTTCATCATAACTATCCTACTCAATCACGCCCCAAACTGATGTCCTCACTAGGTTGCTGAGCTACCACTCCAAAATCCTGCAGTTCTCCTTGTCAAGACATTCATTTTCTTAGCCATGAGGAATTGAGCTCTGATCAAGAGTTGAAAAAACTCAACTTGGCTGTGTCTATTGTATGCTCCTTGGTTTACGCCCCTAGTGTATACAGATTTCCCTTGTCTCTACAGGCTTCCACTTCTTCCTTTATTTCTCATTCCTAAGAGATAATCATGGTTTCTACCTGGTTTTAAGAATGAGTCTATCAGGGCCCATGCAGTGGTGCAGCGGGTTAACACCCTAGCCTGAAGCACCAGCATCCAATATGGGCAATGGTTTGAGAGTCAGGTGCTCCACTTCTGATCCAGCTCTCTGTTATGGCCTGGGAAAGCAGTAGAAAATGGCCCAAGTCCTTGTGCCCCCGCACCTGTGTGGGAGACTCGGAAGAAGCTCCTGGCTCCTGGCTTCGGATTGGTACAGCTCCGGCCGATGTGGTCAATTGGGGAGTGAACCAGTGGATGGAAGACCACCCCACCCCCCGCCTCTCCTCTCTCTGTGTAACTCTGACTTTCAAATAAATAAATAAATCTTTAAAAAAAAATGAGTCTATCTTCCAAGAGTTTGGTCATCTGCCTTTGTTTAGACACTAGCTATTTTCTATGTTTTGTGGTAAACATAGTGCCCTCTTTGTCCCCTCCTGAAGGCTAATGCTCCTACATCTCTCCCCTCTCTCGTTATTACCTCCTGTCTCTCCCTCTTTACTACTACATTCTCTTTAAACTCAGACTAATAAAAAGAATTCATAATACCAGTAATAATTGGGTAGTATACACAAAGTGCTTATTATGCATTAAGCACTATTTTATATGTTGTAAATATTAACTCACTTAGTGGTATTACTATTTTCTTCATTTTACAGATGAGGAAACTAAGACACAAAAAGGCTAATGTAACTTGCCCAAGCTACACAACTAGGAAGTGACAGCACCAGAATTTTAACTCAGAGTTTAGCACTAGCTTCTGTGCTTTTAATTATCACGCTATTTCTTTCATATATATCATGTCTATATTCTCACTAATTAGCTCTATTACATTGGGCAAGTTACTTAATTTCTAAGACACTCAACTTCCTAAAAAATGAGAGTATTATTGCTAAACTTGGAGGTATGATATGAAGATTAAATGAACTAGAGAATACATGTAATACATTATGCCTGGCCTATCTGAAACATTCAACAAATGACAGTGAATACAATAGTGATGAGATTAATGACAGCCACCAAACCTAGCTTTTATCAAAAAATATTCCAGGGAAATATTCTCAGAGGGAGACAAACTTTATTATGTACTTAAGCATTTCCAACCAAGTACTGTCCTAAGTACAAACAATGAAAATTCATTTAGTCCTTAAAATAACTATGAGGAGAATCTTGAATCTTACTATTATTTCATTTTATATGAGAACATTGAAGCAGGGAGGCAATTTGCTTCCCCAAGGTCACAAAGCTATTAAGTGGCACAGCCAAGAGTTGGACTCAAGCAATTTAACACTATAGTCTGTGCTAGGCAGATCTCAATATGATAGGTTGGGGAAGGAGGGTAAATTTGAGACATCCATGTCATGAGAGAGAATAGCATAGGTACACATAACCATAGTAAGTATGAAAGGGTACATTCTAGTATACTGTTCCCCCAAACTTGCCAGTATAAAGGTTTATCTAGAGATAAAAGAAAAAATGAAAAATGGAATCCTAGGCCCTCTCACATATCTACTAAGTAAGTTTCTGGGAATGTTGGTAACTGGTAGAAGTTAATGGAGGAGCAAATGTAAATTTCATATGAAGCTTTTTCAAAATCCCCATGCCCAGTCCCCTCCCTGGAGGTTCTGCTGCACATATCCATGGTGGTTCCTGAACTTCACTTGTCACCAATAGAGGATTCCAGGGAGCCAATAACTAGTTGGAAACTGGTAAATAATGAGAATCAAGAACTTATCATGCCTTTATTATATGAAATATACCTCAGTATAACCAGACAGTTGATGAAGGGATCTTTCTTTTTATTGAAATATTCCAACTAATCAATAAAGAATGAAGGTTAGAGTATTGCTCTTTTAAATTAATGGACCTAGGTAATGATCATCAATGGCTGATAATATACCAAGAATAGTCAATCAGACATCATGTGCTATATTATAAAACCATTTAACACCAACAACTATAAGGATGTTTTATCAAAAATATGGAAACTGAATCTGATCAAGCCTTTATTTTAAAGCATAAACTTAGAGTAACACACAGGTTGGGAGGATAGGTGAAGAAATACATAAATAATATCTGGGTACAATCAGCAAAATAGAAACTCTATCAGACAAATGACCTGGTTGCCTCATCATTAACAACAGAAAATTACGAGAGAGGGAGAAAGAGAAAGTGTAGTAGTTAGATTCCAAGAAGATCCTCCACTTCTTCCTACCCTTTGGTATTTGCATTGTGGTATAGTTCCCTCCTACAATACTTCTGAGTTGGTCTGTGTGACCACTGAAATATGGCATAAATATTGTTATGTCACTTTCAAAGATGAGACAGAGTATTGTGGCATCTTTTCTTTTACTCTTCAATCACTCACTCTCGGGGAAGTTGGTACCATTTTTTTTTAAAGATTTATTTATCTATTTGAAAGGCAGAGTTATAGAGAGGCAGAGAGAGAGAGAGGTCTTCCATTCGCTGGTTCATGCCCCAGATGGCTGGAATGGCTGGAATGGCTGGAACTGGGCCAATCCGAGGCTGGGAGCCAAGAGCTTTTTCCGAGTCTCCCACGTGGGTGCAGGGGCCCAAGGACTTGGGCCATCTTCTTCTGCTTTCCCAGGCCATAGCAGAGAGCTGGATCGGAAGTGGAGCAGCCAGGACTCGAACCGGTGTCCATATAGCATACTGACACTGCAGGAAGTGGCTTTACTCACTACACCACAGTGCTGGCCCTGACTACCATGTTGTAAAGACACTTGTCTTTGTCTGGGATGCTATAACAAGACACCTTAGACTAGGTGACTTATAATAAACAACAGAAACTTATTTATCAGAGTTTTAGAGGCTGACAAGTCCAAGATCAAGATAACAGCAGACTTGGTGTTTGGTGAGAGCTATTGCCTGAGTCATAAAGACTCCTTCCACGTGTCTTCATGTGGCTCAAGGGGTAAACATACTCCTTTTGGACTGTTTTTGAAGGCACTAATCCCATTTCTTCCCACAAAGGCCTCACCTCTTAATGCTATGATACCAGAGATTAAATTTCAACATATGCATTTTAGGGGGACACAAACATTCAGACCACAATACTACAGAAACTCTACAGAGAGGC
This sequence comes from Oryctolagus cuniculus, assembly GCF_051225735.1. NCBI lineage: Eukaryota > Metazoa > Chordata > Mammalia > Lagomorpha > Leporidae > Oryctolagus > Oryctolagus cuniculus. The sequence continues at coordinate 94,871,494 of NC_142888.1, forward strand.
CCACATGGTGACAAGCTGAGCTTGGAAACAGACCCTTCAGACTCTGTCAAGTCCACAGACAACCACAGCACTGATCACCATCTTGACTGCAACTTCAGGAGAGATAGCAAGACAAATCACTCAGCAAACTTGGTTTCATATTCCCAATGCACGGAAACTATGAGATAATAAATAGTCATAGTTTTAATCCACTATATTTAGAGAATGATTTGTTATATAACAATTAATAACTAATTGATACCTAGCACAAGAGGGAATTCATGGTTTAAAAGAGACAAAACAAAACAATAACAATAAATAAACCTTATTTAGTTCCTGATTCAAACTGGAAAACTGTGAAGATAATTAGAAAAATGGAAGCACTGATTAAGTGTTTGTTATTAAGGAAATTTTTTTGATAAGGTGTGATAATAGTATTTGGTTTTGTAAGAAAAATACTGACCTTTTATGGATAACTATATAAAAATGAGAGTTGCTTCAAAATGAGGATGGGGGCTGGCATTGAAGCATAGACAGTTAAGCCACAGCCTGCAGCATCCCATATGGATGCTGGTTCGACTCAGCTTCTGGTCCAGCTCCCTGCTAATGCACATGGGAAAGCAGAGGGAGATGGCCTAAGCCCTTCAGCCCCTGCACCCACGTGGGAGACCCAGAAGAAGTTACTGGCTCCTGGCTTCGGAGCAACCCAGCTCTGGCTGTTGCGGCCATCTGGGGAGTGAACTAGCAGATAGAAGGCCTCTCTTTCTGTGTTTCTCCCTCTCTCTAACTCTTTCAAATATATAAAAATAAATCTTCAAAAATATATACAAGGCTGAGGAGTCAGATAAAACAAGACTGATCATGAGGGGCTGGCACTGTGCCGTAGAAAGTTAAGCCGTCACCTATAATGGCAACATCCCACACTGGCGCTTGTTCCATTCTTAGCTGCTCCACTTCCGATTCAGCTCCCTGCAAACACACCTGAGGAAGCAATAGAAGGTGGCCCAAGTACTTAGGTCCCTGCACCCACACAGGGGACTTGGTGGAGGCTCCTGGCCCCTGGCTTCAGTCTGGCCCAGCTCTGGTCATTGATGCCATTTGGGGTGAACCAGCTGAAGGAGGATCTCTCTCCCTTTCTCTCTCTTTCTGTAACTCGACTTTTCAAACTAAATAAATCAATCTTTAAAAAATAAAAATATAAAGACTGAACATGAACTGATCAATATTGAAGCTAGTTCTTAGGTTCAGGGGAGTTCTTTATATCACTCTATTTTCTACATACCTCAACTTTTCAAAATAAAAAGAGGAAAAAAACCACTGATTGACCACTGGGCCCTTACATAAGATGAAGCAATTCTAACTAAGCCACTCAACTAGGAAAGGTGCAATCCCAATAGCCATATAAGGTTCCTCTATGGGTACCAGTGCAGGCAGATTCACACACTATACATACATAGAGATAGTCATATTTCTTATAACTCTTTTTGGTGTATTCCTATCTTTTCTCTCAAGACAGATAAGCTAAGATGGATGGCATCTTGAGAATGTTTTGTTTCTGTATCATTCACCCTTGAGATTCATTTTTTAAGTACAAGAGGACCTGAACATTTCTGTAAAAAGAAGTCAATTTAAAAAATTTGTTATTGGGGGCCAGTGTTGTGATGCAGTGGGCTAAGCTACTGCCTTTAATATCAGCAATCGATACTGGAGTGCTTATTCAAGTCTTGGCTGCTCCACTTCCCATCCAATTCCCTATTAATGTACCTGGTAAGGCAGTGTAAAATGGCTCAAGTGCATGGGTCCCTGCTAACCACGTGGAAAACCCAGATGGAACTCCAGGCTCCTGGATTCAGCCTGGACCAGCCCTAGCAGTTACAGCTGTTTGGGGAACCAGTGGATGGAAGATTTTCTCTCTCTCCTTCTCTCTCTGTCTCTCCCTCTGTCACTCCATGTTTACAAATCTTTAAAAAGCAGTAACTTATCTAAGAGAGAGAGAGAGAGCGCGCAAGCAAGTGAGCACTACCATTCACTGGCTCATTCCCCAAATGATCATCACAGTTGGGGCTGGGCAAGGCCAAGGCCCAGAACTGGGAACTCAATCCAGGTCATTGAGCCATTACCTGCTGCCCCCTAGGGTGCGCTAAATTATCAGGAAGTAGAGCCAGGACTTGAACACAGCTATTCTGATCTGGGATTCAGGCATCTTAAATAGCATCCTAACTGCTGTGCTAAATGCCTAACCCTGATTTTTATTTTTAGGAGGAGAAGAATAAGCAGCAACTGTGCTTCATTTCTTACACTGTTAACAGAGAGACATGATTCAAAATACCATATTCCTTAGGTTGTATATATTTTCTGAAGAAATTTCTCCAGTAGCTTGAATAATTAATGATTTGCTTTTAATACTTTGCAATAGTATTTCTAAATTGTGAAAAATTTTTTCTGTTACTTTGTGAAAGTCTGAAAAAAGCAAGGGTCAACCAATAAGGCAACATCAAACAGTAAAAATTTCACATTTGAGAGAAGAAGATATATTTTAAGATATAACTGGACCATTTACAAAAGAATAAAGGCAATCAGCTAAATACTTGTTTCCATGGCCATCTGAGAATAATGTCTCAATAAATAGCTATGGACACTTAGGAGAGGAAGCTTAGATATAATAATATTGCATAATTTAATAGGACAAATAGCTGCAGGGTAATTTCATTTTAAAATAGAAAAACCTAAAATAAGATCTCAGCTATCCAGAAACCTGAAACAATGAGTTGATCTGGACAGCTGAGGGTTCATACAACTTAATAGCAACATTTTTTATCATAGCTATTTTGTATAGAAATGCTTCAGAAATACATTATATCTTTTGCTGCCTTCATGAAGAGAATCTACTGAAAATAATTTTTGCTGATCTACATAATTACCATCAACATAAAATACTGTGATATGCTCTAAAAGCAAGGCCCATAAAAGGTACTTGAGATGTGTCTATTTCTAAGTAGACCAACATTGCTCTACACTTATTTTTTTAATTTATTCCAAAGATTATTTTATTTTAAGTATTTACATGGTCCCTGAAGACTAATATAAATAGTATGAAAGAAGAAAAATTCACTCATAATATCATGGTATAGCCACAAACACTATTAATACTTTGGTGTACTTCAGTCCAATTTTTATAAGGAACAATATACAGATATTTTACACAGCTGAGACCAATTACAAATGGTTTTCGATCTTGTTTTTTAAGATGAGATCTACTTTGATAACCAAAGTTCATTTCTTCCACTGTAGTCAAACTATTAGGCTCTCACTTGTTGGTGCTACCAGTGGGTCTTAAAAATCTGTCCACCACCCGAAACTGGTATACTGTTCTCCATTTGTGGGAGGGGAAGAAAAACAGAAAATCAAATTTGATAGAACTGTGTCTAACATAAGAGTAAGCAGATTCTGAGAAAGAGACATGGAAGGCTCTCGAGGTCCACGTGCTGTTGCTTAGGGACTTGATCACATTCCTTTTGCCTACTGAGAGATATTTTTTGTTTTTGCTTACTTTCAGGTTTATGGCCATATTTCAAAGAGACAGATGGCAGTTTCAGGGAGGTGCAGTTGCTGGAATAGCTGAATTTCAGAGAGGTGAAGGGTTACTGTGCTGCAGTGCTACAGAATACCATAAATCTGATGCATGAGTCTGACCTAGCATTTTTCTGATACACACCTACACGGACAACTTTATTTTTGCTGAATAAGCAGAACTAATCACTTAACTGTCTGTGTTCTCATGCTACCAGATACTTTCTTCAATGTTAACCTTATCATACAGTATTATGCTAGGTTGAATCATATGAAATGAATGTTTTTATAGGACAGAAATGGACAATCTCATATGGCTCATATGGCTCAGCCTAATGGCTAATTCATTGTCTCTCTTTTCTCATTAGAGAGTACATTCCTTTGGGGTAAGGTCCATCTTTTTGCTCAAGGTCTGGCTATGACTGAAAATATCTAAAGAATGTGGGGGCCAGTACTGTGGCACTGCCTCCTGCAGTGCCGGCATCCCATATGGGTGCTGGTTCAAGTCCCGACCATTACATTTCTGATCCAGTTCTCTATAATGGCCTGGGAAAGCAGTGGAAGATGGCCAAGTCCTTTGGCCCCTGCACCCACGTGAGAGACCTGAAAGAAGCTCCTGGCTTCAGATTGGCCTATTTTCAGCAATTCCAGCCATCTAGGGGAGAGAACCAGCAGATGGAAGACCTCTCTCTCTGCCTTTTTGTAACTCTGCCTTTCAAATAAACAAATCTTAAAAAAAAAAAAAGAAAGTGAATACGAGGGTCAGCATTGTGGCATAGCAGGCAAAGCTTCCATCTGTGATGCCAGCATCCTACATGGGCACCTGTTTGTGTCCCAGCTCTTCCACTTCCAATCCAGCTCCCTGCTAATGGCCTGGGAAAAGCAGTGGAGGATGGCCCAAGTGTCTGGGTTCCTGCGAACCATGTGGAATATCCATATGGATTTTCTGGCTCCTGGCTTTGGTCTGGCCCAGCCCTGACTGTTGAGGCCATCTGGGGAGTGAACCAGCAGATGGAAGATCGCTCTCTCCCCACCCCTTCCTACAACTATGACTTCTAAAATAAACAAATAAATCTTTTTAAGACAGAATGTGAAAATACATGAGTGTATCTCCAAAAGTTGGTGAGAAATAGAATTAAAAGTTTATATTGGTGCCAAAATTTTTGAAATCCATGCATTTTTTTTGTAATACTCATTTTCCATTACCTTTTTGAAGACCCCTTGTAAGTATGGATTTCAAGATTTTTTTTGCATGAAAATAAGTTCATCTTTTCATTCCATTTCCTACCAACTTTTTAAAGTACCTTCATTCATAAAATCAGCAATTATAAATTTTATGTTCTGATTTGATCCAGATAAATTATGCTGGATACCTGGTAAGTAGTAAAGATTTTTCATTTCACTTCATTTACTTACTGAATCCCTTTTAGAATGGAGTTGTGCTGATTCATAAGTATATTCCCTATATGTATTAAAATGTTTCCTATAACATTATTTATATTAGCAAAAAGTAGAAACAACTTAAATGTTCTATTTAAGGGACTGATGGGGCGAATTTTCATCCATCTGTAAGTTACATTAACAAGCATTAAGGAGACTTATGGAGCAGGCACTTGGCATAGCAGTTAAGACACTGCTTGTGGCGTAGTGGGTAAAGCTGCCGCCTGCAGTGCTGGCATCCCATATGGGTGCTGCTTCAAGTCCTGGCTGCTCCACTTTCCATCCAGCTCTCTGCTATGTCCTGGGAAGCAGTAGGCGATGGCCCAACTTCTTGGGCCCCTGCACCTGTGTGGGAGACCCGGAGGAAGCTCCTGAGCTCCTGACTCCTGCTTTGGATGGGTGCAGCTCCGGCTGTTGCAACCATCTGGGGAGTGGAACAGCAGATGGAAGACCCCTCTCTCTCTCTGCCTGTCCTTTTCTTTCTGTGTAACTCTGACTTTCAAATAAATACGTAAATCTTAAAAAAAAAAAAAAAAGGACACAGCTTGGGATGTCTGCATCCCATATCCAAGTCCCTGGGTTCAAGTACTGTCTCTACTTCTGGTTCCAGTTTCCTGCACCTGGAAGGCAGCAGATGATAACTCAAGTACGTGGGTCCTTGCCGGCCATGTTGGAGACCCAGACTGAGTTCCTGGCATCCAGTTTTGGCCTGGCCTAGCCTAGCCTTGGCTGTGGCAGGCATCTGTGCAGTGACCCAGCAGATGGGAGATTTCTTTCTTTGTCTTTCAAATAAACAAAATAGATAAAAATCTTAAAAAAAGAGACTCAGAGATTCATTAATATGTAATGATGCTTAGAAACTTAGTGAAAAAGTAGGATATACAACTATGTATATAGGGTAATATGAATTATAGATAGAAGGGAATAAATCAAATTTAATGATGATTTCTTCTGGATATTTAGGTTGTAAATATTTTTCTTTGATTTTAAATTGTATATGTTTCCAAATCTCCTACCATGAGAATATGTTATCATTTATAATATAAAATATTTTAAAGGCAAAAACAAATACATAATGGTAATATATCTCAGTTTGGTCAAGGAGGGAAAACAAGAGGCATATATAATTAATAAAAGAGAATGTATATTTATTTAGAAAATTTATTCAATTAGTCAATAAATTTTTATTGAGGATATACTAGGTGCCAGGTACATAAGTAATCTTAGCCAAGACTTCACATGAGTGACACAGAATACTTTGCAAGTCCATTTCCTTTTTGTTTTATCTTTTAGAAAATGGAACCAAACCACAACTTCTAGATAATTCTAGAATACTAGGAAAGGGAAACTGACCATTTTGTAATTCTATAGGCATCCCCCTTCCTGTGGCATAACTTCTGTCCACAGTCATATTCATCATTATCAAAATCAAATATAAAAAAAGAACAAGAATCTCTAGCACCTGAGAGAAAGAAGCCACCCAGAGTTAATTTTTCAGAATAGTTAAACTCTGTATGACCACAGTGGGAAATCCTAGTATCATTTTTTATAGCATATTGAATTTGTCATTTGAAGACAACCATTAGACATGGGTAGCTTCTGTCCATAGATTTCATAAAAGCAAATGAGAAGCTAAAATATTATGTTTCTACTTCTGAAAGAGCAATGATAATGGTTATGGCTTCTCTAATCATGATACTTAAAAATGCATTGGTCTCTAGTACTGAACACTTAAGAGAGCAACATGAAAATCTTGATGGAGATACTATCAGAACTATGAACAAGTTATATTTCTTAGATGTGCACTCAATTACATTGGTTTCTTTCTTTAAGAAAGAGATATTACTTTTGCAATCCACTTTTTAAAAAAAGGTTGATTTGAGAGGCAGAATTACAGACAGAGAGAGGGAGAGACAGAGAGAAAGATCTTCTGATCTCTGAATCACTCCCCAAATGGCTGCAACAGCCAGAGCTGGGCTGATCCAAAGCCAGGAGCCAGGAGCTTTTTCCAGGTCTCTTACACCAGTACAGGAGCCCAAGCACCTGGGCCATCTTTCACTGCTTTCTCAGGCTATTAGCAGAGAGCTAGATAGGAAGTGGAACAGCTTGAACTGGTGCCCAGATGGGATGCCGGTGTTGCAGGCAGAGGCTTAACCTACTACACCACACCGCTGCCGCCTCCCACCTCCACAATCTACTTGTAAATAAAATGTTTGAAGTTGAAATTTATCCAAGCAAATATTGGTACTATATATTTAAATTTTTCTCTTAGAGTGATAAGTAATGGAAGAAAAAAAATGACTAAACTCCTGGAACTGTTTACCTTGATTCACAATCATTTTTCTTTCAAAAATTTTACTGTAATATGGGCAGGCATTTGGCATATTAAATCATTGCTCCAGATGCCTGCATCCCATATCAGAGTGCCAAGTTCCAGTTCTGGCTCCTTCACTTCTGATCTAGCTTCCAGCTAATACTTTGGGAGGCAGAAGATGATGTCTCATCTGCTTGGGTTCCTGCCAGCTACACAGGAGACCTGGATTGAGTTCCTGACTCCTGACTTCAGCCTGGTCTAGCCCTGACTGGTACAGGTATTTGTGGAGTGAACCCATGGATGGAAGCCCTTTTCGTCTGTCTGTCTACCTTTCAAATAATAGGAAAATAAATAAATAAATACAAATTAAAAACATTTTGTATCGCAATATCATAACTCATTCAGTATATCATACACATAGCTGCAAAAAGCAGAAGTCTAAGGTTGAATTATGAAGGTCAAGATACAGACAGTATTTCCATTGCTTTGTAAAATTGTTAACAACAGAAGCTGTAGGTTTAAATATAATTACTTAGAACTTGGAATGTGGGTAGAGGGATACTTTAAAAATGAGATTTGTTTGGATTTTTCCATTTAGAAAATATCAGGTTTTTTTTTTTTTTGCTTTTGCACTTATGATTCTATTTTCATTTGTAGAATTTACGTTTTTGTTCACAATAAAACATATAAAACGCCTGATGTTTTTCTTGGTTATTCTATTTCATGTCCTTCCTGCACCCAGTTTTAAGTTGGGGCCCCTGTTACCCTACCTCACCTACATTTTCCAGTGAAGGTCCTCTTTGATCTGTCCAAGTCTTTTGTCTTGTATTTTTCTGATTTCCTGAGTCAACCACTTTTCAGTTGATATCTGCCCCAAAGGGGTTGGTTTTGTGGGCATGTTCTAGAATCTTTCTTTGAATTCCTTCCCAAAGAGACTTGGAATTGCAGCTACACCTCCATGGGAGACCTGGATAGAGTTCCAGCCTTTGATCCTGGCCCAGGGGAATGAACCAGTTGATGGGAGATTCTATTGCTCTCTCTCCAAATAAATTCAGAAATAATTTTTTAAAAGTAGAAAAACAGGGACTGGCATTGTGGCTCACTTGGTTAATCCTCAGCCTCGTGGTTAGAAAATATCAGTTTTAATGTATACTGAAGCAGCCTGATAGGTAATACAGCTTAAAACTCAATATACCATATTTACAGCTATTAATTAAACATTCCATAAATTCTGGCTTACATTTTATTGTTCATTACTTTAATCAATTTTAAAGCAGCCAATAACATTTTACCTATTCTCATAATAATGGTAAAATAATCATAATAAAACTTATTTGGAACAATTCTTACAAAATCAAAATCCTCTTCAATTTTACCAAGTAGCCCCGGTTTTCTAGGTGAGAATGAGAAGAGCCCTGAACCCAAACAATGCTTCCCTTTCTAACGTAACATTTTCTCATAGTCTTGAACTGTTTGAGAACAGGCACGTTCTACAGATACAGGTCAGATCATAGAGCCTTTGGAGCTACTGTAAAAAAAAATCAAATTTCTCCTACAAGTAATGGGAAGCCACTGAAATTTTACGTGGCATTGATTTAATATGGTAAAATGAGTCTTTAAACATTTTAAATCTGTTTTCAAGTTTTAAATGAGTACATTTAAAAAAAGTTTCAGTTTCATATCGATTCTCTCATTTTATCTTCACAGCCATTGTAGGAAATAAGTAGGGTCCCCTCACTTGTGATTCACATATGGATTAATTTATTAATGTATGGAAAACATGTTATCACTACGAAAACTTTTCAAAGTTTCCATGTCAAATCTTTCTCTTTCTTAAGGGAGCTGGATTAGCAACGGTAGGTTTTCTAGGGGTTTTCACTTTTATCCAAATTACAAATTTTCTCCTCTTTTTTTTTCTTTAGATGTAGACCATTGTGGAGAATTCTGTGACTTAAAGCTGTCACTCAAAATGGGCAGTATATCTTAATGAAGGGTGCTAATCGCATTAATATTCTCTGCCACCACAGAAAAGCACAGCATGTAGGTATGTTAATAAAAGACACAGGCTATAATTATAGCACTTCAGTTAATTGTGGGACATAAGAACTCTGAGTCTCCTGGGAAATGAAAAGAGAAAGAAAAAATACAATGCATTTGAAGGGATCAGGGCAGAAGTTACAGGGAGGTGGGGACTGCAGAATCAGAGTCTCGGACATAAAACAATCCAAGGAGAGAATGAAAAAAATACTAGAATGACACCAAGTGCTCTTACAGCTCTGCACATAATACAGCTCCTTTTACCAAGTCTGATCTTCAAATAGGCTTTTATAATTAAAATCCAACTCTCTGTCTCATTGCAAAAAACTAACCAAGCTTTTGATGCTAAAGTCATATTTTTCCAAGAATGTTGCAGGTTAAAGATCGTATATTCACTACTTTACGGCATTCACAGATGTCCCTTAGGTTTGAACCAGTGTAAAAACCAAGCCATATACAATGATTTTGTAATATCTTCTAGGATTTTTACTTCTTGCTACCCATCTGTAACTTCCATGAACGTTAAAGAGCAGATTTATATGTGCTTACTAGTGGGTGCATGGCTTTTAGTGAAATAAAAGGGTCCAATAGTCAGTATTTATTTCCAAGCAATGTAGAATTGAAGAATCAGATAAAATTATTTTTATTTTAAAAAGGCTAATGTTTATTTATTACCATTCATTTAGATGCCACAGCACTCAAGAAACTCAAACTGATATTCACACAATACATAACAATTGCTTGATCCACTTAAAAAAAAAAAGGGCAGCTGCTTCTTAGGCTTAACCATCCTACATAATGCTGAAGACAGTACATGATAAATACCATAGCCAATTGAAATTGCATAAGCAAGTTCAGTAAGTAGACTGTAAGACATACAGCATCATTCATTGCTGAGTGTTTTCATAAGCAATAGTGCGAGGTGCTAACCTATAGCACAATGGACCCTCTAAGGGCGCCATGGTGGGACACATTCAGATACTGGTGCCCCCTTTCTCCTTTGTTCCTTTGGCTATAGCTCTCACTCCTTGCTTGTCATTTGAGTGGGGATTTAGTGAGATGAAATTCCCTAGGATTATAATGGGAATTGTTTTGTTAAAAGCCTGGTAACCAATTGAAAATACTACCTTCTCCCCCAATCCTCTTCAACAATCTTCTTTTTGAATGACCATCAATTGTTTCACAAAACAAAACACATCCACATTGTATGAACTTGTTTACCTGCTAGTTAACCAGGAAATATTTAGTTTTATTATTTTAATTACAAAAATCATAAAATAAAATGCATATGCAATAAAAACAGATTATGCAACAAATATCTTTTTTGAAATTGCCTTGGGCCTGTTTATGGAGCTGTTTGGCCTAAAGTAATTACTAAAACCAGATTTGAGTGCTATTATACACAGGCATGGGCTTTCCTTACATAACCCATATTTATATTTATCAATAAAAGCTAAGACTTAAAGCTTGCAGTAATAACTTTGTGGGGAAAGCAGGGCAAATTTATTATCTGTGATCCCTTCTTTATCTCTCCCTATTACATCTGGGACAACTCTGTAGTACTTAGGTGATACGACAAAATCTTATTAGTAGAGGGCTTTTCTATTTTAAGCACAAATCTGGCATTTAAAAAAATCCCAAAGTAAAAAATTAACATAGTAAATGTCAGGAAATTAAGCAAATTAAAAGATACTGTCAATAGCATGCAGCACTGTCAAAGGACTAATAACTCCAGTTAAATAGTATCAGAAATGGGTATTAGATTTTTGAAAATAGATACCAAGGCAAGAGAGACATGTAATGTCAAAACATAAAAGATATTTAGAGTACAATAGCTATTATATTAAGGCATCAGTTCTTTGGTTATTATTTTATCATTTATATAGTTGACACACATGGGTACAACTAGCAGTACAAATCTGTGAGGTTTTCAAATTATCAGTTTGCACCAGTACTAACCATGAATTATAACTAGTGATAGTATAAGTAAGATCCATTTCCAACTTATTGTATTTAAATATAAGTTATAAAAACTGTGAATGGTATATACTCTTTTCAAAACAGGCTTGTTTCTTTTTATTTTAAAACTTGATTTCTTTTTCCTTGAGTGTTTTAAGTGGCAGGTAATCAGTAACACAAATCACTCAATGTGAATTCTGTTTCAATTAGCATAGGAAGAATCATAAATATGGGAAATAAGAATTTTAACTTCACATTAGTTTAGAAAGAAAAAGCATTGATATGGTCACAAAAATTAATTTTCTTGTTTTTTTGATGTAGAATCGACATTATTAAAGGACTTAGAAGAACATGTTGGAGGACATTTTAAATTTCTCACTTTAATAATGAATATGTGGTTCTGTGTAATGTAAAATTAATTTAAAGCTGGCGAAAAAGAAGTAATATTCTATGATGTATGTTTTGGTTTCTCCTGTTCAAATTTACCTAATGGCAGCAGCTTTCAGGACAGCATGAACAAAAGATTCAAATTAGATGTCAAATTTGTCTTCTATTATTTGAACAGAACTTAGCTATTTTTTTTTCAATTAGCTGGTTTTCAGAAAATTATTTACTGGTCAATAAATCATACAGTTTTGTAAAATGAACTTCAAAAGCAATGACTATTTAATAAATAGTGTGATATTCAAACTGAAAACACATGAAATGGTAGGCAGCATGAGAAAAGAAAGAATAAGAATCATATAAAAGACATGCTTTTGAGCAAGAAAGAAAAGCAAATGGGGCCTCTGCAAAGTTCTGTCATTCTCTATCCCAAAGGCAAGGCAAATAAAAAGGCTTTTTCATTGGGCCACAATGTAAGCACTATGACCAAAGCTACCATGGAAAATGTAACAGTGGTTTGTTTTCATGTTAGCTGCAGTTCTGACATTTTATGGCCTATGGAGGTTCCTCCCTATACCACATCACCACATCCATAGCTAACACACTGCATGTCATCTCTAAGGGTGATGTTATTATGACAACATTCACAGACCCCATGCTCTGGGTTATTTTTTCTAATAGGGATTGACTTGGAATTATTCATTTATATGCTCGTGCCCAGTCTCCATTATTCCTATGAGCTACATAGTCAACTGAGATGAAATCAGTTGACAAAGAAGGAATACGTTTTTTCAAACCTGACTGAGGCATCTGCATTTTTGAGAAAAGGCAAATCTCTGAGACCTAGACCAGTCAGGAATCAAAGAACTACAATCTACCTTAAAGGTGGAACTTCCCTGCTGAGACAAACAGGAAGAAATGACTGCACGTAATACCACTGCAGCTGCACTATTTCTGAAGTAGGACACTCAGAAAAGGGCACAAGCTATTAATGTTTCTAGAAACATTACGTTTAATTCCTCTGCAAAAGATTTAGCAGCTTAGTGGAAAGAGGCAGCAGATGAAAAAAAAAATGAAAGAACAGTTAGCTCTGCAAGGAAATTTGCTTAAACTAATATTAGAAAGAAAATATTTCAGAAATGGTCGCCTCTAATAATCTCATGCCCCAAGGCTAGAAGAAAAGGTCATAGTTAATTGGTACAAAAGCAGGATTGGACACACAGTTAGGAAGTGATACTCAGTGATGAATTCCTTCCAACAACTATCCTTTTTACCTTCAATTATGCCAGGACATGTACCACATATTATAGAGCCCAGAAAAGAAGCTAAAAGAAGCCAGACTTCCAAACTGGGCTTTTCCTTCGCCACATTTAATTTTATAACTCAATCAATTAGGAGAAAAAAAACCGACCCTTATGGTCAAGAAAGGAAGGTTTGTAGTGGTTCAAACTTATACATAATGAAAATGTTTTGGTATGATTAGTTTTAAAATTCACAATCAAAGCTGGCTTTTTCCAAGGACCATATCTCAGTTTGGGTAAACAGATAAATACCCATACTACAGAGTCCCACTTCTACTGGAGTTTGCTTCCATGTCAAAAGAAATTGATTGTACATAGGCATGCATTTTCAAAATAAGAGAAATTAAAATATCAATTAGCTGATAAGAGAAGTGTTTTTTCTACAAAAATAATTTATTTTACATGCCTTAATAAAGAACTCTTACACTGGAGCTTAATTATGATCTGTTCAAGTAAGAACTACTACTTTATTTGAATGAATTTGGAGAGACAAAAATAAGAAATCTTAAACTTATCAACCTGCTCTACTTACTGAAATTCAGAACTTTTTCCTTTTCATTGAACACATTCACACCTGTCAAGCTGTAAATAAATATGCAGTGTGGTTTGAGGAATTTTTATGAAAATATATTTTCCCCTTTGAGGATTTTTTTCCGTGTTTTCAGAGTGTATAGCTTTTTGAGAGAAAAATAATTACGTAGTCATTTCACAACTGTCTGTACTAACCGATGAAATCATTGACACGGCAATACAAAAGATTGATTATCTTCTTGATGCCTTTCTATTACAGGCACTTGCAAATTCTTGTGATGAGGTCATAATTACAAAAAGTCTGGGAGCCAAGAGTTCCATCCAGGAATTTTTCTCTATCCCTTTCCAAAATCCTTCATTGCCACCCCACCACTTCTAACCCCAAACTTGAACAATTTTAAATAAAATAAGGGGACATTTAGTTTCAGCAGTATGCACTGTCAGTCTTTCCCACCCCTCCCTTCCCCTATTTGAGACAGAATGCTATGGCTTAAGAGAAATAAAACAGATTTCAAATAATGCTTTAACAGCTATATTTCCTTGATTTTTTCCAGTTTTCCTGAATATCAGAAGGGGACAGTGGAGGTGAGAAACAGTGCTGTGAGGAGATAAACAGATAAAACAGAGGATTCTTTTGAAGCAGAAGAAGGGAAGTGAGAAAGTAGTATACAAAGGGATCCAGGACCACAAAGCATGGGAAGCAGGAAAAAAAAGTGAAGAAATTAGAAGCCTGAGGAGAATCTCAAATGCACAGAATCTGTGTGAATAGCATTCAACTTGACCATAAAACTTTCTCAGTGCTTTTTGTCTTCCTCTGCCAGGAAGTCACAGTTCTAAAGAAGCCATGTAAACTGATGGATACTATTTATGGCAACTGAAAAAAAAAATATTCAAATTGCAAGATGGTGTATTTTCTTCTCATTGGTCATTCCTGAACTGTATACCATCTGAGTTCACCATTCAAGACATTCTCTAATAATTTCCTAGAGGGGACTGGATTAACATGGGTTAAGCTGCTGCTTGGGACACCTGCATCCAATTTTGGATGCAGATGTAACTCCTGGCTGCTCTGCTTCTAATCTAGCTCCTTGCTCATGTGCTTGGGAAGGAAGAAGATGATGACTCAAGAACTTGAGTCCCTGCCACTCACGTGGGAGACCCAGGTGGAGTTCCTAGCTCCTGGCTTTGGCTTGGCCCAGCCTTGGCTTTTGTAGCCATTTGGCGAGTGAACCAGCAGGTAGAAGATCTGTGTGTGTGTGTGTGTCTTTGTCATTCTGCCTTTCAAGCAGATGAAAATAAATAAGCAAATAATAAAAAAAATTTCTTAGTAATTCATTATGTTGGGATCTCATTTATTTTATTTTTTATTTGACAGATAGTGTTAGTGAGAGAGACAGATAGAAAGGTCTTCCTTCCGTTGGTTCACCCCCCAAAATGGCCGCCACAGCTGGAGCTATGCCAATCTGAAGCCAGAAGCCAGGTGCTTCCTCCTGATCTCCCATGCGGGTGCAAGGGCCCAAGCACTTGGGCCATCCTCCACTGCATTCCCGGGCCACAGCAGAGAGCTACACTGGAAGAGGAGAAACCGGGACTAGAACCGGCACCCACATGGGATGCCAGCACTGTAGGTGGAGGATTAACCAAGTGAGCCATGGTGCTGGCCCCAAGGGATCTCATTTCTAAATTTACTTTTTTTTTTTTGACAGGCAGAGTGGACAGTGAGAGAGAGAGACAGAGAGAAAGGTCTTCCTTTTGCTGTTGGTTCACTCTCCAATGGCCGCCGGCCGGCATGCTGCAGCCGGCGTACTGCGCTGATCCGATGGAAGGAGCCAGGTACTTATTCTGGTCTCCCATGGGGTGCAGGGCCCAAGCACTTGGGCCATCCTCCACTGCACTCCCTGGCCACAGCACAGAGCTGGCCTGGAAGAGGGGCAACCAGGACAGAATCCGGTGCCCCGACCGGGACTGGAACCTGGTGTGCTGGCGCCGCAAGGCAGAGGATTAGCCTATTGAGCCGTGGCGTCGGCCTTCTAAATTTACTTTTAATGTTGGCCTGATGCTCACTAATTTGTTAAACCCAGTCATGATGGTTGGGTGTCTTCTTGGTGATGCCATGTTGTGGGGTATTAAGACAATTAAATGAGCTTGTTTTAACTTTCTCTATATCAGTGTACAAAAGTTAATTTAAATCTGGACCATAAAATACAATCTATATACTAGAAAAGTTTTTTAAAGTCCTTTTTCATTTCAATTCAGTATGTTTTATTGATTCCAACTGTCTGTTAATGTGACAATAAAATTAAGTCCACAAATATTATGTACATAGTTCCATCATTTCTCATCTTCTCTGACACTTAAGTAGTACTGATATAGAAAACTGACATGATGTCACTGCTCTATCCACACAAAATCATTCTGTTCACCGCTTCTGATGTAGGACTCTCTAGGTTAGCTCCATATATTTGAAGATCATCTATCATTTTACTATGAAACAGGACAAACATGTATATTTTTGACTAATAGCTAAAAGCTGCTAAAGTTCTAATAGGTTTTGCAACCATATGATAAAGACGAAATCCATGCACAAAAGTGTTAACTTTCCAAATAACTACATGATAATCATGTCCTTGTTTTTGTTTTTCATTTCTTTGTGTACAGGATATACATTGACTTTCTGAAACCACTGCAGAGTTGTGAATAATGTATGAAATAAAAAAAAAATCCCAGTTCATTGCCTAGAGAGTACTGTATTGTTTGCGGTATACTACATCTACGCTAGACAAACAACAGAACAGACCAGTAAACCTAAAATCTCATGCTAAAACCTTCCCCAGTGAAAAGGGAAAATACCATTCTGGATGCCAAAAGTCCCTCAAATAAACAGTTCAAATCCTCAGAATACTCCCACGTACTGGATAAAAATCCTTAAACTTTAGAACGATCTGTTCTCCTGAGTAAATCACTGAGAAACTTGGAAAAGCAATTAATTACTTAATGTTTTTCTAGAGACAGTCACTAACTTCTGTGTACTTCCCAGCCTTACAGGGAGTATTTGCAAAGTCTGATGAGAAGATATGCAAAGCTGCAACAAAAGGTTGTCACTGTCATTTTATTTTCTCTCATAGTATTTAGGAATTTTGCCCTCTAAGTAGCTAGGTAGGAGTGGAACAAACTGCAATTTCAGTTAAGAATGACAAAGAGTAGGCAGTCAAATGCAAGCACTATGGACTTAAGAATAAGAGTAATGGCATATAGTATATTTTGTTTCTTTTATATAAAGTCCGCATTTTTCTTCACTTGTCAAACCTGAACATTACTGAGTAGAAAGGTCATGTGAAGGTAACATACACAGGACATTGGAGTTTGTCCATAAAATAAGCTCTACTCTAATGGAATTTCATTTACAGTGAGGTAGAATGAAATTTCTATTTCCTTCATTCCTCAAATTCCAAACTTCAGAGATAGCTTTAGATACAATATATTGAAAAGGCTTTCCTGCAGATTCAATTTTTTTGATAATTGTTAAGTATTCACCGAGCAGTTATCAAGAGCATATACTATACCGAGTTATGTGCTAGATGTTAAAAGTAAATCACATTTTTTATTATTGAAATACAGTTTTTATTATTGAAATACAGACTGAATACCAATCATAGTATTTTAACCCCTTGTATTGTCTGTATCTTTAAGAGAGTTGACACTCAGCACAACCTTACAAGCTTTCCAGGAATAGGTGAGACACTACTTTGGGTTCAAGGTCTGTGGGCTCACAGTTTTGCAAATGCAAAAGATACCAATGAATACTTCAGGTATTTAAATCTCCAAAGAGTGCTGTAGAAGTTAAGATATACATTGCCTGACTGCCTGACTGCCTGACAACCTTCCTCCACTTTCCACCCCTCTAACTTTAATGGGCACAAAGAAAGGAGTAAGGTTCCAATTTTAATACATGTCAGAGGTGTATCCCTAAAGATTTAACAGAAATTGGGGAGTGGGGCTGGGGAATACATGTATTTACAGGTGAATCTGGCTGTCTTTGGCCACTGGGGAAGCAGATGGAATTCTACTGCATAGGAAGCAGAGCTTACAATTTTCTTAACTCTGTTTAGGAAACTACTTAATAATATATCAATGAATCAACATGAGACAAATGACCCCATAATAAAGTCCACTAACTAGAGCAAACAATTATTTTCTTTTAGTTGTGGAAGCACTGAATTTTCTACAAAATGTAAGATACTTACTATACTC
Source organism: Oryctolagus cuniculus (assembly GCF_051225735.1). Lineage (NCBI taxonomy): Eukaryota > Metazoa > Chordata > Mammalia > Lagomorpha > Leporidae > Oryctolagus > Oryctolagus cuniculus. Next base: position 94,889,260 of record NC_142888.1, read on the forward strand.
TGGTGAATACTTTGTTGGCTTTTATCATTGCAGATGCACAGGATGCCTACTCATATTAGGCTGGTATCATGCACTTGACATATAGGGTCCTAGCCATTTTTTTCCTGAATTGAGGGTTTGTAAATAAAGTAGATGGTTGTGTGAGCTTAGCTACCACCATTAGCATGTCTGTGGATTTAAAACTACCAAGAGAAATTTACTGCCATGTAAAAGTTGCTTGTCCTAACTTATCCCCTGTTCTAACATTTGAAAGAAGACTGCTCTATTCATATTCTCATAAAAAATCAGCTGGAATTGACCTTAAAGCCCACTGTCCTACAGAGATCACCAATGGAGAAAAAATGTGCAGCAGAGTTGATTATACTGTGTTAAGAGACATGCAAGCAAATGTGATTGAAATTTCTATAAAGAACATCATCGGAACTTGTTTAGAACAATTTTGCATATAAATAGGGCATAGATGGCCTGTGTTCAATTTGTTATCTAGTTGTCAAAAAATGATCAAGGATAGACGACAGACATAGCAATGTTCTGCTTCTAGCTTCCTTAATGCAAACCTAGATCTTATTATTCAGTACATGTGTATGTATATTCCCTAAGTAAAATTTACTTTTCATTAAGAAATAAAATAAAAAGAAATAAAAAAAACCATACAACTAATACAAGTATACATTTCATCATAAGACTCATATGAAATGATAAAAGAAAGGACACCAAATTAAGTGCTCTTCAAAATCAATAGCATTTACAACCCAGAGCAATCTGGCTTCTGCCCCTTTCTCATCTGCACCCCCAACATGTTCTCCTGAAACTATTTTTTCTAAGGTCACTGAAGAAATCCCGAGAGTTAAATCTAATGGATCCTTTTGAATCTTTATTTTATTGGTCTTCTCTGCTACTTTTGATGCTACCAAGTATTTTCTCTGAAAAGCTCTACTCCTTTGCCCTCCGATATCATACTCTCTTCTTTCTATACCTCCACTAGCAATCCTTTTATGCTCTTTCATGGGCTCCAGATTCCAAGCTAGTGCCATCAACTGTTGGCTCTCAAATTTGTGGAACAATACAATCATACAAATGTCTCTTAAAATAGACTGTTTCCCAGGCTCCAACCCCATAGATTCCGGTTTGACTGGTTCAAAGAGGAACTAGATGTGAGTGTTTCTGAGAAGTACCTCCAAGGTATTCTAGTATGAGGCCAAGACTAGAACCAGTGCCATAAATGTCTGTTTTCTCCAGGGCCCCTGTCTTTGGCACACGGTTCTACTCATTTTTCCCAGATCATCTTATCCACTCTCATGTTTATAACTATCACCTAAATGTTGATCTCTTCTCCAAGACTCTTGGTATTCATCTTCTGGTCATTATCAAGAAATAACCAAGCTAACTGACCACCATGCTGAGAACATGAAGTTGCTGGCATGAGGATTATGTGATTTGTCTCTTCCTTACCATCCACCTTCTTCCTCTCAGGAAAGTCATATACATACTATGACTCACTCTCCACTGACTCTCATTACTTGCAAACCAGCTAATTCTAAAGCTGACAAAATTTTTTGCCTTCCCCACACTGTCCCCCTCTGTTTCTACCCAATAAATTCAAGAAGAGAGCTCCCAAATCCATTTTCTCTATGAGCTACAAGTATTCTTTAACTTATGAGAGTAAAATTCTACATTGTGTGGCTATGAGTTACTTATCACACAGTGGATGAGAACATGCTTTGTTGATTGCAAACCACCAAGCATGCTAAGGTATTTTAGCTGTCACATAGTACATGCTCAATAAATGCAAGTCAATTAAGAGGGCAAGCCACATATTTGGAAGTAAAATTAGAAATATTAATTAGGATAGGAAACTCCATTCAAAATCCCCTAGCACCTAGTTTCCTATAAGAATCTCTAAAACAGACACAACTTATCTTTTCATTCTATTATAATTACCTTTCTTTCATTCAAACCTAAGCATTCAAGATACAAAAGAATTCTGCATTCTTTAATCCAAATTTCTTATCTTCAGCTTCAACATCCTTTGTGTATGTCTATGTGTGTGTGTGTATGTGTGTGTGTGTATGTGATCATGTTCTCATCTACTTAAAAAGCCCTGTTGGCCCTTTGCTGTAACAAACTTTTTATCATTGCCACTGTATCCTTTCATGGTGGAGAAATTATTATTAACTCGATTCTTTGTCTCACATGGAAGAATTTCCAAGGGGACAAGCAGTTAAAAAGATTAGAGTCAAAGACCTCTAGTCAGAGCGGCATGGAGGGGGGCTTCCAAGAGAGGAAAAAGCCCAAAGAACCTTGTGGCTCTGGGGTTTTTAAGTACAATTTCTAAGGACAAAAAAACTTGATAATCAGATTGGCATTCAGTTACCAAACTGGGACAAAACCCATCAAAAGACCTGATTTACAATTCTCCACCTTGTCTGGCCTGCTCAAGATAAAACAAAAAACCATCCAGAAGGGTGGGATAAGTAACTTGTTTTCACCGTAAGCTGTGAGCTCAGGAAGAACTCCCCTGCTACTCTCATGGTAAATTTGGAGATTCTGGAAGGAAGGAGGGCTACCTGTTTGTTGTTGCTAAAGATAATTTCTGGGGGAGGAAGCAAATATTTTATACCCCAAATTCTATTGGGACCACTCTGAATACCTATTAACCCATCTGACTCCTCATACTTCCATCACATGAATTTTCCATTTCCTTTATATGAATAACCCATTTTTTCTATTCTCCAAACCATGACTTAATCCTTCAAAACACAGCTCAAATGCCACTTTCATCATGAAAACTTTCTTAATTTTCCTTTTAGCTCTTCCTGTATACTTACTTCATGGCATATATTTTGTATATATTTCCCACAAGACTCTGAGTTCTTATGGTTAAGACCCATGCTTTATCCATCTTTGTACTCCAGGGTCCCAGTAAAATTGTCTGGCCCCTAATATTTGATCAACAAATATTATTTAGATGAAGGCCATGCTCTTATTTATTTGCCTGTATTAATTTTTAAAATAGATTTTAATTGTACATTACACTATAATGAATATATTATAGAAAACATGGAGTTTAGTGGGCTACTGTGATTCTAACATTTACCAAATAGAGACTCAAGAACCTCATGGGAAAGAATTCATCCTAAGGGAGAAAGAAGTAAACAGTATGGAACTAATGACCTAGTAATAATAAAACAAACCCAATGCAAACCTTCAGCTGACCTTGCTCATGAAGGAATGAGGATACTACATGGAGTCTGTCATGGGTTTGTCTTTGGATCCTGTCTGACAGGGCCAAATTCATAGCGGCCAGGAAGGCTATAATCTACAACTAGTTTTAAAATTTAAATTCTCTTAAAATATCTGTAAGATTCTTAGGCATAAGCAGTACTACTTGCTACACTGTTGGAGTGTCATCCTAAAAGCAGAGACAGGAATCCACCCTACTACCACCCCCACACACTTTGCCAATGACCGCTGTCAAGCTCCAGCATTTTGAAAGCATGAGAGGGGCCAGTGCTGAGGTGCAGTGGGTTGATGCCCTGGCCTGGGGCGCCGGCATCCCATATGCTCCACTTTCCATCCAGCTCTCTGCTGTGGCCTGGGAAAGCAGTAAAGGATGGCCAGAGTCCTTGGGCCCCTGCACCCGCATGCCAGACCCAGAGGAAGGTCCTGGCTCCTGGCTTCGGATGGGCGCAGCTCTGGCCATTGCAGCCAATTGGGGAGTGAACCATCAGGTGGAAGACCTCTCTCTCTCTCTCTCTCTCTCTCTCTCTCTTTCTCTGCCTCTCCTCTCTCTGTATAACTCTGACTTTCAAATAAAGGAATAAATTATTGAAAAAAAAAAAAAGAAAGTATGAGAGACCCAGCTACTACAATGAACCGCAGGTATGGAAATAAGTGTTGTCACAGGTTGGAGGTAAAGGAACAATAGTGAACTACTGTTTCTGTTTGTGAAATGGCCCCAGGGAATTTCCAGAAATGCATCAGCAATCACTTACAGCAGAAGTCTGAATGGATATGTGGACACAAGGACCAGCACGATTTGGGTTTTGTTAGCTATGCAAGGCACAAAGAGGCCTAGGGACATGGCTTCTGTTTCGATGTCAAATTATTTTTCTCTAATTTTGTTTTTTGTCATATATCTGTTCTCAACTGGTAAATTATACCTTCTCATTTATACTGTTACCTTGTTGATGCATAAAACTAGAATCACATATCATGTAATAATTCATCTCTTGAATTCCTCCTGTTTTTTTTTTTTTTTCAAATTTAGTTTTCTTGGTTGCCCTGTGTAGTTCTAAAGCCAAAAACATTTTTTCATGTTTCTTGGCTTCATAATGCCTCTCTTTAGAGTTCTTTTTTTTTAATGTCTAGCACTATATGTCAAAATATAGTCATAGGCAAAGTAGCTTAGTTACATGTCTACCTATTGTTGAGAAGCCCGTTTCTATTTGTGTTATGGGCAAGGACACAAGTCAGATTGATCAAGGGAAGAGAGCAAGCTCTAAGTACCTACAGCTATTTAGTAACATACCTGATGCGGACTTATGTATTTAAGGTGTGGTTTTCACTTCTTTGAAGTTGTTCTCTGTGCACTTCTTTTCCTTCCAAAGCTTACTTTTGATTTTATAATGACAAAGTGAGGAGTATTGATGGGCCATTCTTTACAAAGTTGATTGTAAATATAATTGGAACTCATTACCTCAAGTGGTAACAACAGGTTTTAACAGAGGCTCAAGAACAATTTAGCAACATTCATAGATGTTTGATCCATAGCAGGTTGCTAAGCTAAAACAAGATGTTCCTTTCATCCATTAACCTTCCAGAAAAGAGTAGTCCTTATTTTGGGAAAACAAGGGAGAGAGGTGAGGGGTTGGAGGTAAGTTCCTCTGACTCTTGTGCTATCTAGGCACACCATTCCTAACTTTATCACAGAACATGTAAGATGCTATTATAATTTGATCACATAGTTTCCATTTATGCTTTACCAATCAGAGCATGAGTCTTTTTTTTTTTTTTTTGGCAGGCAGAGTGAACAGTGAGAGAGAGAGACAGAAAGGTCTTCCTTTACCGTTGGTTCACCCTCTAATGGCTGCTGCGGCCAGCGCTCCGTGGCTGGCACACCACGCTGATCCCAAGCCAGGAGCCAGGTGCTTCTCCTGGTCTCCCATGCGGGTGCAGGGCCCAAGGACCTGGGCCATCCTGCACTGCACTCCCAGGCCACAGCAGAGAGCTGGCCTGGAAGAGGGGCAACCGGGACAGAATCCGGCGCCCTAACCGGGACTACAATGCAGGGTGCCGGTGCCACAGGCGGAGGATTAGCCTGTTGAGCCACGGTGCCGGCCAGAGCATGAGTCTTTGAGGCAAATATTCTGTTTGGTTTTGCCTAATCCAGTCCAGTACATGGCACTCAGTTGGCATGTAATATTAGACTGGTAAACTGTAGAGTGAATATTATATGTCTCTACAATCTCACTATCTACTCACTGCTCTTGCATTCTGGCTCTCAGTTCCATCACAGTATTAAAAGGATGCTCTTTAAAAGTCACGAAAAAGCAGTCCAAAAGGCAAATCACTGATCTTCTTTTGATTCCAACATAGCACATGTCATTATTGAAAGTGCCTACCTTGGCCGGCACTGTGGCTCAATAGGCTAATCCTCCGCCTAGTGGCGCCAGCACACCGGGTTCTAGTCCCGGTCGGGGTGCCGGATTCTGTCCCAGTTACTCCTCTTCCAGGTCAGCTCTCTGCTGTGGCCAGGGAGTGCAGTGGAGGATGGCCCAAGTGCTTGGGCCAGCACCCGCATGGGAGACCCGGAGAAGCACTTGGCTCCTGGCTTCGGATCAGCATGTCAGTGCGCCGGCCACAGCATGCCGGCCACAGTGGCCATTGGAGGGTGAACCAATGGTAAAGGAAGACCTTTCTCTCTGTCTCTCTCTCTCACTGTCCACTCTGCCCTGTCAAAAAAAAAAAAAAAAAGTGCCCACCATTTCCATCTTTTTTTTTTTTTTTTTTGACAGGCAGAGTTAGACAGTGAGAGAGAGAGAGAGACAGAGAGAAAGGTCTTCCTTTTCCGTTGGTTCACTCCCCAAATGGCTGCTACGGCCGACGCTGCGCCGATCTAAAGCCAGGAGCCAGGTGCTTCCTCCTGGTCTCCCATGCAGGTGCAGGGCCCAAACACTTGGGCCATCCTCCACTGCCTTCCCTGGGTCACAGCAGAGAGCTGGACTGGAAGAGGAGCAACAGGACAGATTCCAGCGCCCCAACCAGGACTAGAACCTGGGGTGCCGGCGCTGCAGGTGGAGGATTAGCCTAGTGAGCCACGGCGCTGGCCAGGTTCTGTTTTTGATTTTTTTTTCTCTTAATAATCCCTTTAACAATCTCTCTCTCTTTTTAAAGATTTTATTGATTTATTGAGAGGTAGAGTTCCAGAGAGAGAGAGAGGCAGAGAGAGAAAGGTCTTCCATCCACTGGTTCACTCCCCAAATGGCTGCAATGGTTGGAGCTGGGCTGATCTGAAGCCAGGAGCTTCTTCCTGGTCTCTTATGCAGGTGCAGGGGCCCAAATACTTGGGCCATCTTCTACTACTTTCCTAGGCCATAGCAGAGAGCTGGATTGGAAGAGGAGCAGCTGGGGCTAGAACTGGCGCCCATATGGCATGCCAGTGCCGCAGGTGGAGGCTTAGCCCACTACGTCACAGCGCCAGCCCCCTCCTCTAACAATGTTTTCCATTCCACACTTCCTTTCCAATCCAGAACACTCAAGAGCCCAACCACTTTGCCATGAAATTCACACTTGTATCTCCAAAAACCTTCTGGATATCTTGACCTCCAGGCTCTGCTACCACTTTCAGTTTAGCTTGTCTTGAACAGAATTTATTTTCTTCTACTCTTACCACTGTTTTTCCTGATTATACTAGTAAGCTTTTCATTACTTGGAGTAAAATACCTGAGAGGAGCGAATTTGAAAGGAAGAAGGTTTATTTTGGCTTAGAGTTTGCAAGTTCATAGTCTAAGACTGTGCAGCCCCATTAGTCTGACATCTGGGGGAGGCTGACAATGATGGAATATGTATGGAGGTACATTTACATAGTCAGCCAGGAAAGACACAGGAAGCTCACTCTTCCTCTACACTCTGTGTGGTCTCTCCTTATAATGTCATCATAATTTGAACATGGGGCTCTACATTAGCATCTAATTCAATCCAATCACTTCATAGAGGCTCCACCGTCAGACACCATAATTGGATCAAGCCTCCACCTTAATCTATTTTTTATTTTTATTTTTATTTTTTTTTTGACAGGCAGAGTGGACAGTGAGAGAGAGAGACAGAGAGAAAGGTCTTCCTTTACCATTGGTTCACCCTCTAATGGCCGCCGTGGCCAGCACGCTGCGGCCGGCGCACCGCGCTGATCCGATGGCAGGAGCCAGGTACTTATCCTGGTCTCCCATGGGGTGCAGGGCCCAAGCACTTGGGCCATCCTCCACTGCACTCCCTGGCCACAGCAGAGAGCTGGCCTGGAAGAGGGGCAACTGGGACAGAATCTAGCACCCCGACCAGGACTAGAACCCGGTGTGCTGGCGCAGCTTGGCGGAGGATTAGCCTAGTGAGCTGCAACGCCGGCCTCCACCTTAATCTAACAACCATTCCTCCAAGTACCATTAACTTAAGATTTGGATATTTAAACATCTGCATGAGTTTGGGGAGCCACATCCTGTTCAACCCACAACACTGGTCTTACTGGTTTAGTAACCTAATTATTCCTCCACGTCAATCAAACTCAAAATCCTAGGGTTATCTTTGACTCCTAGATACTTCCCTCCTCATAAATTATCTTCTTTGAGAATGTGCCAGTAGATTCCTGTTTCATTACTTACATGTGTGTTAGACATGTAAAAGTTTGATCATTATTTCTCCACAGCTTAAAAACTTTCAATAGATACCCAATGCCTAAGAATTACATGTTAACACCTTAGTGTCTCATTTAAGCAATCAAGGATGTCAACCTATTTTTGGAGAGTAATCTTTTTATACTTTATGTAGCCTATTTTCTTCCTTACTTCACTATTTTCCATTGCTGGAAAATGCTTTGCACTTTCTCAACTCTGTTTTTCTTAATAACATTTCATTTGACTAGAATGCCCACTCTTCTCACCTCCAACTCCCATGGCTAAAGTCCTTTCTCATCCTTCAAAGCCTTTTCTGCCATGATCATTTTTCTGATGTATCCAAAAAGGCATGCTCTCTCTCTCCTCTGAACTCAACAGAGTATGTTCTTTTCACCTCTTGTATGATACATATTATTTTCTGCCTCAATCTGTAGACTTTCTGTATTTCTGATCTTCCCTACAAGACATAAGGGTCTTATAATTAAGAAAATATTAATTATTTCTGCATCTTCTATTATGTCTAGCATGGTACCTTTCATAGAACAGATGTATAATACATTAATGAATATTTGTGGCACATTTTCTAATTGGTTGAGTTTTATATCAGCAGAGCTTATGATCTGGATTAACATTGCAGTCAGTACATATACTGATATAACCAAAGTAGATATGTATTAACTGTGTACATTCTGACAATATAACTTATTAACATTTTTATTTTCTAATGAAGAGCACGGACTATCACCTCATTTTGCTTAAATATGGAATTTAAAATGCTGCAGTAAGAAACATCTGGTAGAGCTCTGTATTTTACCTATAGTAATTTCCATCTGTAAGCGAGGATAATGGAGATGGTAAGCAAAGCAGTACATCTTTGCTGTTTGTAGTTAACTCTGATTTCAGATTGTTTGGGCTTATTTCTCTTATTCAACTTTACTTGGGGAATATGGCCTTCTTTGCAGTTTGGCTTTTCTGCTTTTCTGCCAACACGCTGAAGCAGAGATTACTGGAAAGGAACAAGGATACCAGTACTGATCAGGGAAAGCATAGCAATACCAAGGCAATGGGATCCTGGAATGGAACTCAGTCAGGTGCCTAAGAAAGTGAAGGCAACAGAGGACCAGCAGGCAAAGATGAGCTAGCAAGAAAGGCTGAGACGGGGAAGAGACCTATAAAAGTCTCCAGTTCAGCTGCTTCTAGAAAGAGGTTAGCAGACAGGTGAGTTTTTGGCAGACTTGTAAACTTGGTGCCTTCTGGCTCCTCTTCTCTGCTTTCAGGTCTTCTGCTGATGTCCACAGTGTTTTACTGACCATTGCTATATCCTTTTAGTTTCATTTAACCTCTGGAAATTTGCTTTGGCTTCTGTCACTTGAAATGACTGCCATAACTATTTCAAACTGTGTGTGTTCACAGAGGCACGCCGGGCACAAAACAAAGGAGATCCTGATGCAGCCTACTTGGAATTAGCACTAAACAATTATGCAGTTTGTGAATACCTTCTTGGTACCTCACAGTTGACAACACTATATTCCCTTGAGAACCAAACTCACAGAAACCGCATGGAATGATCTCTCTCTAAATCATCTCACTCTCATGAGGTGTGAGACTTATCAGACACAGGCCTTAGCAAATTTGTATTTTTAAAATAAACAGCCAAGAAAGATTAAGGTAGTTCTTTTATGGCATAGAATAATATACTTTTACTTATCATCTGCTTAACAGAGAACTGAATTGACACAAAAATTATTTCAGCTTGCCTTTTAGTGACTATTAGTGCTCTGATAGGACAAGAAAGAGCAGTGAAGGTTTTCATTTTCCTTAAGAGGTGGAAGGGGCCTCTGAGAGCAAGGTAGAACACTCTCGTTTTAAAGACAAGATGGGTGGAATGGCTGCCCCATAGTTATAGGTCAGCAGTGCTTCTAACATTCAACCATGCAGTCTTCCCTTAAAGTAATATGAACATACAAACACAGATTTTCATTACTTTCCTCCAGTCTTCACTCTTTCTGTATGTCATCTTCAATGTCTTCATACATATAAAGCAGTTTCATATTCCAACCAAAACGCTACCCTTCCTGTAATCAAATCTCACCTTCAGGTTCATCTCCCCAGGACTGTCCATTAATAGCCAAGGCTTAACATTTATCCATTACCCATCAGGATTCACCCAAAAACAAAAAAGATAAATATAACTTTCATTGTCTTCTGCCGTAAATTTCATTGTTGTCAAAAGCTTCCCCAGACAACTCCATATGGGGCCTCATTTCTCTCACTGGTTTATTGGAGTGCAATGATTTGGAGAGCTACCAATTTCTATTTTAATGACATAGAATAACTTCCAGTCCAGGTACAGATTATTTTTTGAATTGTAGGATATTCACGGCAAACCTTATTATTCTAAAGTAAACACTTTTAGTACTTTTAGTTATTCTAAATTAAGTTCACATATTAACTACTGCTTCTCCTTAAAAAAAAAAAAGAAGTATTTATTCGAGGGGCCATGTTTGTGGCACAGTGGGTTAAGCTGTGGCCTGTGACGCTGGCATCCCATATGAGCGTTGGTTTGAATACCGGTTGCTCCGTTTGCTTTCCAGCTCCCCACTTATGTGCTTGGGAAAGCAGCAGCAGATGGCCCACGTACTTGGGCCGCTGATATCCATGTGGGAGATCTGGGATGTAGCTCCTGGTCCCTGGCTCCTGATTTCAGCCTCACATAGCACCAGCTGTTGTGGCCATTTGGGGAGTGCACCAGTGGATGGAAGACTTCTGTCTCTCCCCCTCTCTCTATAACTCTGGCTTCCAAATAAATAAATAAATAAATATCTAAAAAAATACTTATTTGAGAGTCAGAGAGAGATTGAGGACTCCCATTCACTTGCTCAATGCCCCAGTGTCTGCAATGGCATGGGTGCCAAAGCCAGGAGCCAGGAACTCAATCTTGATCTTCCATGAGTGGCAGGAGTTCAACCACTTGAGCTACCACTGCTGCCTCCTAGGGTATGTATTAGCAGATAGCTGGAGTCAGGAGCCATGCTGGGTATCCAACCCAGTTGTTTCAGTGTGGGAAATGGGCATCTTAACCAACATGGTCTTAACATTTAGGCCAAATGTCTACTCCAAATTATTCTTTTCTCACTTACTTCTCCACATAGCTTTAATCCCATGAAGATGACTTTTTAAATCAACTACCCTAATATCTTTTTCTATTAAAAGAAAGATATGAATTAAAAATGTAAAACCTTACTTAGAGGAGGTGGATAGTTAAGTACACTTGGATTTTCCTGTGAGAAGCCATAGGGAATGAACAGAGAAGGTAGAGAACTTTCTAGTTCCATTTGAGTGAGAGAAGTTATTTTTGATTCTTAGATGTTTTACTTTTTTCTTCCCCAAGATCAAATTTTATAGTGTAGTTTTATCTACTACTAATCAAATATACATACAAAGACAGCTTCCAATACTTGGGAATTTTGAAGAATTCTGAATTAACTGTGTCTTTCCTCCCTTTATTAACACAAATAATATAGAAGAGACTGTACTGTGAAACCAAAATGGCCTCTAGAAACAAGCATTATCTCAGTTTCCTTACCTATGAATAGCTAATGTGATATCCTTAGGGCCAATTACTTTTAATGATTTAATTACATTTATGGTTTTAGACCACCTTCCACCAGACCACATGCTCATAAAATAACAATTAAAAATATTTAATATTAAACACAGTTGGAGCACTTGTTTCCCAGTGTTTTTTTTTTTTCAGTCTATGGTAATTTGAAGATATAGTTACCAAGCTGAAATTTGCAATCATGGAGATGTAGATTCCTGCTGATTTTCACACATAAATTGGGATCAACTGTTGAAAAAAGTCTTCATGCAGAAGTTGTGTGTGTGTGTGTGTTAGAGGGTACTCAGTTCTTCACATTCAGATGTGAACTGGAATCGGTATTACCTGGATTTCTTGGAATCCGCTTTCTCCGGTCTCGGAATGCTGCACCTGATTGTAGAGCTTCTAGAAGATTATCCATCACGCCAGTCTCATCACCCTCTGGAGGAAGGAAGAAATCGGAATTAATCTTGGAGCAATTAAAGTTAAACTACAGGAAAATAAAGGGAAAAACTCCTGTCAGATTTACATAATACCCTTAAATTAAAGACATATATCTGTTTTAACATAATGGATCCTGTCAGTTTCTGGCACCACAGACTACTTTGCTTATTACGCACCATTAAGCAAAATTCATGCCAATCCCACTGTTCTTTCAACTTAAAGACCTTGTCTTTTGTATTATTGATGACACGCTCAGTATGCAAATAAACAGTGGCTGATCAGCTACTGCTGCCTTCCTGTTAAGATTCTTATAAGATATTCCTAAGCAAGAAACCACTGACCCGGCTTAATGCAATCAATGTGCAGGGCGTGATTTGATGAAGCGGAGTTACACAAGGTTAAATACTGATTTTATTAATACCTTCAGCATTCAACCATCATCTGCGATTATCTCAAAAGACACTATTTGCAAAACACATTTGCATTCAATTCCTACCTAATCCATATCCTTTACTCATTTTGAAATGCTGACATTGTACAAAGAAAAGGTGACCACATCATCTGAAAGGCCACATTTTACATTTGAGAGACATCAGCCAGAGTCTCATTGCCTTTTTAGAATGCTGTTGTGTGTCTAAACTTTTCCTACGGGGAAAGAACTGCTCAGAAGTCATGAGTGAGGTACTCCAAAGATGTTCATGGAAATTCCTAACCGAAACAGCTTTAAAAAGTTTCACCCTACTCTTCTCTTTGACAACTCCAGCCATCAAATACACTTTTAAAATTTGTTAGAGCCTTTGTCTCAAGGTGTCAATTGTCAGAAACTCTCTACTACACTGTGGATAATGTACAGTGAGCTGAGCCTTCCAACCGGCTCAGCTGATGAAAAGGACCCTAACCCTAGGTGGCTGTTTTGAGTGGTAGCTAACCATGTGAGTGAGTCTGGGGTAAAGGATACTTACAGGCAGGATGGTTAAGGGAAGAAGGCATAAGAGAGAAGACATTGTTTCTGATGCTATTCCAAGGTTAAATTTAAATCTTTGTTTAAAGAATGAACTACAGGGTTTCAAGATCACAGAAAAAATATTCTCTTATGAGACAAGAAAAAGCTAAACTGTTTTTTGATTATGCTCTTCTTTTGACTTGAGACTTCTTCAATGTTCCAATAGTTCATTCTTTTAAAATAAACTCTAGGACAGGATATTGAATGAAAACGAAGAAGAGAAACACCAGTCCAATATTTAGTGAAGACAGGAAAAGCAAAACAAAAAGTAGAGCCCCAGTGGCTAAATAGAGAAATTGTACACTTTTTATATTTATTAAGGTCACAGAAACATCTGAACCATCACCTGCTCTTTTCAATAGAAAGAAAAGCTAGATGTTTCTGGAAGAATTAAATTTCATGCACTAGACACTTCACATTTGTTATATCTTTAGTCCTCACAACCACACATGGAGATGGGTACTATCTCTCTCCTTTTCAGCTGGAAATACTAAAACTTAGACATCATACAGCTGGCACGTGGAGGTGTCAATATGACACCAAGACCAGCCCTCTTTGCAGGGCAGCTTGCAGAAGTTGAAATGGACTAGGCACACAGAGGTCAGTAGATTTCTAAGACTTACTTTTGCAAACCTCAGATCAGATTAGCTATATTTTATGTACTCAATACCCACACACGGTTCATGGCTTTTGTACTGGGGAGCACAGCTATGACCTCATCACCTTTATACTTTAGAAAGACTTTTCAGTCAGTATTGTGAAGGATGATTCAGAGCATGGCAAGAAAGAAAGTGGGCAAGTTTTTAGGGGCATAGATTAATAATCTAAGTAACTGTTAAAGGCCTGAGATAATGAGAAATCAGAGTGAATGGAGAGGATGGATATTTTGAATACAGTCCATAGGGCTTGGAGGGGGTGAAGGAGCGCTGGCAGTATATAAGGAGGAGGGAAGTCACCTAAATGGTCAGGGATAAACAGGATTGAGAAAACGTGATGATGTATTTGAGATGCCTCATGAATATCTAAGTAGGGATAGTTAGCAAGCAATTGGAAACGCGGGTCTGGAACCTGGGAGTGGAATCTGGACTAGAACTGAAGACTGAAGTGTCTTTGGAAGATGGGTGTGATTACTTTGAGATAGTGTATCAGAAGAGGACGAGTGGGCAGCTATGAGCAATGGTTCAAGTCCTGGCGAGCTGCTCCACTTCTGATCCAGCTCCGTGCTAATGTGCCTGGAAAAGCAGCAGAAGATGGCCCAAGTGCTTGGGCCCCTACACCCATGTGGGAGACCTGGAAGAAGCTCCTGGCTCTTGGCTTTGGCCTGGCCAAGTCTTGGCCATTGTGGCCATTTGGGAAGTGAACCAGTGGATGGAAGATCTCTCTCTTTCTTTGTCTCTCTCTCTCTGTAACTCACATACTCATTACATTGTTATTTACTGTAATTACCATGATGTACAACACATTTCTCTCTCTCTCTCTCTCTAATAGATTTATTTATTTTAGAGACAGAGTTACAGAGATGCAGAAACAGAGAGAGAAGTCTTCTATCTGCTGGTTCACTTCCGAAATTGCTGCCACGGCCAAAACTGAGCCCACCCGAAGCCAGGAGCTTCTTCCGGGTCTCTGATGTGGATGCAGGGGCTGAAGGACTTGGATCATTTTCCACTGCTTTCCCAGGCCATAGCAGAGAGCTGGATCGGAAGCGGAGCAGCTTGGACTGGTACTGGTGCCCACCTGCTGCGCCACAGCCCTGGTGCCACAACACATCTCTTGAACCTAGTCTTCTTAGCTGAAAGTTTGTATCCTTTCACCAGTATCTCTACTCCTCCACGCCTGGAGCACAGGCAGTCAGGAAAAGTGGAATTGCAAAGAAGACAGGGAAGGAGTTTTTAGTGATATATAAGTACAAACAGGAGAGAACTGAAGCACAAGTGAATTTCATGTATCCTTATAAAATGGTGATTATAAAGACTGTAGAAAATGAGTAAATATAAATAAGTGCAAAGAACAGAATATAAAATAGTATGCATTTATGGTTTACATAAATAATATGCAAACATGAAAAAATGTGTAAAAATGACATTATTGATATAACGTCATCACAATTTTTAAATAGTATTATATTGTGACTGGACTAAAAAGATGGGAAAAATATGACAGTAGAGGAATTAAAAATAAATATCTTTGTGTAATCTAATGGTTGCACCTGATAACACTTATCAAAGTACTATTATTCTAGATCAGTGATATTCAACCTTTTTTCATTATCATTCCCCCATACTCCCTAAGTCTTTATAGACATCTTTGTTTCCTAAACATTTAATGTTATATATACATTTTATATCTGTTTGAGTATGATGATGGCTCTTTGGAGGGCTACAGACCACTGTAATATCTAAGACATATTTCTCTACCCACCTTCCCAAGAGCCAATTTTCACCTTCTTGGGTGAATATTCTCAGCCTCTGATGAGAATGCATGTGGTAGATGGCTCTGCTTAAAAAATCAAAAAGTCTTTGTAAACATTCCACATGTGTGCGTTAAAGGAAAGACATTTGGGATGCAGTTCCCATTATTTTTTTCATTTGTTCCATGATAACTTTCTAAGAAGCTGAGTGATTTTCATAAAATGTCTAACCCTACTGAATCAGGGTTTTAGGAATGTAATCATATGATAGACTTGTTTCAGCTATTCTTCCTGAAACCATGGAAGCCAACACGATCATTTGAAAGGAGCTATTCTTCACTTTGAACCAATTTCAGTGAAAGTTGATACGTGACTCAATTGTGTAAGGTTGACATTTCATTTAAATTTCCAAGTTTATAGATCCATCAATTTGTACTTAGATGTGGCTAGCAGGAGTGAACAGCTTTTCCTCTTGTCTATGAGTTCTGATTTAAGAAAAAAATCTCAAAATTCTAAGCATTTATTTAACTGAAAAGGAAAATAACGTTATTGAACATAAATTAAAAAAATTCATTTCTTACAATTCCAAATAACTATTTTACTACGTGAAAGAATATCAAGGGGAAATCTGGTAATTATTTTTAGTAATTAAATGATAAATATGTGCATGTCTAAAAGCTAAAAAGTCAGAAGCAAATTTCTAATCTTTCATCTTGAAATGCGCCATGATTAGTTCTAGGGAGTTAGGCAGACTGCGTGCAGTTTGTGGCCTCTGTGAGCTCTTGTCATTAGATAAAATTAAAGACATGCATTGTGCTTTTTTTTCACATTTACCATAGTATTTGTCATTGACTAGCTGCTGAATGCCTGGTGATCCTAATCTTTAGCATCAACAATCTGTGTGGTATTGACTTAATTTCTCCCAAAGTTTAGAGATGCCACAAATTAAAAGTACAATGAGAAAAATTAATGATCTCTGCTATAACTTTGTGCAAGTCTATTCCCGAGTAGTAAGCATATACTTATTCAGAGCCCATTCTTTCTCGATTACTGACATTTCTACACATTTTGTGAACACAGGCACTGACATCTTTGTTTCATAATACCTCTTCAGGGATGTTTTCACAATGAACAGCTTTGGAAGGCATACTGTCTCCCTCTAGTACAGAGGGAAGGTTCGCTGCTTTGAAGATGAATTATACCTTCTTCAAGACAAATGTCAGATAGAGTTGCTTTTAGTTCATCATAAAAGATTTGGGTTCTTTAAGTATGGGGTTCCTTGGCAGTGATACAAACCACCTGGGCCTGCCTTTGTAACACCCAATGGGAGCAGGAGGGCAAGAGAATAATGTGAAAACTCATACTTGCTATACCATGAGTAACACAGTTCTGTGTCTCAGATCCAGTAGGCTCATGTATTTTATCAATATCCATGAGACTGGCAGACTAACTTGCTAGTGTGGAAGTGGGGTAAAATCTCTGACCCTTTATAGTTTTTGAAATTTACTCTGTGATTTCTCCTTTGTTTTTAATGAAACATTATTACTTAGAATAATACTTTGTCCTCTAGGAACTTAAGCACCTATTGTCTTGGACTCTCCCATTATCTAAGACCCTACTCCGATTCATTACACCGTGAAAACTACAAAACTAAAGTCAATGTTATAAAAGTGATTTCTTAAAATCCTAACAACCTGGCATAATGGCTTTAATTCATTGTTATAGCCTCCTTGAATTCTCAACTGCATAATTAAAGCTTCCTACAAAAGTTAAACTACTCAAAGTTGAAAAAGTTGCTATCAACCAGTCAATGTTGTGACCCGAAAAGATCAAAAGCCTGGGTACACAATTCTTGTAGAGGTTAAGCCACTAGTTGAGATGCCAGTATCCCATATCAGAGTGCCTGAGTTTACATCTCAGCTCTGCTCACAATTCCAGCTTCCAGCTGGTGCACACTCTGGGATGTAGTAGGTGATGGCTCAAGTGGTTGAATACTATTGAGGTGAAGATTTGGAGAAAGTTCCTGACTACTGGCTTTGGTTTGGCCTAGCTCTAGCCATTGTGAGCATAGGGCAAAATGAGCCAGTGGATGGGAGATTTCTCTCTTTCTCTTTGCAAAAAGAAGCAAAAGGCTTCCTACTGAGGGTATGGCATTTTTATGTGAGATAATATTTGCACATAATTAATAATTTGTTAAAAGATTGATATATGTATTTGAAAGGCAGAGTGACAGAAAGATGGGGGAAGAAAGAGACAGAGATTGAGATCGAGATTGAGATCTGCTAATCTTCTAAAAGGCCAGCCTGAATTCAGAAGCCAGGAACTCTATCCAGGTCTCCCACATAGGTAGCAGGAACCCAAGCACCTGGGCTATCACCTGTTGCCTCCCAGGTGCACTAGCAGAGAGCTGGATCAGAAGCAGAGGCAGGAATCAGTCCCAGGCAGTCCAATATGGGATGCAGTCATCCCAGAGATTCAACTTGCTGCACTATAATGCCCATCCTATCTGAAGTAATTTTCTGAAATAAAATGATGCTCTCTGTCGGCTCTAAGAGTTGGGGAAGAGTTCATAGAAGGAATAGGGCCTAAATTAAGCTTGTGAAATTACTATATTTCTAAAGCATATTAGGTATTACAATTCTATTTAAATGACACAAGAACAGAATAACAACAGAGAAAAACAGGTGATAATGACTGGCTAAAAGATATTAAAATCTAGATTTCTTAGCTCCTAGTACATACAAATGTGTGTACATACTCTTTCTCTATGTGTGTGTGCAAGTGTGTATAAATTTATAAATATTAAAATGCACAGATGTTAAGTGTACAGCTTGAAGAGTTTTGACAAATGTATACACCCATGTAATCACCACTACAATCAAGGTACTGAATATTTCTGTCACATCAGAAAGTTCTCTCTTGTTCCCTACCATTCAGAGGCAACCTCTGGCTGTTTTCCATCATCATGTATTAGTTTTGCCTGTTATTATAATTTTTTAAAGATTTATTTATTTGAAATGCAGAGTTACAGAGAGGCAGAGGCACACAGAGAGAGAGAGGTCTTCCATCTGTTGGTTCACTCCCCAGATGGTTGCAATGGCTGGAGGTGGGCTGATCCGAAGCCAGGAGCCAGGAGCTTCCTCTGGGTCTCCCATATGTGTGCAGGGGCCCAAGGACCAGGGCCATCCTCCACTGCTTTCCCAGGCCACAGGCCACAGCAGAGAGCTGATCAGAAATGGAGCAGCCGGGAAATGAACCGGTGCCCATATGGGATGCCAGCACTGAAGGCAGCAGCTTTACCCACTACACCACAGTGCTGGCCCCCTGTTCTTGCAATTTTAAGGAAGTAAAAGAATCGAGGTCGTTCTGAATAGCTGCCAGAAATAAAATATGCATGGTACACATGATAAACCATGAGGAGAGAAATAGAGTTGAAAGATCCAGGAGTTACAGTTGGATAGATCAGAAGAAAATTCTAAAAGGATTTGGATGTCAAAGTAAGAAACTTGAAGATACTATAAGGGGTTCTAAAAAGTTGCTGGTAGATCTTTGGCATGACAGTAATGTGATGAAGGTGGCATTTAAGATCAGCTTCACAATGATATGCAAAATGAACCAGACTATGAGAAAAATCAATTATTCAAAGAATAGAATTTAATTCACACTGACAAATATTATTCTGCATTATAACCCTGGGCAAAGTAGAATGGTCAACTTTGGCATTATTGATAAAAGGCTAAATAGAAGAGTAAAATTGGTTTTGTGAGCAAGGTCACCAGTAGTAGTAAATAGAAGTTGACAGTATAAGAGGGCAGTGACAAGTGGAGTGCAAGAAAAATCAGTGTTAGATTCAATCTTTTTCACACTATCTATCATGGTCTAGATTAAGAACATGCTGCAAGATGTGTGGATTTGTAGATAACACAAAATTTGAAGACTGTTCACTTATCAAAGAAGAAGGAAACAAAATTCCCTTCTCTGATATCTAAAAAAAAAAAAAAAAAAATTGAATGCCCAGGGCTGACAAATAGCTTTTCTAATTCAATATGGAGCAAAAGGAGGTAATAAAGTCAACGTAAAAGCCTACCACAATATGGTGAAAATAACACATTGTGTGGCAAGACCTTAATATACCCTTAAGAGTAACAGTAATACCATAAATGTCTCAAAAATAAGAGAAATCAAGCCATTAGGGAAATCACGAAATCAACAGGCATAACAAAAGCCTGAGCACCTTGCACTGCTGCCTAGGAGCACCTACAAAGCCTCTATCTGACGGGAGGTTTCTGGTAGTGTACAGTTTAATTGGCAGTGAGCATAGAATGGGGTTAATGGTGATTTGGAAAACCAACAGATGGTAACTGTCGGCAACAGTCCATGAAGTTACGTACAGCCATAAGACTGTTTAAGAAAATCAAGATATTATTCCAAAGAGATGAAAAGTAGGCACACATAAAATGTATAAAGTGCTAAAGGAAATAATAAGGCAGATGCTCCTGTTCAAAACAAGCCAACTTTCAAGAGGGAAAAGAGGACACAGGAGCTTAGAAGGAATTACCAGAAACCACAGGATGAGCTAGGGGCAGTGTAGTAATTACATTATGCAGTAGATGAGAATTTGTAAAACAAAACAGAAAAACATTACATTCCCAGGTTGAGGCCTTGCACAGTGGTATGTACCAAGAAGCAAAATTAATCTCAGCACAATTAAAGATAAAACTATAGGGGAAAACATCTTTTGAGAGTTCTTTCATTTTGTTATCTCATCTTCTTGCCATAATGGGTAATTAACAGTTTTCTAAAGTGAGGTAAATCATGGTGTCCCAGATAAACTTCATAGTGAATACGACTCTTCTTAAACCATCTTATTTTAAGGCTGAAGTTTAGTTCTATTTTGTCATGGAACAAATACCACGTTAGGGATCACAAAATATGTGGATATTCCACTGCAAAGGGCCGAATGGTGCAGGACGGGGTATTTTCTCCTCAAATATCTACCTTACAAAGTGTTAACCTAAAAGTTTGTCAGTGGAAGTGACTTAGTGAGTTAACTTTCCTTGAAGTATCTGCTGCTTAAAGAGAAGCTTGTTAACACAAATGAATGGATTTCTAATGGTAAGGTTTCAGTGCAGGAACTTTTCTGCCAGAGGCACCTTTTTGGCAGTTTGCCCAAGGTAAGAGAGCTTAATAGTAAATGGCAGTTAAAAAATGTTTATGCTTATTCATTTTTTCCCAGTTACCTATATGCTAGAAGATTGGGGGAAGAAAATTACATATTCTATAAATAAACAAACACACAATAAACCTGAATATTAATGCTTACCAGAAAAACCACTGTTGATGCCTCTGGTAAAATATCTCACATTCAATATTTTAAATAATTAATATTTCAAAGAGACCTTTGAAATACTCTGTGTGTCTTCTCAGAATCAATCATTTACTAAGGGCATGGAACCTTTGTGAAAGGAAAGGCAAGCGAAAACAAACTTGGAAAAAGAATACATCTAACTCAATTCAAAATTGTCTAACAAAATCTAACTTTACTTTAGGAAAAGATAAAAATGAATATTTTTTGAGGTAGGGATATTATTAGTTATCATTTATTAAGAGCTTACCATATATCAGTCACTATTCTACAGCTATCATTTTGAATCCCAACACCAACACATTTTTTTTCCAGGTAAAGAAAGCAGGAAAATTTAGATGAATTAACTTATTCAAGTTCACTTGGTTAGGAGGTGACAGAAACAGCATTAGAAGCCAGAGATGTCTTGAGTAAGGGGTTTGGCAAATTATAACCCTGGTTAAATCCAGTCTACCCCCTGTTTCTGCACAACCTACAGGCTAAGGATGATTTTCACGTTAAAAAAAATTTTTTTTACAAATAAAAAGAATGTTATTTTGCACTAGATGAAAATTTCACAAAATTCAATTTCAGTTCCTAAATTTTAAGGAAACTGTCTTGCTCCTTCATTATGTATCGTCTGTGGCAGCTTCAGAGCTGCAATGGCCAAGTTGGATTGTTGCAACAGAGACATTAGGGACCATGAAGCCTAAAATATATTGTACGTGGTTCTTTACAAAAAATTTGCTGACCCCTGCTTTCGATTACAAACTATCAAGGTTAACATCATACTAGATACAGGCATTTGTGGGCCTCACAATCTGCCTCTGAGGTGCTAAAAGAAACTTCATAAAGGTTGCCCATATGTGTAAAACAAGACCTCACCCTAGGTGGATGGTGGGCCAGAACAGTAATATAAGCCTCCTTAGCAGTTGAGGTGCTTCCATCTAGAGGGCCAAGGTCAAGAATGAAACAGGACAATGATGCAAATAATAGTCACTCCCTTCTATCTGGATTTAATATTTAAGAGTCCTTGAAGTCCATTTCCAAAAGAATAGTCACAAAAAGAAGTTGTTTTTTTTTTTTTCTTTTCCCAAAGGCCAATGAGAGACCTGCTGCCCAAGCTTGATTTTCCCTACAACCTAGCTCAGAAGTGTGGGATGGAGGGCCGGCGCTGCGGCTCACTAGGCTAATCCTCCGCCTAGCGGCGCCGGCACACCAGGTTCTAGTCCCGGTTGGGGTGCCGGATTCTGTCCTGGTTGCCCCTCTTCCAGGCCAGCTCTCTGCTGTGGCCAGGGAGTGCAGTGGAGGATGGCCCAGGTGCTTGGGCCCTGCACCCCATGGGAGACCAGGAAAAGCACCTGGCTCCTGGCTCCTGCCATCGGATCAGCGCGGTGCGCCGGCCGCAGCGTGCTGGCCGCAGTGGCCATTGGAGGGTGAACCAACGGCAAAGGAAGACCTTTCTCTCTGTCTCTCTCTCTCACTGTCCACTCTGCCTGTCAAAAAAAAAAAAAAAAAGTGTGGGATGAAGTGACTTATCAGGAATTGCCCTTGGGAGAGCACAACTGGGCAGTTTTAACAAAGGTCACACACTAGAGCAGTAACTGCACCCAACAGCAGGTATGGAATTACGAGAACAGGCACTCTTAACTGCTGATGCTCAGAGTGCAGGGAAAGAACTAGTTGAGAATTCATCATCTGCTAAATCTGACGTTTGGACTGTAGTATGCTTCTTCCTTTGCGTATCAGATTCTATAACAAATCAATTGCCCAGCTAAATTCTAGCACAACTACACAAAAGAAGTAACAATCTCACTCCACTTTTTGCAAACAGACTTAACACTAGCTCATTTTTAAAAAGCAAGGAGTTGTGTGTGTGTGTGTGTGAGTGTGTGAGTCTGACCATCTTATTTTTGAATGCTCAGAGACTGCACAAAGCCGCAAACTTATTTGTTCTTATAACACCCATCTCAAATCGAGATACATTTTGTTTTGTTTTACATGATGATATTATATATTGCTTTCTTTAAAAAGAAAAGGTAGTTTGAAAAAAATATGTGCAACCAACTAGTTTACTGCAAAGTCTCACCTCACTGAGGATAAGAACAAAATTATTTCGGTTGTCTTCACCACTGCTCCCAGACATGCAATGTCAAATCTCCCTTTCATGTGCCATAGTGACATCTTGGGAAAATTCCATAATTATCTGCTTGCAGTTTAAATATTAATCTTATATATGCTTCAAAGAGTTTTCTTCCTCCTCAGCTGGTTGGTCTTTTGGACCCAAGTACCTCGATGGCTAAGTGGGTATCATAATCAGTTCCACCTCTCACTCCTCTAACTCCTCCCCCATGGGGGAGTTAAATCTTCCAGTAGCTTGGAGCAGGGAAGAAGGAAAGGAAATAAAAGCTGGAGAGGGAATGTCTTACTTAACTGGTTACTGTTATAACTCTCTTGATAAGCATGCTAGATGCCTTGCAAGAAACAAAGGTGGGGATTTAGTGTAATGATGCACGCAGAACGAAGAATAGGAAACCAGTCTCAGCATCTCTGTGGTTAGGCCTCACCAACAAACTAAGCACCATTTAAGGGGCCGGCATTGTGGTGCAGTAGGTAAAGCTGTTGCCTACAGTGCAGGCATCCCATACGGGCACCAGTTTGAGTCCTGGCTACTCCACTTTTCTTTTTTTTCTTTTCTTTGCTTTTCTTTTTTTTTTTTTTTTTTGGACAGGAAGATTTAGACAGTGAGAGAGAGACTGAGAGAAAGGTCTTCCTTTTCTGTTGGTTCACCCCCCAAATGGCTGCCATGGCCGGCGTGCTGCGCCCATCCAAAGCCAGAAGCCAGGTGCTTCTCCTGGTCTCCCATGTAGGTGCAGGGCCCAAGCACTTGGGCCATCCTCCACTGCCTTCCTGGGCCACAGCAGGGAGCTGGAATGGAAGAAGAGCAACCAGGACAGAATATGGCGCCTCAACCGGGATTAGAACCCAGGGTGCCTGCACCACAGGCGGAGGATTAGCCTAGTGAGCTGTGGCGCCAGCCTGCTCCACTTCTGATCCAGCTCTCTGCTATGGCCTGGGAAAGCAGTAGAGGATGGCCCAAGTCCTTGGGCCCCTGCACCCATGTGGGAGACCCGGAAGAAGCTCCTGGCTCTTGGCTTCAGATCAGCATGGCTCTGGCTGTTGCTGCCAACTGGGAAGTGAACCAGTGGGTGGAAGACCTCTCTTTCTGCCTCTCCTTCTTGCTCTGTGTAACTCTGACTTTCAAATAAATAAATAAATAACTCTTAAAAAAAAGACACCATTCAAGTGGTCAAATTCTGAGTGAGTGCTTTGGAAACCTAAATGATCTAAAGTCAAGTAATTTAGATAATGTATGCAAATATCTATGAACATTATAATTCTGTTAAACAAGGAAAATTCAGATAGACCTTAATTATATACTTTACTAAATAAAAGAGAAGCTGGTCTTCAACAGAAAAAAATTAACATCAATATAAATAAATAAGTAACTCTTTAAGGCAGATACAGTAAATTTAACATATGGCACCTACAATTAATTGGATCTAACTTTTAAATTAAGAAAAGATGATATATTAGAAGTAATATGGTAACTGTATATAAGGTGGTATTGCCTTAAGGCAACACTGATTAACCTCTTCATTACTTTATAACATTCATCTCAAAAAACACAGGTTTGCTAACTTGAAATTTTCTGAAATTGAGACCCATAGAGCTCCTGAGGGCGGAGGCCAATAAAGCATAGGGTACTTCATTAGAGGAAGCCTCTGATCATAATATGGATGCCACTGAATCACATGAGGCTTGATCAGATAGAAGAAAATGGCATAGAATTGCAAAATTAGGCACCAATACCTCAGAGATCTAATTTTATCGATTTCTGAACATCATGTGGTTCTTCTAAAATAAAGTCATAGGATGATAATTATGCTTAAAAAACTTGCTAAAAGCTGGTAAAATCACAGAAAATACTGGCATTTAACACTGTCAGTAACTGAAGTTTAACTTTGTAAGTGTTTTATTTTAGGTTGATGTGTCAATTTGACTTTCATATTTCTTAGATTTTTTTTTTAATTCAAAAACATCCGTGGTCTATATCATATGAAGTAATGGTTTGCATTTATCATCACACTAATGATAAATAAAATATAACAAACCTTTCATTAAAATGCATACAAACTATGGTCAGAGACAGACATGCAAACGGGCACTTAATTTCTTGCTTGTGATTAACTAGAGAAGATTTGCAGTTTCAAATTTGCTTAAACTGTGTTCCTTCTTGGGAAAGTAGGCTCCAGAGAGGAAAGCAGGAAGAACTTGGATACAGTTAAACAGCACTGATGCAATCACACCCTGAGCACATTCTATATGTAGTTTCTGATTGACTCTTTCAAACTATCAACACACAACCCCTGGGCACTTATTCAAAGCTCAGCACTGTGCAAAACAGTGAACTGGAAGATATCTCCTAATGTCGTATTGGTATAAATAGGTAAATTACACATTTTTCCTCTTTGTGGACTAATTTGGAAATTAAGATAATTCTTGGCTAAAAAAAAAAAAGCCTCAATGGTCAAACCAAGTAAAAATAAAATATCCTTTGAAAATCTCCATGTTTGAGATACAATATACTTGAAGAACAAAGAGACAATATTATAAATTTCCATATCTTTGGACAATAATTAATAGAGCAGCTTATTTTTACATTATAGTTTGGGTATGGATCAAGCATTTGCAGGAGCCAAGGTTCTATTGTTTAGAAAAGTAATTTATTTTGGTATCATCCGTTTGCTGATAAAGTACCTCAGATCAATATATCATGAAGGGAGGGATTCATTTTATTAAATAAAGGATATTTGTAACTATGTTTATTTGGCTTATCCATTGAACAGTTATCATTTTAATATTTTTTTCTTTTTTTAGATAAGTAAAAAAATTTCAAAAACAAATATCTGTTACCCTTCAAAAAATAGAGTTGAAAAGTGATATTTGCTGGGACAGAAGACAACAAGGAGGTTACTAAAGGCTCTAACAAAGATTTAGGACCGAGCAGTATTTTGTCCTTTTTATGAATCTCTTGTCTAAACTCATCAGTGGAATCTTTGCATACTATCTGATTTCATTCAAAGACTGTTTATTTCCTATTTATAGCCTATATCAACATGGGGAAATTGCAGTCCACAAAGAAATGATAAGGACCATTTTTCATACAGCACTTCTATGGCAGCTAGTGATTTTTAGTATAGAGGAAATTTATCCTCATCGTTTAAAAGGAATACACTACCTGTGCTCTTATGACATATGGAATTCTGGGTCTTCAACAGTACTATGATTTTCTATTTCAGAAGAAGGAAGAAAAAAGTATATGATGATTTCTTCATAGTAATTATCTAACCTCATGTCAGTATATTTGTCTTAGTAACTGGAGATTCACATTAGCACGATCTTCAACAAATGAGGAAAAGTATTTAGAGAATTTATTTATTGGTGCCTTGTTTTTTTTTTTTTTTTTTTTTTTCCCACATCCAGCCTAAAAGAAGCTATTTTAAGGTGCATCCTGAATTGGGGAGTAAAGTGAGGAGAGGTCACTTCTACCTCAGCATCAAACCTGGAGAAGTCAGCATGTGCTGGGTACATTAGTCTTTCACTTTTCAAAACTATCTGGAAACTGGTAGCCAAGGAACCTTGTCCACATCCAGCTCCATCCAGGATCTTACAGTATCTCTTGATCTAATTAGAATGACCAGGGCATATTCATTGGAAACAAAAATAAAGAAAATGATAAATTAGCTAACCACTACATTGTTTCTCAAGAATTACTATGCAACCAGGAAAACTGTATCCATAGGAGATCAGACTACTTATCAGGTGACTTCATTCAGGCCTGTTTCCCAGGGCAGCCCTGCATGAACACATAGAGAGTTTTCCTATTTAAAGTCTTCTTTAAAGAACAAAAATCCATGAGAAAATTCTCTTACAGGTCAAATAGCAGAGAAACGATCAGCTCAGGTAGATTTTTAATTTCATTCACAGCAAAAAGTAGTTAAGTAATAGTTACGGATATTACCTTTCTATTTGGAAACCATTAGATTGAGTCAGATGAGATTGCCGATTTTGTAGGTCAAAAAAGATCAAAAAGCAATAATTTCCTATAGTTTAAACCACAAATAGAGATGTTGTGAAGCCTTTATACCTACTAACTCTCTGAGAAAATATTTCCAAACAGAAGAGGGGTTAACAAAGAGGAGTGGGAGATTACACATTGTGGAAGGCTATCTATGACAATAAAATATATTTTCTAAAATGAATGATTTGAAAAACACAGTCTTTCTAATAGTTCCTATGTTCCACAACTCTGGCATCTATGTTCTAGCTTTGTATGAGCCGTAATTACAACCATGAGAACAAGGTCAAGATAAGCCAAGGCTCAGCACACAGTCAACCTGTCCTTTTGTTTTTATATTCATGATGGAGAAGCTGCCAATTTTTCACTGAGGCTGACAATTTGCGCTTTCTCCTGTAAAGTTTAGAAATGGTTTTGCAAGAGCTCCCAGAACTCTGTCCCTTGCCCCCACTCCAGTACAGGGATGCAAGGCAGCTTATCTTGTCATTTTAATGACACATCTTTGAGGTATGATTTCACTGGGGAGAGATTTAGAAATCAAAGCTTAAGTAGGGCTTGTGAAAGTAAGTTATGCAGTACTGAGCAAAACACAATCTCTAGAACTCATTTTTTCCCTCAGCAAGCATTAATGAATGTCAAGCCTTTATAGATTAGTTAATATACTTAGAGACAGAGAATACATGTTTATTTTTCCAAAATCTTGATTCAGCCAGTACTTCACTGAGAATTGAATAAATAAATCCACTTGCTATAGTGTTTTTCAGAGGAAAATTCGGCAATATTTGCAAAAATGTCAAGTTTATTTTTTCTATTGTAAGCACATAAAATAATGACAATTGCTTCAATGTTACCTAGCATATCAATATATCTGCCACCCTTGCACTTTCCTATTAATTGTAATTTTATTTTTGTGTATTAGAATGTATCAAATAGGAAAACAAACCAAACAACTCAGTTCAAGCAAACAGCTAATTACATTTTTCATGTTCTTTGTCATTTTAGTGAGTTTCTTGTAAGAGAACGTAGGCATGACTTTTATTAACATCAGGGAATGCATTTTTTTCCCTTTTGATAAAAGAAGAAAGGACCTTTCACATTCAAAATTCAAATTTTTCCTAGCACTTGCAATATGACACAAACATAGGTAAATAAAATTATTCTAATAAATATTAGAGCCAGTGGACCAGTCAGGGAGACTCTGAGCCTGCTGTGCATATATCAAATACTAAAGAGCATCTGAAATCAAAACTCATTGAACTTTTAAGAAGCACTGAATCATTCAATAGTTTTTCATTAAACAAAAAAGAAATTTAAATAATAATAACAATTAGCCAAAGTGTTGTCTATGTATCAGGGGAGACATAACATGAGGAGACAGTTTTCAAGAGTCTGATATGGTGCAACAGAGTGGTTAGAAAAGTCTGTTTCTCAACAAGAATACAATTAAGGTCAGGCTTAGAAATAAAACACTATGAGGTAAAGGAATATGATGTATCAAACAATTGCAATAAAAGGGAGAGAATAATGATTGCATTCCAGAACAATGGAACTTGTGAGAAATAAAAGTGTAGTGGGTGTTCACCTGAACATCCCTCAGTATCTAACGATTGTGTGTGCTATTATACCTTTTTTCTCCTGGGACATTTCGAAATCTGCTGTTTAACCATTTGTCTTACAGACTTATGTGGAGGCATACTGAGAGGCAGGGAACTGGACTCAATAGCCTAGAAAGCATCCTAATGTTTTATGAAAACAAAATCACAGAAAACAAATTCAAAGGATTGCGATTACTTAAAGTGAAGTCAATGTCAAGCACAAATGGACTCAAAGATATGCTGCAAAATGAAATGCTGTAAGCCTTCATATATTACTTACAGAGAATTTGGTATAAACTCTCTGTAGATAGGATACCTTAAGTCACTAGGGATTAAAAAGGAGAAATGAGAATCTCATCTGTGAAATATGTGAGAAATTTGAAGCTGTTTGCTCAGAGTATCAGAGTATGTAAAGTATTCATCAGAGAAAAGTGGTCAAATCTACTTTAAGAGAGATGAGAACAATTTCTTAATATATCAAAAGAGGACCAAAGAAGATTGTTTCTTGACAGAAATTCTCATGGGAAAAGCACCCCCCCTTTTTTTTTTATTTGCTACAGAGATTATGTTGGGATTGATAGGAAAAGATAGACATTTTGAAAGAAATAAAAGAGGTCACTTGCAGAAAGAGCATTTTTTTTAATAAGTGGATTCTTATTAAAAAATTCTCACTTTTATCCAAGTCAAAACATTTATTTTGTTCCATGAACAAGGCATTGCCCATTTCTGCTTCTTTCATTAACTATATGAGGGAACTTCAAGAAGTTCATGGGAAACGGAATTAAAATATAAGTGTATTTTGATGCAAACATTTCTGAAATTCCTGAATACAGGATCTTCCAAAGGCTCATGGAAAACACTATTATGAAAAATCTATTTCTGATTTCAATGTTTTTGCACCAACATAAGCTTATCTTTTAATTCCATCTTCCACAAATTTTTTGAGCTTCCCTTGCATCACTTAGGTAAAACACAGAGATATCACAGGCATGCAACTTGTACAGTCACACAGGGCTCCACACTCAGAAGGGGTTTGCACTTGGTTTAATGCTCTGCTGTTGTTTTGAGATTCTTAATAATCTTTGAACAGAGGTGCTGCATTTTCATTTTGCAGTGAGCCCTGCAAATGAGGTAGCCACTTCTGGTAAAACAAAACTCATCTATAACACAATAAACTATTTTGATTGTCCATTTTTCACAACTTTCTTATTAATATTTTTAAAAATATAGTCTTCAAAATGATGTAGTAGTTACTAGTCCCGATAATTTCTTAATGCTATTTTCTTTTGCATTTATAAAAGTATATCAAGGGAGAATTTCTCAGTGGTTGTCACTTCCTATAGAAGCTGTACTTTTTCAATCCACTTGAGCATGATTTAGAAAGAAAAGGGTCTCAATGCTCCAAATCCTTATCATTGAAAAGAAATGTTTGGTTGTTAAAAATAGAATTCAAAGCAGAAAAGATTGAAATGGTAGTTTTGCGTTTTCTTTCCTA
Source organism: Oryctolagus cuniculus (assembly GCF_051225735.1). Lineage (NCBI taxonomy): Eukaryota > Metazoa > Chordata > Mammalia > Lagomorpha > Leporidae > Oryctolagus > Oryctolagus cuniculus. The sequence goes on from NC_142888.1 coordinate 94,919,177, forward strand.
TAAATTCAGATTTGTGAGAGTACATGGGATAAAGATGACAAACTAAAACAAATGAAAACTCTCACACATGTTTATTTGCTATCTGAGGAATACATAAGCATATCCATCAAGAGTGAAGAAAACATCTGAAAGTATGTACAAATAAGAATGACTGCAGAATAAGGATATGAATATTATGCTAATAACTAATAGGAGGCAATCAATAACACAGTAATAGATGTGTTCCTGAACAGTTATGCAATTTATTACCTACCTCCTTTCCACTACAAAGCAATTCTATTTTAAGTACGAGGGACATGACTACTTACAAAATTCTCTGGCAATGTATTTTACAAACTAAACACATGCATACATATACACACACTCACACACAGGGGATTACAAATGATAATTTCTCACTAAATCAGTTTGAGCTCATTTTTGCTAAGTCATAGTTTTAAAGACATGGCAATGTCCAGCAATCTAAGCCATACCTGACTGTATAAAGTGTCCAATGCCAAGGGTATTCTCCTATCTTGTCACTGAAAGGTACCTGATTCTTACTGATCTTGTCACTGGCAGTAGGTTAAAAACAAAACAAAACATAAGAATGCAAGGCCTGGGGTTGGCATTGTGGCATAGCAAGCAAAGCTGCCATCTGTGCCAAAGCTACAAATCCTATATGGACACCAGTTCAAGTCCTGGCTGCTCCACTTCCAATTCAGTTCTGTGCTAATGCACCTGGAAAAGCACAGGAGGATGGCCCAAGTGCTTGAGGCCCTGTACCCATGTGGGAGACACAGATGAAGCCTTTGGCTTCAGCCTGGCTCTGTCCTGGCCGTTGCGCCATCTGGGGAGTGAACTGGTGGATGCAAGACCTCTTTCTGTCTGTCTGTTTCTCCCTTTCTCTCTGTAACACTGACATTCAAAATAAATAAATCTTTTTAAAAAAGACTTAAAGAATGCAAGGCTTGGAGGATAAGCCTCTCATTTTTAAATATGTGGCAATATTATGATTCTATGCATTCATTTATTATTAAATAGTTTGTCATCATCACATGAAAGAAATTCTAGAGGATGTATTTCAGGCAGAAAAAGTAATTCCAGATGGATAGTCTAAAATGCAAAAAGGAATTAAAGGCAATGTGTGGATAAATATAAGTGAACACTCTAAATGAAAGAAAATAGTTATCATATTGTCTTTCTTTAAGATCATGACATCAATACTGTAGGCTTTCTAACTAGCATTGTTTTTCAGTGGAATTTTAAAAATGTCTTTAAATAGTCATTGATATTGTTAATAGACATAAACAACTATTTGTGAGACTATGTAATAATATTAATAATATCTATAAATCATATATTTTGTGTTACTATATATGCTATATATACTATAACTTTTGGTATATATAAAAAGTTTATTTGCTAATGAGCATCTTGTATTTACTTTTGAACATACTGAGTTGTATTGATCTCACACATATTTACACATCTATTAAAGTACACAAAACACCTATGAATATATCATATCTACATAATCAAGAATTAAGGTCCAAGTTTGATGCATTCTTTCTTATCACTCTTCTACAATAAACATTCTTTTAATATTGGTGAAAACAAAACACAGTGCTCAAAGCATCTGTATTCCTAGGATGCTCCTAGAAAATTATAGTTATTAGCTATTGCTTAACTCCCCATTCTGGCATGACCAAAATATATATACTACGAGAGGTGTATTACAACATATGGGGGAATTACATTTCCAAGGAAGATTCTGAATCAATTCAACGTTTTTCAGAAATGAGGTGAAAGTGAAAAGAGGACCTCCTACAGTGCCTATGAAAAGTATGGAAACCCAAAGTAGAGGTAACTGTAAGAAAACAGAACGAGACTGCTTTATTTATATATCAGATTGCTTACAAATCATGATGTTGCCCACCAGGAAGCAATGCATCAGAAGTAAGGCAGTACAACCATCCCAAAGAGGGAAGGGAGATAGGTGCAACAGAATCATAAAAAGGCATTATCAACTCATAAAATTCTAATGGCTTTATGGGTAAATATCAGATAAAAGCATTCCATGGAAATCAGTCCAAAAATGCTTATAACCAAAGATGTACATTTGGTGAACTCCAGATGGAGTTCTGGGCTACAGGCTCAGCCTGGCCTAGCCCCGGATGTTGTGGCTGTTTGGAGAGTGAACCAGCATTTGAAAGATCTCTCTCTCTCTCTCTCTCTCTCTCTGTGTGTGTGTTTGTGTGTGTGTGTGTGTGTTACTCTGCCTTTCAAATAAATAAATCTCTAAAAATGTACAGGCTATCTGTATTGTGGGGGATGCAATGTGGTTACATTTAAAGCTTAATGTAACCATAGTCCATCTCTATAGCTCCATCTCGATTTCCCCTCAAAATATGATCAAATAGCCCTTAGAACAAAGCTGTATCGACTCTGAGTGAAGAAAAAGAGATGCAAAGAATGGCATAACAAGACCTAACAACATAATGGATTCCGGTTACGCCGGATACAGCTCTGACTCAGAACCAGTTGCCTCAAACAAGTAAAGCATCTATCTTTTAAAAAGACTGGGGAAGACACAGGGGAGGCAGTTTCATATACCATACTGAAGTTCAGTAGAATGAGGTCGGTTAAGCACTCTGTCCTGAGACATACACCTTTCATTTTCAATTGTTTTCAAATAAAGAGAGAGAAATCCCCTTTTCAAGTTGGATTGTTTAAATGCACCTACAGCTACTCCTGTCTAGCAAAGGCTAGGCAAGCTTTCCCTACTGATGCATTTCAAAAAAGGTTCAATTGGCAAAAGAAAGCAAGTGCAAAGGGTTTTTGACAAAAGAGGACTAGAGGGAACACATTTTCCTTTTACAGAAATACTGTTTTAGAAAATCAGACAAGGAAGCAACTCAACCAAGAACGCATAGATATTGGTGAGATAAACAGGGAATTTGGAAATCTTCAACTTCAAACATTCAACTGTTTAAGATTATTAGTTAGGGAATGGATCATATTATAAAAACAAGGGACTAAATAGACAAACAAAACAATGTATTATGGCTTTTAGATTATAGCCCAAACTAACCCAGGATGGTTACAATGGGGTGTCTCATACCACAGAACCACACAGGTCTGAAAAGAATGCACTGGATTAGTCCGACCCTCAGTAGGGCTACGCCTGAGTCCTCTTAGACCTATATGCATTATTCCTGTTAAATGATGCTGCGAGTAATTCCTAGGAAAACTTGTCTTAGGCTCAGCAAATAAAGAAGGTGAAATCAAATCCAGAAGTACTGAAATATCTACTCTTACAAAGAGAATTTTTTTTAAAACAGTGTACATGTAAAGTAGCTTCCAGTACTGGTTCAAACAAATAAAAGTATTATGCTATCCACAGTTAATTGCACATTTAAAAGGATAATTGTTTTTCAATTCCCAAATGAATCACACTGTCATCTTCTGAGCTATTATGAAACAGCATATGAACCCACAATTGATTCAGATAGCAATCAGGTATTCTAAGTTTAGGTTTTAGCACTTTTCTAATATCATTATAAAAAGCATAACTGCTTTCTTTAAGACATATTTTCTTTCCAGTTTTTCTTCTCCACTCACTAGTCAAGATATATATTTTAGATTGTTCACATGTAAAGGGTGTGCTGAGAACTAAGGATTGACTATTCAAAACGAAGAAACACAGAGTCTTAAGGATATATTTACATAAAATCTGTGAAAATATGAAATTTATATGCTACTCACTGCACAATCTATATGCTACTCACTGCACAGGGTCTTCTGTGAGTATACGCTTATATAAATACACATATGGCACTACGTGCAACAAGAGCCATTGTTTCTTACTGAGAATGCACACACACACAGAGTGAGAAAGGTTGACAGCTAATAACCCCTTAAGTAGGTTAATGGTGTTGAGTTATCAGACAACAGTACTATGATTAGGGTGTGTCACCCTGCTCAGCACACTGTTGGCATTCAATAAATACTTGCAGAATTAAATTAAAAATCACTGAAAGGTTTTCAGCCATAATAATCCTTTTGCACATTTAGTATAACAATAGATTTTATCCTGATTCTGAAGTAGCCCAGGGGCTCAGGGATTCAATGTGAGTGGAACAAATATAATTTTTGAAAAAAAAAAAAAAGTCATTAGAAACTCAGTTGGGTTCAGTACAGTTTGTTGGTTTTGTGAATCTGTTAGGTGTAATTACTGACATGAATCTAAATGCATTTGACTGAGAACAGAGCCAAATTAATTGCAATGTTGGTATATAGCAGCTGTTATTCATTTGACACTTTTCTGTAATAAGAATTAGGATATTAAAGTTGGAACAAAGTATGTTTCTAATAAATGATTAGGCCACCTACAATGTGTTTTGGTCATTTCTTATGTAGTCAATTTTATTATTCTCACCCACCTGCTCCAATATTTTCATGGATCTTTGCCTAGGAAAGTTGTATAAGCCATATATGGCAACAAGTGCACACTGCAGAGAAGAGCCAAATTTGTAATTGCCAATGTTATTCATTTTCTACAGAGGAATTGATAAAAAAAAATCTTGTTAAATGCTCAGCACAGTTCTTAAAGTTTGTGCAAATCTAAGTTTCTGCATTTAGAATGTAAGAACTCAATGGGGTCTAAAGTATATTACCTATCTTGTCTCATATATTTATTTTTTGTCACCCATTTACAAGAATATTTGTAGTAAGATGCAGAAATTTGTTTCACTGCTAAGGCAGACAGAATGAGAATTAGTTCTTATTTTCAGTGAATTGATGCCAAGAATGTAATTATTTCAGTATGAGGTCATTAAAAAATTACTAGTGATAAGTCATTCAATGAGGCTACAGGAAAAAAAAAAACTGTCAATCCAGAGTATATTCTGGAAATAACAGAGATGAAGTGCCTTCTCTGATATTAGTACACACTGATTATTGATGCTCCAAATAATGGTCTAGAGACAGGGACAAAGTAACTGTATATTGTGTGCTGGCTATTTAAATGCCACGTACTGCATGCTTTTTATCTGTGTAAAATGTAAAGCCCCAGATACTGAGGGGACAGTGAGAGGAAGCTTGTGTACTAGGAGTCCCAGAAGATTATGGGTGATAAAGATGAATGTACAAATGGCTTTCTATAAATTCAAATTAATCAAAACACCTCTTTTTCCAGGGTAGTCAAATAAGATTTTATTGTAATCACAATTGCCATAGATAGTTTTCCTTGAAATGCTCACTGAAAATTTTAAAAATGGATGAAAGCATTTAATGATTAATAAGTGCTAGCCATGTGCCAGGCAAGTGCTAAGAGATTTATATTTATCCTCTTGTTTAATTCTTGTAAAAATCCTATGAGGTAGACACCATTCTTTTCCCAGTCTTACAAGTGAGTAAGTGGAGGATCAGAGAGGTTAGGTGAATTACCCCAAGATACATTGTGTAGGTGGCAGAGCCAGGATTTGAATTCAGGGTTGTCTGGCTCCAAAGAAAAGGGGTCTGAACTCATTTCATTTCAGGCTAATCCAATGACATAGAGATCTGTCTGAGATGACAGTTTACTGAGGGTCAGCAGATTCACCCAGTAGGGTGTGATGTATCATTGATGATTCCTACAGTGGAAGCTCCTCTTTGTACTCAATGCATTAAGCCAGTGCTTGCAGTTAGAAATTCAAAAATTGTTTGCTGAATGAATGGCCTCAGCATGGCATGATGTTGCATTAAAATGGACCTAAAGGTGTTTCATGACAACAGCAAAGTCCAGAATTTATAATAAACACCTTGGTGTGCTAAAAGCTCCGAAGACATGGGCAAATCTATGTTGTACTGAATTTTTTTATTTAGTAAAACAAATCCTAAATCTCCACTGAAAAAATGCATACTTAGAGAACAAGAGAAAAAGTACTGATTTTGAATATACATGTACTTCTTGAAATATTTACTAGTAGGGAATACGTTAATGGAAGTAAATAGATTATTGTCGGATACTCTTTTTCTCTTCATAGATAAGACAATACTAGTTCAAAGATTTTTTTTCTAGGCCTAACACATATAAAAACTTATTCAGCTTGCATTCTCATCTATGAACTACTATTATCACTTGTAAAATACACCAGAATGATGTTACCTCTATTGTCTTAGTAATTTATATTATTGGAGGTACTTAAATACTGCTTGGATCAATTCCATTATTTGTGGGTTTTTAATCTATAATTTTGGTTACTATAATATCTAGACTATGACTTTGGGATTTATAGTTTTGGTGTATTCAGATAAAATAACATAATATGAAATGAATGTATTATTTTATAAAAAATAATTATTTTAACCTTAAAAAAAGAGAAAAACCAAACTGCTATCTAGACTACTACTGATAGAATTTAAATGTTTAGGTTTATTCATCAAAATTTGCTAGTCAACACTCCAAAATCTGATTTACCCTCCAATTTAATGTAGCTCATGCTTTATCATCATACAAAAAGTTAATAGGTAACTGTAATTTACATATGATTTTATATAAGGAGGAGCAAAATTGTTCGTGATTAAATAATATTAGCATAAGAATAACATTTAAAGTTTGCAATTTCAGAACATCCACTTTTAATATATTTTTTCTACTGCTTCCTCCAAGTCCTTGCTGTTAATTTGCAGACTTCCACAAACATGAAAAGAAAAGAGACTTATTTGCAAATATTTAGTAAATTTGCTTTCTTTCTCTACTGACAGAATTAATTAATCTTTTTTTAGTTATCCCTAAGTTAATTATCATCTATATCAATATAAGCAAACATTGGAGAACATAGATTACATCAAGTACTTTATGTAGTTTGCATACTGTTGTGCACATTTCAGAGTACATTTATTGATACAGTATAATTTTTTGCTGCATTTAAATTAGCTTTCTCAATTTTAAATTTAAATAAATGGTGTATTACTGTGCATGCTCTAATTATAATTATTTGGGAAATGGTGCAATAAATGTTGATTGGATGAATGAAATAACCTAATATGCCAAAAGACATCAATATATAATTATCTATTGGTAAAACTGTACTGTTCTTTTAAATGAAGTCTTTTTCCCAGCTGTGAATCTGTTGCCAGTAACTTTCACTGCCTTTTTTTCATCATTTAATGAATTTTTCCCTTCCTGTTACCACTGTCTTAAAAAGCCACAGGTTGGAACTGCTTTGAAGAGAGAATCAGTTAAATACTTTTCTTCACCTTTCACTGTTCTTTTCTAGCGACATCTTCCTTATAGTTATCTCTCCTTTCTTCTTCTTCTTTTTTTTTTTTTTAAGATTTATTTATTTATTTAAAAGTCAGAGTTACACAGAGAGAGGAGAGGCAGAGGGATTTTCCATCTGATGGTTCACTCCCCAATTGGCCGCAACAGCCGGAGCTGAAGCCAGGAGCCAGGAGCTTTTTCTGGGTCTCCTGTGCGGGTGCAGGGGGTCCAAGGACTTGGGCCATCTTCTACTGCTATCCCAGGCCACAGCAGAGAGCTGGATCGGAAGAGGAGCAGCCGGGACTAGAACTGGTGCCCATATGGGATGCCGGCGCTTTGGGCCAGGGCGTTAACCCGCTGCGCCGCTGCGCCACAGCGCCGGCCCCGTTACCTCTCCTTTCTTGCGCTTCTGGTTTACTACCTTGGTAATCCTCGAACGAATTCCCATAATAACTTTAGCTCTCCTACTTTATCATGTCACAAGTCCCCTGTTTAACTTTGAAGGCTATTCATAGTCTGGCTCCATCCTATCTTCGCAAAAGATTTCCAAATCAAAGCCTCCTCTCACAATGAAACCCCCCCGCCCCCCAACATTTAACTACCAAAAACTGACCACAGATCAAAGGACATTGATACATAATTGATATATTGACTAGAGAATACTACACTTGATCTTAGCCAAAAGGCTGAGAAGGGATAGACTAGAGTATAAATCACAACAGTCTCTGAGATTTTAATGGGTTACCTCGTTTAGCCTTCTTAATGACAGGACAGACACTAATATTATTCCATTTCGTAAGTGAGGAAATCAAGACACAAAACGATGAACTACCCTGTCAGAGATTATAATGCTAGTAAACTGTGAAGCTGGGACTTGAATTTAGAACTCGCTCTCTTAATTGTTGAGGTATTTTCCTAAGGGACATTAAACATATCATCTATACGGCCTGACTTCTTATGTGTTGGCATGTACTACCGCTGACATTATGTGCATTTACTTGAATCATTTTGCTTCTCCTTAGACACGTGTTACCCATTCTTAAGGGACTAACAAAACTGATATGTGCGGAGACTACGCCTGGGCTTTTCCATGACGCCGTATGTCATCTTACCAGACCTCACTGAGCTCCCCTTGAAGACAGTTCCAAAGAGCAAATCATTCCTCTTATATACCAGTACACAGTTTACTCTTTGATGCTTCAGCTTCATTTCATCTCTCTGACAAAATCTGAAAACTTCTTAAGGGTGGGGATGATTTTTTTGAACTGTTCTTAAATTCTTCAGTGAGCACAAGACTCTGTCATCATTATCATCAACAGCAAGTACATTCTGGGTCCTGCGTTGTACACTGTATTTAATTATCTCATTTAGTCATCACTCAAACTATGAGAGGTAAATGTCATTATCCTATATTACATATGAAGTAACTGAGGCATGAAGAGATAAAAGACTCAAACAAGGTCATAAAGCTAGATGGCACAGCTAACAGTGAATTCCACTTTTGTACTGTAAAGGCTTTAATAACTTTTTAATCATGCCATTTGATATTTCAAGTTGCTAAGTCACTGCTGCTCACATGAGAGATCCTGATTTTCTTACCCCTGGCTTTGGTTTGGACCAGCCCTGGTCTTGCTGGCATTTATGGAGTAAACCTGTAGATGGTAGCTCTCTCTGTCTCTCACACTCTCTGTCTCTCAAATAAATAAAATAAAATTTACAAAAACAACAATAACAAAAAATGCTGTCCTTTACCATGGTCTTTGCCTTCTGATCTCAAATTTTCTCAAAATGAAGCCTTAGTACATGTTTTTTTCCTTTTTATGGATTTAACTTGAAACATACAATTCTATGGCTGCTTGGTTTTTACTAATTCTAAGCTCAGCTGATCACATCTAGATTACAAAAATAATCTTTTTTTGTTGCCTTTATCCTATTATTCTTGTGAATAAATTCTAAATATTTCTCCTTGATGAATATATGTAATTTTGCATGCCATGTAAATACACTTTACTATAGTTACTAGTAGCTAAATGGGATCACAGAAGATTTAAAAATGGGGGGGTTGCTATTTTGCTAAGATGACATGAAATAAAAACTCTACAGAAAGAGTAAGTCTTTGTAAAGTTATAATTTCCAATATCTCTTACTTTTTCCAAGGGATTTTTCAATACTTTTGTTATAACTAAGATCCTCTAACTCTAATGGTATGTATTTCTAGTCATATGTGTATGAAATAACTTCCACACTCTATAGAGAGCATATCTTACAAGGCAACCAGATGTTCTATGTAATTTCCAGTGGAAAGGATGACTAAATGTTTTAATTAGATATATTTAAAGGCATCCATGTCTTCCATGGGCTTTCACATCCCATGGGTTCACATTACATATGTCTCCATGTGCTCCTTCCCAGTTTTCAGAACGTCTGCAAGTGACTCCCACCTAATCAACAAGCTTCTTTCTTCAGACACTGAGAAACTTGCTGACATTGAGTTCCATTTTTTTTATTTAATGAATGCATTTTTACATAGATACAACTTTAGGAATACAGTGGTTCTTTCCCTCATGCCCCCCACCCCGCTCTCTTCCTGCTTCCCATTCCTTCTCCCATCTCCTTCTTCAATATGGTTCATTTTTAGTATGACTTTATATACAGAGGACCAACTCTATGTAATCATAGATTTCAACAATTTGCCCCCATGTCTGCACACAGCATACAGAGTACAGTTTGGGGAGAGAATTTGCAGTTGATTCTCATATTGCAATTCAATAGGGACAGAGGTCCTACCTGGGGAGCAAGTGCACAGTGACTACTGTTGTTCCTTTAACAATTAACACTCTTTTTTTATGATGTCAGTGATCATTGAGGCTCTTGTCGTGGGCTGCCAGGGCTATGGAGGCCTTTTGTGACCATAGACTCCGTCGGTATTTGGACACGGCCATAAGCAAAGAGGATGTTCTCCTCTCCCTTCAGAGACGAGTGTCTCCTTTGATGACCCTTCCTTTCCTCTGAGGTCTCCCAGAGATCCTCCGTGTAGGGTTTTTTTTTTCCCCCACAGAGTCTTGTCTTTCCATGCCTGAGATGCTCTTGCAGGCCTTTCAGCCCGACCAGGAAGCCTTATGGGTTGATTCTGAGGTCAGAGCGTTATTTACTGCAAAAGTCATTCTAGAGGTCTGCTGTGTGGACTGCCTCGCATGTTGGTCCTTCCTTCCTTTTTTAATTCTATTATTCTTACCAGGTATTTGATGTTATTTATGTTGTCCCTTTTAAATTTAAACCGGTCTATCTATTGCCTTTAACATTTAAGTTGATCATTGTAACAGTGAAGATGGTGTTTATACCACTGATTCTTATGGGTTTGGAGCCCCATGACCAGTTCTTAGGCTGTACCCTGAGAGGTGAGTCGATATGCCTGTATGCAGAACTATACTGTTTTACAGTTTTAGACTACCTCCTCCAACTCTTACTCCCTCCTTTGTTTTTAGTGGTATCTTTTTCCAGTTGCTTTAAAATACATGTAATTAATTCTGTGTCACATAGAAGTTCAGCCTATAGTGTGAGATAGAGAGATGAGAGAGAGAAAGAAAACAGAGGAAAAAGAAAAAACCGACAAAACAAAACCAAAAGGATATACACAGTAAAAAGTAACAATAATTAACTGTCCTTCAACAATCAGGTCAAGGATCTTAAAGACATTGATTCTAAAAGTAACAATTTTGCTTCTATAGGTTTCATTTTAGCTGCACTATTAATTCTCCCAAATCAGGGAGAACATATGGTGTTTGGCTCTTTGGGACTGAGTTATTTCACTAAGTATGAGGTTTTCCAGCTTGCTCCATTGTGTTGCAAAGGACCAGATTTCATCCTTTTTAATTGCTGTGTAGTATTCCATAGTGTACATATCCCACAATTTCTTTATCCATTCTTCGCTTGATGGACATTTAGGTTGCTTCCATGTCTTAGCTATTGTGAATTGAGCTGCAATAAACATGGAGGTGCAGATAGCTCTTTTGTTTACTGATTTCATTTCCCTCGGGTAGACTCCCAGTAGTGAAATGGCTGGGTCATATGGTAGGTCTATATTCAAGTTTTTGAGGTATCTCCATACTGTTTTCCACATTACATTCCCACCAACAGTGGGCTAGGGTGCCCTTTTCCCCACATCCTCTCCAGCATTTGTTGTTTGTTGACTTCTGTATGCGGGCCACTCTAACTGGGGGGAGGTGAAACCTCATTGTGGTTTTGATTTGCATTTCCCTGACAGCTAGAGATCCTGAGCATGTCTGTTGGTTGAGTTCCATTTTAACACCAACTGCTCTAATTCTTTCTTTCCATGTTCTTAATTAAAACTATATGCTTCCAATGGAAAGATTTATTTTTGCAAATATATTTATAAGTACCAACACTCATATATTCCAGGTGAAAACTAATACTATGATAAATAATAATACATATTTGATAATTCATGGACTACAAATCAAGAAGTTAATGGTACAGTATATTATATGATTTGATTGCTTTATAAATAGAGCTATGATAACAACACATAAACGATAAGGCATGATAAGTCCCATCCTTCCTGCCTGTTAATGGAAAGCAGCAAGTGATGGCTCAAGGGGTTGGGTTCCTGCCACCCATGTGAGAGATCTGGATTGAGTTCCTTGTTCCTCCCTCTGGCCCTGACCCAACCCCAGTTGTTGCAGTCATTCTGGAAGTAAATCAACAGATGAGAGTTCTGTTTCTTTTTTGATCTGCCTCTTTAATAAATACTTTTAAAAAGTAAAAGTAAAATGAGATAATAGCAGCTCCTAATAGGATTTTATAAGTGTAAAGATTCTATACCGACTACTTGAAATATAATCTAGTGTTAATCTAGTGTTAATATTTCCCTTGGGTGATCTTGGGCTAGATCATAAACTTTTTTTAAATTTTTTTTTTAAATTTTATTTGACAGAGTTAGACAGTGAAAGAGAGAGACAGAGAGAAAGGTCTTTCTTCCGTTGGTTCACTCCCCAAATGGCCGCTACAGCCAGTGCTACACTGATCTGAAGCCAGGAGCCAGGTGCTTCCTCCTGGTCTCCCATGCACTTGGGCCATTCTCCGCTGCCCTCCTAGGCCACAGCAGAGAGCTGGACTGGAAGAGGAGTGACTGGGACTAGAACCCGGCACCCATATAGGATGCCGGTGCTGCAGGCGGAGGATTAACCAAGTGAGTCATGGCACCTGCCCCTAGATCATAAACTTTTTAAGAATTATTTATTTATTTGAATGGTACAGCATGAGGGGTGGGGAGAGGTCTTCCATCCACTGGCTCACTCTCCAAATGCCTACAACAGCCAGGGCTGGGCCAGGTTGTAGCCAGGAGCCAAAAACTCTATCTGGGTCTCCTACATGGTTGGAAGGGGCCCAAGCACTTTGGCCTGCATCTGCTGTCTTCCCAGGTGCTTTAGCATGAAACTGGATTAGAAATGGAGGAGTCAAGACTCAAACTGGCACTCGAATAAGAGATACTGGCTGTGGAAGCCATGGCATAACCCGCTGAGCCAGAATTTGGAGCCACAATTCCTGTCTCGATCATTAATTTTTATGAGCCTCAGTTTCCTATCTTTAAAATGAGATAACAATAGTACTTACCTCATAAAGATATTGTGATGATTGTCTTAACACATGCAAAAGTCTTAGCATAGTGCTTGGCATATGAACATACTTCAAAAAGTTAGTGGGAAAATTGTATTAAAGTTTTTACATAGTACATATTTTCCGCATGCAGTATCTTCTCGTGGTAGACAGTATTAAGTGTTTACAATTTTTATTATTATCTCTAGTTACAGATGGTATGTATTTGCCATATCACCTTGTATCTTGTTCAATTTGTTTTGCTTTGTTTTTAGACTCTGTAACCCTTAGGTGGCAGAGGCTGTAGTTTTCCACTCCTACATTTTTGGAATTCAAATACCTGGTACAAATACCCAACCAAACCAAATGAAACCAAAACACTCACTTACAGTATACATTCTTGCTCATCAAGAAAACAACCGGTTTTATACTCATTCTATATGGATGGTACCAACATTCTGTAACGAGGCTCATAGCAGAACAAGATGCATTCCCTATATTTTTCAACCTTGTTACTACTGCTGTCAATATCTATTACAACTAGAAAATTTCAAGCACCCAGGAAGAATGTTGTTACTGCATTGTCAACAAAGTGAAATTAAAATCCAAGGCTCATTTGTCTCCCCGTACCAATTTTTACTTTCCATCTCACTCTCTTCTTCCCTCACCACTCCCTCAATCAGAAAATAATACCAAATGGTAAAATAAATGAAAAAGACAACTTCAAAAACCTGTAACCTTGCATTGGAGATCAAAATTCCTGAGTGCTCAGGGTAGTCTGATAAGAAATATAGATAGCATCTCGAAGAACTTTGATACAAGTAACTAAGAATATTACGCATTTTCTATCAAGAACACAATCATTTACTCTATAGTCCAAACATAAATGAGTGCAATTATTTTATATTTTATCCATGTTTTTAAAGATTGGAAATACTCTCATACCTTTGTTTATATCAATGAGTTGCTTCTTTTTCTTCTGGCGTTCTAATTTCTCTTGTTCAGCTTTTTCTTTTGCAAGCTTTGCCCTCCTAGTTTTCTCTTCCATTTCTCTTCTCTTATTGTTTTCTTTCACTGCCTCCTGTACATATAAACAAAGTTGAATAAAACTCCTTTCATTACTTTTATAATTGAAAATTCTCATGGTTTTAAAATAATGTAAGTATGCAGAGATGGGAGAGTATTAGAGCAGCCTCAAGGTGCATGTATATACATTTGAGAGAAACAAATAATTAATCTTAGGACACCTCTTCTTGAAAAAAATATACAAGCACTTCACTCTATACTTGCCATTACTTGGGAGGCTAGAAAATGAGGGACATTAATGTTGCAGATTCAACAATAAACATACTTTCTGCTTTCTTGACATATGAAATAGTACTGATACACAAGAAAAAGCTTAGCATGGAAATATGGCATAGCAAGAATTTTACTACTTCATTGTACATTTTTTTTGTTATCAGCAAAATGGAGATTAAAAAAAAAAAACTACCTCAGGATTTTTGTGAAGAAAATTGGGATTCACACATAAAGTGTTTAGAGCAGAACCTGACATATTATAATCAAGAAATTTCAGTCTATGATTATAAAGGTGGTGGCTGTAGTGCTAGTGGTAATGATTGCATCTAATGATACAGGGCATGGAAACAATCAGCAGTCTCACCAGAAAAGAAATACTTGCAAGTTCAGTCGCTTTTTATGTGCTAAGATATTTAGAAACGTTGAAACATATTCTAAGCTATTGTCTGTTTTATTTTGGATAGATTACCTGTGAAACTGCAGTGATTGAGTATATTCTAGTAGATGGTGTTAGAGAAAGTTAAAGTGATCAGCTAGGAAAATACTATCAACTTACTTTTAGTTCAGACACGTCACTTAAAGAGAGACATATCAACTGTAAGCTCCTTCCATCAACTTGTTCTTATTGTATTTTGCTACTATGATTGATTAGATATATTTTATAGCATGCACAAGATATTTCACAAAAAAACCTATTTTTGCCTCAGAAACTCTAAAGAAAAAGACTCAATAACAAAATATATAAGGCTTTGCCTGGAGGAGTCTATACTGAAATATTTTTTTTGTTCATGTTAAAAGACAAAATAGTTTAAAATAGCCCTGAAAACATTTCCCAAAATCTCCTGTCTTGCAATAATTGATTTTCTCCTATAAAATCTAAAGGATTTTACCTTCATTGGCCCTTACCCACCTTCTGCTGCCCATGTTAGGCTAATACATTAAGTTTTAGGCTAAGATCATAAAACTATCTGACTTCTGCAAAATCACTGTTATCACTTAAACTGGGAAACAACAATCCTGATTTTAGAGCAAGGTTTCTTAACTTCAGCACTACTGTCATTTTGGGCTGGGTAAGTCTTTTTTGTGGGGGCTGGCCTATGCATTATAGGACACTCAGGGATACCCCTAACTCTACCCACTACAACCAGTTGCAACCCTTCCCAGTTTTAACAACCAACAATGTCTCCAGAGATTGCCAAATGTCATGTGGAGGGCAAAATTCACCCCAGGTTGAGAAATACTGATTTGGGGGGGGTACATAAATGTATTATCTACAAAAATAAAACCATACCTACTTTGTTGAACCAGACTTCCTTTTATAGGTATGGAAATTGAGTTCTGAATGAATTTAAATACTTGCCTAAGGTCACATATTTATGCAATTGCAATTTTGGAAAGAGAATTCGTTTATTTTCCCTCCTAGTTTAGTGTTGGTTTTATTATTCAAGGAATAAAAGACAATGTGGCTCTGGCATAAGCAACCAAAGATAAAATAGGCAAATAAGACTTCATCCAAATTTAAAAATTTTGTTCATGAAAAGACACTGGCAAGAAAGTGAATACACAATCCACAGAGTAAGTATTTAAAATCATATATGTCACAAGAATATATAGAAAATATTTACAGCTTAACAAAGAAGAGACAAATAACCCAATTAAAATGGGCCAAGGGGTGCTGGCACAGCAGGTTAAGCAGTTGCTTGGGAGTCTTGCATCCCGTATCTGAGTGCCTGGCATCCGGTCCCACCTCCACTTGTGATCTAGCATTTCTGCTGATGCACACCATGGGAGGCAGCAGATGATGGTCCACGTACTTGGGTTCCTGTGACCCCCATGGGAGACCTGAATGGAATTCCTGGCTCTTCATTTCAGCCTGTCCAAGCCACTGTTGTTGCAGGCATTTGGGGAGCAAACCAACAGATGGAGAATCTCTCTCTGTTGCTCTGCCATTCAAATAAATGAAAATAAAAAAAAAATGGGCAAAGGAATTGAGCAGACATTTTCCCAAAGATGATATACATATGGACAATAGGACATGAAAAGTTGTGCAACATCATTAAGTACTAGGGAAATGCAAATCAAAACTGTAATAAAGTATCACCTCACACCTCTAGGAAGGCAATCGACATCATTATCACCATTACCATCAGATAATAACAAACAAAAATGTGTAGAAATTGGAGTTTTTGTGCACTGCTGGTGTGAACATTAAATGGTGACCATTTGGAAAACAGTCTGCCAGTCCTACAAAATGCTAAACATAGAGTTACCATGTGACCCCACAATTCCACTTCTAGGTATATACCCAAGGGAAAAGAAAATCCATGTGCATACGAAGACTTGTACAAGAATGTTCACAGCAGCCTTATTCCTAATAGCTAAATAGTAAACCCGAACATGCATCAACTGACAAATGAATGAAGAAAATCAGTATATATGCACACAGCTGAATAGTATGTAGCCATAAAGAATGAAGTACTGGTATATGCTAAAGCATAGATAGAGCTTAAAAATATTATGCTGCGTGAAAGAAGTCAGACACAAAAGATCACATAGTATAAGATTCCATTGATATATAATGTCCAGAATAAGCAAATCCATAACAATAGGAAGTAGGTTATTGGTTTGTAAGGGAATGAGGAGTGTGAAGGAAGAGGAATGGAAATACTTACTTATGGACATGAGGTTTCTTTTGAAGGTAATGAAAATGTTCTGGAATTAGACAGTGGTGATAACTGCACAACCTTGTGAATATGCTAAAAACCACTGAATTGTATACATTAAAATGGTGAATTTTATCATAGGTAAATTCTATATTGATAAAAATTAATAAAAAAGCAGATATCTGAGAAAGGCACGGTTGAAATAAAATTGTAGGTCAGGAAAAAAACCAAGACCATGTAAAAAGGCATCATATATTCAGACCCTGGGAGTAATAAGCTGTATGATATTGGTAAGTAACATGAGAGGAGGCAGCAGTAGAAGAGAGAAAGGTAGTTAATGCTTGTGTATATTTTGTTACTGCTCCAACCTCTTATAGTCACCAACATCTTGTTGGACTTTTTTTTTAAAGATTTATTTATTTATTTGAAAGGTAAAGTGGCAAAGAATGAGAGACAGGGAGGGAGAGGGAGAGAGAGTGAGAGCAAGAGAGAGCTATAAAGAGAGAGAATCTTTCCTTTGCTATTTCACTCCCCCAAATGCCTGCAACAGCTAGGGGTAGGCCAGGTGGAAATGAGGAGCCAGGAATTCCATCTGGGTGTGCCATATGAGTGGTAAGGGCCCAAGAAAGTGGGTCATCATCCACTGCCTCCTGAGAGCATCAGCAGGAAGCTGTATTGGAATCACGGAGTGGCCGGGACTCAAAACAGGCACTCAGATACGGAATGTGGCCATCCCAAGTGGTGATTTAACCCACTGGGCTACGTCACTCACCCCTGACAACTTGCATTTGTATATCTTCCTATTCTGATAATAACAGCTACCCTTTACTGAAAATTTATTAAGTGCCATGTGTTTTAACTATATAATTTTTAATCTGCGTAAAGAAATCTACAAAGTAGATATTTTTGGTTCTGATTTTACACAGGATGAAACTAGGGTTCGCGTAGGGTAAGTGACATGCCCAAGGCTACATAGCTACTTAAGTACCAGAGTCATCTAGGCTTTTTTTGGGTCTGTATCCATGTTCAGTTACACTGCTATGATGTCTCTCAGGTAGACTGCCAGATAAAATACAAGATACTCACTGAAATTTGAATTTCAGATATACCATGGATGCTTTTGTTGATATAAGTATGTTCTATACAATAAGAGGGCATATTTATAAAACAATGCATGTAGGATTTGGGGTACTCTGATACTAAAACAAATTTACTGCTTATCTGAAATTCAACTTTAATTGGGCATCCTATAATAAATTTGATAAATTTGGCAATCCTATTCCCATGCCTGTATTACTTTTTTTTTTAAAATTATTTATTTTCATTTTCTTTGAAAGGCAGGGAGACAGAGAAACAGAGTTCTTGCATCTGTTGTTTTTCTCCACAAATGTCCACAAAATCCGGGGCTGGGCCAGGACAAAGCCAGGAGCCCAGAACTCAATCCAGGTCTCCCATGTGGAAGGAAGGCAGTGGCCCAACTAAGTGAACCGTCATCTGTTGCCAGCAGGAAGCTGGATCAGAATCATAGTAGTTGGGACTGGAACACAGGCACTCCAGAAAGGATGCAGGCATCCCAAGCAGCGACTTGACCGCTATGCTTTAATTCCTTGTAAACATCCTTTGGCTGACTAAGATCATTTAGTACAAACAGTAGACAAAATCACCAGAAAAAACTGTCCAAATACAAACTATATTTTGAAAGTACAAGGGTTGATAGAGGTTACTGATTGGCATTATGCTGTCCAAGTACTTGCATCATGATATTTCTGTAGCATTTTCCATATATTTATTTATTATCTCTTGAAAATATAGTAAAATTTTAAAACATAGTTTATATAAAATCAAAACTAATACAATATGGGGTAGAAGAAGATAATATAGTAATTATATCAAAGAAACTCAAATGCAGACATCTTGCATCCATAAATAGATTAAATTCCTGTATATGAGAGAGAAGCTTGTAACAGGCACTACTAGAACAACAAGAACGTAATCTAGTAAAGGATCAAAGAGACTATGAAATAGGTCTATCAGTTTACATCTTAAATATTTCAGGAATTGACTTAACTACAAAACAATCACGCAATTTGTAATGGCATGTGTAATCCTAAAGAGGCCAAAAGAGAAGAGGAAAATAATTTCGGTAGTTTGGCATTAATGAAGAAAAATGAAAGCATCTATAAGAGCATCTATTTTTCAAGCAACAGATTGTGCAGTTAAGATTCTGGTCCTGACGCTGCTAGCTCTGTTTTTATGAAAAGGCCTCATGCTGAAGAGCAGTCCTATTCCTCTTGGCATTTTTGGTCTTTGGCTCTGGCTTTGGGAAATTAGAGATGGGGAACACGTGCTTGTTTAATTCACTCTCCTTGAGAAAAACTTATAAGAGAGAGGAAAATCATCATGATGGTTTTATATCAAGAATCTTTAGTTGTACAAGAGTGAAAGATAAGAAATTTCAGGACATTGTTTAACTCGCCTAAAAAATGTAAAAGCTGGTAAGGAGAGAATTCTTTTGAGGGATGGGATGTATTCTTATCATTTCAATTCTTGCAAAATGAAGAAGACCAAATTATTAAGAGAATAAAAGCAACACGAGCAAATTTAAGGTCAGGTTTTAAAAATCTTTTAAATAACTGAGATGAACAATATACATTTCTAGTCTCACTAAACATTTTAAAACACTAACTCATGGGTACTTAGATACCATTCTCAAGTAAGGATCAATCATTATTTCTCAGGTTTGACAATACCAATTAGATTATTTCATTGTATAGGACAGTGTTTTGTTAAAAAGATGCTAATTGAAAAAGGGTTTTCCATGGCCTTGTCTAAAAATGATCAGAGTCAGTGAATCCAGGGGGCTTCCATAGCCTTGGCAGCTCATGACAAGAGCCTAGGGTGATTACTGACGTCATAAACAAGAGTGTCAATTTGTTAAGTCAACAACAGGAGTCACTGTGCACTTACTCCTCATGTAGGATCTTTGTCCTAAGTGTGCTGTACATTGAGTTTTAATGCTATAACTAGTACTCAAACAGTATTTTTCACTTTATGTTTCTGTGTGGGAGCAAACTGTTGAAATCTTTACTTAATGTATGCTAAACTGATCTTCTGTATATAAAGAGAATCGAAAATGAATCTTGACATGAATGGAAGGGGAGAGGGAGTGGATAAGGGGAGGGTTGCGGGTTGGAGGGACGTTATGGGGGGGAAGTCATTGTAATCAATATTCTGTACTTTGGAAATTTATATTCATTAAATAAAAGTTAAAAAATAAATAAATATCTCAAACTGTTAAAAAAATAAATAAAATGGGACAATTTGAAAAAAAAAAGGGTTTTGCTAAGTAACCTCATAAAAGATGAGAAACATATTTACAGAAAAAAGCCTCAGTTACACTGGCATAGTTTTCAAGAGTTTGTAAAATGTACAAAAGGAGCAAAACATAGCAGAAAATGTGTCTAGGATTTACTACAAAATATCCACCAACCTATTTTAAATCTCTCATTGAAATCTCTATTGCTGTGCTGAAAAATGTGAATAAATTAAAAATCTTATTTCCCTTGCTGTGCATAATTAACAAATGAGACCCATGGACTAAAAATGTCATATGCAAAAAGCAAAATTAAAAAAAAAAGCTCATCTAAACGCTTGGACCTCTTATTCCAATTAAGCTTTATGGAATGGATGAAACTAGTTCAAAAGATTCTGAGAAGCTCGGATATCAGCCTCACGAATGTTAGGTCTACATGAACCTTGTCCTGCTATGTGAAAACAAATACTGCTTTCATCACAATAAATATTTCTGACTTCCATCGTCTCCAATGGCTCGCAAGTCCATTGATGACTGCAGAAGCATTTCACATGTATTGCAACCTCACTGAAAGCTGTAGGTATGTTTCAGGGCAGAGAGATGAAACAATTAGAAGGATGGATCCTGGAGTCTGACGAATTTGGTCTCATATCCAAGCTCCATAACTTATTGTTAAAATTCCATGACCCTGAACAAGTTACTTATCTCTTTTGAGTTTTGCTTTCCACATCTGCAAAGTGGAGATAACTGCTACTTAAATCACAGGGGTCGGGGCCGGCGCTGTGGTGCAGCGGGTTAACGCCCTGGCCTGAAGCACCAGCATCCTATATAGGCGCGGGTTCAAGACCCAGCCTGCTTCTGATTCAGCTTTCTGCTGTGGCCTGGGAAAGCAGTAGAAGATGGCTGAAGTCCTTGGGCCCCTGCACCCGCGTGGGAGACCCAGAGGAAGCTCCTGGCTCAGCGCGGTTCCAGCCGGCCAACTGGGGAGCGAACCATCAGATGGAAAATCTCTCTCTCTCTCTCTTTGTAACTCTGACTTTCAAATAAATAAATAAATAAATCTTTTAAAATAAAATCACAGGGTTCTCAAACAGAGTAAATGAAATAATGCTTATATAAAACATTTAAGACAATTCCTGGTACAGAAAAAATGCTCATTACATAGTAGCTGTTCTTACTGTTTACAAATATGATAGATACAGCTCAGAGTTTGAAAAGGAAGAATTTGGGCATTGACATACAAATGTCTCTTCTTGAAAGTTATGAGAATGTGATCTAGGACTGCATATATACCATCTTGATAATGTCTAACCTCACAAGCACACTGCATAGGATCTTTAACTGTATCATTATTTTCATCTAAGGTAATTTAAAAAATCCTATATATAGGATTAAGTGTCAAAGGGATTACATAAATAAGACCAGTGTCTGCAAATAATAATTGATAGAATTAAAAGGAGAGAATGATCCTGCATGGGAAGTGGATACACAGCAGACTTATAGAATGCCAAGTGCCCTGGACAGCACTCTGGCCTCAGAACCAGCCCTTAAGGCATTCGGATCTGGCTAAAAAGCTCATGAGAGTACTTCAGGCATGGAAAGCCAAGACACTGTGGCAAAAAAAAAAAAAAAAAACAAAAACAAAAACAAAAACAAACAAACAAAAAAAACCAAAAAACAAAACACCCTAAATGAAAGATCTCTGTGAGATCCCAGTGGAAAGAACGGGCCATCAGAGGAGGAGGTGCCTTTCTCTGAAGGGAGGAGAGAACTTCCACTTTGACTATGGCCTTGACAAAATAATGTCAGAGTTTGTGAACTCAAAAGGCTTCCATGGCTGGTGCCACAGCTCACTAGGCTAATCCTCTGCCTGCAGCGCCAGCAACCCGGGTTCTAGTCCCTGTCGGGGCGCCTGATTCTGTCCCAGTTGCTCCTCTTCCAGGCCAGCTCTCTGCTGTGGCCTGGGAGCGCAGTGGAGGATGGCCCAAGTCCTTGGGCCCTGCACCCACATGGGAGACCAGGAGAAGCACCTGGCTCCTGGCTTGGGATCAGCGTGGTGCACAGGCTGCAGCGCACCGGCCGAGGCGGCCATTAGGGGGTCAACCAACAGCATAGGAAGACCTTTCTCTCTGTCTCTCTGTCTACTCTGCCTGTCCATAAAAAAAAAAAAAGTTTTTGTTCTTTTTTAAAAATAAACCCCTGATCTAGAATCTTATGCCCAGAAAAAATAATGGGAAAGTGGCCCATTTATTTTGTTTATTTTAAGTCAGGACCCATAAACCAACTGTTCTAGATAGAACAGTATACCCTAGTGAACACAGGATGGATGGCCATGAGGAGCTGAGCGATCCGGTTTAACTCCTAGTTCCATCCAGCAACTACAATGCTTTATCTCCTTGGGGCATTTACTTAATTACACCAAGTCTCCTTTCTTGATCTGCGAAACACCTGGACTTCACAATGTTGGCTTGTGATTTCATTAAAAAGTGCCTATAAAAATACTAAGCACTGTATTTAGCACATTTGGCATTCAATGAACATTGGTGGTTATTATTATTACACATTTGGGCAATACTAAGATCTCATGCATTTTATGACCTCTTTTCTATTTCCTCCAACACAGGAGCATGCTCACATTGCACATGGGGAAAAGGGAAAATTCTTTTTGCTTTGGAAATCTTGCAATATCAGGTAAAAATATGAAGAAAAAAATACACACATCCTCTCTCTTACAACTTTGAACAGACAACAGAATGTCTTCCTGAGCCATGAGAAAGAACATAGAGGTAGAATGAAAATCAGGAAGTTGGGAGGATAGTCTTGCTGTAAAGATCCCATTTTATGGGGCCGGCATTGTGGTATAGTGGGTAAAGCCAGGGCCTGTGATGCCAGCATCCCATTTGGATGCTGGTTCATGTCCCGGGTGCTCCACTTCTTCTTCTTCTTCTTTCTTTTTTTTTTTTTTTTAAGATTTACTTGTTTATTTGAAAGGCTGAGTTACAAAGGGAGAGAGAGAGAGAGAGACAGAGAGAGAGACAGACAGAGAGATCTTCCATCCGCGGGATCACACCCCAAATGGCTGCAATGCCTGGAGGTAGGCCGATCAGAAGTCAGGAGTTTCCTCTGGTTCCCCTACACGGGTGCAGGGGTCCAAGCACTTGGGCCGTCTTCAGCAGTTTTCCCAGGCACATTAGCAGGGAGCTGGATTGGAAGTGGAGCAGCCAGGACTTGAACCGCTACCAATATGGGATGCCGGCACTGCAGACGGCAGCCTAACCCATTACACCACAGTGTCAGCCCATGGGTGCTCTACTTCGGATCCAGCTCCCTGCTAATGTACCTGGGAAAGCAGCAGAAGATGGCCCATGTGCTTGGGTCCTTGCCACCCACGTGGGAGACCCTAATGAAGCTCCTGGCTCCTGGCTTTGGCCTGGCCATTGTGGCCACTTGGGGAGTGAAGCAGCAGATGGAAGATCTCTCTCCCTCTGTTTCTCCCTCTCTTTCTGTAGCTCTTTTAAATAAATAAATAAATCTTCAAAAAAAAAAGGGTAGCATTTTTGACTAAGAAATAAAGATCATAGAATAATTTTCTATTTGGAATAATAAATTCAAATATAATTTCCCTCAAGCCTCAACATCTTATTGGACTGTAGCATACATTGAAGAAGAAGATTTTTTTTTTAGGGGAGAAGGTAGTTGATTGGGAGGTATTTATTATTATTATTACCAACATCTGGAGTTAGTTCTATCCTCCTCCTGAGACAATGGAGGGCATAGCCCAAGAAAAGGCCAACTGATTTGTAAGTCAAGTTTGCTTTTATTTCTAGTGAACATTTGTCCCAGAATGGGGGAATCATTACTCTGCTAAAAGGTTTACAGAGCATCCAGGAGAATTAGCCCAAACTCAGTCCTCTACCCCAAGCCTTATTAAGCTTTCATATACTTTCCCCATCTCTTCACTCATAGGAGGATATTAGTTCTGCTGGAAAACCTTCACTGAGGAATTCCGAACAGGAGATAAGATGAATGCTATAAATTTTTGCTTGTTGGTGAAGTTCTCCTTATATTCCCAGCATACAAAACAGGTAGCAAAATGGAAAGGCTGTCCAGACCAGTAAACTAAGGTTACAGCAGCAGTGTCCTTTTTCTGTGCTAAAGATGTCCTCATCATGACAGTGAAAAGAAAAGGGAATTCTATATATGATGGCTTTTCATCATTTTGGAAAAGTTTTCTTAAAATTCTCCTCTTTTAGGGGTCTTCAAAGAGTTAAATAACATATTCTTTGCTTGAATTGTTCTAGCTAGTAATAACACTTCTGCAATTTGTGACACTTGCTTAGATCCAAGGGTAAAAGAGTTGTTAAGGAACAAAGATGCCAGTGTATGTTAACACTGATGTGTACCTTGGGTTGAGGTCCTTATGTGTTCCTAAAAGTAGGTAATGGTCATAAAGGATACTGAATGGAGTGATAAATCAAGATTGATATATTTGTCCAGATCTCTTTCTCTCTCATTTTAGAATGACTACATCAGTTTACAAATGGGAAGATATAATGTGAACCAAGATGAGAGGAAAAAACCTACTTCAGATGGCAGCAATGACTCGTTAGAATTCTCAGCTGTAACTGGGGACAAATAAAGTCTTTCCATTAAATACAGGAAGGAAATCTATTCTTTAGTTAACATCAAACAACATTAGATATTCCTTTCCTATACTTTCAGTGTGTTTAAAGGGCATATTGGATTGAAGAAGTCAGGACAAATGCTCAGGGCCAAGAATTTCCAGCTATAGCAACTAGATTCTTAAGAGCCAGTACCTCTAAAGACTTTATCAGCACTATAATACTGTTAAACTTTTTCTTTCTCAGAGATTTCCACTTATTATGGTACAAGTGACCTTTAAAGTTCCTCTTATGAAAGATCTCATGAATACTTCATCAACCAATCAACTACGATTGCAACAGAGAGGTATAACTTTCTTCCTCACTAGAGTAATTGAAACCTTGATTAGCTTGCTCAAGTAGTTAGGTGCCTCAGTAATAGACACTGAACAAATGTATTGATGCTGCAGTTAGATAGGGACTAAAGTCATGCTTATTAACCTATGTAAATATGGTCTGAATCACAGATGTGTAACGGGTCATAGATAACCTACAAACCAATGGAACAAAATATATTTTCTCTCCTTTGTGATGTGCTATGTTCAGTCCTTCTTGCAGACGGCATTGCTCTAACTACTTCCTAGACTATATTTCCTTTTCCCATCCTTTAATTTTCACCTTCCCCTAAAGCCCTGTCCTCATCTCTGTCCCTCTGTCTCTCTTTGTGCATGTGTGTGTGTGTGTGTGTGAAGAAAATTCCTCTATTCTTACACAGACTTGAATGAAAATAGCCCTTGCAAGAGCCTGCGAGGCCTTACACCACCTGACCGCTCAGTACCTCTCTGGCCTCATCTCCTCAGCCAGTCTGCCTCAGCTCCACTGGTCTCCTTTGCTCAGCGTCTTCATACATCCATTCCCTCTGCTGCCAGCTATCTTCATCAAGTCTGTGCCGCAGTTTTGCCTTAGCACCAAGGCCTTCCCTGACCCCTTATACAAAGTAGCCCCTGACAAACTCCCAGCTCCTCCCCCTTCCCCACTGTTGTCTTCATAAGATAAAAGGTCACAATCTAGTTAAACTTTAGATACTCTTGCCGTTTTCCAAGAATTAGCAGCTGGCGCTAGTTGATTTACATAGTAAGTTTTCAGCCTGGGAGTCCTAAAACCTTTCAATTACCAGGAGCATCTCCACACACACAGTTCCCCACACACCTCACACTGCTTTATTGTGGGAAATCTTAGCGGCCTTGAAAAAAATTATCCACCTTTGAATGGTGGGTTTCTTTCTAATCATCTATAGGTTATGGTTCACTGACATCTACATTTGTTTTCTGAAAATGCCAGTGCTTAGTGTTTCTGAGGCCTGATATCGGTGACATTTGTCACACTGACATAGCTCAATATTCTGCTGCGAAAATTCACTTGTGTAGAGATTTGTGTTTACAAAGAGCCTCCAAGGTTAGAAGAAAAGATGTGTTCTAATTTTGACGAGATCTTTGTTTTGAATGAGATATTTGCAGGACCCACAAACATTAGTACTAAATAGCTTTTCCAGTAATCTTTTAGTTTAAGGCAAAACCTTCTCAGGTTAGGATGAATGGTTCACAGAAACAATTCCTTGAGTTTATTTGTATAAATGCCTCCCTTCTGGCTGAGGACAGTCTTGTAGAAGAAACTGATCTGCTGAAGGTGAGGGAGCCAGCTGAAGGAAAATCAAGCACATGTTCACTGAAGTAGCCCTCTTGTATTCAGCACAACCAGCTGACTGTTCAGCCTCCTTAGGAAACAAATAAAAAATTCATGTATCTTTCACATGCAGTACATATCTGGAGGTTTGACAGACAAACAGATCTTTGCACACCAGCATGGGCGTGAAGAGAATCGCAAAAGTAAATTATTAAAAACAAGAAGAAAGAAAAAAAAAGGCTGTTGTGGTGTGCAAATCTCCTTGGATATTAAACTTGCAGTTGGTTACAAAGCGGTCATGCACTGATAATGAAGGCTGGCTGTGATCCCCAAGGCCTTCTTCGAAAATTTGCCTTACAACTGCAAAAACTTGTGATCTGAAGTTGGAGGAAAAAACTCTCTCCCGTCACAGTCCATTAGAATGTTGAACTCTGATTAGCTAGAAGTTAATCTGCAATCTGTAGCATGGAAAAGGGTTTCAACTGCTTCAGGTTTCTGCAGACACATTTTCCTTAAGAGGTACATGAGTATCCCTCTTTCCATGTGAGGAAGAAAAACAATTGAGTTCAACATGGCTCTGTGGACCTCTACTTGATTAAAATCTACAAAGCTTGCTGAGTGACTGTAGGAAATTAATCTGTAGCTTTTTTTTTTCTTGAAGCAAAGGAACAAAATGAAAACCTAAAGTAACTGATACAATATTTTAATAGGCAAAGGTCGTGGGGAGGTATGGGTGGAGGGTAATGAGAAGACAAGTAGTCTGTTTCAGGTCTGGGAACTGAGTTTACTGCCTTTATACTGTCACCATCTTGAAGAAGATGAAAGAGGCAGCATGATCAATAAGGCTCTTGGTGAGATCCGTTTGGGTGGGGGGTGAAAAGTACCTTGGAGATTTGGATGAGAATAGCAAATTCCCTTGACTAGTACAATTATGGAATCATGGAATAGAAAGGGCCCTCGAGAAACACTTGCTCTAGTCATCTGCCTGTAGATGAGGTTCTATCTGCCAGATTCTCAGGAACCCATTCTGCTACTTAATCACTTCTAAAAGGAAATACTTCCTTCTGTCTTTAAAAGATGTCGGATTTTTTTTTTTCAAAACCTGTATCTTATCTGCTTGCTTCTGTGAAATAGAAACCTGGTCAATATCTTCCTTAATAAATTCATCAGGAAAGTGTAGCTTGTCCCCAAGAATCACTATAGTGCCTGAATTCCACAAAAGTGAAACTAGTCCTCAAATGCAATGCAGGTGAATTTCTTAGTTTGTAAAAGATGGGGAGGAGGGGAAGGATGAGGTTGGACAGGCTCTTGGGAAAGTATGTTTTGACTCCAACCCAAGTCACTCAATACAATCTTCTGGAGTAACAACTTTCTCATAGAGCCCTCTTTCCATAAATGTAATAATGTTTAGGTGTTCCTCTGTGTCTTCTCTTCTTATTGGACATTATTTTTAATGCAGGCTTCTTTATCCTCACATGCTTTCCCCAAAAAGAGGACAAGCTAGAAACAATACCCTAAGAGATGTGCTATCCAATACCTACCAGTGTCAATGCTCTAATTCTCTTAAAACGTTAGAGCATTTGTTTTGTAACATTTCAAAGTGCAACTGTAAAGTTATAAGATTAGTTCTGATATATCTGTTGAAACCATCAATCCTGTCTCTCAAATAGCCACCTTGGGAAGCCATAAACTTATTTTGGTAAGGACCATTCCTCTGTGATTGAAACTCCTCTTTCAGAACTGACCTATGAATCAAATGAAATCAGTCTCATTATTTTAGATTCACACTATTTCTGACCAGAGATTTTGTTACCCAGTTTGGTCATATATCTTATTCATAAAACTTGGCTTAATAGCACTTTTGACTGCTTCCAAAAATCAAATCCACCCTCGAATCGCAAAGATTTAGTATGCCTGAAAGATCTAAAAAGCATATTTCTGTATAACTGTTAGGGAAATCCAAAACAGGAGTCACCAAAATATTTAGGGCAATGTCATTATTTTTCAACTAAAGTAACAAGAAGTATAAAATTCCCTTGACTCTACACATTTCCGAGTCACATCGCATAGACTAATAATTCATGGTTAGTACTGATCCATTAAAAACAAAGAATCTTTTTAGTGAATTTGTGCAATTTATATTATCTGCTTGATGCCCTTAATTTATATTTTATTAATCCCTAACTGAACTTGATCTCATTTCTGAGGGAATATACACATTCAATGAAGGCCTGTCTTTTTTTTTTTTGTAAGTAATGGTAGAAATATCTCTACAAATATTTCCATTGATCATTTATCTGTCCTTTGGGTGATAGGAGAGAAAGGGAAAGAATAAGAGGCCAATGAAACAATAAAGCTAAGAGAAAAGTACCCTGATTAGTATCTGGTGCTTTTACAGGGAAGCAGGAAATACCCATTCATTCATCTTCTACCATGTATTGTCACATAGAGTTCTTGTCCCTAGAGAATCAACAGTGAGCACTACAGACAAGGATCTTTCACTCATGGCACTCAGGGGTCATCAAAAGAAGACATGGACTGTTACTTTTCTTTTGGTCTATCTCTCAGACTCACCTGCGCCACTGTTTAACTGTCAGTTGAAATAGCATTCTACAGTCTAGATCCTGTTTTTCTCAAATCTCATTGAGAATGAATGTCACACAGGAGGGAATAAAAACCTTAGAGGATAGATATTTCTTTCTCTTGGACTACAAGGCACTGATTCTTTCATAGAAGTAAATTAAAATGGTTTTGCTCAATTTGCTTTTCACAAAGCTATCTTGATTGCCCATCAGAACTCTGTGCTCTTCTAAGTAGAGTGATTGTTTGCTGATTTGTTGTCCTATCTTCCAAGGTATTGACAACAAGATGTCCTTTCAGTAATTATGGGGTAGCACCTTTCCCTTTACTGATGCTTTCTAAACAATCAGTGTAATTCCGTATGTAGAGAAATGCACACAACATTAAAAAATGAATGAAAACCAAACAACACAAATAAGAAAGGGAGCCCTGATGAGGCATGAGAAAGTATGGCAACACAGCACATAGGGGTCACAGTGGTCCATAAATTAACCTGACACCACCATGTTATATTGATGTTAAGGAAAATGAAATTTTCATTAATTAGAGAGAACGAGCACACCTTTAGACCTCTTCGCCTTCAGATTAAATTGGAGACCACAAGGGCTGCTTCACTAACCATCACTACAAGATGCTCTCAACCTTCCTTATACATAATGTTAATGTATTGATTACATTTTAAAATGTCCATATATATTTCTTTTACGTACATTTGCTTCAGTCTAGGCTTCATTTTACAGCTTCTGATAGGTCAGGCTGTGGGTTGGGTTAGTTTGCTTCAGGTTTGATCATTCTATTCAGAAAGGCACTCGTAACTCTCAGCTCTACATTAGCATCCTATTCAAAGGAAGGAAGCATGCAATACTTATTTCTTAATTAATGAAGACAGTACTGATTAATTTAGTGTAAATACTAGTGCAGCACACACATGTAATAAGATCATTCTTTTTTTGGGCTTATCCTTGGCAGTTTTTTTTTTTTTTTAAAGAGCTAATCTAATTTTATGGGCTGAACAACTCTAAGAGCAGAAGCAGATTCACTAGAAGTGGATGAAGCAACCCTTGAACCTCTCATGTGCATGAGAGGGGTGCCAGTAATGTACTCACCTGGCCGCTTTCTTTAGTAAAATTTCCCAAAGGGAAAAAAAAGGTAAAGATTTTATATTCCTTTTCTTAAATGGTTCCCCCTGAACTGTATAACTCACAAATCTAGATTCTCTGTTTAACAGATATGTAAAAACCTGAAAAGAAGTCTAATGAAGAAAATAAGTGCTAAAAGTTTTGGAAATGCCAAACCAAGAACTATAATTAATTTCAAGGAAGATGGGATTAAATGATATCACTATATCCACGAACATGAAATAGATATTTATTTAAAAGGCAAGGCTTATTGGACATCTTCCAGATTTCCAGAATTCAGAAGGGGCCTGCATTTAAATTTTAGAAAAGAAAGTCTGAGAATTACAAAGAGCTTTATCGTGAGGCTGGCAAAGCAATGGAACAAAGGCAAGTCTGAAACTGCTTTCTCTAGAAAACTATTTGAAAGATTAGCTAGTTAGCTGCTGAAGGGCTAGGTAAATCATGCCAAGAGCCTGAGTTATTACATAAACCCACAGAGGATTCCTGAGGTTCTATTCGAGGATCCTCTAGCTCTATAGGTATACTCGGATATGTCTGAGTCATTACTCTAAGAAACATGAAAAATAAAATGAATACGCAATTTCCTGTCTCTTTCAGACACCTTGAATCTTGGGTATACTACAGCAGAGAGAGTTGATCTGCGAAAATATCTGAAAACAATATATTGGGGGTCTGGTCAAAACTGGGTTTGAATGGGACATAGCTTGGGGCCTGATATATTCTGCTTTAAAATCCTCTTTTCCAAACTAGAAATAATAAGGGCATTGTTATATGGTAGTGATTGCATTCTGGGAAGCAAGCCATTCCATTTGTATATGAGCACTCCGGCTATATTCCACAATGTAAAACCCATCTCACTTGTGATTATATCCTTGATCATGACCTAGATTTAGCCAAATATCACTGCTTACTCACTGATGGGAATATTCTTTTCTTACTATGCTAATGATCTACTGCCCTTTCCTTTACCTCCTTCTTCCCTGGGTACTATGTCATTATTTATAAAGGAGTTTTCTGGCTTCATCATGAATCTTCTGCTTAAGTTGCCTTATTTATTGGTATAGAGGGATTTTGCCATTAGACTTGACATGTTGGACAAATAACTTACAAGAAGATTTAGGGAGTTTACAGACACACTGAATTTTATTTCCTGTACAAAACTTTGCAATAATAAATGTCATGCTTACACTCGATTTCTTTCAACGTGAACTTCTACATAATGCCTTTTTGAGCCATGTGTTCTCTCATACAATGAAATCTCAGTGTTACTGCACAATATGCAGAAGTGTTACTTTCTGAATATTGTGTTTACATTAAAACACTCATAAAGGTAAAATATGACACTCTATGACATACCTCAGAAATGTAATATGACTAGATTTTATTCTGTAAAACTTATGACTATTTCATTTCTTTTAAAGTCTAACAACTCCTCAAAAGAGAGAAGTTAGATTTTTAAAATTCTCTTCAAAGGGTCTTTGAAGATGGTAAGACTTAGAGAAAGTAGAAAGATCAGGTATATGTTTGAAGAATAATCCTTCTCTAATGATTTTTATCATAATGAAAAATACTAGAGATATAAGCAGGTGACTAAATGGCTATGGATAAATAATGAAGACTTTTAAAAACTCATGTATTTATTTAATTTTAAAGGGGGAAGAGAGAGAGAGAGAGAGAGAGAGAGAGAGAGAGAGAGAGAGAAAGATTTCTTCCATGTGCTGGATCACTTCCCAAATGCCTGCAACAGCTGAGGCTGGGCCAGGCCCAAGCTGGAAGCCAGGAACTCAATCCAAGTCTATTCAGCCAAAACTTGCTCCCTTTCTTAGCTCCCTGGGCTAACTAAAGTAGCAGGAACCTGGAATCAGAAGCGAAGCTGAGACTCAAACCCAGGCACTCTGATACGGGACATAGGCATCCCAAGTGACAGCTTAATGGTTACATGAAATACCCACCCCAATAATGAAGATTTAAAGGGTCATAGGTGATCATATATGAAAAGTGAAACACAAAGTGGTGCTGAAAAATGAGACGTTTGATACTAGAATATATAAATAAAATGAGGTAAACATGAGATACTTCCCACGCCAATTGTTAGCTCTGCTAAAGAGTTGTACATGGAAAACATAGTTCAGTTTGATTTCACAATTTAGAATGATGGGGTCAAAGTAGACAAGTTTAAATACTTTAGTCAGATATTTGATGAATTGACATCCATGAAGAGTCAAAGAAATCATTAAAATAATGAAAGGTTTTCAAAGAGAGAGAGAGAGAAAGCAAGAGACCAAGAGAGTGAGACTGCTACAGGGCTTTGAAGCATTTAATCCAAAAGGGCATTTATTTTGAGATATCTAGTACAGGAGGAGCATGGCCGCCAGTTATAAACATAGTTACCAATCAATAAATATTTGCTGGTTCATTCTATGTGACATATCCCGTTGTGTAATAAAAATTCAAACACAGGTGAGTCACATTTACTCTAGAGGCATGCATAGTATAAAGAGGAAAGTGTTACAACAATCATATGAACAACGTGATATGAGAATACAAAACAGGAAGCAATTAATTCTCCCTGGAGTTGGGGGAGGAGGGTATTAGGAAGAATATCACAGAGAAAGTAGCCACTGAATGAGTCTTGAAGGATGAAAATGATTTCACAGGGCAGTGTTTGGCACAGTGGTTAAGACACAGCATGCGTTCAACGTTCAGTTCCACTCCTAATTTCAGCTTCCTAATAATGTGCACCCTGGGAAGCTGCAGGAGATCACTCAATTACTTGTGCCCCTGCTACCCGTGTGAGACACCTGGATTGAGTTGCCAGCTCCCAATTTCAGCCTGGCTCAGCCCCAACTGTTGCAGGCATTTGCGGAGTAAACCAGCAGGTAGGATGCTCTCTGTCTCCCTCTGACCTTCAAGTAAAATTAAAATACATAAATAATAATTAAAACAGAAGAAGAAAATGATTTCACCAAGTAGAAGAAAGATTTTGAGTATGATGGTACTTGAGGCAGAGAGAAAGAATTGTGGTCAGGGGAAGTAATATTGCCCAGTGTTTCCATATGCTGGCTTAGAATTTACTATCACCCATGGCAGGCCATGGAAAGCTTCTTGGAAGGTGAATGTCGATAGGTTTTAGAAAAATAAATGTGACAACAGCATAAACTGAAAAGACCATAGTAGTGGTGCTTGGGAGAGATGACAAATACTGAAATTGGTAGATACAGTGAGGAGGAAGGTAGGGTGAATTTGAGAAACATTTTTCAGGCAGAATCTACCAAGTTAGAGATTGAATACATGTGAACAGTGAGGCGAAAGATGATATCAAGTTGTATATAAGAGAATGTGGGAGGAAGTTAGGAAGAGACATGCGTTCCAATTTGAATATGCTGAATTTGAGAGTTGTGGCAAAATCTAGTTAAAGACATCCAACAGGCAATAAACTTCAATCTACAGCTAAAGATTAAGAGCGCAACTCAGAAAAGCCTAGAAACCATGAGCATAGATATGAACCTCTCAGGAAACATTATGCAGGACCAAGGGTAGATCTTTGATAATGCTTCTATAAGACTAAAGGAAGGGGATCTAAAGAAATAGACTTAGGAGATATTTCTGCTGAAGAAAGCAAGAAATTCTGCCTTCATGACACCAAAGGATTGTTCTAGTGATCAGGTTATGTATATATTATACCTTAAAGTAGACTAGGTGGAGATCTGGAGTGTACCCAGTGTAGTATACACCTACTAAACTATAGACATAAAGTGTTTTTGGCCTTCATGGCTGAATAAGTGAGATCAGGACTACGTAGGCTGAACGAGACTTGAATCTCACATAGCAAGGTTTGGCTCACTTTCTGTGGTCATCTTGTTTTGCATGCAAGATGAGTACAGTTTTTCTGCTTAAGGGACACTATATAAAGTAAATGTCACCTGGGAAGGAAAGAGGTCAACAGCCAAGTGGATACCACATCTCTGCCAATGAAATTCCAAACTCTCATCTTCTCAAAAACTATTTCCCCTCTTAAAGAGGGAGTGCATTTGACAGTTAAAACTTGAGAGACTCTGTTTCCTATGATTTGCCTATGTGAATCTCATCTTAATACTCTCATTTGAATGGTTTATAGTAAGAGCTGACAATCTTTTTCAGTTAAAGGCCAGAAAGTAAATAAATGTTTCACCTTTCTGAGTCATATTGACTCAGCTACTTAGCAACACCATTGTAGTCTGAGAGCAGCCACAGACAATACTTGAAAAACAAATTAGTTGGCTGGGTGTCAATACAATTTTATTTACAAAAACAGAGTGTAGGCTAAATTGGGCATTAGGGTCTTGGGTTGCCAACTGGGGTGGAGGCCATTGCCAGAAGCATGCCAATTTGAAAAACAAAGATCATAAAACCACAACGGACTGGTAAAATTGTGGAATTTTTTTATGGGAGGGCATGCATCCTAGACATAAAAAGATGAGGCAGTCTCATATATGGTGTTCTTTCAGAGGTACAAAACAGCTGCCTTTCCCCCAAATATTTCTTCTATCAGCCAGCCATGCTGCAAAAAGTTCTTGACAGTAGAATTAAGTCTGTTGGATGAAGGCATTGTCCCGAATTTAAAGGGCACGTATGTAGTACAGAATGAGTGACACATTAGTACTGCGTTACTTTATCAGATCAACTAGCTGACAGTTGGCAGTGAACAAGAATCAAGGGGAAGGAATCCAAGATGAACTAAATGTCTTTGTAAGTTCCTTGTAATTTTTCATACTTTTGGCACTAAAAATATGCTTGTACTCCACTACATGCCTTGCTGTACATCTCATCTTCTGTCAGAGCTTCCTGTCTAGAAATCTACTTGGGATATTAACGTCTATCTTCCTAAATAAGATATCTGAGCTACCTTGGGGAAGAAGTAATTATTGAGATTGAATTAGCATTTTTTAATCAGTAATTTTACTAGCAAACATACTGTTTTGCTTTGTTTTGTTTTCTCTTGAAAATGAAATGTTTTTAATTTGCTTAATTAATGCAGACAAGGGCCCTAAATTTAGAAATGGCATTAGGAAAAGGACAGCTGTCTTCTCACAGGTCTTCTCTTTTAAGTTTTGAACTTGACCTATGTCTAAACGTACGCAATGTGCCACACTTCTAGGTAAAGTTCTCTATTTGCATATCTTCCATATTCCAGAAGATAATGTTACAATTACTTAACTGAAATGATAGAGCCCTTGGCAAGACTCTTTTTCTCAAGTGGGATAGAATTCATTTTTATTTCTTCTACACTATATAAGGATACACAGCTGATGAAATTGTTAGGATTTGCATGAAAATCATCTAATTTTAACTAGTGATGTCTTCTAAAGAGGAAAACTCAGTGATCTCTGCAATGAAAGAAAAACTTATAATGCCAAAAATCTAAGTCTATTGGTTGTACACTAGGATTTTATAACTAATGCTGAAATTTTTAGGCATTATAATATGGCCAAATATTTGGCACAATTTCTTCTTTCTAAAGCACTTATGGTCTAACACATATAGTATAATTTTCCTAAGATCTATATTTATAGTTTATTGTTTCACTTTCCCCATTACAAATCAGGTTATATGAGCATGAAGATTGTTGTGCTTTAGTTTACTTAATTAAACCATACCAGTTGTGAGAACAGTATCATTTAGTAGGCACACAATAAATAATCATTGGATTAATGAATGAGAAAAAGTAAGCACGTAAGTAAGAGCAGAGCTGTCTTATCTAGCTAAAGACAGAACACAAACAAGGAAGGATAGCTTGAAAGTAAATGGATAATGTTTTCTATTTATATTTCTATTTCCCAATATGTATGTGTGTATGTCTGTGTATATTTAAAAAAAACTATTTCAATGAACGTAAGTGTGCATTTCATAAACACCATCTATCTCATTCATTTGTATTTTGCCAAGCTGGAACTTCTGACAATTCAAACAATGCTGAGTAGGAATTCACTTTTGTGCTATTTGACACGTCTCATTGCCTGCTCCAATCCATCCATCAGATGCCAAACTTCTTACCTGCTGACAAAGCCCTGGATTGGTTTGGCTGCTCAATCTATAGCCACATGCTCAAGGTAGGGGCCTTGTCTCAGTTCCAGAGGTAATTTATCCCTAGTCTAAAATTCTCTTTGATGGTAACTGGTTCAAGTGGGGGCATGTGCCCCAATCCTGGATGACAGAATTCAAAGGAAAAAACTGTCCAGGGGTTTCTAGAAAAGTTTGTATACACTTAAAGAGCTTCATGGGGAGCAACATCATCTTCTTTGTTAGATGTACTGTATTTGCATGTATTGCCCAGGACAACTGCAAAGATTTTGCAAGCAAGGGCCAGCATTCCAAAGATGGCAAAACACAAATATTTGGACAATCCCAGCTCCTAGATGATTCACCAAGTTGCTGAATTAATCAACTGTGTAACTGCCTTACCTCCATACTTCTTGTGAAGTGAGAGAATAAAGCCATACTCTTAAACCAATTCTATTAACGCTTTCTCTCATTTGGAAGCCAAAATCCTTCAGATTTATTATGAAAAAGAACAAACACCAACACATGCTAAGTTGTTTAAAAGCGGAGTTAAATAAATTACTTTCAGACACTTACAAAAATATTTGATCAATAATATCTACATACATAAGTAGTTACTCGAACCGAAGCCCATATTGGATGCCGACACTGCAGGCAGTGGCTTTACCCGCTATGCCACAGCACCAGCCTCTAATTCTTAAACTTTTAATATAGTATCAAAGAATAACTACAAATAGGAAAAAGGTTTTATCTTCACTTGAAGTTTTATTTATAAATCTTGTATTTTAAAGAAAGGAACAAATACTTTGTTAGAGATATCATGTGATAAAGCAGGATAGCTTATAAGTAAAAATAATGAAGATTCAAAGTAAAGTTTCAAGTTTGTTGAGGACATTGGCCCATAATTCCTATCTAGACATTATATTGGTCATTATAGTTATGTTTACGATTGCATCTATAATTTACATAATCAGTTCTTATAATTTACATAATCATCTGTTTTGCTCTTCTTAAGCACTGTTGCTTTTGTATGTCTCTGATGTACATGTGGGGAGCAATCCGGACTGGACTAGGTTACTGGAATTGAGACTTATTCTATGCATCTGCTCTCCCACAATATGGCGCTGGGAGAGAAGTAAACAGCTTCTGCACAGCTGCCTCCAGTTCAACCAACAAACTGTGGGACTTGCTACTGATTGGAGGAGAGCAGCGTACTCGGCGTGTGGGCAGCCGAGTTGGGATTGGCGGAGGAGGACTATAAAGGAGGAGAGAGACGGCATGCACTAGGAACATCTAAGAGGAACATCTGAGGGAACACCTGTGCAGCCCCCGAGAGAACCGGCCGGCGGTGTGCTGCTCCCCTGCGGAAGTGGGGAATGTGGCCAGGGGGAACTGCCCTTCCACGGAGGTGGAAGGGATAGTAGCCAACCCGGGAAGAACCAGCAGCAAACCCGGGGAGGGCCGAGCAGACGAAAGAACAGCGCAGGGTCTTGTGTCGTTCCCCCATGAAGACGGGGAGCGACATAATGGTGCCGTGACTCGGATATGAAGCCTAGGCAGGGTTTAGTGTTGCTCCTCCATGAAGAGGGGGAGCGACATGTACATGAGACTTTATAGGTTTTTTACTCTTAAACTAAAGATAATTGAGCAAAAACAAATATACACTATTCCAAGCTACACTGTTTCCAATGTAAATTTAACTATTTTGTGTACTTAATTTAGTTTTAGAAACAATAAAATGATGTCAACTACACCATCATACTGAATAATCAACTAGTTTGACCATAGAATTCATAAGATCCCTGAAGAATAATGACTTCATGTTAGTGTCCTTTTTAAAATGCCAAGATTTGAATGGTCTATTTCCTGGCTTTTCAGGAATACTGTGTATTCTCTAGTTTGTTCAACAGTCCCATCAAGAATGTCAGAAAATTCTGAATGTCATGAAACAAAATGTTTGCAGAAATTGAAATCAAAACAGATATATGAGCAAAAATAGTAGCTGATTCATCATTACAATTATACATGTTTCATGTGTTAACAAAGAGTTAAGAAACTATTCCATGACACTGAGAATTGGTTTGAGGAGAGGATGATAGAAAACAAAAGAAAACACACACACACACACACACACATTCAAGACACTTGTTTTCATTTTAAACCACATTACCTTTGTTAAAGATTTTTGAAATTAAACTTTTATATTAATAATTTGTACTTGCAAATGGAAAACCAACCTATTTGCGATAAATAATGAATCTTAAATCATAGTGCACAGCAGAGACTAATAGCAGGCTTTAGGTAACACTAGCATGCACTGGTCAAACTGGTAAAGTCATGGATCACCAATTTAAGGACCCTTGCCACAGGGAAGTTTGATGAGCATGTTATGTAGAAAACAAAAAGAAAAGCAAGATTCCACTGGCCTATTTACAGGTGGCTTACAATAGTCATAACTGTTAACATGATGCCAAAGTCCAGGTGTTTGTAAAAAGACATCATGAAATGAGCCAATTAACATTTTAATCACAACTCAAGACACAACCAATGGCATTATACAATGAATGCTGATGGACATATTCATACAGGCATAAACCACTAGCCTTTACAAATAAATATATATATATAGGGACTTAAAACATCATAAGACTTTTATTATTTTAAGAAAAATAAACAGCCTAAACACACACACACACATACACACACACATAGATATACAGGGAAATGTCTAGATGAATATATACCAAACTATTAATATTAATTATTTTTCAGTTGATTTTTTCAGTCTATATTATCTAATTTTCTCACGATATACGTGCATCATTGATTAAAAAAAAACCCTTTACAAGGCATACAAATTAGGACATATTTCAATTGTACAGAAAATATTAGTAACTGCAATAATATACTGGCCAAGTTGATCACTGAAATTATTTGTAAAATATTAAACTGATGTGACAAATAAGTGTGTTATTAACTTATTTATCACATTATTTTGCTTACTAATGTGGGCCATTACACATTGTTTTTGAAATGATAATATTTAAAATTTTTTACTTACTTATATTTGAAAGGGAGTGTGGGGAAGAGAGAGGAAGATATTGATATTCCCTCTGCTGGTTCACTCCCCAAATGCCTGCAACAGCCAGGACTGGGCCAAGACAAAATCAGGAGCTCTGAACTCAATCCAGTTTTCCAGTGTGGGTGGCAGGACCCAAGTACTTATGCTACCATCTGCTGCCTCCCAAGGTAGGCATTAGTGGAAAGCTGGACTCAGAAGCAGCCCTAGGACTCAAAATCAGGCACTCCTGGGCAGGTAGGCAGTGTTACCAAGAGAAGTCCAGGTTTGGTAGCCCTAGCCAACCTGTAGTTTGACAGCTATAGCTGAATTACCACGTGACAGCCTTAGACAACTAGCCCAGCAATGTGACCTATTGCATGGCAACTGCTGCAACTGTCCCCGACAGGGCCCCATGACAGTGCAGTCAGCAATATCCAAACTTCCTTTCTTTTGTGTGCAGCACCCAAACCTACCTTCCATGCACCACCAAGTCATCTCCTCCCACATACCAGAAACCAGCTAGAAATAGCCAAGTGGCTTCAGGATATATTCCTGTAATGGCCTTAGTTCACTGTAATGTCATTATCATAAAATTACCATGAGGAGCACTCCCACTATGCATCTGATACCATGAAACTTCTGATATTTCCAAAAAAGTGTACTACTCAAGTCCCACTCCTTTTGAATATTAAATTAAGCCCCACTCCAGAACCTCCCACTATGCCTCTTGCTAGTATAAAAGGATGGCTGAAATCTTGTTGAGGGTTGTCTTTTTCCTTTTAGTGTTTTGCATTTTTTTTGTTTGTTCATATTCTCTCTGTCTCTCTCCCTCTCTCTCTCACCTTGCTGGAGGGTTCCCAGGTCTTGACTTTCCAAGCATTTATGGTTCTTTAGTTTGCACTTTTCATTTACTTTCATTAAATCCTGCTTTTCTGTAGACTTTTAAAGCCTCCATCATGAATGCTTTCACATGCAGAGGGAAGAGCCTGGAATAAAGCCCAGCCAGGGGTCCCATTGCCCACAACACTGAGTGCAGGCATCTCAAGTGGCCTCTTTTTTTTTTTTTAAGATTTATTTATTTAAAAGCCAGAGTTATACAGAGAGAGGAGAGGCAGAGAGAGAGAGGTCTTCCATCTGCTGGCTCACTCCCCAGATGGCCACAACAGCCGGAGGTACACGGATCATGCTAACAGTCATGACTATTGTAAGCCACCTGTAAATAGGCCAGTGGAATCTTGCTTTTCTTTTTGTTTTCTACATAACATGCTCATCAAACTTCCCTGTGGCAAGGGTCCTTAAGTTGGTGATCCATGACTTTACCAGTTTGACCAATGCATGCTAGTGTTACCTAAACCCTGCTATTAGTCAGGAACCAGGAGCCAGGAGCTTCTTCCGGGTCTCCCATGTGGGTTCAGGGGCCCAAGGACTTGGGCCATCCTCTACTGCTTTCCCAGGCCATAGCAGAGAGCTGGATTGGAAGTGGAGCAGCCAGGTCTCAAACCAGTGCCCATATGGGATGCCGGCGCTTTAGGCCAGGGTGTTAATCCACTGCACCACAGCGCTGGTCCCTCAAGTGGTCTCTTAAGCCCTGTCCCAAATGGTTGTTCCGAAAATAATAATTTAAGGAAAAAAAAAAGTTAGCAGTTAGCACTGCAAAACAGTTTCTCAGTTTCAGCATTATTGTCATTTTGAGCCAGATAACTCTTTGTTGTGTGGAGTCATCCTGTATGCTGTGTGGGATGTTTAGCAGCAGCCCTGGCTTTACCTACTAGATGCCAGTAGCACCTCCTCCTGAGTGTGATAACCAAAAATAGCTCTGGAGCTTATC
Source organism: Oryctolagus cuniculus (assembly GCF_051225735.1). NCBI lineage: Eukaryota > Metazoa > Chordata > Mammalia > Lagomorpha > Leporidae > Oryctolagus > Oryctolagus cuniculus. The sequence goes on from NC_142888.1 coordinate 94,960,227, forward strand.
AAAAGTCCCTGGTGGTGGTGGTGGGGAATATCACCTGTGGTAGAAAACAAGCCTAACTCAGATAAAGCCAGGTTTTTTAGCAGCTGCTTTTGTCCTATATGATCCTATATGATCCGCTGTGATTGCTCAGGACAGTTGTCAGTCATAAAAAGTAATTGAAGCTTCCTTATTCCTTATTTAAGCATATAATGGATAACCCTAGATCAGAATAATTAGCTGGTAACAGCTTTTCTGGCAACAAAATAGCTTATTTTTCCACATTAAACTCTGCATGGAACACTAGAAGACAATGTATGTTTATCACTGAACTTAAATGCCAAATGAGATTGGACAGAAGGAAAAGGAAAGGACTTCTTTAATCATGAAAGGTCATACAAGTAGCAAAACAAAGATCAGACCTGGTTTACATGCCACTTTCTGGAGCTTTCCTTAGACAGAATAAAAGCCTCTCTCTGTTTTTATGCTTTTTGTATATATGCATCATAGTTCATCATTATTGTTTTGTTCCTTTGATTGCCTTTCCTTCTAGAAGGGGCATTCTGGAGAGCAAGCATTTTGCTGTTTTAAATCTGTGGTTGTTTGATTCACTCATTGTTTTATAAATTCATTAAATTATTCAAACAAATCCTTACTGATTGGCACTGTGCTTGGTTCACGGAGTGTTAATCATTGAGGACATGGAGATGGGTACATTATAGGGTGAAATATGCTAGGATGGAAGTAGGAAAGCACAATGAAGGATTATCTAGACTAAGGTTAGAGGAAGTGACTTCAGTATGTTTATAAACAAGTGAAGAAGGAAAGGGGAGGGGGAGAGAGACAGGGTATACAGACGAACAGAGCTCAACAAGTGGGATTCTAGAGTCCTGCCTCCCACTGTCTTACATAGGGCTAGGGCATCCTTTCAGATAAAAGATTTATAAGCAAATGGACAAATGAGGATGAAGTACCATGAAGAAGAACTCAGCAAGCTGAGAGGGGGTATCTTTATGCTCAGATGGTAACCAGCATGCTTTGATAGCAATCTATACCTCTGGCCAATCTCAAGACTCCTTGAAAAGGTCAGTTTGTATACCGTCCTGTTTACCTTCTCTCTCTCTTCCTTCCTGGTGTTGGGACATGATTCATTAATGACTTATTTATGAGGAATACTTATATGAAAAAATATTATATGAGATATTACTGCTAGAACTAAAGATATTGCATTTTGTTTCCTTGTTCTAGTTCTCAGACTAGGAAAAGTAGGCACTGAACTGATTCTGTTATTTAAAAAAATTGTCATTATTAACTATTACATTGCCTTAGATTTTTAAAGGGTAAAACTCAACTTACTATAAACATTTCTGAAAACTTTTAGAAATATTTTTTGGAAAATGTATGATATTTTTAAGTTTTATAATATTAATATTAATCAAAAAATGTACACATATTTAAAAAATATTCAGACCAGTAGGCATTTATATCATGTGGGGATTTTGGGTTTTCTTTAAGTATGTATTCCATTATTATATATTCCTTTTGTTCTTTATGATATAATATTTAGCTTTTCTATACAAGGAACAATCATATCAGAGAAATAGGACATCTACTTCTGGCCCAAAGTAAACAGTGTAAACAGAATACAACAATTGATAGGTGACATCTTTTTCTAAAGAAGAATTCAATGATATGTGTATAACACAGTAAAGTGCTCTCCAGCACAGCTGGGGAATGAGGCATTCTGGTCAAATATTCTACTTAATACAGTTACCATATATTTTACATGGATCGCCTATTTTCAAAGAGTTGCAATAGATCAAAATAAACCTAAGGCTATGTAGCCAGGGTGGTCCCAACTGAGCTCAAAGGGAATTATCTGGGTGTATGTGATTAACTAGATGGAGTTGGTAGGCCCTTAGGGCTCTATTTGCATGAAAGGATTTATGCTGGCATTTTATTTAGTCCTGGCTTCCAGGAAAAGGAAGATGCATGCCTAGGTGCCTGAACAAAAGGGAGGAAGGAGGACAACGTGGGAGCTTATGATATTGGGATCTTCTTTAGGTCCTAGGTCTTGAAACATTTTTAAAAAGCCTCCAAGGAGAAGGAATCAGAGGAGAAGGGAAAGGAACTGTTTTTATGCAGTGTCCTGTGAAACTCGGCTACTTCTGCCCTGAGCATAACACCACGATGGTATTTCAAGGGCTGGGGTAAAATTAGAACAATGTAAGAGGGTATCTTTGGCCCATACATGTGCATTTTCATTGAAGGTGAATCCCAAGCAGCTCTGCCAGCAAAAAGCATTTAGCAGAGAGGACCCAGAGTAGTAACAAGACAGAAAAGACAGACTTTGTTCTGCTCAATGCTATAAACTTAGCACTCTAGAAGAGTAGGTACTCAGTAGCTCATTTGTGAACAAATGTCAAATGATATCTATAGATGACATGGTTTTAGTACCTGTGAGATGACTCCAGATGTACCTGAAGTGGACACTTTGCAGGCAGCTTGAGTCCTTCTAGTTGGGGGAGGAGGGAAGGAAGACCAAACTTGGGATGTTTGGGTTGTTACTAAAGTGGCCCCCCTCTACATTCCCAGGTGATGAGACCTGGAGACATTTAGCCTACGATGTAGACTATAATATTCAAGAGGTACATTCCATGGTCTTGCAAGTTCTTGAGGTGGTATTGATGACTATTTTATTGGCAAAGTAAAGAGGTATCAAGTTAGGAGGCATCTAATAGAGATTTTGGGATGATGGAATTCTAGACAACATAGAATTACTCATTAAAAAAATCACTTTTTTGGGGCCGGTGCTGTGGCGTAGTAGGCTAAGCATCCGCCTGCAGCTCCAGCATTCCAAATGGGTGCCGGTTTGTGTCCTGGCTGCTCCTCTTCTGATCCAGCTCCCTGCTTGTTGCCTGGGGAAGCAGTGGAAGATGGCCCAAGTGCTTGTGCCCCTGCTCCCCCGTGGGAGACTCAGAAGAAGCTCCTGGCTCCAGATGGGCTCAGCTCCTGCCAATGTGGCCATTTGGAGAGTAAACTAGTGGATGATAGACCTTTCTCTCTCTCTCTCTTTCTCTCTCCCTTTCTCTGTCTGTAACTCTATTTTTCAAATAAATAAAATCTTTTTTAAAAAAGACATTACTTTTTTATACAAAATATTTGGTTTCTTAAAGAAGTCTGCCATTTTAATAGTACAGTACTGCACTAAAGTTTCCTTTAAATGTCAAGTGCTTTGTGAATTGAAGGTTTAAAAATGTGTCAAAATAACTTAGTCTTCTTGGATCAAGAATTACACACACAATCTTTTTATGCAGAAATTCATCTTCATTTCTTTAAAGTCAAATTACCTTTAATGAATGAATAAAATTTTCTGTATAGTATCAATTTAGTCTTTTGAATCTAACTAAATGCAGATGCTCACTTTGGCTTTCCAATTACACTTTAGATTTAGATATGATTGAGCCCTGTAAAGGGGAAGACAGTTTAAGAGAGACGAGAATTTCTCAAAATTAAGTATCACCAGAAGAACATGGCTACACAGGGAGCTCTCAGACAAGTTTAGATTTTAAAAGAACAATTACTTAAAATAGAAGGAAGAACATCCCTGAGAATTAATCTAAGAGTAACCTTGGTTGTCATACTCCCTATGTCTTACCAGCGATGGGAGCAATTAAGGCATAATGACAATCACACATTGACCTCTCAGCTTTCCTCTGGTTTTGACACCATGCTTCCAAAGTTTCTGTTCTAAGAGGCTCAGGTCCTCTTATGAACATGCTGTTTTGTTAGGTTACTTCCACTTGACTTCCAGACTTGACTTTTCCCAGTCTGAGAGGAGAGTTAACTCTAAAGGAGTGTGGCCCAGAGCCAACCATCCATCTGGCCTTAAGTAAGCATAGCTCTTTGGAGTTTGTAAACCATTTTAATTTTTAAAAGTTCAGTTCTATCCTGAGCTCACAGGGAGGTCATGAAAGGATCTTAAGTTGGGAAAGTAACAATTAGTTTGTTTTGTTTTCAACTTCACTTCGACTATAATGTGGTGAATGGATTAGGAGACAGACAACGGATTAGAGAATAAGACACACATATCAGTCAGGAGGTTACTACTACAGTCAAGCCGAGAGATGGTGGAGGCCCAGAACCGTAAGTGTGTCTGTGGACTTGGAGAGAAACGAAAGGATTTAAAAGATTATCTAGAAGGTTGGAGCAGCAATACTTAATGATGGCATAAAACCCCATGATGACTTGATATCACTAGGCCTCCAACAGCCCATTTTAATGCTCACCTAAGAGCTGTTCTAAAGTTTATTTAGATGAACAGTAACACATGCTTATTTTGTTTAGCAGAAATCTGCTAGCATGATTAATAGTAACAGTCAAATTTTCTTTTCATGTCAATAAATCTAATAATTATGCAAAGCATTATTCCTACAATTCTAGTATTTGAGGTATAGAATGAAAACACACACGCACATCACATATTTATTGAGTGCCTGGGTAATACATGGTTTTTTTTTTAACAACACACACACACACACAGAAGCAGAAGAAAACTGACAGACTTAAAAGAGAAAAGGAGTATTTTTAATAATTTATTTGGAGCTATGAAAGTTATTGAAGTATAATACTTGCCTCGAACACTTTCCCAACAGCTGAAATTAATTTTTATGCCTAAGCAAGATACTTCATGGTGGTGAAACATATAAGGTTCACTGATTTTGAATATTCTATTCAAAATATCTCAAAAGAAAAAGACTATTTGTGCAGTCAACTATTTGAACTAGTAAAAAGACTGAAGCATAAAGGAGAATAAGCAAAAAAGACATTTAGCATGACATAAATATGGAATTTGATTTTCTTCCACAAAATATTCAACTTATATTTACAGTTATTAAGTAATCTTGCCTATATTATGTATTCCTTGTAAACTGAGATAAAATCTCAATCTCATAGAATGTAACTAGAAAGAAAGTTATCATTCTAAATTTGGAAATATTTCTAATTACATATATGTCCACACCAGTATATTGTACATTCACCTTGAATACCTTTAATATGCTCATTAGCTAAATAATATGTAATATGAACAATATTAGTTACAGTGATTACCCAATTCTGCATTCATTCATTTGAATGTGATTATTTTGACAAAGGTCTTAATCCATAATGTCAATCCTTTTTGTTTATTTCTGTTTTTCCTACCCTTTAGAGGATATCTCCGAGGAAGATTTTTTGGTATGTACATTTTGTTTATACTACACATGCCAAATAGATCTTCCAAGATGAAACTCTGAGCTCATTTGGAAGTAATTTTTGGTAGCACATGAATCAGAACTCTTATTTTCTTCTCAGCACTACTGGTATTTTATTGCTTCCATCTATAGCCCAATATGCTTTTAGCACTAAGAACCCTGAGGCCAAATACAAAGCACTAAGAAAATGGGAACTTCTGGCGATTACAATTTTTGTCTCCCTTTCAGGGTTCTTCCCTCCCCTGGGACAGTGAAATCACTTTAAGCTCACTATGAAACAGGAACATGGTAAGTACAAATGATGGACTGAAGTTGGTGATGCTGCTTTAGGAATCTTTGGCTTATAGGTCAGGTGTAAACCCTTACATCTGCTTGTCAGATTTGCTTGTCAAACTCCCATGGATTTTTCCAAACCCTGCCTAAATGTCACATTTGCTATAAAGGCTTCTCTGGCCAGTACAGGCAGAGTTAGGTCGTTCCTCTTTTGTGTTACTATAATACCTCAACATATTCCTGTGACAGCATTTATCAAACTATATTGCATTTTTTTTTCTCTCTCTCCACTCCTAGAAGGAGACTATTCACTTCTTTTTATCTCTGGACCAGAACACTACCAAAATCAAGTTGGTTCTCAATAAATAATTGAAAGACTGGTCAGAGAATAGCTAATAACACTCAACATCTGCATAGCATAGGTTATGATGTCTTTTCATACAGGAGTGAGGAAGACATGGCAGGAACTATCATCTATATTTTATAGATAAGGAAACCAATGCCCAGAGAGGTTACATGATTAACCCAAATTCAAAACCACTAAGAACTTATACATCTAGGTCTTGTGCTAGTAAGTTTAAAAAAATTGTAGATAGAAGTGGTAGCAGTGGTGTATCTATGGCAAAGATGGCAATGTCTGGCCAGGACTACACCAGGGAAGTATTTCAGAGTGGTTGACACACTGTTGGATCTGGTTACTTGTAAAATTCAATCTTAAAAGTTTCTCAAGAAGGTAAGTACATGTGAAACTAGACATAAGAATATGAAATTATTTTCATCGAGAAAGATTTGTGATACATTCTTTCTCTGTACTCAAGAGAAGACAGTAGAAAGAAAAAGACATAAAATATATTCTATATATAGACACAATACATGACTCTGCCATCTCTGAAATTCTGACCATGACTCATAGACTCCTAAAGAGGAATAAGTTATTATAGATCAGTACTCTAAGTCTTTCATTAAAAACAAGAATGGATAGCTAGAAATGATAAATGATTTATCTAAAGTCATTTTAGCATGTTTGTGGCAGGACATAGAATCAGGTCTTCTTAACAATAATATCTTCACTTTTAAACAAGTTACAATTGAGAAATCATACAAGTATAGTTCTTAGCAAGATATCTAAGGATCTGGTGAATATGACTATGTACAAATAGGCTATAATACAGAAATTATCCTTAAAAACATGCTGTAAAATGGGAGAAGTACACTATCTATGACTGTGTATTGAGGAATTGGGAGTATATAATGTGACAGGTAGTGCTTTAGGATCCAATCCATTTTTTAAAAAATATTTATTTATTTTACTTGAAGGTCAGAGTTACACAGAGAGAAGAGAGGCAGAGAGACAGAGAGACAGAGAGAGAGAGAGAGTTTACAGCTGGTTTACTCTCCAGTTGGCTGCAATGACCGGGGCTGCACCGATCTGAAGCCAGGAGCCAGAAGCTTCTTCCAGGTCTCCCACGCAGGTTCAGGGGCTCAAGGACTTGGGCCATCTTCTACTGCTTTCCCAGGCCATAGCAGAGAGACAGATTGGAAGTGGAGCAGCCGGGACTCCAACCGGCGCCCATATGGGATGCTGGCACTGCAAGCGGTGGCTTAACTAGCTACACCACAGTGTTGGCCCCCAATCCGTGTTTTTAAAATAAGGCTCTTTTGCATGGAAATTTGCAATATTAATTATAATTTTTAATTCTCTTCACTCATAGCATTGTTATAAAAATAATTTATTGGACTTATCATCTCAGTGTCTCAATGAAAGAATATTTTTGGTTCTCATTTTCTTTTTAAAATACTTTCTTTTTCTTTTTGAAAATAAGTAAATATAACCTGAGAGATTATGTGTTCATATCATATTTATAGCTTTTAAGTTTTGAAAATGATTTGAGCACTTCCTCTTAGCCCTCCTCTCTTTGAGAGTGGAACCCACTCTGCTAGTTATTGGTTAGCTAAAAAGTTAAATATGTGTCTATTAAGAGACAAAGATAAAAATTAGTTAATATTCTCCCCCCAAAAAAGATCAATGATCATTTTTATGAGAGTTTTCTGTTTAGCTTCTATTACCAAAGTTGTTTATTTCACTTTTGGGACAAGCTCTGGGTTATATCCCCTGGGTTAGTAGATGAAAGCAATTTGGTTTCCACAAGTATATTTGTTTCTCAGATTTTGTAAGTCACATCAAAATCAGGTGATTTCATGGAGCAACACTACTGATTAGGAGAGGGAGCTTTATTTAACAAATAACTTTGGAAACAGAAACACACTTCAAACTACAGTGAATTCATTTGTTAACTGATCTTCCTGCTGGGGGTGATTGCTAGAGTTCCTTCTTTCAAATACCTGGACCATTACCGGTTTGATATGACCTATTGTGCATCTCTTTCTGTTACCATCATAAATAGTCTGTGTCTCCTTCCTTCTATTCCTTCATGGGATACAGAGGAAATGTGCTTCCACAGTATTTATACAGCAAAGCTTCCTTCTGGCATCACAACTTGCACCCTAATTGCCTACTCCTAACAAGTGCTAAAATCTATTATCCCCAGGAGTGACAGTTTAAAGCAACGAAAATTAAAGGTATTCAAGGTCATTTACATAGTCCAATTTAAAATCAACTTTTCATTTAGGCTATGAAACAAACCTGTTCATCAGTTCATAATCACTTTAATGTATCAAGTGAAATATGATCTTAGATACAAGTTTTTAAGCTAGGTGAAATTATAACATTATGTTACTTAAAATTCGGTCACTTAAATACCAATTTACTCATTTTCTAAAAAATTTCAATGGAATATTTCCCATATATACCTTCAGTTGAAGAAAATTAATTTAGGTCTCCATTATACATTAAACCAGCCAACAATTTTTACCTATGTCACACATATAAAATATCTGTCAATTCTTGTTAAATGACTATAACATGAACTCAGCATAGTCAGTAAGTACATAAAATGACAATAAAAAAAGATAAAAAAAAAAAGGAAAAGGCCTTGCAATGCTTTAAGACGAATTACTCACCAGAAACAAAGTTCGGAAGTTGCTGAGATCGCCAAAAAATTCTTCTATGCTCACTGTCTTAGAGTCAAAAATGAAGTATTCTCCAAGATTCTCATAGAGCTTTACCATGTTGTTGTGCATGGTGAACAGCTTTTCATACTGGTCTCTGGCACTCTTTGTAAAACTGTAGCTTTGTGTTAAGGAGCATGATCCAATGGGCCAAGGACATAAACAGGCATTTCTTAAAGGATGAAGTTCAAATAGCAAACAAACACATGAAAATATGCTCAGGATCAATAGCCACCACAATGTGGTTTTACCTCACCCCAGTTCAAATGGCTATCATACAAAAATCCCAAAATAACAAATCCTGGCAAGGATGTGGGGAAAAAGGTACCCTAATACACTGTTGGTGGGAATGTAAACTAGTACAGTATGGAGATTCCTCAGAAATCTGAAAATAGATCTGCCATATGACCCAGCCATCCCACTCCTGGGAATTTACCCAAGGCATATGAAATCAGCATATGAGAGTTATTTGCACCCCCATGTTTACAGCAGCCAATTCACAATAGTTAAGATATGGAATCAACTGATGACGGGATGAAGAAAATGTGTATACACAAGATGGAATACTACTAGGCCATTAAAAAGAATGAAATCTTGTCTTTTACAACAAAATGGATGCAGTTGGAGACCATTATGCTTAGTGATTAATCCAGTCCCCCAAAGCCAACTATTACTTGTTTTCTCTGAAATGTAATGTGTAAGAGTGAAATTGACATCTTGAGATTTGATTCTTATTTATAGCCCTTGTCTATACTCCTGAGTAACAGTGGTCTTTCTACTTACTACTTCTTGAATTCTTCATTTAGTGGAGGATTGAGCTTGTGATTACAAAGTAAATTCAAAGTATTTTATCACAAAAATTAAAAGAAAAATAAGAAAGGGAAAAGGATAAAGGGTAGGATAAGGAGACAGAGGGAAGTATCATGTTTTTAAAACTGTATATATGAAATACATGAAATCTGTTATTTTTATATAAGTAAATAAATTTATTTTAGAAAATAGATATTAAGATTGAAGTAAACCATCACTTTTGTAAATGCATTTGTAATAGGCAAATATTTGTATAAGCTTAGTAAGCCTGCCATCAAATAAATAAACAAATGTTTAAAAAAAAATACTGTAGACTGGATGGCTACAAGGCCCATAAACTCCTGCTACCAACTAGTAAATGTTACCTGACAAAAATGCTTCAGAGAAAGGTAAGCAGGCTAATCAGGAAGTATAAAGGAAATCAGAAAACATCTGAAAATTAGAGTTAAATCTATTAAAAAGCAATAATGATGGGGCCTGCGCTGTGGTGTAGTGGGTAAAGCCGCTGCCTGCAGTGCTGGCATCCCATATGGGCGCCAGTTTGTTTCCCGGCTGCTCCACTTCCCATCCAGCTCTCTGCTGTGGCCTGGGAAAGCAGTAGAAGATGGCCCAAGTCCTTGGGTCCCTGCACCCACATGGGAGACCTGGAGGAGGCTACTGGCTCCTGGCTTCGGATCAGCGCAACTCCACCCCTTGTGGCCAACTGGGGAGTGAACCAGCAGATGGAAGACTACCCTCCCCCCCCCGCCTCTCCTCTCTCTGTGTAACTCTGACTTTCAAATAAATAAATAAATAACCTTAAAAAGAAAAGCAATATTGAGTCCAGAAATAAAATTACTTTCAGTTGAAAAGTCACAGACTTGGAATCGTAAAAGAAGGGTAATAGCACAGTTTACTGTATACCAGTTTAGGAACCACAAGAGCATGTTAATATTTTGTGGTGATATTATTTTATCAGGTATTGATAACAGTAACTTGAAATATTTGATTTGTAACTTTCTTTTTAATTCTTCAGTGTGTTTCATTATAACCTGGGGCCAAATTTACTTTCTAAGGGAACAAAACACTAGTTTTATAATAGAAGTCAATGGGAGAATCAGGCCATTTCTGGAAAATTACTTTGCAGCCGACACTTAAGAATATACCATGACTTTAAAAGTGAGATGGCCCCTACCTAACTTCTTTTTTATGCCACTTAATTATTAGCATTCACATTAGCAACACAACAACCTGTTCCTAACAAGTGACATTTAAATCTTTCAATTCTCAAGTCCATTTTGACATTAATAGACCTGAAAGAATTAATACATTTCTGACAGGCTCTACTTTCTTTTTAGCAACAAACGAATATATAATGCTTCATATCCATTCTGATTTTACCTTTGAGACTATCACCATACCTTTTCTGATTTTTAAGAAAATGTTACACATCCTGTTTAAACATAGCAGAGAGAAGACAAATACTTTTCATTTCTTAGTACAGAATAAAGTAGGGTTTTGTTTTGTATTCTCTTTTCCCTAAATGAAACACACTCATGCCAGGGAGTGCTAGCCAGGAACACTTTGCAAAGGTCACTTACTTGAAATCTATTTGCAATGCAAATTACTAAACTGTCTATATATTTCAGAAAGCTCAACATCTGCACAACATAGAGAAAAAGCCAACAATAACAAAAAGGCAAAATCTGTATGTTCTCCATTTATCCTAACACAATTTTTCACCAGTTTAAATATGTCCAATTTGATACAAAATTTCATCAATTTGTTTTTATAGAAGAAAAACTGATTTCAGAAATTGTCAGTGCACCAAAGTGAGAAAATTTGAAAAATTCTGGGAATAGTTTATCTTAGAAATAACAAATGGAAAGCAGCCCAAACTCTAAGTCTCTCACTTATCTTCACTATGATTACTTTGTAAAATGGATAGATGGCATGAGTCGGCACTGAAATCCTTCACAACTGCTATCATATCGTCAAATCTTACTTGGGGCTGCAAGTAAAACAGAATCGGACAATATAATTTTTATTTTTAAAGTTCATTTTTTCATCTACTTGAAAGATAGAAAGAGAGAGACAGGGAGATACGAGATATCTTCATCTGCTGTTTCACACCCAAATGCCCAAAACTGCCAGGACTGGATCAGGCAAAAGCCAGGACCCAGGAACTGCATCGGTTGTGTCACATGGGTGGCAGGGGTCCAAGCACTTGAGCCATCATCTGCTGTTCCCCCAGGAGGCATCAGCAGGAAGCTTGATGAGAGGTGGAACAGCTGAGACTCAGACACCCTGTAAAGGAATGCAGATGTCCCTAGTGGTGGCTTAAACTGCCACAATGCCAGCCCCAATATAATTCTTTTTCATTACTTTATTTCATTAAAAGGATTTTATATTATTTTGTGAGCGGTCACAAAACACAACACACTGTTTGATACTATAGTAAGCACTGTGGTTAATACGATGATCATTAAAGCCTTCATCTCTACCCTGAAAAATTTACGATCGAACATTACAAATAATTCTACCAGCATCAATGTGCATTAGGAAAGGACTTCATTATTTACAATATACTTTTCCTTCATTGTGTCCCATATTCTTCATAATAACTTTTTTAAATAGATAGAGAAAGCAGCTGTGTGGTGCACCAAGATACCTACAGCCTGTATTCTAGTGACAGTTCCAGTCCTGGCTGCTCTGTTTCCAATCCAGCTTCCTGCTAGTGCACCTGGGAAGCAGTAGATGACAGTTCAAGTACTTGAGTTTCTGTCACCCACGTGGAAGACCCAGATGGAGTTATTGTTCCCTGGTTTCAGCCTGACTCAGGCCCAGCTGTTGCGGCCATTTGGGGAGTGGACCAGCAGATGGAAGATCTTTGTTTCTCTCTCTCTCTCTGTAACTCTGACTTTCAAATAAATAAATCTTTTAAAAGTTAAAAATTAAAAAAGCAGAATCCTACTATTAAAATTCAAGGCTTAGAAACTAGACTAAAGGCATCCATTGTCCTCCGTGGCACAATACCTAGCCCTTTTCATATGGTTCAAGTGCATTATTTACAATGACAAAGGCCTTACAACTGCCAGTTCCAATGTAAACCCCTCTGTTACCATTCTGAGGTCTCAGCAGCATCTACTTCTCTTAGTTTCTGTGACACACTCTCATGTTTAAATGTTTTTTCTATGACCTCCTTTCTCTCTCTCTCTCTCTGGAAATTTTTATAACATGTTAGAGTACCATGAGGGCTTGGTCCTACACCCTCTATCTTCGTGTACATTCTGTCTAGTTGATCCCAGCAATCCACATGGTTTTAAATGCCATCTATTGATGACTCAGATTTATCTAATCTAACTCCAATCTCTCCCCTTGATGTACTGATACAAACTTTTCTAAAATACTGCCAACTTATCATCTCTATTTGAATTTTGTTTTGAAGCACATCTATTGATATCTGAAATCTGTTGCTGAAAACCCTTTAATAGCTTTTCATAACACTTGGAATAACATCCAAACTCCTAATGGTTCATAAGGCTTTACAGGCTCTGTCTTCTACCCACCTCTGCAACCTAGAACTTTGCCGTTCTCTCTCTTAAGAATTATGCCTAGCCACATTAACATTTCAATTTCCTGGACATACCAAGGACATAGGCAACTCAGGGCCTTTGAACATGCTGTTCTCATTATCTAGAATGTTCCTTTTCTACCAGGTCATTCAATCTCTGTTCTAATGTTACCTCCTCAGAGAGGCTTTCCCCAACCATCCAATCTAAAATATCCACACCTACGCCTATTATTCCGGCCTGTTTTATTTCAGTCTGAGAACTTAGTCACTACTTGATACTATCTCTATTTACCTGTTTATTGTTGACCTTCCAACACTTAAAAATATGGCCATGAGAATAGAACTTGTCTGTTTGTTGGCTACTGACTCATCAGCACCTAGAACAGTGCCTGGCATGTAGCAGAAATAACAAACAAATGAAAAGCAGCAACAACAACTGTAACTATACCTAAGTCTTTAACCATATTTAAACATTTACTCTATGCACGTCACTGTAGAAGGTTTCTCATAGATCACTTCAATTAGCACTGTAGAATGTTTCCCATAGATTATTTCAATTAATCCTCACAAAATCTTTCTGAGTTTATTATTTTTTAAATTGCCCAAGGTCACACAGCTATTAAGTCTGAGAAATGGAATGTAGTTTTAGGACTCACATTTTTAACTACTGTGCTCTGTACCCTTTTAAGAAATAAATACTTGTTGAAATAGAATCTGCCTTGGAAGATGGGTCATGGGGCTGACTTGAATATGCAAAAAACTAAAATCTCTTATGAATCTTACGATAAACTAATTCTGCAGACAATTTCGTTTATTGAGAATACTTTTATGGTAATATTTTAGTGTGTTTATTAATAAATTGTAATCCTGTTATTTTTTATCAATCTTCTCATTTTAAATATGTTTTAATTACAAGGCTTCAAACGTATCAATTTGATTGTAAAGTTATGTATGTAACAACACACACATATATATGTATATATAGTTAGCCTGAGTTAAGTTTGTATCTTTAACATCTGCATAACCCTGGTAGATTCTTTAGTAGATGTAATAGTTAATTTTATATGTCACCTTGACAGGGTTGAGCATCTGTCAAGGAGTTTCTGGAAGAGCTCTGCAGTTGAATCAGTATACTGAGTAAAAAAGATGGCCCTATCAATGTGGACAGGTATCATCAAATCTTTTTAGGGTCCAAATAAAACAAAAAGGGAAGGAAAGGCAAACTCCCTCTTCTAGAAGTAACAGCATGCATTTTCCTCCTGTCACTCGACATCAGCATCCTTGGTTTCGGGGCCTGCAGACTTGAATTAGGACTTGTCATCCAGATAGTTCTTGGACTTTTGGACTAAGATGTGACTGGGACACCATTGGCTTTCCTGGTTCTCAGGACTCTGGACTTGAATTGGAACTATACCACCAGCTTTCTTGGTTCTTCACCTTGCAGGCAGCAGATGGTGTGACTTCCCAGTCTCCCTAATCACATGAGTTAATTCCCATAATAAATCTCATATACACACATCCTACTGGTTCTGTTTCTCAGGAGAACCCTAATGTAGTAGATAAAATTTAAAACTGGACATTCTATTTATCTCCTGTATTGGAGAATAGAAATTAATAATAACTTTAAATGAAAGTAATCTTAAAGGTATATAGCAGAATGCATGGTAAAGAAATAATTTATTATAAAATGCATTTTATAAAAGCTTATTGGGTGCCTTACAGGCAGTTTGGATTCTAGAAACCAAATGCTATTTTCTTGTTGTAGAGATACAAGGTATATCATAGCTACCAGTAGATTTCTGTCCTGTTTATAACATAAAGTGGGTATATCACTAAGTAGACTGTGTCCTATGGAAAAGAGGAGATAGACTGTTTCACCCATTATGATTTGAACAGGGCTGTTCTTACTCATTACTTTGGATTATTTAAGATTGACCATAACCAAAACTTTACAAAATGTGTTACAGACTATTATGATGAACTTGACTGGGCCAGGCAGCCTACTCTTAGCTGTTACAGTAGCCAGCTTTTCACTTCTACAGTGAAACACCCCAGATATGCTAATAGTGAAAGAAAGAGTTTTATTAGCTTTCTGTTTTGAAGATTCAAGTCCAAGTTTGGAAGCTCCACTGACCGGGTATCTGGCGAGGGCAGCAGATGGCAATGACAGAGCACTTGTAAAGGAAGGGTCACATGGTGAGATAGGAAGGAGAGAGAGAGAAAGAGAATCTGGGTTCCACACAGCCTTCATAATCAACCTTCTGACAAGAATTACCATTATATGGAAAGCCTCCAGTGACCTAGGGCTCTCCCACTAGACCCACCTCCTAAACACCATAACTGGATTCATTTTCCAGCCTCTTAGCAACTTCAGCTTATGAGTCTGAGGATTCAGCATCCTCAAGGGCTCTGGAGCCAAATCCTGTTCATACCATAGCAGTTGTGCAGAGAGCACTGAGGGAAAAACTTGTGTCTATGCTTACAGTGAAATGAGAAGGCTGGTTATGGGCAGGGTGTATAACTAATGCTAGAACCTCTCCTCACCGAGCTCTCTGAGGAACAACTAAAGAGAATGGGATGAGAGACCACAAAAAGGTATTTGCTCCTGAATACCAAGATTTTTCAGCCTTTGCAGCCATGGGAAAAGAGGGACAATAGCTCTCACAGATTTAAAGAATAGGGCACTGGATGATGATTAGACTATCCTGGGAACAACACATGCAGTGAACTCTTCCTATCTGCTTAAGCAAACTTAGAAGTCCTTGGCGTATTTAGCGAAAGGAACTCTGGGAAAACTGTGGACTTTCCGAGATGGTAGTAATTCATAGTAAATTATATTCTAAAATAAATATAACCTTAAGGTGGTAAAGTGAGGCCCATGTAATACATATAAACTCATCAAATATGAGGGGTGAGGAAGCAATTCAGGGTAGTTCTTCTTTTACTTAGTTCCCTTTCAAAGTCCCTGTCCTCTACAAAGACAAATATTTCTGATTTTTCAAGCTTGGAAGTTATTCAAGATAACTGTGAACTAAAATCATATCATCTTCTCTCTAACAGAAGTGTTCTGTGCAGGTTTTACAAATTAAAACGTGTGCAGCATTTTAAAACATTAGTAGGTAAAAATGCCAACCTTTTGAAAATATTAATTTGAAACCAATTTTGTTTTAATTGTGAATCTGGGAAGTTAATTTAGAAAACATATACTTCAAGTTACACAAAGTATTTTTGTATTAACTCATTTGAAAATATGACCCAGGGAAGCAGTGATCACAATTACTTGGATATTTATGCACTACACAGAGTTGTCTACAATTTTGCCACCAAATGTGTTTATGTGACTACATATAAATTCACAGATTATATTCCTTTGTAATACAGTAACAGTGTTGACTTAAAATTCAGCCTGAAAGAGTTAGAATTCCTCCATAGGCTAATACTCAAATACAGTGCGAATTATTTTCTTTATACTTTCATGGGCATGTTACATTGTCTTTGATGATTTTAGGTAGCTATATCTACCCGTCCATAAACTGAAAGAAGATGGCAGTTGCAAACCTTGTCCTCTAACTGGTACAATAGCATCATTTCATCCAGTGCTAGATGGAGAAAACTGTTTATTATTTTATTTAAGTTTGATGCAAAGAGTAATTATTATTATAAAACACCTTTCCATTAGAACTGGAATAAGTATTAGCAGAATACTGGGGATGAAGACTATATATTTCACAGCTAATTGAGTCAAATCAGTTCTTACAATTTTTCATCTTTATAGGTAGTACATTAGTTACTTATAATTTTAATAAAATCTTGAAATATTAAATATCATTACTGTTGGATTGTTGAAGAACATGGAAAAATCAACTTGAGATCCACTTAACCTTCACACAAGCTTTAGTTAGCAACACAGTATAATCATCCATTTGAATAAAAGGAAGTCAGAAGTATACAATCTATTGAAAAATATAGACAGCATTTCTACTTTATATAACCTGTCAGAAAAGCTTCCTCTAAATGCTAAAAGCAAAATATGAAAATTTCCATTTAATTTGAATAATTTTTATTCAGAACTTATTAATATTTCAAAGAATTATCTTTAAAAATAATATGAAAGCATAAAGTGGCTGAAATCAATTTACAAACCACATGTTATGTGCTGAATATGCATTGAAAATTATTTAATTTGTGAAACATTAACAACAACAATATGGAATGCATGCATTACTTTTCACTTATATTCAACATTAACATTTTAAAATAGTTCAAGATATAGACTAAAAAATTATTCCAAAAATCAGATTACCAAAGTGAGGCATAAGACACTTAAATAATGTAACAAAGATGGGATAGTCAATGGTAAGAATTTTGAACGACATTCTTGAGTTTTTAATGTAGAAGGCAATTATGCTAGTAGAAAGATGAAAATATTTTGTAATGTCTTCACGTTTCCACAGATAGCCTGAGTCATCTGGGATAAAGAAAATACCTTTAAGAGTAGAAGTTTAGAGTAGCAGTTGAGATGCATCCCATATAGGAGTATCTGGGTTTGAGTGGCAACTCTGCTCTTGATTCCAGCTTCCTGCTACTACATACTCTAGGAAGTAGCAAGTATTTAGGTTCCTCCCACCCATAAGGGAGACCTCAATTGAGCTTCAGACTTCTGTGTTCAGCTTGGGCATAGCCCTGGCTTTTATAGGCATTTGGGGGAGTAAACCAATAATGGGAGATTTCTGTCTCTTTCTCTCTGTATCTCAATAAAATAGAAGTGGAAATAAAGAAAATACTTTTAGATTGGCTTCCAGTTAATGGCATAAATGTGATGGTTATTAGAAAGATAAAAACTACAGCAAACACTTTTACTTTTCACTACCCCTTTCCTTTATTTGCTATCTTGTGTCTTTTTAAAAAAAAAATTATTTATTTATTTAGGAGGCAGAGAGACAAGGATAGACAGATAGAGCTCTCATCCATTTGAGAGAGAAAGAGAGAACTTCCATATGTTGGTTCACTCTCCAAATTCCCACAATGTCCAGGGCTGGACCAAACTGAAGCCAGGAGTAGAATTCAATCCAGGTCTCTCAGGTAGGTGGCAGGGACTCAAGTACTTGAGCTATTATTGCTGCCT
Organism: Oryctolagus cuniculus; assembly: GCF_051225735.1. Taxonomy (NCBI): domain Eukaryota; kingdom Metazoa; phylum Chordata; class Mammalia; order Lagomorpha; family Leporidae; genus Oryctolagus; species Oryctolagus cuniculus. Next base: position 94,978,288 of record NC_142888.1, read on the forward strand.
CTCAGGGTGAATATGCATGAGCATGTGATCAGAATTGGGAGCAGAGCTGAGAATTGAACTTGCGCACTTGACATAGGATGCAGGCATCATAACTTGTGAATTAAATGCTATGGCAGAAGCCCACCTCTCCTTGTGTCTTTTGAATGCCTTTCTTTTTTCTTTCCTTTGAAGACAGCAACTATCCTTGCATTCTTAGACATGCAGAAGAGTGATTTATTCACTCATTTATTCAAACAGATTGACCAAAGGCCTACTATGTACCAAGTTTATTCTATGATAGAATAGTGAACATTCAGACAAGCTGTCAGAATTGATAAACTGATTCAGTAAAGTTGCAGGTTACAAAATAAACATACAAAAACAGTAGTTTTTTTCGCATGCTAATCATGAACTCATAGAAAGGGAAATCAAGACAGAAATCTCATTCTCAATAACCACAAAAAAAATCAAATATTTAGGAATAACGTTAACCACAGAAGTGAAAGATCATCTGCAATGAAATTTAGCAAACATTGATGAAAGAAATCATCAAGGACACACAAAAAATGGAAAGACATTCCTTGCTCATGGATCTGAAGAATCAGTATAATTAAAATGTCTACTCTACCTAAAGCAATCCAACAGATTCAATGAAATCCCTATCAAAATACCAATGACATTCTTTACAGAATTAGAAAAAGCAATCCTAAAATTCATATGGAATCATAAAAGACTACAAATAGCCAAAGCAATCCTGAACAAGAAAAATCAAGCTGGAGGCATCACAACACCTGACTTCAAAGTATACTACAAAGCTATAGTAATTAAAATAGCATGGTACTGGCTTAAAAGCTGATACACAAATCAGTGGAACAGAATAGAGAGCCCAGAAATTAATCCACATACATATAGCCAACTGATTTTTGACAAAAGTACTCAGACCATACAGTGGAGTAAGGACAGTCTCTTCAGTAAATGGTGCTGGAAAAACTGGATTTATATATGTAGAAGAATGAAATTAGATCCCTACCTCTCACCATGCACAAAAATCAACTCAAGATGGATCAAAGACTTAAACTTAACACCTGAGACTATGAAGTTGTTGGAAGAAAATGCAGGGGAAATATTCTAAGAGATTGGTGTAGGGGATGACTTCTTGGACAAGACCTCCTAAGCACAGGCAACAAAAGCAAAACTAAATAAATGGGACTATATCAAATCCAGAAGCTTTTGCATAGCAAAGGAAATGATCAATAGAGTGAAGAGACATCCAACAGAATGGGAAAAAAAATATTTGCAAACCGTCTGTCTGACAAAGGATTAATATCCCGAATATATCAGCAACTTAAAAAACTCAACAACAAGAAAACAACCAATCCAGTTGATAAATAGGCAAAGGACTTCAATAGACAGTTCTTGAAAGAAATATAAAATGGCTAACAAATATATGAAAAAAATGCTCGACATCACTAGCCATCAGGGAAATGCCATCAAAACCACACTGAGATATCTCCTCACCCCTGTCAGACTGGCTAAAATTCAAAACACAGAGAGTAACAAATGTGGGTGAGGATATGGACAAAGGGGAGCACCTAAACACTGTTGGTGGGAATGTAAATTGGTTCAGCCACTTGGAAAACAGTATGGAGATTTAGAAGCAGACTCACCATATGATCCAGCAATTCCACTACTGGGTATAGACCCAAAAGACTTGAACACAATGCATCAAAGAGATAACTGCACCACCATGGTCCTAACAGCACTGTTCACAATAGCTAAAATGTAGAATCAACTAAAGTGTCCATTATCAGATGAATGGATAAAGAAAATGTAGCATATATATACTATGGAATATTATTCAGCTGTAAAAAAGAATGAAATTCTACCATTTGCAGCAAAATGGACACAATTGGAGGACAACATGTTAAGTGAAATATGCTGGGCCCAGAAAGACAAATGCCACATGCTCTCCCTTCTATGTGGGTGCTAAAATTAAACAGAAAAAAAGGAAGAAAGAAATGCCTTATGTATCAGTATTGCTGCAATATAGTCTCATAAAACTTTGTTTTATACCATTGTGAAATCAATGGTGAAGAATGTTATATTACTATAGTTTTAATGATCCATGATTACTTAAAATTTACTGCATATGGGTGAAATGGTCATTTTTCTATTCAATTATTTTTTATAGCCATTGTCTATATTACCACTAAACTAGGGTCTTTTTGCCTTTTTACTTGTTATTCAGCCAAGTATTAGGCCTTTTTACTGTAATGTATATTTAAAATGTTTTATCAAAAACTAAAAAAATATATAAAAAAATGGAAGAAAGGGAGAAGGAAGGAGAATGGGAGGGAGAGGGGAGGAAGGAGAAAGGGAGTATCATTATGTTCTTAGAAAGTATCTACCAAGCACAATGAATCTGTTAAAAACTAATTAAAAACTAAAGTAAATTAAAAAATAAAAAAATCAATAAATAAAAACAAAGATAAAATTTTACATTTTGAGACTGATGTGTATATTTTAGAATATATTTATTTATTTAATATTCACAGTCTGCATACACAGATTTTACTTAGATCAATCCTACCTCTAGCCCTACCGAATATTCAGCTCTAAGCATCGTTTATCATGTGGTGATAACATATAAGAAACTGCTAGGGATTAAATAAAGCAAACGGAAGTAAAGTGATAAGACACAGCTCTTAACCCTCTTAGAATTTATAAACTAGTGTTGAGAGACAGATAACTAACAGCAGATCAGTGGCAGCAGGAATTGGTATTTATTTGAACTCTTACAATGAACAGGGCTCTGAAGGAAATACTTTACAAGGTGGTCTTCTTTAACATCTCAGCGGCTCTATGACCTGTCCATGCTATTTATTAACTCCATTTAAACACAATAAAATTGGCCCTAGGGAGGCCAACTAACTTCTCAGTGGCATTTAGCTAGTAAGTGGTGGAATCTGGATTTGGACCTGGGTACCCTACTCCACACTTCCACAGTACAAAATTAGGTGCTAAGTCAGCATTTCATACTGCTTCCCCTGTTTAAAACAAAACAAGGGACAGGCGTCGGGCACAGCAGTGAATTGTCCACAAGGGACATCCATATCCCATAATGGAATTCCAGTCCAGGCTCTGTTCTGATTCTAGCTTCTTGCTAATGTGTACACTATGAAGCAGCAGCAGGTGATGGTGCAAATAATTGGGACCCTGTTCCCCATGTGGCAACCTGAATTTCCAGTTCCTAGCTTCTGCCTGGCCGAACCCTTGCTGTGTGACCATTTGAGAGGTAACCCAGTGAATGAGAGATTTTTCTCTCTGTCTCTCAAAAGAAACAAACAAATAAATAAATGCTTTTTAAAAATTAAAAGTGGGTAGGTGTGGTGGTACAGCAGGTTAGGCTGCTGCTTGGGATGCCAGCATACCATATTGGAGTGCCTGGTTTGAGTCCTGGCTAATCCACGATTCTGATCAGGCTTCCTGCCAATGAGCTTGGAAGGCAGCAAATGAAGGCCCAAGAAATTGGGTCCCTGCCATCACAAGGGAAACCCATATCAAATTCCTGGCTCCCAACTTTGGACTGGCCTTGCCCTGGCTGTTGGGAGCATTTGGGGAGTGAACCAACAGAGATCTCTCTCTACATATCTCCCTCTCTGTCTCTATTGCTGCCTTTCAAATAAATAAATATATAAATAAATAAATCCTTTAGAAAAGAAACTTTACTCAAAAAACTTTGTCTACAAAATGTTTTCATAAAAGCCGTTTTATAGCTCATTTCTTATACTCTCTAGGAATTTTATCTATTTTTAAGGTTCCCTAAATATATATATGCATTTGTGTGTGTGTGTGTGTGTGTGTGTGTGAGCATGCATGTGTATGAGGGCATTTCAAAAAATTCATGGAAAATGAAAGATGTTTATTTTAATGCCAATTTAAAAAAATACATGCATACAAGAGATCTTCAAAATATTCATGGGAAATGTATAGTATGAAAAAACTATTCATGGAACCACAAAAAACTTATCTTTTTTTTTTCCAAAAAGATTTATTTCTTTGAAAGGCAGTTACAGAGAGAGAGAGAGAGAATGCAAGAGAGAGATCTTCCATCCAATGATTCATTCCCCAAGTGGCCACAACAGGTGGAGGTGGGCCAAGCCAAAGCCAGTAACCAGGAACCCCATCCAGGCCTCCCATAAGGGTGGCAGGGTCCCAAGCACTTGGGTCATCTTCTGCTGCTTTCCCAGGCATATTAGCAGGGAGCTGGATGAGAAATGGAGCAGCTAGGACTCTAGCCAGCCCTATTTGGATGCCAGTGTCGCAGGCAGTGGCCTAACCCTCTGCAGCACAACATCCCCCACCTCTCCACAAACACATTTGTTTAAAGACTTATTTATGAATTCAAAGGCAGTTACATAGAGCTAGAGACAGAGACCTTATCTTAATCCTATTTTCCACAAACTTTTTGAAGTACCCTCCATTTGTACATATATATGTATATATGTATGTATATATGTATACATATGTAAGAATTTATTGACTTCTATGTGTTCTATGTGTTTCTAGTGGATTATGTTTTTTCTAGTATGAAATGAATAGTCTCAAATATGAAAATGCAATAATTAACGGTTACAGACATTTCTAGATACTTTATATGGAAGAAGCTATTCAAATACAGTGATGTTACTTCCAAAGAACACATTCCTTTGTTTTTCTTTGAGAGATCAAAATGTGCTATGTGAAAATTTTAAGCTTGAGGAAAACAAACAACAATAAAATAGCTTCAATAGTGTTCAGTTTGTGACATGGATATAAACTAAAACAGCAAATCTGTCTTTAATGTGTTTGCTGTCTTTAGGTATTTCTGACATATCAAAAAATTACATGATCTTAGGAACCATGTATGTTTCAATATTAGTGTGTTATTCAAAACCAGCACTTGGACTAAAAAAAAGGAAATGTGGAGATCTGGAAGAGACATTTTACTCTAAGCCATGAGTTTGAAAGAATCTAGATGCTCACTGATGGATGCATAAAGAAAATCTAGTATCTACATACAAGGGAATATTCTTCAGGTTTTTTAAAAAGAAAGAAATTCTGCAATATGTGACAACATGGATGAAACTTGAGTACATGTTTAGTGAAATAAGCCTGACATTGTAGAATAAATACAGTGATTCCCCTTATATGAAGTATCTAAAATAGTCAAACTCACAGAAACAGGAAGTAGAAGGGTGGTTGCCAGGGCTGGAGTGGAGTAGGAATGGGAATGTAAGGAGCTGTTGCTCAAAGTTCATAGAATAGCCATGCAAGATTAAAATTTCTTCTGATCTCTGGTACAACATTATGTTTATAGTTAACAGAACTGTACTATACATTTAAAAATTTGTTGAGAGAGATCTCATGGTTTTTTTAAAACAAAAAATGAAAAGGCAAAGTTCTATTTAGGTCACTAACTATATATACTGAGATACATACACACACTGAGTCCACATTTTCATTTGTGTGTTTGGGTAATCGCATGGCTGTGGGCAACTTCAAGGTAGAAAGGCCAACGACTGGGGCCCACATTGTGGTGTAGTGGGTAAAGCTGCTGCAATGCCAGCATCCCATATGGGCACTGAATCCATTCCTGGATGCTTCACTTCTGATCCAGCTCCTTGTTAGAGCACCTGGGAAAGCAGCAGAGGATGCCCCAAGTGCTGGGGCCCCTGCACCTACATAGACCAGAAAGAAGCTCCTCATTCCTGGCTTCAGCCTGGACCAGCCCCAGCCATTGTGGCCATGTGGGGCATGAACCAGCAGATGAAAGATCTCTCTCTCTCTCTGTCTCTCACTCTCTCTCTGAAATTCTGACTTTCAAATAAATAAAATTTTTTAAAGGCCAGTGACTTCTCCTCCACTGGGCAATTCAATGGATTCAAACTTTGCTTACAAGCCCAGAGTTGTATATTTGTGTGTGTGTGTGTGTGTGTGTGTGTGTGTGTTTGGGTATCTTGAAATGGCAGGAAGGCAAAAAATTTGACAGCAGATGTGCCTGGACTGACTTTGAAACCAACATTTTGGAGTTACTTTGTGCTAACACCAATAGGCTTCCAAGTGCTATGCTGTAACCCTGAGAACAATGGAGTCACAGATATTAGCTATGATTAAGTTGACCGTATTGGAGAATTTGGCTGGTTCCCTTACATACACAGCATCAGATGTAACACTATGGCACCCTGGAGACGTGTTTGCTTCTTGATAGTACTGAAAGTAGTCACTGTCTGGTCTAAGGACGTTCAGATATAGAGATTAGCTCCAGACATTTGACAGAACAAGTTGTGTAAACCAGCGAACAGTTAGTGAAACAGTTTCAAAACAAACCAAAACATTGCAACTGTTAATGTATGCTTCTTATTATATATCAATGTTTGAACCACTCTGAAATAAATTTATGTGTGTGGTTTTCTTTTAATGTAGGCTCTTTCCTTTTAGCCTCTGAATGTATTCTTGTTTTGGTGAGGTGGGTAGGGGCAAGCAATTTTTACTCACTTACATGTCCAAACAAGAATATCTCTCTTTTAACCATAAATGCTGAATATTGTCAAGACATAAGAGCCAAGCATGCCAAAATGTGGGGTGGTTAGTTATTTGCATAAAACACACATCTAAACACATATTAACTGAACAGCAGATGGTAGAGAAAAAAATCAGTTAGACTGTAGTGTGGGTGAAACATACCCAGTAAGTTCTGTAAAGATGGAAACCTAGGCATAAGAGACACCATATTGAGAAAGCAAATGGAATGTCTAATCTGATTCTTTCATCTTTACTGCTTTTGATTTATCTTGTCTCTATAAATATATTATCATTTTTATCATGATGCCTAAAAGCTACTTTTTGAAGGAAATAGGGGGTGGAAGGAATATGCTTATATAGTAATACATTTGGGAAAATAATCTAGGAATAAAACTTCCCATGATGCATAGTGCTTCTTAATATTCATTAGCGGATCAAAATACAGATAAAAATATTAATATACTAGCAAAGATGATTAATATGGCTACATGTTAGTTTAGTGCATACAAGAAATATCAAGTTTATTTTATGACTCAAGATAATGTTATTTATACTCTTTAAAATTTTCTAATACATAACCTTTTTTCTATCAAAATAAAAGAAAAATAGGGATAACCATAAAACATGCAGGCAAGAATCATTAAGGTATTTGAATATTTACTACTGGCTTAGGAGTTTCAGTGAAAAATAAAAGATGTTTTTATCTAAATTGAAGCTAACATGCATAAACTGAATAAGAACAATGATGCTAAGCCTAGAGAAAATAATATGGTAACATAACAGTTAAGGAGCTCATTACTGTATTTCTAGAGAAAAAAATCATATAATTAAATTTGATCTCAAAATACTGTTTACCTACATATTTTGATGCTATCACAAAATAAAAACACATGCCCCATACTAACAGTAGGGAAGAAGAGGGGATCGCTTTGGGAGGGGCATTTTTGCTTTTACAGGAATTAAGAAGGAACCGACTGAATGGTTGGAGGAAAGGGTATGAAGGACACTATTTAAAAAAGACAGTGTATGTATTAGAGAAATGTCAACTTTAAAAAGGGTTAAACATATAGCAGAGACATTTCCTTAGCTCATGGAGACTTTCCCATAAAAGTAAAGCCAGTTGGGCATTCATGTATTTCAGAATACAGGGATTGAAATTACCAACAGTATAACTACTCAGTTTATAAGTGTTGGGGATCTTTCTCAAAACAATTTTCCAACTGTCCTATAAAATTTTTCCTTTTTCCTTTTAATCTGTTCCTGTTTCCCTCTTCCAGAAATGACCAATTAAAAATACCCCAAGCAACTCCTTCTAAAACAGCACAAAATAACCATACACACTGCTCCCCAGGACAGGTGTGCATCAATTATGGCAGGCCATGAGTGAATCTTTGCTACTGCTATGCTAAACTTAATATATGCACATTTGCAAAGCCAAAGGATATTAATCAATCATGGAGAGTCACTGAGTCCAGCTCAGCAGAACTGCAGACCACAATCTTGCTTTCCTTTGATGCCACTTGGCTGAAACCTCAACTCAAGCAGCGATGTTGTCCTTCTGAGACCAGGTTTTGTGCGGTTTTGGACAGGCTGAAAATGGTATTGTCACAGCCCATTATAATTTTCATAGCAGCCATCTCGAAGCTCTAGGAATCAAGTCTGTTTTGTATGCATAAAAGAAAGTCCCAAGTCCCGGGCAGGTGGGTAGGTGGTTATTTCTGGCTGCAATTTTGCTAAGTTTCTAAACCAGTCCTGCTTTAATTAGGAGCTTCTCTTCTGAGTTATTTTGATGTTAATAATATATGGCTGTCGCATTCCTTGTACATGTTCCCAAACAGTGATACAAACATTATTAAATCTAATCAGTGTTTATGGAGTATTCCATATGCTACCCACTGTGAATCTTTTGAAATGTCATTTTGGTGGATAATGCATAAAGAAAGGTTGGTATACACAATGACATGCTTTTGTTCTTTCAGTCAATGATTTTTATGAAAAATTTTCTACAGATGGTAGTTGCTTTCAATTTGTATTTGGCCATATTTAAAAAAGAATATTTTATCTGTTAGACTTCTATGCAACAAATATTTAAATTCACAAGGACATTCTACTCCATACAGTGCAATGATTAACTTTTGCTTGACCAAATTAAAGAATAAAAATAATGATTCAAATGCTGTAGATTAAATAAAGTAGATTATGTTAAAAATGAAGCCTCCTAGAACTATACATTAAGAAATACATAGTTAGCAAAAATTTTTAAAACCAGGGAACTACACCCCAAATACTTAAAGTGGTAATAGGAGGAAAAACTACAAAATGCAGAAACTGACTCTCGTCCAAGACACTTGAGTGTCTTGGACACTCAGACTAGACTAGTACTGTGCATTATAATCTACTGTCCTTCCTGGTCTTTATATTAGCAATCAGCTACCAGTGTTCAGTGTAGCCATTAAAAGTAATTCTAACCAGATGGTCTATATTCCTGAAGATGTATATTGATGTTTTATCTCCTTGAGCAATACTATCAAGTATACCATTTATCTAAGAAGCAGAGCTGAGATGCCTACTGGGTACTAATCAGGCACAAGGGCAATCACAGAAAAGTCTGTTCATATGAGCACAGTGACAGTGTAGGTTTTCTATTTAACTTCTCATTCATTGACATGTGCACACACATGACAATGATCATCACTAGGGTCACCTTCCCTAAACTAAAAAGAATGACACATGTTCAAGAAAAACAACTTCCTTTTGGAACTTCCCAGCAGTCTCACAGAGGTGTCTAAGGTTAGTACTGGCTGAACAGGAGATACAGAAAGAGTTGATCAACTGCATTTTCCTATGGACATCGTGACATCGGTAACAGTTTTAAGCCACACAAGCCCTTTCTACTATTATATGTGTAGGTTCTTCCAGATCTCTCAAACTTTTGTGTCTGAGTGCAGAGTATCACAATAGATCCATGAGATCAGATAGAAAAACAAGAATAAAACTGGGATGCCATCATTGAAAAACACAAGGGTTGAAAAGCAAAAATCCTTTTTGCAAAAGATGGATTTAAAAAATTCATTATTTGACTAGTTCATTGTATCTACTGTGAATGTGGGGTTGACTGTTTTGTCATTTTACTGATCTTATGCAGCTTTTGAAACACCTGGAAGGCAGGCACTGTTTTTTATAGCTAATGAAAAGGATCTTCTATAAAATGACAGTGCACTTGCCACCTGAAAACAGGAAGCAATATAAGTGACTTTTAGTTATATGAGGTATTTATTTTCTCCTTTACTTTAACATTCTACAGATTTAAACAAGGCTCTCTTTTGCATGAGACCCACATCATCACTGCTGAAGACCTGCCAGAACCATTGGAGAAAATGGGACTTTGAAGTATTTGAATTACCATCAGAACATTTGCTATCTCTCCCAATATGTTTCATTCAAAACAGAGTCACCTTTAGGCACCAAAAGGTAACCACTTCCCTTAAAGTTGGTTATTAACAGAGTCAAATTAGATGAGCTACTGAGTACATAATTGAAAGACAATTTTAGAATTAGTTTCAACAAATTACTTGGGTTAGCCTGTACACAGCCTCTCTTTTCTGAGCTTGATTTTTAAGAACTGGGAAAAATTTAAGAATAAATGTCAAAAGATTTTGATTTCCAAGGATATATCATAGGTTACAGTAAATACTAGAGTTGCAAAACACCTTTTGCTATTAACAACCCACTTTTTAGTCAGGAAGAAAATCTCAAAGTGCCACCTCTAATCTAACTTAAATTGTGAGTTGTAGGTTTTCATTTGAAAGGGTCTTTTTTTTTTCTTCTTCTTGAAAAACTAATCAAAATCAGTAGATGCAGCTGGATTCCCAGACCTCTCCAAAACTGTATATATTAAACCGGTGGCTAACAGTCACTTATGGTTTTCTGGTGTTTTCTTTCCGTATGCCTTCAGGCACACACATGTAATTTTGTGCTTCAAGGAGTTAGTGTTTCATAAAAACAGAGATGAGCAGTTATAAAACATATACCAGTGCCCTTTGGAAGTAATTAAAAATATGGCCCTTCCCTGTACTCATTTCCTTTCCTTTTGGCACTGCCTCTTCTATTTCCTATATTCACCTTCCCCTCTAACTCACGAAATACATTTGATTTCTTTTGGTACTCTCTCATAAAGAATCACATGTGTAAAAGTTACAGAAATTTACCAGGAATGATATTAGTAGGGATTTACATCGGACACTAAAACATTTGTTAATCCAAATTCTTTAGTGAAGTTGCTTTCAAAATTGTGCCACATATAAATATACTTTTAAAGGTATACATGCACATGTCATTTGCATGAGTATACCTAAAATCAAAATAAATTCTAATATGAGTTCCAACCAAGATTGGAGGGCATGGGATCATTTAAGATATATAAATATATGACTGTACATGAACATTATGCATATATGTATGTGAATTTAAATACAATTGTACATACATTCAACTTATATTACTCCTTATTCTGCATTAATAATTTCTTGAATGCAAAAAACAGGGAAAATAACATTATTCTAAGGATAAACACCTTTTGTTGCATACTGAAATGCTATGATAACGCCATGCTACCTGCAATACTTACGATTTTTACTGCAAAGTGTTAATATATCACATGATATACCTGATCTCTGACATATTAAAAATGATCCATATTAAGAAGTTCTACAACACACTTTATTCATAAATTTTTTTCTATACCACTACAAATGCAACCCCAGTTCCCTAGTATATAATATGATTCAGAGGTTAATTTTTCATCTGTATTCTCTCTTCCAATCTCCAGCTATTACAGAATTGCATAATGCTATTCTAAATGTTTCAGCTTAGCTAATGTGTTCCTATTCAGTCATCTTATAAATGATGTCATAAAGGATAACTGACAACCATAGTGAAATCATAAATACTAAATGAATTAGTAATAAAGTCTCTACTAATATCATCTGAAATTAAAGATATAGCCTTTAACGAAAATAATGTTTTATACTTTTTATTCCTTCTATGCTGAATATGATGTTATATATTCTAAGTAAAAGGAAGGGCTGTTCAACTAAGGCAGTAATGTTAGAAACCATTCAAAAGCTTTAGTGTAAGAAATTATCCACAAAGATTTACCTACTACAAACAATGTTGCCTCACCTTGACAGGTAATTTTGAGGGTAACCAGTTTGTTCCACATGATTGGGAGGTTCCTGGTTTTCACATTAAAAGTCCTGTATCTGTGGAAACCCTTCAGGTAAAATCTGTAGTGGTAGTTAATCTAGAGATAACATTCAAACATTTGACCCCTCAGGCTGTTTAACTGTGTATAGTCTGGATATTTCACAACAACAAATACGTAGACTTGTTTGGTTAGAAAGTAATATGTCTAGTAGCAGGAAAAACAACCTTTAAAGATTTATTATCAATTACATTTATAATATTCTCCATCTACTTACATGCATATTGTCTGAGTGCCTACTTAGCACCATGTGTAACACAAGGCACTAGATCCTTTTTGAAACAGTATTATGAGAATTTTATATAAGAGATTCTTTAAAGTTCTGATACTTTAGAGTCCTTATACTGATTATTTTAGAGATACTTTAACGTTCTAAAAAAGAGTTAAATATATCTAATTAGAGTAGGGGGGCAAAGACCAATTTTCAGGTTTGATTTATTCTCTTAAACTACAAGGACCATATATTTGAAACTTCATTTGTACAAGTGGGATGGGAAGTATCAGGGATAGCTAGAGAGAGAAGCAAATTCCTTATCTATCTCTATACAAACTTTTTCTTACTGTGTAATGTGTTACTCAACAAATTTAGGAAATTCTTGAGATTGTGAATGGGAAATATTCAGACTCAACACTTCCCATTTAAAGTTTTTTTTAACAGTGCTTGAGAGTCTATCAAAATATAGTATTCCTCAGTAAGCACTACAGTGCAGCGAGTTAAGCCACCACTTAAGATGCTGACATCCCTTAAAGGAGTCCTGGTGCTCTGCTTCCCATCTAACTAATGCATCCTTGGAGGCAGTGGATGATGGTCCAAGCGTTTGTGTCCCTGCGACCCACACGGGAGACCTACATGGAATACTGGGCTCCTGGCTTTGGCCTGCTCCAGTTCTGGCTGTTGTGGGCATTTTGAGAAGTGAACAAGCAAATGGAAGATCTGCGTGTATGTGTATGTGTGTGTGTGTGTGTGTGTGTGTGTCATTCTATCAAATAGATGAAGCTAAATAAAATTAAAATATTAAAACTATATATTTAATATTCCTAATATGGTCTGTCTCAGAGGAGAAAAAATACAGTTATTGGTGCTTCTTGAAGATTCTTCTGTGTTTGAGACCTTGTAAGAAGCCTCATATATTTCTGATTCCACTAATAATACTGTTGAGAAGCTTTATCTGAGCTTAATATTTCCAGTTTACTACTATCCTTTTTCCAGTTTCTCCAATTTTGTGTGATGGTTAAGACAGTGGTGATGACTTGACATCGAGTCAAGTTAAAAACTGTAATCAAGTTACAGCAATTACAATCACCAACATGGTCAAGATACATTGATTTTTAAAATGGAAAGAAATTCAGATAATTACTGTTCCCTTCAGTCACACTCATGCGTATGAAGGGTAGTACCATGATCATATTCTTTCAGGAATGTAAAATATCATATTCCACAATTCTATTAATTTCCTTTGAGTACTATTAGTCAAAAATTCACTGTCATAAAGGGCTCATATCTCTAAGTTCAACATGGTTTGGTTAACACTGATATTTCTTCCATCAAATCATGTATGAATTTTAACATCTAACTGATTCAACTTGAATTGTCATCAGGCAGTAACAAGCAGAAGATCCAGGTCTAATGATAATCAACTAAAATACATGAACAATCACACGGAAGGAAAGGAAAATTATATTTCAAGTCTGAATTTTGCCTTACATTCCTTAGGCAAGAGAAAGTGAGGCTTTTTTTTTTTTTTTTTTAAAGCCCTTCTACGTCTAGAATGCTGCTTATTTCAAAGCATTCTTACAGGATTGAGTCTGAAAACGTTAATCATGAGAACCACTAATAAACAATGTACTGGACTGAAGAACTTTCTTTGCAATCAGAAAAGTGGTGATTGGGCCAAAAAATAAATGATGACATTTTAACATTTTCAGTGTTCACCTGCTTTGGTTCATTTTTTACAGATTGTACCCAGAATGCACACAGTAATCCATCTGGTTTAAGCTCAACATAAAATCATCCTGAGTTTTCAGAAAATAATAGGAACATTACAATAGTCATCATGCAATTCATATTCCAAGCAATTTGCTTTCTCATCTTGCCTAGACACCCTGCACTGGTTTCTATTACCCTTCTGTTTCATTTCGTGCTGTTCCTATTATGGAAGCTGGTGCACATCTAACTTTTTCATTTGGCATGGACCCCCAACACATAAACACATTTGCCCTATCTATAGAAGATTGTTGAAGATTTTGCTCAAGGCAAATGGAAACCCAGAGGGAAACTAGTCAACTTGTCAAAACATTTTTTTCCTTAATGTGTAAATAATGTCTATCTAAATAGGGCTTGAGGTACAGAAAAGAGAACTGGATTGTCTCCCTTTATCAAATCACCTGCACTTCCCATCCCAACTTTATTGGTTTCTTTGGCCTTTATAAATGAGGAGGTTTGAAGACAAGAAAGTGAGGAGAAGAACAGAGAGAAAGGAGAAAAAGAAAAAGGAAAAGGAAAGGGGATGGGGTGGTGATTCCTATCCCCTTTCCTTTTATGCAAAATGTACTTTGATGGCACAGTTGGTCAATGGATTAGGCTGTTCCAGTTTGCTGATGGACTCAGATAGAGGGAGGGCACTGGCTACCCTAAGGGCTAAGCAGTGTGATGTAGTGAGGCTAAAATCTTGAGAATCTCTGTTTTAGATTTCCACAATTTACAAACTGAAAAGATAAAGACCAGAGAATAAATGCAATTAAAATGTTAATCTGTTTTATGGGGGATGAGAAACAAATGCAAATATAGATAGGAAATGTAAAGGGTGCCAGGTATAATTCTTTGCAAATTCACATGAAGAAATGTAAAATCAATAGACATGTTTGAAAACAGTAGTCATGTCTCAATAAATATGTGCAGCTTTTTGTCCAAAGTTTTTTTTTAAAATTTATTTATTTGAAAGGCAGAGTAATAGGCAGTGAGGGAAAGAGAAAGAGAAAGGGAAAGGGAAAGGGAAAGGGAAAGGGAAAGGAGAGAGAGAGAGAGAGAGACAGAGACAGAGACAGAGACAGAGAGACAGAGAGAGTGAATGAATCTTTCATCTGCTGATTCATTCCCCAAAATGCCCACAACAGCCAGGACTAGGCCAGGCCCAAGCCAAGAGCTAGGAGCCAGGAACTCCACCTGGGTCTCCCTGTGGGTTGCAGAGTTCCAAGTTTGAGTATTTTTCTACTGCTTTCCCAGATATATCAACATGGAGCTAGATTGGAAGCAGAGCATCTGGGACTAAAACTGGCACTCTGATATGGGATGCCAGCGTCATAAGCATCAGCTTATCCTGCTGTATACCACAATGCCAGCCCCTTCCCAAGATTTTAAAATAATATCCATGATACTTAACAAAAAACTTCAATAGAACTTACATTCTTCTGATTTAATAGGAAAGTTTACTTAGCTACTGCAATAAATACTGTGTACATGTCTGTCATTTGGACCTCACCATTGGGAGATGTATGTAGGGAGCTTCTGGTGATGAATGAGGTAAGCCTCATCAAAGGGCAGGACTGAAATTTCAACCCACATTTTTTACTCCAAAGCTTACGCTCTTTCTACTAAAGATGTGGTTCAAAAAGTTTTTAAAATATCAGACACATTCAAAACAAGAAAAAATTGAACATTTTCTTTTCACAAAGTCTTATACCAAAATCCAACTTATAAAACAGATGAAAACGGAGCTGATCTGAGCCACCATTGTGCCTGTGATGCTGGCATCCCATATGGCACCTGTTCATGTCCCAGCTGCTCCACTTCTGATTCAGCTCCTTGCTAGAGACCTGGAAAAATAGTAGAAGGTGGTCCAATTGTTTGGAACTCTGTCACCCGCGTGGGAGTCCTGGAAGAAGCTCCTGGCCCCTGGCTTTGGCTTGGCCCAGCCCGGCTCATTGCAGCCATCTGGGGGAGTGAACCAATGGGTAGAAGGTTTCTCTCTCTGTCTCTCCCTGTCTCTCTTTCTGTAAGTTTGAGTTTCAAATAAATAAATAAATCTTAAAAAAAAAAAAGTGGTGCTGATCTCTGTGTTCATGGGTATAGGAGAATGGGGGTAGAGGGAGGATACTTTCCATCCCATCAGCACTTTCTGGATGCATCCTGATGGAAATCCCTTGGGCACCTCAGAGTACATTTTGAGAAAAGATGACATCTCATCATGAAACCCTAAAATTCACGTCTATTCATAAGTCAATCGCCAGTAAAAACAGGATTTAAAATACAAAGGTATCTTCATCACGTTTATAGTATTTGATTTGTCTGTGTATTTGTTTTTTGTGTCTCAGTGAGCCTTGAAGGGCAGAGGAAAGAAGGATAAGAGTCCAACAAAAAGGAGAATTATAAACAAAACTAAGTCTGTAAAGGCATGTTTCTTTAATAAGGGTAGCGCATTGTTGGAGTCATGCCTTCCTAAAGCACACAAGTATGTCTGAGTGAAGGAAATGTTAATGATGTGGACCAATTCTGCTTGTAAGGATTGTTCAGCTGAAAAAATTCTCAGCAACAAAACCAAGTCTGCGTTCCAGTGACTTGGGGCACCACTTACGTTCATACACAACATGTTATCTTGAAAGGAGTAGCCTGAACAAACAGCTCTTACGTTTTCTATATTGTGACAAACTGAATGACTCATTTAAGGATTTCTCTATATTCTCTAACACCTCTTCAGCCCAATTCTATTTTTCCCTCATAAATTCAAAGGCAGAAGAAAAAATTAGCCCCCATAGTATACAAAGATATGAATCACAGAGATTGCTAGTCAGACAAAAAGATTAAAGTCACAGCATATGGAGTGACCCTTATCTTTAATTCATTCTGGGCAAATATTGTGACCCCTGATTAAAAGCATATTTTCAATAGTCTTGACAAACAGCTATCAGTGTTTCCAAACTGTTTCTTCAAATGTTAACTCAACACTACAGATTTTCCAAAATGTCTATTTTGCTGTGATTAACATGTTTCATAACTTAATATAACTCAAGAAAATACATTGCCCAGTGTTTTACTTTCACTTTAAATGGTTATAAAAGAGTTTTCACAATGTTCAGGGATGGGCTGGCATTGTGGCACAGTGGGTTAACTCGAGTCCTGTTAACACTGGCATCCATAGGAGCGCCAATTTGAGTACCAGCTGTTCTGCTTCTGATATAGCTCTCTGCTAATATGCCTGGGAAAGCAGTGGAAGATTGGCCCAACTTCTTGGGCCCCTGAGACTCTTGTGGGAGACCTGGAAGAAGCCCCTGGTTCCTGCCTTTGGTTTGGCCCATTTCCAATCATTGCAGCCATTTGGGTAGTGATTCAATGGACAGATCTGTTTGTCTCTCCCTCTGTGTAACTCTGCATTTCTAATAAATAAATATTTTCAAAAATGTTCAGGAAGAATGCATATTATGGAAAACCTCTGCATGAATTTCAAAAATTTTTGCACCAAAATATGTTTAATGTTGTAACTCCATTTTCCACAAACTTTTTAAAGTACTTTTGTACAATGTTCATGTCAAAGCCATTCAGGTGAGTTGCATGAAATGTTCAACTTGGCCTTGTTTGTATCTACCTTCCCTGCTTCCTGAAAGCAGTCTCATAAAATGGTAAAGCCTTATTCTATCTTGACTCCATGGTTGTATTTTCCACACATGATCATAGAACAGAAAGGCAATGTTTTCAAATTATATCTATCAACACATATTCTAGCTGAATTTTAACTGATTTAGAGTGACAGGAATTCGTGAGAGAATAAAATAGAAAATAAGTTTACATAATAAAAGTTGAAAGAAGTGGCAATATGATAAAAATATTGAATTCACATTTTTCAAGCAGCATTATACAAAAGATACAAGTAACATGCTGTCCTTATGTGAAGCTGACCATGGTGATTCATGATCAATCACTGTAACAGAAAAGCTTGATTATTTTAGTAATGTGGATGGATCTATAATGAATTGTGCTCATGTTATTATCTTGTGCCCACTTGTAGCTAGTGGAATACAGGGACAAAAGAGTTATCTGAAGTTAAAACTCAGTCAACTAATGGTAAAGCTAACTAGCTCAAAAAAGTGTCCAATAGCATTGGGTTCGTCATTATCTCAGTTAACAGCAACTCTTCTCACCAGTTGCTTAGGTCAAAAGCCATGTTAGTTTTCCTTTTTTAAATTTTTTTTAAATTAATCTCTTCTTATATTCTGCATATCTATTCTATCATTTTTAGCAAAATTCTGTTCACTCTGCTTCTAAAAATTTAGAAAGAACCACTAGAAATTGTAGCTTTCACTTATCTAAAGTGGTCAAATACTGGCAATTTCACATGATTCAAACTGATATATCTAGGTATTTGACTACTTCCCAACATTTCTACTAAAAGCACCATGGTCTAAATCATCATCATCTCTAATCTAGATTGTTGCAATGGGCTCCTGGATTATTGCAATTAGTTCCTTTCTGCTGTTCCTGCTTCCGTCTGCCATGTTTATCAGCCTGTTTTCGAAAGAGTCAATAATTTTGTTAATAACTAATTCAGTATATGTCGCTCCCCTGCTCAAAATCTTTCAATGGCTTCTCATATTTCTTTAAAAACTTAAGTACTTATTATGACCCATAAGGTCTTACACCACTAGAAAGGTACAACTCCCTATCCTCCTTAGGACTTTTCTGATTTTATTTTCTAATATTCTCCCTCTCATTTAGTCTGTTTCAAGAACTTCCATACCTTTCCTGGAGCACAACAGGTATGCTTTTTTTTTTTTACCTCGGGGCATTTGCACCTGCTGTTTTCTCTGCTTGGAATGCTCTTTTAGCATCTGCACAACTTAACTTCCTTAAGGTCCTATTCAGAAGTCACCATGTTAATAAGGCTTTCCCTGGTTACCTCATCTAAACCAATTCCCTTTTCCTCATTATTTCTCTCCATGGCATTTTAACAACTTCTCACACAGTTTGCAACATCATGATTTTCTCTGTTCTGATTCACTAGTATTGAAGCTCCAGGGCAGCAGAAATTTTTATATGACCTGTATACTGTGTTGTTCCCAGAGTCCACAACAGTGTCTAGCACATTAGGAGGCATTCAATTAATTTTTGTAAAATGAATGAATGATTCTTAAAAATTCAGCTAATAAGTAGCTTAATTCATTCTTACTTTCATAATTTATTTCCCATTCATGTTGTTTCTTTGGCGGGAGTCTTGCCCCTTTGCAAATTCAGGGTGCACAAATCTCATTTGTCTCACAAGTCAGTAAGTGGAAATGCCAGAGCAGGGCAGATAAAGCAGTATAATAAGGGATTCTTTGTGTTTTCCTGTGGTACTCTTTAGGAATAGGACACTAGCCTACCCTTTGGCTTTTGCTTCCCTTCCTTTCCCTTTCCACTCCATGCTTCTCCTCCAGGAAGGTCATAATTGTCCAGTAAATTTCCTGTTAAGTCAAGAGTAGAAAGAATTCTATTTGAAGAAATATATTCATGACCTCAGTATACTCTGGGCCTTAAAAATGTTCCCTGGGTGTCTGCAGCCAAATGATTTTCTCTCTCAAGGACTCAACCAGATCCTTCACCTTCACAAGCAGAGAAGAAAACTGAGATTATATTGTTTTGTATAATGGACATTTACTGCTGTCATCTATGAAAATGGTTGAGAACTGACCAGTATCTAAATATAGCACTTTCTTCATAGATATAAGAAAAATTGCTGGGACACATTCTGACAGCAATAAGAAGATCCAGAAGAATATTGTTCTTAAAATGTTATTTATAAAGCATTTTCTATGGCAACAACTAGCAAGACAAACCATTTAAAAAAGTATAACTGTAGTTCTTTTAGATTCTTCTAGAAAAAGTTACCTTATTGCTAAAGTTCATGGAGCATCAGGAAATATTAAATATGGCAGGTGTTTCATTATTATTTAAGCCTTGAGGATACAGCAATGAAAAGTGGGTGTAAAAAAAGTAAAATTAGCAAGTCACTGATGAAAGAAATTTTTGC
Organism: Oryctolagus cuniculus; assembly: GCF_051225735.1. Taxonomy (NCBI): domain Eukaryota; kingdom Metazoa; phylum Chordata; class Mammalia; order Lagomorpha; family Leporidae; genus Oryctolagus; species Oryctolagus cuniculus. Next base: position 94,998,091 of record NC_142888.1, read on the forward strand.
TACCAGAGGCTTTTTTTTTTCACACGTATGACCTGTAGGCTGCATAGAAGTGAAGGGAAAAATGAAGTATAGCAAGCAAACCAAAGTGGTGGGATTTGAGGATTAGAGCAGCTCTCACCACTTCAAATACCACAGACCTTAATAAACACATTGTGGGAAGACTTCTGACCTGGAAGTGAGTCATGATCAGTCTCAAAGACAGGAGGAGGATAAGCAGTAATGAACTACTGTTTCATTTAATTAGAAAGGTATGTGAGAGAGGCACTAAGACAGCAGGATAGGGAGCGAGCTTACTGCTCTAGTCCATGGATAGTTAAAAAAAATGTGGAAAGAGTGCAATCTCCAGGAAGAGCTAGGGAGAAAATGGCAGAGGAAACTCCATGCAAATTAGAGGGACACGGTGGATCTATGTGGAGGATGTGGACGTGCACAACACAGGACCCCAGCAGCTGAGAGCCTCAGCACCAGCTTTGGAGAGTGAGGCGAGACCAGATTGCAGCAGCCCAAGCCACTGGTAATAAAGCTACAGGAAGAGCCTGGCATGAGTCTGGCTTGGAGTCCTGTGGGGGACAGTATAACTGCCAATTTGGAAGAAAAAAGGGGCACATTTCTCTTTCTCTGACCACCCAACTGGTGTCCTATAACTAGCCTAGAGTGTGGGTGCCACTTTGGATATATGTAAGAGTTGTGCCAGCTCATGTCCCTATGCCCAGCAACCAGCCGAGAGGCGACGCCTGAGTCTGGCTGGGAGAATTGACAGGGGCCTGGGTGCTCGTAACTGCGGAAGCCTTGTTGTTCTGGGACTGTGAAAACACTGTGGCTGCATGGGAGGGTGAAGGGTATGTCTGGGTCTTTGGGCACTCACTGTGAGCAGCTCCACATACTTATGATTCCCTGATTTCCTGGTGAGGGTCATTGCTGCAGGATCTGTGCTCATACTGAGGACTGCATGGATCCTTTGTGTGGTTCTTCTGGCAGCACGAATGAATATTGTACCAAATGAAGCTAGTGCCTGGGCACTGGTCTCCTTGGAGGAGAGGAGGTGAGCATGAGACTATATACCAACAGAACTGAACAAACCTTAACTCTGATTAAAAAAAAAATAGTAAAGAGAGACAGAGAGAGATTTACTATGCCCAATGAGGGAGTCAACTTAGACTCCCTTATCCTGGAGCACTGAACAGAGCTCCCTGGCCACACCCAGCACATGCCTCGGGGTATTCACTGAAAGAGCAGACACTCCACTAATCCCCAAAAGCATAGTCCAAAGATAAAAGACAACACAGGGGAAAAAAAAAATAAACCAAGTATCTCCACAATACCTAAAAATAAATGTAGCAATTCAAGAAACAAGAATAAGGAAGGCAATATGATGCCCCCAAAGGAACACAACAACACTTCCATACTAGAAAGCGAAAATGAAGAGATTGAAGAAATGCCCTGAAACAGAATTTAAAAGAATTGATCGTAGGATTACTTAGAAGTAATCAGAAGCAAATCCATGTACTACAAGAATTCATAAATGACATGAAAAATTTTTTTCATGCAATTGAGATTTTAAAGAGAAATCAAGATGAAATATTAGAAATGAAGAATTCAATAGAACAAACAAAAAATGCAGTGGAAAGCCTTAACAACAGATCAGTGAGGCAAAAGAAAGAATATCTGTGTTAGAAGACAAGTCTCTGGAAATTTTATAGCAGAACAAAATAAAAAGTAGAAGAAGAAATCAGAAAATGAAAAACAATGTTGGAGATCTATGGGATACTATGAAACAACCCAACATATGGGTCTTAGGAGTTCCTGAAGGTGTGGAAAGACAGAAAGGATTAGAAGGCCTTTTTAGTGAAATAATAACAGAAAACTTCCCTAATTTAGAGAAAGAAAGGGACATCCGAGTATAGGAAGCACAAAGAACTAATAGGTATGACCAGAAGAGACCTTCACTATAACACATTTTAGTCAAACCCTCCACAGGAAAACACAAAGAAAAGATTCTAAAATGTGCATGAGAGAAATGCCCGATGACTTTCAGAGGAACTCCAATTAGACTCACAGCTAACTTCTCACCAGAAACCCTATAGGCTAGGAGAGAATGGAGAGATATATTCCAAATCTTAAGAGAAAAAACTGTCAACCCAGGATACTGTATCCTGCAAAGCTCTCATTTATGAATGAAAGTGAAATAAAGACCTTCCATAACAAACAGAAATTGAAAGAATTTGTCACCACTCGTCGAGCCTTACAAAAGATGCTTAAGGATAGATAGAAACACAGAAACATGGTCATCACTATGAAAAAAGGTGAAGGCAGAACATCTCCCAGTAAAAGTACAAAGGAATTCCAAAGTAAACTATAGGAATATTTATGGAAAAATGGCAGAGCCAAGTCATTACTTACCAATAGTCACCTTGAAAGTAAATGGCCTCAACTCTCCAGTTAAAAGACACAGACTGGCTGAATGGAAAAAACAAAAACAAAAACAAAAACAAAAACATCTATTTGCTGCCTACAACCAAGACATTTCACCAACAAAGATACATGTAGACTGAAAGTGAAAGGATGGAAAAAGAAATTCTATGCTAACAGAAATCAAAAAAGAGCTGATATAACAATCCTAATATCAGCCAAAATAGACTTTAACATAAAAACTGTTAAAAGAGACAAAAAAGGGCACTGTGTAATGATTAAGGGATCAATTCAACAGTAAGATATGACTATAATAAATGTTTATGCACCTAACTACAGAGCACCTGGTTATTTAAAAGAAACATTCACGGATATAAAGGGAGACAGACTCCTCCTATACAATAGTAATGGGGGGCTTTAATATCCCACTTTCAGCAATGGACAGATGAACCAGACAGAAAATCAGCAAGGAAACAACAGTTAATTGATACTATAGACCTAATGGACCTAATGGATATGTACAGACCTTTTCATCCTACATTTGCAGGATACATATTCTTCTCACAAGTGCATGGAACTTTCTCTAGGATAGACCACAGGCCAGGCCATAAGGCAAGTCTCAGTATATTCAAAAAAATCAAAATCATACCATACATCTTCTCTGACCACAAAAGAATGAAGCTGGAAATCAACAACTCAAGAATCTCTAGGGGCTGGTGCTGTGGCATAGCAGGTAGAACTGCTGCCTACAGTGCCGGCATCCCATATGGGCAGCGGTTTAAATCCCAGCTGCTCCACTTCTGATCCAGCTCTCTGCTGTGGCTTGGAAAAACAGCAGAAAATGGTCCAAGTCCTTGGGCCCCTGAACCTGTATGGAGACCCAGAAGAGGCTCTTGGTTCCTGGCTTTGGATCAGCACAGCTCTGGCTGTTGCAGCCATCTGGGGTATGAAACACCAGATGGAAGACCTCTCTCTCTGCCTCTGTCTCTCTGTAACTCTGCCTTTCAAATAAATAAATCATTTTTTAAAAAAAGAATCTTAGAATGTATGCAAACACACAGAGATTCAACAACATGTTCCTGAATGAACAGTGGGTCATAGAAAAAATCAAAAGAGAAATTAAAAACTTGAGGAACAGTTTTCTTGTTCATAATATTTGTTGAACTCTTAGTACAGAGTTAATTTTCTTTGTATAAAGTTAATTGAAAACAGATCTTAGTAAAAAGAATGGGAATAGGAGAGGGAGGAAGATGAAGGGTGGGAGTGGTGAAGAAGAAGGAAGGGAGTGGGAAGGTAGGTATGGTGGGAAGAATCACTATCACTACATTCTTAAAGCTGTATTTATGAAATGCATGAAGTCTGTGTACCTTAAATAAAAGGTTTCTGGGGAGAAAGAAAAAAAAAGAAAGGCATGTGATGTATGCCTATATCAGTCTATTTCTTTCCAACTGTGCCCCAAACAGTATGATTTTTAATATTGCCAATATACATGTTTAACTAATTAGTGTTTAGATAGTAGTGATATTGTTTGAAAATAATTCCTGTTAAAATCAAAACCTATGGAAAAGTAGATGACAATGCTATCTCTGAGACTCACTTGGCTATGTTTGGAGAATCTCTATAATCTCTATGATAAAACCACCTGAGGCAGAAGCACTACTCCAATGCCACATTTCCAATTGGCAGGTATAAAAAACTAGGTAGAAACAACCAGCCTCTCAAAGAGATCAAGTCATGCCAATCTATCTAGTCTATGATAATGCTTTCTTATGGCTAACAATGTGTGCTAATGAAATAAACAACTAATATTTGCACTATTTTCTGCTCAGAATGAATCTGAAATCTATAAAATCTTGGAAAATATTCTTCAAAAAATAATAAGAGAACATTTCTATGGCTTTAAAATCTTCTCAGGAAAATATATTGCATATCAGTCACATTTAACTACAGTCTTCCTCCAATCAACTGATCATTCAACCTCATAACTGAAGTGAAAGAGTTTCCCTTCATGATGATGTGCAGGAATGTTTCAAAGAGCAACAGTGGTTTGTAAATGAGACAGAAGAAGTAAACCTGAAAGGCATGTGGACACACTAAGCTATTGCACAAATGCTCTTTCCATTTTATTTTTCTAAGGTCAGCTATAATTATTTTTACCTTATAGGAATAAACTTTTGCCTTCACATGGCAAGGGTTCTGTAACTGGCAAGAGCATCTTGGTGATTCAACAGTGGCTCTTTCTTCCTTCAAGTCTGTCCCCTGACATTGAGGTCCTACCCCAAAACCTTATTTACAACTCTCTCTCTCTCTCTCTCTCTCTCTATATATATATATATATATATATATATATCTTAGTGCCTGAGTTTGAGTCCTGGGTCAGCTCTCAATTCTAGCTTCCTGCTAATGTGTACCCTGGGAGGCAGAGGATGATGCTTCAAGTAGTTGGCTTCCTATCACCCTCATTGGAGACCTAGATTGAGTTCTGACTTCCTGGCTTCAACCTGGTCCAGATCCAGGTAGTGTGTACACGTGGCTAGTAAATCAGTATATGGAAGCACTCTCATTCATCCATTCATTCAGTCAGTCATTCTCTCTCTCTCTCAAATAGAATGAAAATAAATAAGAATTTAGAAACAAAAGATAAATATATGTATACTCCTGGAGAAAAGGATTTGTGACTTTGGTCCTTCAAACACACGGCAGAATCACAAGCACCCATATAAAAAGAAATTAGAGAATGCATGTGCATGTGCATGGAGACGGGAATATAGTGACTGCAGGAAAACAGAGAAAAAGATGTTGTTCCTGGATATCAGGTATTTACTTTCTTCAGTCTCCAATGTAGAATCTGGTTCCAAGATAAGGAAAGCCTAGTGATTATAAACATCCCATTAAATGGGAATTTCTATGGATTGTAGAAATTCTTCCTAAATGGTAATGATGGGTGTGTGGGTGAGAAAGAGCAGTAGTATAGCACGATTTCAACTTTCCAGATCTGGTGACAGCTTACAATAAAGAACAGGAAGCCTGTCCTTACCTACCACCACCCTCACCTCGCCTGCCACCAACTCAATGAGCCCTGCTTCCTGAAGCAACTATGGGAGCCAAAGAGAGCTGTGCAGAATTTCTGCTGTCTGCACTTTTGCCCTCAGTTCATACAACATGGTGTATCTCTGGCTAATTAAATTGGAAACAACTGCTAGCCTGTGATCTCTTAGCTCTTAGTCTTGCCCATGACATTAGATATTGCCTCAACTCAGCTTAGGACAAATGACGTCTCTGACTTTTGACCTTCTCTTCCTATGACTCTTGGACTATGGGGAATGTGATCCGCTCCTCCCTTTTTCTATGCCCATTTTCATATCTACCCAATTCTTTGTTTTCTATCAACATATATTTCAACCACATTGTATTGCCTATATTGCTGCTTCTCCTTGAAAGCACGTACACTACCTACAAAACAACTGCAAAATAAGTTTAACTATAGATCTTTTCTTATAATAAAACAGCAAAACACACTAATCAATATGTTAAAAAAATCCTACCCTGTTGGTAGCAAAATACTCACTTTACAACACTGCAATGACTATTGCAGCATACAGCATGCAATTTCTGAAGAGACAGCTTCATGTCAGTGTTTATTTGCAACAGCATCCTTTATTAAAAAGGAAACAGCTATAATAAATACAAATCATAGTGACAGCAGGAATAGTGCTATCAACAAACCCATCAAAATGGAATCAAACATCATGAGATGAACACTGTCGCAGAGATATGTACAAGTGCTTTTCCCATATGGGATTCTCTGCTACTTCATTTTGAAACCACAGAACTAGGGCAACTGTTTCTAGCAATATATCTATCTGGGCCCTTTCCAGTGTTCTCAGTAATGGTTCACAGAGGGTTTTATGTTGTAATATGAGGTTCTTTCCTGATCACAGCTTCATTGCAGCTTCAAGTTTTTAATGCTGCTGTTAAAATTATTCAAGTTACTGTTATTTATTTTCAGATAACTAATTCTGTTGTTGAACACCTTTAGGATGGCATAAGTAACTCAGATAGCAAATAATATATTTACAAATAGACAATGCTTGGATGGTGTTTATGGCATGTTGGTGTAACTGGACCACATGATCTGAAAGTCACATCCTTATTATTAATTAACAATATCCAAGCTTGCTTTCATGAATGGCTTTATAAAATTCTGAAGTCCTGGGTATAATATAACTTATATTGCTAATTTATATAGTTGCTAAAAGCTAAAAGTATACTTTTCTTTCCTATATTCAATACCAAGGGTATCACAATGCATTTTTGTTTGTTTATTTATTTCAGAGGTGGGGGGGTAGAGGGGGAGAGAGAGAGAGTGAGCGAGTGAGCACCCCTCTACTAGTTCACTCCACAAATGCCTACAACAGCTGGGGCTGGGCCAGCCCGAACCCAGGAGCCTGAAACTCAATCTGGGGTTCCTACATGGGTGACAGGGACCCAACCACTTGAGCTTTCATTGCTCCCTCTCAGTGTCAATTAACAAGCAACTGGAATCAGGAGCCAAAGCTGTGAATTGAACCTAGGCACTCTGATATGGATCACACATGTCTCAACTGGAGCCTTAACCACTAAATGCCTACCACTGCCAATACATTTTCAAAAGTAAGCCAGCTTCATTTTTTTTTACTCCCCATGGACATTTCAATGAGGATTTCCCTATAAGCAGAAAGCTTTACTAATAAATAATGCCACCATCTTAATAAACACTAAGCAATTTTGTCTTTTGCCCACTTCACCTATGCCTATGCATACAAGATTTCCCCAAACTATGTACCATGCTTGAGATGTTGAAAAAGTATTAAACATACATGCATACCATGGCTAAATAATTTAAGGGACTATTTTATACTATAGTCTATTTTAGAGATTTACAATAAGAGTAACATATTAAATGCCATGAGAAATTCTGCAGTAAATAGACTCATTAGTCTTTGTTTAACCTAGCATATTCAAAACTTACTTGCCACAGAAAATATCCCTGACTACATCCATACCTTTTAAAGTTATTTTAACATCCCATGGAACAATATTCTGTAGAACACAGTTTGAGAGCACTACACTCAATAAATAAATAATATCTCCCATGTATAATTTAACATGATTTCAACATCTCAAAACAGAAACATATCATAACCCTTTTTCTTGAGAATGCTAGTTTATCAAAACTGGTATGAAACACTTTCTGAATAGTACAGGACAAAGAAATTGAGGCAAACATTAGAAATTTGCAATCCTCTCTCTCTCAGAATATACAGCAACTACAGTAGGGTGTAACCTGTTAGCAACAAAACCACGTGGATTTAATGCTCCGCTGTCTAAATGGAGTAGAAAAGCGAAAGCAACTGGAAAGCAGATCATCATTCACTGGATGCCAAACCAAATCATTTCTCTTTACTGATCAAAATGCCAAGTAACCAAAATTCAAAGCAACAAGGGCACAGACCTTCTTTCTATATAAATTTAAAAAAAATCAAAGTGATTGGTGAATCTGAAAACCAGAAAGATAAGCAGTACTAAATGTGTCAAGAGGACCAAAGCAAAATGGAACTAAGATCTTAATTAAGCAAGTTGTTGTCACATTGCTTGGTTATGTAGGGTATAAGGGACATTTCCCCCAGAATAATTTTTAGTGGCTGGTCTTACACTGGTCATATGCATCAGAAATCAGAGCTGTACATCAGGGATATATATGAGTTTTTCCCGTCTGGTTTCACTGACTCTACAGAGGATGTGTAAAATGAATGTCTAATACTTTCATAAAAGGTTTATAAGTGTCTTATAAATTGACTGGGGCATTCGGTTCTATGGTCCATTGTTGAGCTCTGTTGATCTTAACAAATCAGATGAGCTAATGCCATGCTGCTCCAAGAGCCAATCTACTACAAGATGGGGAGCCGGTGCAGGAATGTAAATCAGCTGTTACCTCACGGGAGTCAGGTTATTCATGACTGGTACTAGTCAGATCAGATCTTTGTCTTTTCTTTTTTAATTTATTTGCCAGAGTTATAGACAGTGAGAGAGAGAGAGAGAGAGACAGAGAGAAAGGTCTTCCTTCCATTGGTTCACCCCCAAAATGGTGCTTCGCCTATCCGAAGCCAGGAGCCAGGTGCTTCCCCCGGTCTCCCATGAGGGTGCAGGGCCCAAGCACTTGGGCCATCCTCCACTGCCTTCCCGGGCCACAGCAGAGAGCTGGACTGGAAGAGGAGCAACTGGGACAGATCTTTTCTCAAAAAATGTACTCCACCTATCTCTTCTATTTCATCATTTTGTTCCTGAAAATCTCCGGGTTTGAAATTTTGTTTAAAATTTAAAATATCCCAGCGAAAACTTATGTACCCTTACTTTTGCTAACATGCTTTGTGCTGAAGCACATTTAAAACTGAGTTGGAAGTTGGAAATACATTCCCAAGAACACAATCCTTTACATGCTTCCCCAAGCACCCTGCTCCAAGTCATTTTTGAATCCTTTATCATTTTGTTGTTATAAATACACAGTTTATAATTTCAGGTATCATACACAACAAACATTTGTACTTAATGTGTCATATATAATGAATATTTAAATGTTTAAACTCTCCGTAGAGGGCATGACTCATGTCTAATTGTATATACCGTCATCCCTCCAAGTGCACAGGGCTTTAGTTCCAGGAAACAGCTGCCTGCAGTCCTGCCCCCATCTTTCAAGGGCGGAAGAACATAAAAGTTCACGGAGGCTCCAGGTTCCTTACATACAATAAAATGGCATAGTATGTGCAGATAACCAATACACTTCCCTCACACACTTTAAATCATCTTGAGATTAGTTATAATGCCCAATATGATGTAAATGCCATGTAAGTGGTCATTAGACTACATTATTTAGGGAATAATGGTGAGAAAAAAAAATTCCACATATGTTCAGTGTAGGCATAATTTCTCCCTGGATATTTTTGATTTGTGATGCAGGACCCATGAATATGGAGAGGTGACTTTATATATGTTTCCTATCTGAACAGCATAAGGATAGCACACATATGTTTCAAATGTATACAAAAGCGACTTATGCAGTTACCAACATTTCATAACTGTTATATTGTCAATAAATATGGAACCAATTTTCCGGCTTGTTTTTAAAAATAAGCTAATGGATTGCCAATTACTAGTAAAGTTTAGTCACTTTTTTGGTAGGGTACAGAAGTTAGGTACCAATAAAGTTGAGAAGACTTGCTGCAACTGTTCTTTTGTTATAACTATATTAAATAGCTTTTACCATTATGTAGTTCACTATCAATGGCATTTGTTTTATATCAAAATATTTTTAAAATGTTATTTTCTTCAGTGGAAAGAAACAACCTGAGAGTTGACAGCTTTAATTTAGTCTCACGATAGTTTCAGGGACAGTCCAATTTTGTTAGACCTGTAGGAGATGGTCTCTTATTCATGTGCCTAAGTATCAATCTCTATTACTCCCACAACAGCTTTTTTTCTTCAAAAATCCAAATGACAAGAGGTGTGACTCACATAAATCTTAGTAGTATGTTCTGGAGTGTGATTATCTGCCAACCAGTAAACGAATCAAGATGCCATTCATATCTTTAACTGTTGGTCATTTTCAATTACAATCTGTTACCAAATTCAAATGGATACTTCACCATTGAATAATCTAATATTCTGTATCTAATGAGCTATTAACTACCCTAAGAAGCTCTATTAGCATGTACACTATATAGAGTGTGTGTACACTAAGAGGAGCAAAGTACAATTTATCCCATGAACAGCTTGAGAGAAAGTATGTCATTTAAGAAGTTTTTTTTTTTTTTTACGGTGTCAGAAAACCTCCAAAAAAAAAAAACCTCATATACAAATACCTAACAACAGTAAAATATGATATCTCTACAAATAGCATAGAATTGCAAATTACCTATTCAACATTAATCTAATGTTTGTCAGTCTTACAACACACAATTGGGAACAGAATTCTTGTTATATCGGGCCGGCGCTGCGGCTCACTAGGCTAATCCTCCGCCTAGCGGCGCCAGCACACCGGGTTCTAGTCCCGGTCGGGGCGCCGGATTCTGTCCCGGTTGCCCCTCTTCCAGGCCAGCTCTCTGCTGTGGCCAGGGAGTGCAGTGGAGGATGGCCCAAGTGCTTGGGCCCTGCACCCCATGGGAGACCAGGAGAAGCACCTGGCTCCTGGCTCCTGCCATCGGATCAGCGCGGTGCGCCGGCCGCAGCGCGTCGGCCGCGGTGGCCATTGGAGGGTGAACCAACGGCAAAGGAAGACCTTTCTCTCTGTCTCTCTCTCTCTCTCACTGTCCACTCTGCCTGTCAAAAAAAAAAAAAAAAAAGAATTCTTGTTATATCGTTTATAATAATGTTTTCTTGTTGTATTAGCAAGCACAGTTCTCAAGCTTTTATTGTTCCTAAAGAAAGACATACAATAAACAAATTTCAATTAGTATTTGAACAAAAAGAAAATTACTGTGGCTTTTTCAGTTGGAGTATAATTTAGTCTTGATATTTGATACTGAATGCATTTTAAATGTATGACACATGGCACAAATTTACTGTAAGATGCATTTATTTTGCAGCATTGATGAAAAAATTCTTAAATTTAACAAATCTGGTCACTATAGTCACATAATCTCCAACGTGTATGTGTGTGTGTGTGTGTGTGTATATACACACATAAATATTCGTTCTGTAACTGATATACAAAAATATTTGTTTTACAGTCATATATGGCACTACCTTTATAACATCCATCCCAAGTACTTACTTGTAAGGTTGTTGAAACAGTAAAAGCAAAAACCTGTTTGAGGTTCAATATTTTGTTTTGACATGAAGAAATGGTATAACCTTAGGCAAATTATCCAAGCTACCCAGGTCCTCAAAAATGAGAAGTCCTCAAAAATGTCTGAAGTCTCTAAAATTCATAGGACTTACTAATGCATGTTTTCATCAGTTTGTACAGGATAAAAACAAGATATCCAACACAGGATCCTCTGATTTTTCCTTCTAGCATTATCTATCAGCATTCTCAAAAGTGAAGCATTGTATCTACATGGGTTGATGGGAACTCTCATCTGGGCACATCATCATATTTAAGCGTGAAGCATTTTATATATATACATACACTGTTTAAAATCTTTTTATCATCTATTTGCATTGTTTTATCTACTTATTTATCAGCAACACATGGAGGGAAAAAGACAGAAAACAGATTTCCCATCTGCTTGTTCATTCCCCAAATGAAAGCAGAGAGCCAGAAAAGCTATTCAAGCATCCTACATGCCAGATCCATCCCCTGGTATGACCCAGGATGAGAATTAGCAGGAAGCTGGAATCAAGAGTGGAGCTGGGACTTGAAGCCAGTCACTCTGACAGAGGATGTGGGCATCCCAAGTGGCATCTTCCTACCACACTAAATGCCTGCTGCTAAATAAGATTACATAAGCTATGTTTCTCATATTTATAATAGAGTAGATTCACTTACATATTGAAAAAATAAGGAAACCATAAAAAGACTCTCTTGTTTCTCTTTCCTCAGCATAACATCAACAATGTCAGATATTGTGTTTAATCCACATGTTTATATCAGTTATTAAAAAAACTTCAGTTACATCATATTAACTATTTATTCAAACGAAAGGATTTTCCTCAAGTCACACAATTCAGATGACAATCAGGACTAGGCCTTAGTTTTCACAATGAAAACTGTATCAAATTTTACCATGCATTTTTTAAGATAGAAAAAAAATATGGTATGTATATTTTGGGGCAAAAAGTCACTCCAGTGATAATCTTTGGTGCCTGTCCATTTATCCAAACCACTAGAACCATATAAATTTTCCCTTATTCTCTGTTTTCGTGCAAAACCACAGACAAAAAAAATCAGTACACTACAAATCAACACTGAAATGAACTGACAGAGTTGTTGGGGAATTGTGTAGGATACTTTCGCTCACTAGATCATGTTTGCCACCAGTGCTATTTTCATGAATAAAAATGTGCAGGAAAATTGACAAAAACATATTACTGACAGATGGTTAGAGCCCCTGGTCTATATATATCTAAATTATATAAGAAAGCAAATAGTATGTCAGGACAACTTCCTTGCTTTCCATCTCTAATGCTATTGCTATATATTTTTCACTCTTAATATGAAGCAACATCACGATCAAAAAATTGATATAAGCTGCTAAATGCAGGTCTCAATTTGGATGCGCTCTTTAAAAATATTTCCCAATAGGCCATATTGTAGTTCTGCTTTATGATTTGTTGCTTGTATAATTTCTATATGTCAGAGTTGGTTAGCTCATGATGCTAATGAGGCCAAGGTCATGAGTCTGATTCCTGTATGAGCCAGTTAGTCTGTAAAAAAAAAAAAAAAAAAAGGTTCTGAAGCCTGGGCCCTACAACTACAGCCTCCCAGAGTACAAATTCATGTCCTTGGTTCAAAGAGGAAACAGAGTCGGTATAGAGAGGGTTGGAAAGACACTTCAGAGCATGAGCCCTAATGGGAACAAGTAGGTTCTTTTTCATATTCAAACAGAAAGTAGCATTTCTACAGTATTCACATAAATACTGGGAAATTATGTTATAAACTGTCATGCTAATTATACATTAGAAACATTTTTAGAATACATCAACAATGTGTTGTTGACACAAGGGATAAATTTTAAAGGTCTTAGAAGGAAAACAAGTAGTACTTACATCTAGTGGCTACTATGTGTTCCAGAGAAATACACACACACACACACACTGGACTGTGTATAATATAGATAATTATAAAATCTTGCATGTAAATAATAACAAAGCTGACAACTTCAGGCACAGATAAATGAATACATAGAGAGAATGACACTTCAGGATGTAATTCAATTTTCTTATAGCACATAATAAACGAAGGGTACTAGGGGAAATTCCTGTAAGGGCTAATGAGTTTGGAGCCACTCCATTTTACTTCAGGTGAGGGACAGCTACATGTACCTAGCCAGTCTTTGGAAAGATTTCTTAGGAGAGTTTATGAAATGGACAGGAAGGTGGTGGATTCTGTGGAGGCACAGTCTAGTAGACTACTACTGCAATAGCCTGCTCAAGAAGCAATGAGAACTGGTAGTGAGATAATAACAGATGGTGACTAGATGGAAACCAATCTACAGTAAAAGTCAAAGTTATATATAACACAAATCAATTTAATAAGCAATTTAATGAAGTGATTAAGAGCCTAGATTTTAGAGCCAGATTGTGTGGCTTTGAATCACAGCTCTTCCACTTACTGGTTTTTTGACCTTAGGAACTATCTAATTACTCGGTATATCAGTGAATCCAACTGTAAATTAGGGATCATAATGATCCTAATTCATAGGATTGTTTTGAGGATGAAATACTAAGGTCTTGTCCCATGGCAAATGCTAAACAAATGGTAAGATTTATTGCTATTATTGAATGAGGCAAAGGGGAGAGGGATCAAAAGAACCACCAATGATGGAACCTCTGTAACTCAGTAAGGTGAAGGCAACCTTAAAAGAAGTAGGTTCCGGAGGAAGGAAGTGAGTTTATTACTGAATATACGGAGTTTGAGAGCTGGAGATAGATGTGTCTAGGAAGAGATTTGTGCCTGCTAGTTCGAAGGCTAGGTCTGCTGTGTGGGAGAAATGCACAAAAAGGGGAGATGTAAACCCAGTAGCCCTGTATGTTGAAGGATAGATCAGAGTGATTGAACTGGTGAAGACTACCAAGGGAAATCAGGGAATAAGGGAAGAGAGGGAAATATTTATAAAAGTAAATGAAGTGTTTCATATCCAAAAGCAATGTCAACTATATTGAGTAAATAAAACATAACTTCATAAATATTAGTTGCTACATTATAAAAACTACGCTCAATTTTACAATTCAATTCTGTGACCTACATATTTTCCAGAGAAAATAATATAATGATGGCAGTGCATAACGAATAGTTTCAAGGTTCAATAGAGAATGATGTATCTAAATTGTTATGTTAAGTACTATAGATTTTTTTCCTTGTGGTTGCTCTACATTCCTATAATTATCTGTGTGAAATAAAGTAAGAAAAACTAGTCTGCCTCCTGTAAATAATATGTACAAGTATAACTTGAATAACTCAAAGGAAAACAAATTTTTTTTACAAAAACTCTACAAAGCTCTATAGAAACAATCTCCATCTTCAGATTCCAAAAAAAATGACAAAGTGTTATTCAATGCAGATGTGAGTCACTTCCTCTCTGGCTTTCAGCTGTCACATCCATACATTAAAACCAATGGATTAGTTAATAACAGGAGGTGACTAGTTGCAAACACTTCTTACTTTCTAGTACTAATAAATCAAGATCTTCTCTGTATAGAAATCTTCCTTGAATAGTCTGGCACTGAGTAGTGAAAGAAAACAGGAGGCAGACAAGTCACCATCAGATAATTTATGAGTGAAAGTCAGGGGCTATCTATGACTTAAGAGGTAAAGTCCAGGGAAGACAGCTAGGGCTGGCATGTGACAAGATAAACTGCATGACTACTCAGGATAAGAAGGCAAGGAATCTATTTAGGCAGAGGGGTGACTGGTAGACGAGACACTGGATCCTGCCAATATATTCTGCTAAATACCTTCCTTCAAGCTGTTTTTATAGGATTTCCTCTGTACATAGCAGCTTGTACTCCTCTTGGTGTCAGATGCTAAAATTTTACCTTAGGTACTTTTCATATATTATCATAAAAGTATGAAGGTAGCTTTTGAAATTCAAATATTCTTGCAGTAGCCACTCTGAACTATAATCACTATTCATGTACAAATTAGGAACAAGCTAAGAAAGATGAAAATCAAGGAAATGTGAAACAAAGACTATTAAAAGAATGTTGTTTTTCCCTAGAGTATAATTAAGTACAATTGTTTAAATTACAAAAGGAAACGAACAACTAAAACAATCCAAACATAGTGATTCTATAAAAATAATCAAATATTTATACACCATACATTTCCTAAATTTGGTTGTTATGTCTACCATGAAAGATGAGATATTCAAATACATAAATCTCTAATCATGATACAGAAAAAAATAATAATAAAGGAATGCCAACAAAAGAGACAGCCAGAATAAAAATTACAAGGCCTAAGCATGAATAACTATAAAAACATGACAGATGTTGACTAGGACACAGAGGTACTAGAATTTATAGTGACATCTGTATAATCTTTAAGAGTAGTTTGTTGGCCTAAATCTTTGGTAGTCTTGCACATCCTTTTCAACTTTCCTGTTATCATTCAATCTTTTCTTTCATTTAATTAGGGACTGCTTATGTGCCTTGTCAGCTACTGCCTGCTTTAATAAGCTTGAATGGGTAAATCTGCTATACTATTACTAGGCAATTTAAACATTGCTTTTTCTTTTGCAAAAATTTTCAAATGGTTATTTTTAATTCAAAAAGGATTTATATCCTGGCTACTTACATATGTATTTGAAGTAGTTTACAAAATTTAATATAAGAAAATGAAGTATAATGTGAAAACAGCATTGTCAAAAATAACAATGGGGGCAGGCATTTGGCATTACAGTTAAGTCGTTGGTTGGGATGAACTCATCTCATATTGGATTTCCTGGGTTCAGGTCTTGGCTTAGTTTCTTGGTAATGCACACCCTGGCAAGCAGAAGGTATTCAAGTACTTGGTTCCCTGCTACTCCTTTGAGAGACCAAGATTGGGTTCTGGGATCCAGGCTGTCTGTCTCTGTCTCTCTATGCACTTCAAATATAATGAAAACAAATAAATGTTAAAAATAGTAACAACAACAGACACACTCCTGAGAGAACTGAAGAATTTGAAGAGTTAGGGTTTTTTTAATTTTTAAAAAATAGATGTTATTTTTTGAAGCAATTTAAGGTCATAGCAAAATTGAGCAAAGTCTAGAGATATTCCATACATTCCTTGCCCCCACATATGCACAATCTCCTCTTTTATCAATGTCTCCCACCAGAGGGACACATTTGTTCCAATCAATGAACCTGCATTGATACACCATTACCACCTCAAGTTCATAGTTTTTGTCCTTGTGTTGCCAATTCTAAGTGTTTGAACAAACCTATGTATTGATCTTGATTAGTTTCACCAGAATAGTTCCACGGCCCTGAAATTTCTCTGCTCTGCCACTTCAGCCTTACACTTATCTTTTTACTGTTTCCACAGTTTGCCTTTTCCAGACAGGTTTCTTTCACTTTATAATATCCATGTAAGGTCTTCCCATGTTTTTATGTCTTAATAGCTCATTTCTTTTTAATGATAAGCAATATTCCGCTGTCTGGAGTATCACAGTTTATTTACCCATTTACTACTGAAGGACATTTTGGTGGCTTTCAGGTGGGCAATCAGTAATAAAGCTAATATATACATTCTTGTGCAGATTTTTGTATAGACATAAGTCTTCAACTCCTTTGAGTAAATACAAACATCACAACTGCTGGATTTATGGCAAAAGCATGTTTTGCTTTGTAATATATCACCCAGTTGTACTCCAAAGTGGCTGTATATGCCATTTTGTATTCCCACCAACCGTGAAAGAGGGTTCCTGTCGCTCCTCATCCTTGCCAGCATATAGTGCTATCAGTGTTCTGAATTTTGGCCATTCTAATGGGTGTGTAGGGTGTCTCATGGTTGTTTGAATTTGCATTTCCCTGATGACACATGATGGGGCATCCTTTTATATGCTTACTTGCCATCTGTATTTTTTTTTAAGATTTATTTATTTTTTGACATGTAGAGTTACAGACAGAGAGAGGGAGAGACAGAAAGAAAGGTCTCCCATCTGCTGGTTCACTCCCCAAATGGCTGTAGCAACCAGAGCTGGGCTGATCCAAAGCCAGGAACCAGGAGCTTCTTCCAGGTCTTCCACATGGGGACAGGAACCAAAGCACTTGAGCCATCTTCTAATGCTTTCCCAGGCCACAACAGAGAGCTGAATTGGAAGAGAAGCAGCTGGGACTAGAACCTGTGCCCATATGGGATGCTGGCACTGCAGGCAGAGGCTTAGCCCTACTACACCATAGTGCTGGCTGCTATCTGTGTATATTCTTTTAAGTTATCTGTTAAGGTTTCTGGTTCACTTTTTAATAGGATTGTTTCTTAGGTTTTAAGCATTTCTTGAACATTTTGGACAACAGTCTTTTATCACATATGTCTTCTGCAAATATTTTTCCCTGTCTGTGGTATGTGTTTTAATTCCCTTGAGACTGTCTTTCCCAGAGCAGAAAGTTCTTATTTTAATGAGGTCCATTTCATCAGTTTTTTCTTCATAGATGGTACCTTAGGTATAGCATTTAAAAGAGTCCTCACCAAATCCAAAGTCTTACATTATCTTCCAGACGATTGATTGTTTTGTGTTTTACATTTAGGTCTGGGATCCAGGTTGAGATGGATATGGTTAATTTTGTTCAGTGTCTATGGCCTGCCATATTGACGCCTGTCATCCTTTGGATACCTGTTACCTTATGCTGCATTTTTAACAGAGGAAGGAAGGCTTAGGTGAGCCCAGCTTACATTATTATCTATACCCAGCCTATCTTGGCTATAGGCTCATTAATAGAGCTCTTGCTTTCCTGTGTCCTACAACCCAGGTCAACTGAGGATATGTAGAATGCAGGCTTTTACCCAATATTTCTCAATCTGTAGCATGCTTTAAAATCACTGGGGGGTTTGGTAAAGCCTAGATTGTTGAGCCCTAATCTAATATTCAGATTCAGTAGTTCTGCACTGAACTACCAGTTGGATGAGCTAGTTTTGAAAACTAAGTATTAAGCTTAAATATAAATCCCCTGGCAGTTAGGCAAAAGAAGGATGCATCTAAGATAATTTATAGACCTTCAGACATTAAATTAAAAAAAAACTCATGTGTATGATTTTGAAAATACAGTAGATAATGACTTTAACTAGTTATTCATCTAGCAAAATCCCCTCAAATGCTGTATAAATACATGCGTTAAAATAATTGCTTCTGGTATGTGTGTTTGGCAGAGCAGTTACGATGTCTCTTGGGACACCACCATCAGCTACTGGAGTGTCCAGCTCAACTCCTCACTCCACTTCTGATTCCAGCTTCCTGCCAATGTGCGACCTGGAAGGCAGCAGATAACGGTTCAAATAGTTGGGTCCCTGCCACCTACATGGTAAGCCCAGATGCAGTTCTGGGCTCTTGGCTTTGGCCTAGCCTAGCCCTGGTTGTTGTAGGCATTTGGGGAGTGAAACAACAGATGGAATACCTCTTTCCATCTTTCTCTCTTTCAAATGAAATAAATCATAGTTTTATAAAAATTTCTTCTATAATTAGTTGCTAACAATAAAACAAATAATATTAGCAGAGTAGAAATATCAGTAGAATAAATGTCAGATTCAGTAATAAAGACCCTCCCAACAACAACAAAAAAAGCCTAGGACCAGACAGCTTCACTGCTGAATTCTACCAGACATTTAAAGAACTAACTCCAATTCTTCTCAAGTTATTCAAAACAATTGAAAAAGAGGGAATCCTCCCAAACTCCTTCTATGAAGCAGCATCACCTTAATTCTTAAAAGATGCAAAAGGGAAAGAGAACTACAAACCAATTTCCTTGCAAAAATCCTCAACAAGATACTAGCCAATTGAATCAAACAACACATCAGAAAGATCATTCACCGGGACCAAGGATTTATCCCTGGTATGCAGGGATGGTTCAATGTGCGCAAAACAATCAATGTGATACACCACATTAACAAACTGCCAAAGAAAAACCATATGATTATCTCAATAGATGTAGAGAAAGCATTTGATAAAACACAACATCCTTTCATGATGAAAACTTTAAGTAAATTGGATATAGAAGTAAAATTCTTCAACATAAGGCAATTTATGACAAACCCATGACCAGCATCTTATTGAATGGGAAAAAGTTGGAAGCACTCCCATTAAGATCCAGAACCAGACAAGGATACCCACTCTCACAATTGCTATTCAACACAGTGTTGGGAGTTTTAGCTAGAAAAGTTGTACCTTGTCTCTCAGCCTAACAATAAATAAGTTATTTACTTACTTACTTATTTGAAAGGGAGAGGGATAGAAAGAAAGAGATATCTTTTATCTTTTTCTCACTTGCCAAATGCCCTTGATAGACAGGACCTGGCCAGGCTGAAGCCAGGAGCCAGGAACTCCATCCTGGTTTCCCATGTGGGTGGTAGGGGCTTAAGTACTTGAGTAATCATCCCCTGCTTCCTGGGTATATTAACAGGGAGCTGGATCAGAAACAAAGTATTCCAGACTTGAACCGACACACCAATGGGGGATGTTGGCGTTTTAAGTGGCAACTTAACCCACTGAGCCACAATGCCTACCCTAACAATTTATGTTTTTCATGTAGTCATCAGAACAATCCTTATAGTGAACCTTAGGTCACTCACATGCCTAAATCTTTCAAGTCCCCCATCATCTTCATGATATAACAAAACCCCAGATCAAATTCATGGGCATAAGACCCATGCAGTCACTCAGGTGCGTGTGCTTAGAAGGGCTTCGTGTTTGGCTGAATACTCTTCTGCTGCCATCTTGAAATTCCTAATGATTTTTTTTAACAGGGAGCCTATAAATTATTTTCATTTTGCACTGGCCCCACAAATTAGGTAGCTATTTAGATCAAATCCCTTGAAAGTAGATCCAAAATCTTTCAGAATGTGGTTCATGTTTACCTCTCCAGCTTCACTTCTGATCCTTGGTTCCCTTTGATCCTATTCTAAGGCTTAATCATATGAAACAACTTTTAGTTCCCAAAATATCCTAGGCTCTTTCAATATACTTTGTCTCTGCTTATAGAATCTCCTGCCCTTCTCCCTTTGCATTGCAATGAAATGAATGTAAAGCAAATGGATCTTTTACAATCTTTTAAAGCAGTCTTAACTCTAAAATCCTGTTGCATTTTGCAATAGCATCTGAAGGAGGTGGAGATACAAGAAGCTTTGATAATCCTTCAGTGTGATAGTATCTAATCATATATATATATATGAATGCCAAATAAAGAAAAATAAAAGAAGGAATGGGGTAAAGAATTGGACTGTTTGTGTTGCTTCAGCCTTATATTGAGCACAAAATTCTGAGTACTACTGGTCAAATATTAAGGACAATCACCACAGTTCTTGGAGTTACAACTCTTAGATTTTGATTTAATTGGTCTGGGATGGTGCCTAGGCATCAGTATTTTTTAAAAGTCCCCCAGGTGATTCTAATGTGTATCCAGGGTTGAGAACCACTGAGTTACAAGAACTTTAAAGAGCAATAAGTTAAATGAGATGTAGCAGCTCAAGGTGTTAAGGTATAAATAAGCAGACTAATTAGCAGAGCAGGCCTGCTGGGGAAGCCTATTAAATGGACAATGTAAATGAAGACACAAACAGGCTACTGTTTAAAGCAAATCAAATAGCAAATATCGGAGACATTACAGCATGTATTGTATTTGTGATTTATCTTGAATATTTCTGAGTTTCTGAAAGGATTAAACAATATCCATATTTGTTGAAAGGCAAGCTGTGTGAAACTACCATTTCAAGAGTAGCTTGAGAAGATTATAGACAAATGTTACATAATTATGGATACATTATTTTTAACATCAATTTAGACATCAAGATTTCTACATCATTGCTGACGGCTCAGATTTTTCTCTTTCCAGTCCTGTATTTGGCTGATAGCATCTACAATTCATTTGAGCAAAAGATAATATGTTCATGTACTAAGTATCCATGAGAGCAGCAGAAGCAGCAACTGGACAAAAAATTGTTAAGCTCAGAAAATATCTGGGAAGGATTCCTTAATATAAAAGTATTAGTTCACCATGAGAGCTAAATAATAAAGCTGTCAAAAGAAAAGGAATACTATTCACAATAAGATTTAAAATGGAAGACAAGGAGCAAATGATGTGTTAAACCCATGGTGGGTGGATTGCTGACATTGTGGTACAGTGGGTTAAGCCACCACCTGTGACATTGGCATTCCATTATGGGTACCAGTTTGTGTCCCAGTTGTTCCACTTCACATCCAACTCCCTGATAATGGCCTGGAAAAACAGTGGAAGATGGCCTGAGTCCTTGGGCCCCTGAATCCATGTGGGAGACCCAGATGAGGTTCATGGCTCCTGGCTTCAAAGTGGCCCAGCCCCAGAAGTTGTGGCCATTTGGGGAGTGAATCAGTAGATGGAAGATTTTCTCTCTCTCTCTCTCTCTCCCTTTCTCTAACTTTCAAGTAAAATAAATCTTAAAAAATATTAAAGTCAGAGGAATATTGGATTTGACTCTGACTTAGTTACCAAAAGAGAAGCCATGGAATCTTGTGCAAACTGCTTCAACTCTATGATCTCTGTTCTTCTCATCTTAAAAAAAGATTAATTGGTGAAACAATAATTATTGAAGATGAATGATAGGTACACACGTGTTCATTTCATTTTCTATACTTTTTAAAAAAGATTTTATTTATTTATTTGAAAGAGTTACAGACAGCAAGAGGAAGAGACAGAGAGAAAGGTCTTCCACCCGCTGGTTCACTCCCCAGAGGGCTGCCAACGGCTGGAGATGAGCCGGTCAGAATCCAGCAGCCAGGAGCTTCTTCTGGGTCTCCCACGTGGGTGCAGGGGCCCAAGCACTTGGACCATCTTCCACTGCTTTCCCAGGCCATAGCAGAAAGTTGGATCAGGAAAAGAACACCCGAGACTAGAACCAGTGCCCATATGGGATGCTGGCACTGCAGGCAGAGGCTTAGCCCTACTACACCACAGAGCTGGCCCATTTTCTATACTTTTATATATACTGAATATTTCCCATAATACGTGAATTAAAATAATTGAATACTGATGAGTTGGGGTAAAGATTAGAAATAAATGTGAAGAGTTCAATCCATGGTGAACACTACATAAACCAGTTGGTCTTCTTTTCCTAATATAACTTCCATTCTCTTACCTCTCCACTCTTACACTTGTTCCTTATCGGCATACTGTTCAACTGTAACAACACCCCACTATTATTCCATTGATGCAGGAAATTCAGCCATGCTCCAGTATCGAGTTCTCTGGCACCTGGTTTGCTGACTGATTCTTCACAGCTAACAATGCTTAAAATTACTCTTCATGACTTTAATAGCCCTCCTCTGTCATAGCCACACATTGATATTTTGTCATGACCTAGGTGACAAATACATGCTTATTCCACTTTTGAAATCTTACATTCAAAATCCTACTCTAGGACAGATTCTCAAGGCTTTCCATTCTTGCATACTCTCATTCTACACAACATTTGTTTTTCAATTCCACAGAGAATTTTAGTTCCTTATGGACTTCATGTTTGCGACCTGACTCTGCAGAACAGCATTGCTCTTGAAATCTTTAAGTTCAATGTCACATTCTGGGATCACAGTCACATATTCTTAAGCCCTTTCATTTCCAGTATATCTGCCAAAAGTCTCCTGCAGAAATCTTTTTTTTTAACTTTTATTTAATGAATATAAATTTCCAAAGTACAGCTTATGGATTACAATGGCTTCCCCCCCATATCGTCTCTCCCACCCGCATCCCTCCCCTTTCCCACTCCCTCTCCCCTTCCATTCACATGAGGATTCATTGTCGATTCTCTTTATATACAGAAGATCAGCTTAGTATACCTTAAGTAAGGATTTCAACAGTTTGCTCCCACACAGAGACATAAAGTGAAAAATAATAGATGATTTTTAAATGATGATGAAATCAGATCAGACCTATTGTCATGTTTAATCCCAGTGAGAGTCAAGTTGGGAATTGATAATTTCTTTTTTTTTTTTTTTACAGAAGATCAGTTTAGTATACATTAAGTAAAGATTTCAACAGTTTGCACCCCCATAGAAACACAAAGCGAAATATACTGTTTGAGTACTCATTATAGCATTAAGTCTCAATGTACAGCACATTAAGGACAGAGATCCTACATGAGGAGTAAGTGCACAGTGACTCCTGTTGTTGACTTTACAAATTGACACTCCTGTTTATGGCATCAGTAATCTCCCTATGCACCAGTCATGAGTTTCCAAGGCTATGGAAGCCTTTTGAGTTCACTGACTCTTATCTTGTTTAGACAAGGTCATATTCAAAGTGGAGGTTCTCTCCTCCCTTCAGAGAAAGGTACCTCCTTCTTTGAAGACCTGTTCTTTCCACTGGGATCTCACTCACAGAGATCTTTCATTTAGGTTGTTTTTTTTTTTTTTTTTTTTTTTTTTGCCAGAGTGTCTTGGCTTTCCATGCCTGAAATACTCTCATGGGCTTTTCAGCCAGATTGGAATCCTGCAGAAATCTTTTTGTTTAAGCCACCCTTGCTTTGCTACCCAGCATGGCCCCTATGACTCATCATTTGAACTATGTAATCATAAGCCCTGAACAATTCCTTCAGACTTTATCCTTCCTCATCTGCTAAGCAAAACCCCAACTAGACCAATACTACAAGCACCACCTCTGCTGTTATACTACAATGATTGCATGATATGAAGAAAATCACAAAACTACAAAGAAGCAACAGGACAAATTCATACTCTCCAACTTCAACCAAGCCATCAGCATCAACTATAAGCCCTTCTTATTTCTATGTGGTAAGATTTTCCTCCTTTTATGTATAGCTAGTATTTCAAATCCACTATCTTTCTAATGTCCCGTAACTAGACTTTGCCAGCCAAACAAAATCCAGATATGTTTTTACATCTTCCTTCACCTTCCACAGCAAGAACTCCATCTTTCTAAAGGTGTAATTGACTTTTAAGCCTTTTAGAGGTCAGAATATCAACTCCAAAGATGAGAGTTTGAATCTGTACTCTCCATGCTGCGTCATCCACACTATGAGTGGTGGTAACCTGCATGTGTATGGTGGCAAATGAAACACCTGATTGACACCCATGCCTAAAGTCACCACAAAGTACAGAAATGCCGTTGACTATCTACATGGCTTACTGGCATACATAAAGCACTTCAAGGGTGAAAATGAAATGCAATAAACAAAAATATACCTAATGTGTAACCAGATATTAAAATTGGACCATTCTCATTTTTGACTTATATGCCACTCCACTGATATGGTGTGGAGGATTTATAAAGTCATTCTTTGGAAAAAATTGTTGTCATGGGGCTGGGATTGTGGCACGGTGGGTTAAGTTGCTGATTGTCTCACTAGCATTCATTATTGGAGTGTTGGTTCAAGTTCTGTCTATTCCACTTCTGATCCAACTCCCTGCTAATGCTCCTGAAAAGACAGCAGAAGATGGCCTAAGTAGTTGAGCCCCTGCCACCCATGTAGGAAATCTGGATGGAGATCCAGGCTTCTGGCTTCAGCCTGGCCCAGCCCTGGCTGTTGAGGCCATGTGGGGAGTGAACCATCAGATGGAAACACTCTCCCCTCTCCCTGCCACTGCCTTTCAAAGAAATAAATCTTTTTTAAAAAGCTGTCATGATGACTCCTGCCATGTTCTCACTTTACCCCACTGCCAAGGCTGCATGTGTGTATGCAGATGTTCCATTCTTCAATTTGAGCTAAGTGAGAGGACTTGCATCAGGTTGTTCAGAGCAGGAATGTGTTCCCTCTAGTTGGGGGACACAGAAGTGGTGCACCTGGTTCATTACTGCTAAAGCAGCCTATGACAGTGGCAAACAGACAGCTTGGGTGTCAATCTCTGTACTCCCAGAGTTTTTCAGGGCATAAAAGTGAATGAGTATTTTCCATGGGCTGGCAGTAAGTCTCATGGGAGAGAGAGATGATTTGGTGTTGGCATTTTATTCCTATCCAAGAACATCTGGGAGGGTAGTCATACGCCACCAAAGAACCCTTGTTATAGTATGTATGGCTTGGAGCTGACAAGAGTGGGACAAGGGGGAAGAGGCAAGTTAAAGGAAATGCATGACCCACATCAAAGAAGTTGCAGCGAAGGCTCTCAAAGCACGGAAGAACCTTGCCCCCTCTAGCACTGCAGCAGCCTAGCTTGGGAAGCAGAAGAGATTTTACTTTCAACTTGAAGTCTGTGAGTTTAGATTGTTGGTATTGCTAGCATGCTAGAGGCTAGCATTCTAGTTTCTAGACCGAAATTGTGTTTGCAACTTAAAGAGACTTCAGAGACCTAAAAACAGCAGAAACGTCATGGAAACGGCCTACATTTTCATGTAGGTACAGAGCAAGATAATCCCCATGGAATCAATGTTAAAGAAGTTGCAGGAGACACACAATTGCATTTTGATCATAGTCTATGGATTATGGTTGTTCAACATATGCTTTACAAGTTCAAGATTATAGCAATAACCAAGTTTGTAGTATCTATCCTGACATATTGATGTAATATTACAAAATGGTGCAACACTAGCATTTGAAACAAGCATATAGACTTGGAGCCTGACTGCGATTGAATCTTGCAAGCATTCTAGAAAGCAAAATTAGAAAATCTTTGTCATGGTGCATAAAATACAAGAAAGGCTGAAGGAGAATAATCAATAGAAATAACTGGGTTTGCTTTCAGATTTCATTAACTGCAAATTTTATTATTACAAACACTGGCCAGTTTGCCTCACACTTGTGGAATGGGGGAATTGTACTGTTTTTCTTTGTTTTATATATGAGGAGGCAATTTCATAGATAGTTTAATAATCTTGAAAAGATACAGGAGCTTCTTTTTTAAATTTAAACATTTTATTACAATGCAGTATTCATATAAGTGACCAGATAAATGATTTTTTTTGGTAAAAATGCAGAACAAATTTGCATGTCATCTTTGCATAAGGGGCATGTGTTCTATATAGTTCTAATTTTAGTATACATGGTATTGAAGTGAGCACAAAGGAGCTTCTTTCTTTAACATATGCCTCTTGGTTACCTATAAGATGGTCTTTCAGTCGCAGGGCTCAGTGCTTTCATTCATTTGATAACTATCAAGTACTTGTTTTATACCAAGTACTGTGCTAGGAAATAGGGATGGAGATGAGTACAATATAGTCCCTGCCCTCTAGGTATTCATAGTTTAGAAAAGAGAAAGATACACGGGTAAGATATGGCTAACTGAGCATTTTTGTTTTCTTTAAATCCAAATATTCAGCTTGAGAACTTCCTTGTGGCTGGTGAGAGGAAGAATGGGTCTGATGCATGGAGTCTGCCTTCCCACAAAGGCCCAAGGACATGTTCACCTACTTATCAGGAATCTTGTAAATCTTATGTAGTATACATCTTCCTAGCATTAAGAAATGTCTTGGGGCCGACGCTGCGGTGTAGTAGGTTAATTCTCCACCTGTGTCACCTGCATCCCATATGGGCACTGGTTCTAGTCCCAGCTGCTCCTCTTCCAATCCAGCTCTCTGCTATGGCCTGGGAAAAGTGGTGGAAGATGGCCCAAGTGCTTGGGCCCCTGCACCCACGTGGGAGACCTGGAAGAAACTCCTGGATCCTGGCTTCAGCCCAGCTCTGGCTGTTGCGGCCATATAGGGAGTGAACCAGTGGATGGAAGACTTTTCTCTCTGTCTTTCCCTCTTGCTCTCTGTAACTCTACCTCTCAAATAAATAATAAATGAAAAAAAAATTTTTTTTTGACAGGCAGAGTGGACAGTGAGAGAGAGAGACAGAGAGAAAGGTCTTCCTTTGCCGTTGGTTCACCCTCCAATGGCCGCCGCGGCCGGCGCACTGCGGCCGGCGCACCGCGCTGATCCGATGGCAGGAGCCAGGAGCCAGGTGCTTTTCCTGGTCTCCCATGGGGTGCAGGGCCCAAGCACCTGGGCCATCCTCCACTGCACTCCCTGGCCACAGCAGAGAGCTGGCCTGGAAGAGGGGCAACCGGGACAGAATCCGGCGCCCCAACCGGGACTAGAACCCGGTGTGCCGGCGCCGCTAGGTGGAGGATTAGCCTAGTGAGCCGCGGCGCCGGCTCAAATAATAAATGAAATTTTTTTAAAAAAATGAAATGTCCTTATGAATGTGAAAATGATCACTGTCAATTATCTTGACCAGTTAAGACAACATAGCATGCTGATATTTAGTGATGATGCAATGAGATGGCCATGCTAGTTATAGAAATATTGAAAATATTTTCAGGGGTGGGCATTTGGTATAGTAGTTAAGATGCCAGTTGGGATGTCTGCATCCCATATCAGAGTGCCTCAGTTCAAATCCTGCTAATGTGACTGTAGACAACAAGTGATGGATGGTTCAAGTACTTGGGTCCCTGACACCCATGTGGGAGACCCAGATCAAGTTCTAGGCTCCTAGTTTTAGCGCTGCTTGGCTCTGGCTGTTGAGGGCATTTAGGGAGTAAATCAGAGGATAGGAGATCTCTGCCTGCCTGTCTCTTTTTCAAGTAAGTAAAAAAAATACATTAAAATTAATTGTATACCCTTTGGTAAATCACTGCTATGTTAGTTGTCCTAGCTGCTCATCAGGATTCTCCACACATACTCATGATCAACTAAAAGCTAACCCGGCAACTCCTGGGCTTCTTAGATCCTACTCCAGTCTATGATGATATTCATTCTGATTTTTGAGTGTCCCAATACAAGTTGTTAATTTTTGTTTTTTTTTTTTTTTATTTTATTTGAAAATCAGACAGAGAAACACACACACACACACACACACACAGAGAGAGAGAGAGAGAGAGAGAGAGAGAACACTACCATACACTGTCTGGTTCATTTCTCAAATGCCTGCAATAGCCAGCGATGGGTCAATCTGAAGCTGGGAGTCAGGAACTCAATCCAGGTCTCCCACATGGGTGGCAGCGACCCAGTTACGTAAGCCATCATCTTCTGCCTACCAGGGTGCACATGAGCAGGAAGCTGGAATCTGAAGTTGAGACAAAATTTGAACCCAGACACTCTGATACGGGATATGGGCATCTCAAGCACTATCTTCACTACCATGCCAAATGCCCACCCCAAATTGTTAAATATGAAAAATGTAATCCCATGAGTACAAGTACAAGGAAATATTGAAATTGACCAAGCAGACAAGACTCACATTTGAACAAAAATGTATGGAAATGGAAATAGTACCCTAACATGTGCATATCCAGGGAGTAGTATTCCCTTTAAGACACACTTTAAAAACTACTAGAAGATATGGCATTTCAGATGGAACTCGGTAAGTTTCCTAACCCTGCAAACTTGTTACCTATGTGACCCTGGACAAGTTATTGTAGCTCTGTAAAACTCAGTTGTAATAGTTAAAGAATAATGACTATCTCAAGCTAGCATCAGAAAGGAAGGTTGCCTATGAATATTCTCATTCATTATAGGGGTTAAAAACAAACACAAAATAAAGGGAAATCACTTATATAAAACAAACATATTCTTCACTGTCAGTAAATAGAGATAATTTACACACATGTGCTATCCCTGAATTGGCTACCAACTGGCTATACAACCACATGGAAATTACATCATTGGCTTAGGAACACTCAGTACTTCTAAATTGGAGCCTGCACCTACCACTGTGGGGAGCAACTCGGACTAGACTAAGTTACTGGAATTAAGACTTATTCTATGCATCTGCTCCCCCACAATATGGCGCTGGGAGAGGAGAAAAACAGCTTCTACACAGCTGCCTCCAGTTCAACCAATAAACTGTAGGACTTGCTCCTGATTGGAGGAGAGCAGCGTACTCGGCATGTGGGTAGCAGAGTTGGGATTGGCGGAAGAGGACTATAAAGGAGGAGAGAGACAGCATGCACCAGGAACATCTAAGGGGAACATCTGAGGGAACACCTGTGCAGCCCCCGAGAGAGCCGGCCGGCGGTGTGCCGCTCCCCCGCGGAAGTGGGGAATGTGGCAGGGGGAACCGCCCTTCCACGGAGGTGGAAGGGACGGTAGCCAACCCGGGAAGAACCAGCAGCAAACCCGGGGAGGGCCGAGCAGACAAAAGAACAGCGCAGGGTCCTGTGTCGTTCCTCCACGAAGACGGGGAGCGACAACCACGACCCATTTCAACATGTAGATCTGTCACCTACCTATGTTATAACATCCTAGTACCTCAGTGGGAAAAAATGTAGGAAATGTGATACAACATGAAACATGATAGTACAATTTGCTATGTAGAGCATGACACAAATCATGATCTTTTTATTCTGTAATGTGGAAAGAAGCACTATTGGCTAAGATAAAAAAAAAACCTAAAACTATGAACATAAATTAATTCAGAAAGCTATTATTACTATCACGTTAGAATTGTTTCCCACCTCATTTTAGTTACACCATGCCTGTGTTGGAAATATTCAGCACGAATGTAAATACATCTATCAAGAGGACAATAACAGGAAAGGATTAAGGATGAATTCAGCCAAAGAATGTGCTTTTCTTAATCAAATCAGTCTGTTATTTGGATACATTCTTTTAAAAATGCACTGAATGTGGCTACTGGGAATTAGGATTTAGCACTTCTGGGTGTGATTCAATTGCAGTTGGGAAGGCAGGGGCACATTAAAACAAAATACAGGTGCCTTCTGCTGTACCTAAGCCCAGGAGACTTCATCAAGTTTATTGTTGAACTCGGAGGGTATAATTTGACAAATTAGTTTTTCCATTCCCCAACCTTCACAACTGAGTTCTTAATCAGTAAATAAAAATTTCATATTCCCATAAAAGTTTTATTTTTCTTTCTTAAAAGCAACATACCAATGTGGGCTTTCAATCAAGAGATTCCCCTTTTTCCTCAGAGTTCACATTAGACAAGGCTAGCTTTTTCAGTAAGTGTAACCTGGTGCCAACATTTCTCAGTACATTTAATATTAATGCAATATTTACCTTTTGTGGTTTAATATATCAAGCTAAGGAGCTTTACATTATACAATTTTTTCTATAGATTTCGATGAACTTTGCTGTAAACATATATACAATGAATTGTGTTTTACCTTAGCCTTTCTCATATGTCTTTTAAAATATTCCATTATTTCTAGGTAATACATTAAAGGGATCAGGAGCCTTAAAGATCTACTCGTGAATTTCAGCATGTTTTAAGAAATCCTTAAAATCTGTTCAATCATGAACAGCTACAAATATGGTAAATAGTAAGGTCGTTAATCTATTAAAATCAAAGTCTAAAGAAGAACTTGTTCCAGATGGATTATACTATGCCACTGATGTGTTTACACATAAATATATATCACTTTCAAGAAATACTTTATCTTCATGTTTTGTCCCATGCGCATCTCAATAGCACTATTAAATATAAAACAATCCTAAAGGGACATAAAGAATTTTACTCTTGGAATTGAGTTTAAGGAAAACGTATCATGATATAGGAAGTAGAAAATCTTTCAATTTAAGAGGAACTTAATACAAAGTCAAAACACATTTTCACATTTCCCTTTTGCTTTTTAAACTACTGATGGTACACCTGTAAAATAGTCATTACTCAGTTTAAATTAGTGATAGCTGAAAGCTATACAAAAAGATCTGGTGGTTTTAATTTTATTCATCACATTTCTACCTCAGGGACCTGGGGAAATGCAGAGAAGTGCACTGCATATTTATAAGGCCTCTGGGACCTTAACAGACTTCCAAATGCCTTGTTTGTTGCAATCTGCTTGTCAAACTATTAAAGAAGTAAAATCCACACTCTATCCCCTACTGCATATGCAGACTTTCTCTGTTAATTAAATCAAAACTATATGATTGCAAGGAGGAGCACTGATATAATGTCTAGTGTCTCACCAGCTTCTCCAGGCAACATGAAGACAAAATAATTCTAGCACCAGGTTTTCATTTAAAAAAAATTGTTCATTAACTATCACATTAAATGCCTATTTTAACTCTGATTACTAGAAATGTTCACTAAAACTTCAGCTTTAGCAAGTCTATTATTAAAAATGTCTCCATGCTAGTTCTTAATTACCACTTCTGTAATGTAATTCTAATGTGGTGTGGATTCATTCACCTCTCAGATGTAAGAGGCTAAACACAAAAAAGGACTGAGACTAATAAAGCTCATAATGTTTAAGGAAAAAGAAAATTCCAGGACTCTGTACTCGGTACGTATTAATGAGAGAAAAAAATCTTTTACCCATTATCTACGACTGTGTTTTTCTCAATATATTTATTATGAAGAAAATGAGAGATTGTGCAACCCACTTGAATTGCAACTGAGTCAAGGGGAAATCCAACTCATTCACCTTTCTTCTCACCCCAGTAGAGGTGATAACAGTGTTAGAGGTGTTGTGCTCACATTGGAAACAGTGAAGAGAGAGCCTGAGAAACACACTCTCCTATTTTCCCCAATCACATTTTACACATAGTACTATGAATATAAATAAATAATTTGTTAGCCTTTTGAAGCTGGCATGCTAAATGCAAGCAATGCCATCAGTGCTGAAAGTTGTTATAAAATTATTCACCATCAGAATGTTATAGAATTATGCTTTAGAAACAAGGAGGGATGGACATTTTCTATGCAGTAAAGACTGAAGAAAATTCAGTTCCTTTCCATCTGTATTTCTTTTTTATTTTAAACATCAATTTAGTATATGTAATCAGTGGCTCCTAAGATAGATCCTTACATGAAAATTCAGGAAGCACAGAGTGAAATAATAGGAAAGTAAGTTTAGAGCAGATCTAGAAACTACACTTCTAGTTCAAATAATGCTAATAATTTGCTGTATTATTTCATTCAGATTAGTTGATTTCCTTCATGCTTTTTTTTTTCACCATTAAAATCAGGGGATGAAACCAGATAATCAAATTTCAGAATCTACAGAAACTCTAGAGATCAGCTAGCACCTGTCTTTGTTTTATAGATGAATAAATCAACGTCAAGGGAGGTGAACTGCTATTCAGGCACTCAGTAAGCTGCAGAGCACAGACATGAACTTCAGATGCCCCTGAGAGACTGTCTTGCATTCTTCCCCTACACACCTTGTTCTTTCCAACAAGCCAGTGCTGCAGACCTCTTCCTCACCTCCGTGGCAGTGATTCTGTGGTTATAACAGTGTATTCTATCAACACGGAGGAGCTGCAACTTTTGCCAGGAGCAAAGCCATATAGGAACATGCCTTGCAACTATTTTCAAAACATAAGGTTATTTCTAGGTAATCAGGCTGTGGAATATTATTCACCAATAAAGAGAAGTGAGCCATTAAGCCTGGAAAAGACATACGAACATTAAATGCATATTGTTAAGTAAAAGGAGGCAATATGAAAAGGCAACATGCTAAATGATTCCAACTATACCACATTCTGGGAAAGGCAAATCTATGGAGACAATAAAAAGGTCAGTGGTTGCCAAGGTCATATTCTCTTCTAGATATAATCTTTCTCTCTTCTGATAGACAGCTGTAGCATTTCACCTAATATATGTAAGGCACTCAGTTGGCTTTGAAGTATCATTTTATGTAATAGAGTTAGCTTCTCTTCTGGGATGTAGGCTGCTCCAGGATTGGGTTTTATGCAATGTACAAGATGTAGCAGGTATTCAATAGGAATTTCTTTAAGATTTTTCTTTATTAGGTTGAACATGCCAAATAAACATTTTTGTTTGGTTGATGAACAAGTTTTTCAGTGAAGACAGTACCCCTAATTTTTATTGCATCATTTACTCAACTCTCCTAATGACTCAGGTTTACTTTTCAAGGTTTCTCTGACAGTCTTTATCGCATGCAATAGTCACACAGCATTCAAATTGAAAGAGGAAACAACATTAAGACCCTCTATGCAGCTGTGGAGCAGATTCAGCATTCAGGGCTAGAACAAACTATAACCAGGTTATCTTGTTTGACTTCTTCGCTTTTACAGATGAAGAAACAGAACCAGAGAAAGGAAGTAACTTGCAAACACAATATACAACTAAGGGTTTTGAGGGTGGGAGGAGATCAGGATCAGGATTTGAATCAATATCTCCTAGTTTAGTAGTCTAACATCCCACAAGTCTCTTTAGTTGTAGCATTTTTTTTAATTTTTAAAAATTTGTTTAATTTAATTTATTTTTTTGACAGGCAGAGTGGACAGTGAGAGAGAGAGAGAGAGAGAGAGAGAGAAAGGTCTTCCTTTTCCGTTGGTTTACCCTCAATGGCCGCTGCGGCCGGCGCACCGCGCTGATCTGAAGGCAGGAGCCAGGTGCTTCTTCTGGTCTCCCATGGGGTGCAGGACCCAAGGACCCAGGCCATCCTCCACTGCACTCCCGGGCCACAGCAGAGAGCTGGACAGGAAGAGCGACTGGGACAGAATCCAGCACCCCAATCAGGACTAGAACCCCGGGGTGCTGGCGCTGCAGCCAGAGGATTAGCCTATTGAGCCTCGGCGCTGGCCAGTTGTAGCATTTTTTAAACTAGAAAACATTTAATTAGTCACATAATAAAATATCTAACCTTGACTAGCAGAAGCTAATTTTAAGTAGCTTCTCTCAGGTATTTTGTTAGAGCGATGAAAGCTAACTAATACAAATGCTGAATTAGAAAGTCTAGAAATCTGGATTCTTTTCCTAGCTCTGTTTGGCAAAGGAGCCTCATATGAGGCATTTCTGATGTTAGACATGAAAAACTAGATGGGTTTGGAACTTTGTGGCTAACCAAAAGCTGTCTGGCTTAGTTATGGGAGGATTTCACTATAGTGAATTAGCAAGGCATGGCTTGACTTTGCCTTACACTTTCCCACCACATATAGTTTTGGGCTTAAGACAAACCAAAGAAAAAGAATGAAATTAGAAAATGTGTTTAAAACTTGGACTGAAAAGATGATGCAAGAAAAATATTGCTTTTTATACACTGATAGGATTCCACAGATTCATTGCCAACAGCATACATGACTTTTAGCTATACTTCCTGTAACCAAAAGAGGCTGCAGTTACCCTGAGTCTTCTTGGCTCCTGATGACCTAACAAATTCAAAGTTGGATGTTCAACACCTGTTAGTTCATGTAGTTTAGACACAGGAGAAATGGGCTCCCCCTCTCCGTGTCCATAAACACACACACACACACACACGTGCTATATTTGGTATTAAAGTTTCAAGGTTTCAGTTATTACATGGAAACTGATGATGATTATTTCAACTTCTGGTTGCCAATGATGTCAAACCCAAGAGCAAATAAATGGAACTATTGGCATAGTGGATAAAGTTTCCTCAGGCTCAAGTATTCATTAAAATGACCAATGTCAAATTACCTGTGAAAGTAGGTACTGACTCAGTGGAAACCTAAAGTAACTATTATCATCCTAGCCCCCAGGTGGCCTAATTAGTCAAATAGACTTCGAGAGCCATTTTAAATGCAAAAATGGCCCCTTAACACTCAGTTTATTGAAAAACACCTGAGGTACCGCTGAGGAGTCTATCCTGTAGCTGATGATAAATGTTTCTAAATCTGTTTCTCATACACACACACATACACACACACACACAATCTTTCATATCATTATTGGAAGAACCATGGGACAACCTAGGTTCTCATTGTGCTTTCCTCCTAAATGGATATGAGACCTTGAGAATTTTCACATCTCTAAGCCAAGAAAATAAGACAAGGTTGAAGAAAACACATAATGTGCTAATGTACCAACACAGTGACTAGGTAGTCTTTTGTCTTCAATAAATGTTAGTTTCTTTACAACCCCTGCCATTCAGATAATATAAATATTTTGTTTCTAAGATGCACACAGCCAGTACACTAAAATATACTCAGAGCCCCATCAGAAACAAAAGCTGTTGCTTTGCATAGCTATTATATTGTTGACAAGGATATTTACTTATTTTGCTTGTTTATGTATTTTCTACACCTCACAAATGCATGGAAAACTGCCTTTTATTTCCTGGAGAAGGGGATTACATGTAGCCAATAGAATTTCTCATATATTCCTATAGCTTATAAATTCTCTATTAGAATTATTTTCCTGTCTTCACTGGTATTTTCTACACATATTAATTTATTACCCATGAACTTAATTAAAGCATTGTTTACTGGTACTCCTTACAGATCATTAATGAAATCTTAATTAATTACAGGACTAGTGCTATCAAAATCTCTAACATAATGGAACAACCATTCCCATCCCATTATATTTTAGTTCTCATACTAGAGTCATTTCACAGAAGTCCTGTCTAATAAGATATCAACTTCCTGAAATGATTTTTAAAAAATTCATATGACATTAAAGTTTTCTATCATAGCTAATTATCAGTAAGGTAAGAGGAATACATGCTTGATGTAAAGATTATGTCGTGAGGCAGCAGAAAGGATAATAATTTGTTCACAAGTAGGCACTCAAAGTTTTAAAAATGGACATGTGTCACTTCATTATTTATAGCACCATGTTCCATTCATACAGAATGAAAAAATGTACTCACATATTTCCATAGACACATACAATATAATGAAACACATACACACACACATACATATCCCCGCCTTCTCAAAAAAAACATGACCTATGGTAAGGTATTGTGGTTAAAGCCTGATCTGAACTTGGCTGCAGAACACTGTGATGCTGTATACAAAAGCCAATTGATTGGTCAGGGTAGAGATTCTTTTTTTTTTTTTCCTGCATTCTCTACTATGATAAAAATATTAACCAGAACAACAGCACTAAATGACCAACCCTGTGATGATTACCTAGAAAATTCCTCTATTGGGCTCACATGGTGGCCAAGAACTTTTCTGATGATAACAGAATCTTCTCCAACAGAGTTGAAGACTGACTAATACTACAAAGCCCTATACTTCTGGCTGCTGAACTACCTTACTGTCTTTCAAATATTTCATTCAGACATTTCTTCTGTGGAAATTTCCATCTCTGTTGCTCTTATTTAACTTGGCAATCAAAACTTTAAAGAGAACACTATCTTTGTTACTGTCACTATCACATAACAGCACTTATCTGAAGAACAAAATTAATAGATATCATATTTCTCTCACTCATTAAAAACATTTATTGTTTATTTTCTCTGCATAAGACCCAGTGTTTAGGGGCTGTGTGAAATAGAAGGCTGCACTGGTCGTCTCTGCTCACAGGTTTGTAATCCTGTCAAGCAATTAAGGCACAAATACAGGTGCATCTAACAAGTCATTGCTTCTCAAAACCTGACTTAAGCAAGTTCAGACAATAGTTCTATGCACCAGTTTGTATCTTAACTGATAATCGCAACATCTTGGGTAACAAGGGAACAGCTTAGTGCACAGCACTTAATTTGTATACAGGAGTCAGATGCTATTCATTCTCTCCAAACGGTATCACCTGGTTCAGCATTTTGCACAGTAGGCACTCCATACATAAGTGCTCAACGAAATAACAGAATCTACTAATTATTCTTCAATATCATGTGCCTTTTATATCTGGGTGCCCAACAAATGGAAAAAGAGTGCAGATTTCAAGCAAGAGGCATGGGATGTTTTCCTATACTTGTGCAGTTATTACATGAAAGGTTTAGCTTGTGTGGTGTCAGAATGCAGACATAGAATCAATGGGTGAAAGTTACAAGGAAGGCATATTTTGGCTTAAATTCAGAACTCTTTAGTAGTTACAGCTGTCTGAAAATGTAGCTGGCTGTTTCAAGAACTAGTTAACTCCTTGTTGTTTCTATGGGTCCTCAAACACAGATCAAAAGGACCACCTGTGAGGATATCAGAGAAGGGATTCTAGCTAGGTGCAAGCAAAGGTGACATTTCTATGTCAATGAGTGATGGAGAAGCAGCACAGCATCATGGTTAAGGGTGCCACCTTTAGAGCCCAACTTCTTGGGTTCAATCTCTAGCCCTGTCCCTTAGCTGTAAGACCTTGTGCAACCTTAGATCCTGTGTACCACAATTTTCTCATCCTGTAAAATAAAATCAATACTCATTGTACTCCCTTGTGGTTGAGAAAATGGTTAAATTATTCACTACTCTAAAATGTTTACAACAGCACCTAGTAGATCATAAATACTACATGAATGGCCATTAAAATAAATAGATTTATGTATATAATATTTACATATGAAGTAAATGGGGCAAAATGTTAAATACTGTTAAATCTAAAATAATATTTAAATAATTAAATAGCAAAAAACACAAATAGGGGCTGGTGTTGTGGCGTGGTGGATTAAGCTGCCACCTGGGATGCCAGCATTCCATAGCACAGTGCCAGCTGGAATACAGACTACTGTTCTGATATAGCTCCCTGCTAATGTGCCTGGGAAGCAGTGGATGATGGCTCAAGTATCTGAGCTCCTGCCACCCACATGGGAGACTCAAGTGGAGTTCCTGGCTCCTGGATTTAGCCTGACCCAGCACCACCTGTTGTGGCCATTTGGGGAGTAAACCAGCAGATGGAAGATACTCTGTTCTCTCTCTCTCCTCTCTCTCTCTCTCTCTCTCTCCCTCTCTCTATCACTTTGCCTTTCAAATAAATAAATAAAGCTTTTAAAATAAATAAATAAATGATGTCAATAATAAGATGTGCCTTGGGGCTGGCACTGTGGCCTAGCGGGTAAAGCCGTCGTCGCCTGCAGTGTTGGCATCCCATATGGGTACTTTCGAGTCCCTGCTGCTCCATTTCTGCTTCAGCTCTCAGCCTGGGAAAGCAGTAGAAGATGGCCCAAGTCCTTGGGCCCCTGCACCTGCGTGGGAGACCCAGAGGAAGCTCCAGGCTCCTGACTTTGGATCGCTGCAGCTCCAGCTGTTGTGGTCATCTGTGGAGTGAACCAGCAGATAGAAGACCGACCTCTCTTTCTCTCTCTCTCTCTCTCTGCCTCTGCTTCTCTGTAACTCTCCCTTTCAAATAAATAAATCTTTTTTTTAAAAAATAAGATGTGCCTTAGTATCTACAAAGTGTTTTTGAAGGAATTTCCCATGCATTATTTTTATACCAATTTTTCACCTATTTCCTAATTCCCTAGCTGGAGTTCATTGCTTTCTCTTCCTGTCAGCCTTGACATTTTTGTACATGTCTCTTGTTCTACTTATTCTCTTGAAATTGTATCATAATCGTTAAGGGCTGGGCTTCTTCCCAAACAACACTGTGGACTCCACAATAGAGACTGTATCTTGTCATCTCTGTCCTCTATTTGTCTAAACAGTGCTCAAACAAATGAGAGTTGGTTGATAATTTCAATTAAACTGAAAACTGTTACTCTACCTGGTATCACCAGTGGGAGAAACATGGGTTTTAACATTCTATACTCAATGAATATTTACCACATTGATTATAATCTTATCAGATTTTGGGAAGATAAGTATTAACCCTTGAGCAAGAAATGGCAAATGACCTCTCCAAGGTCACAATATTGTGAACCTAGATACTTAACTCTTAAGTTCCATAATCGTTCCCAGTAGATAATATCACCTCAAAATAAGATGCATTGCACAGAAGGCATGACATTTTGTTAGGTGTTAGTAGGCAGTCATTGTTAGGTGTCCAGAGAAATGGCCTAATAATCACCATATCACCAAATTAGAGTAAATGTGAAATAAGGTATAATGACATAAGTCTTCTTCCAGATAGGACTTGCAAAAATACTCAGCTGAGGTGAATTAGAATGATCTGAAAATGAGAGAGTACACATTGCTTTGGAAGTAGGTAGAACATAAATAATAAATGAAATGAAAATCTTTGTAAATGAAATTAAATTACTCAAGCATGTGTAATAATAACACAATTCAAGGGTCAATAATTTGTTGCATTTTACAAATTAACAACAAGGGGAGAAGTAGAAGAGTGGGCTACTCAAAACAACATAGGGAGCTGCCATGAGCAACACTGGAAAAACCAAATTGGTATTTCTGCTATAACTCTCCAATTATGGTCAATTGGCAGGTCCAACAATGCTTAACTTTTCCAGGCTACAATAGGCCATTTGGTAAATGGCTCTACATGACAATCAAGGGCCTTTCTCTTCGTGGCCTGAGAGCAGACAGCCAACAGGGAACAGGGTTCACTTTTTCTTTCAGGGAGCAGACCAATTTGAACCAGACCATCCCAGGTGGGTCAACTATTCATGGGTGTCTAAGTTGGGCAGTTTGGCTATACATTAAGTCTTTTGACTCACAATGGAGTCCAAGTCCCCTAAAAGAGTTATATATTTAAAGAGCCTAATTTATACCCCAGGGAATATCTTATTCATTAAGCAGGAACTGACATGCCATGACATGAGTTTTCCATTCCACTTAGTGAAAGCAAGCCCTCAGTTCATTCAATCACTGCTCCTGTGGACAAGAAGCAGTTTTGGAAATAATATTTCATGGCTAAATTTATTTCTTGTCTGAAAAGTTAAGAAGTTAATGGGACTTCCTACTTGTTAGCAGTGCAACTGGGAGCTTGGCAGGTTCTAAGATCGTCATTATTCATCGTAATGAGGGCACAAAGACAACAAAGAGTTATAGAAAAACTACAGATGCTAGAAAGGTCAGCGGTCAGAAACTAGTTTTTAAGGGTTTCTCACAATATCATAAGT
Source organism: Oryctolagus cuniculus (assembly GCF_051225735.1). Lineage (NCBI taxonomy): Eukaryota > Metazoa > Chordata > Mammalia > Lagomorpha > Leporidae > Oryctolagus > Oryctolagus cuniculus. Next base: position 95,037,918 of record NC_142888.1, read on the forward strand.
TAATTTTTAAAAGAAAAAGACATATTTAATGGATTAAAATACTATGCAAAAAGAATATATGTGGCAGATGGCAAAGCTGAGCAACATTTACTGCAATATTTAACTCGGATCCAGCTGACACACCCCATTACATTTCATACACAACATTCTTATCAGTGATAACTTGGAAACTGCAGATTCTTAATGTGTACAAAGTCAGATGGAACAATTGATAATTGGCGAGTTAATTTATATTACAAATCAACCCTATGTACAGTCCAAATGGCAGCATCCTGTGTAGGAAAATCAATTCTTTTATATGTGCATGTTTCTGGTGAAACACATCATTTCTTGGTTTGATGGGAGCTATAGGAAAGCTTATTCTTGTAGATTAGCTATACTTTGCAATCTCAAAATAAGCAGTCTGTTCTATGCTATGGAACTTTAACCAGAGTCAAGGATGTGTCAGAAAATAAGTTTTGCAATACTTTAGAAAAATCAACAGAAATCACATTTCATGTATACTGTGTTGGCTCAAAGAATTAGCCTGTCATGTTTCACAGATGCAGCAAAGTACAATAATGTTTCTTTAAAGGTAAAACCAAAATAGATATGGCAATTAAAACCACATGATGCCCACAAACATTCCTACCAACAGCAAAAACGAATAAATAAATAAATAAACAAACAAACCATATTTGTAGTCATAGCTTTTGTGCTTCACAGAAACAATCACAAACTGAAGGATGAGGTGCTTTACCAGGATAAAGGATTTGTGCTCTATGTTTCGAAACTTTCTCCTTTTCTCCCACTTCACTTTACAAATTAGATTATGGAAGAGAATTACATAAGTGGAAAACTTATAGGATATCTAACCACGAAAGTTCCATTTGTTTGGAAATAGATGGCATAGCTGCTTTATATTAGACATCTTGCCAGATGTCTTGGCAGTGTTCCAGTAAGGATGATGACAGTTATTGCATAATTCTCAGGAACTGCACATAAAGCTAATACTGTCCAACCTGAGAGTGAATGAAATTCCACTTTCAAAATTCATCATCAAAATACTGGCAACAGATCCTTATGAGTCATAATAATTTGTGTAAACCAACAGAAAATAGCTAATGCTTGTTCTTTCAAATTTATCAACTAATTTGTTTTTAATCAAAAGAATATATTATTTATATTGTCAACTTCTTCAAGGCAAGTATTGTAACTTATTAACCATCAGATCTCTGCCAGAGGTAGTCAAACAATATTGCTTGAGAAAATAACAAAGGGTCAATGAGAATGAGGCAAACTACTTTTCAGATATGATGTATACAGATACACAGCCATACACATTCTGTAGAATTGTACAAAAAAAAAAAAAGAAGCCGGCGCCGTGGCTCAATAGGCTAATCCTCCACCTTGCGGCGCCGGCACACCGGGTTCTAGTCCCGGTTGGGGCGCCGGATTCTGTCCCGGTTGCCCCTCTTCCAGGCCAGCTCTCTGCTATGGCCAGGGAGTGCAGTGGAGGATGGCCCAGGTGCTTGGGCCCTGCACCCCATGGGAGACCAGGAAAAGCACCTGGCTCCTGGCTCCTGCCAGGATCAGCGCGGTGCGCCGGCTGCAGCGGCGGCCATTGGAGGGTGAACCAACGGCAAAAGGAAGACCTTTCTCTCTCTGTCTCTCTCTCTCACTGTCCACTCTGCCTGTCAAAAAAAAAAAAAAAAAAAAAAAAAAAAAAAAAAAAAAAAGAAATGCTCTCTCAAGAACCCCAACTGTTTCTATATGTATAAGTTTTGTAACGATGTGTTTCAAGAAACTGAGAAAGTGAGAGCAGTCACAATAGAAGTTGTAGACACTTAGTGATGCTGTGAGCACAAGTTAGTCCTAAAGCTAAGTCAGTTAGAGAACTGTCTAGTTAAAACTGATCTCCATAGCAATAATCATATTACGTAACATCTAGATTGATGTAGTTATAGTGAAACTCCTAACTCTGGCCAACAAAGACTTAGCTGATCTAATCCTTGCCTACTTCTTAGTTTTTATCTGATACAAGGACACTTCAAAAACTTCATGGAAAATGAAATTAAAAAATAAGTGTAATTTGGTGCAAAATTTTTTGACATACATGCATAGTTATCACATAATAAATGTTTTTCATATTTGTTTCCCCATTGTTAACTACACACTAGTCTTCATGGTTGTCTTTCTGTTCTTTTTTTTTTTTGGATATACTAGGCTTATTTTTATTTCCACATAATTTTGAACCAATTATGTTCCTGCCTAACACTATTTTGCCTTGATCTTTGCCTAGTTGGAATATTTGTATATTACAGGCCTCAGTTCAAATGTCACCTTGACCAAATGCCTTCTCTACCTTCCCAATCTAAAGCATCACCCCAATCACTGTAACATAACTGAGTTTCATTTCCTTTAATAGCACTTAGCAATACATAGCATTGAGTCATCAACCTTACCCAGGCCCAACAAAAATTTAAGCTCTGGATCTCCTCTGTCTCAATCTCTCTATTGCAAGGGCTCAGAACAGCATGTGGCACATAGGAAAATATAGATGCTCCTTTATTTATTATGGAGTTATGACCCAACCAGGGGTGGAGAACCTTTATTCTGTCAAGAGCCATTTAGGTATTTAGAACATCATTCATGGGCCATACAAAATTATCAACTTAAAAATTAGCTTGCTATGGGGCTAGCACTATGGCGTAGTAGATTAAGCCACCACCTGCAGTGCCAGCATCCCATATGGGCGCCGGATCAAATCCCAGCTGCTCCACTTCCAATCCAGCTCCCTGCTGATGGCCTGGGAAAGCAGCAGAGGATGGTCCAAGTCTTTGGGCTCCTGCACCTATGTGCGAGACCTGGAAGAAGCTCCTGGCTCCTGGCTTCGGCCTGGCCCAAGCCTGGCTGTTGTAGTAATTTGTCTTTCTCTAAGTCAATTTGTATGCCATTGACAAATCTATTTTATTAAAATGACACTCCCCTGTGGTCATGCAATGCAGCTTGCTACCAAGTAAGATGTGTATGTTTTTAGTATATCTCTCACCTCTACTACTGTCATTTGTCTGTAGCTTTGAAATCCACATGCTGTACTGATCTTGGTTGAAGAGGAACTGGAACACTTACAGAAATTTACAGCAGAAACAGGATATATCAGAAAGTAGTATCTTTTCTAAAGAGATAAAAGATTGATCATCCCTGAATTCCTGGAGGGCAGGGGATGGTGAGGACCAATGGTAACATAACCCTTGAAGCCACAGAATTTCTCTACAATATGCATGTGTGAGGGCTATTGACTCACTTGACCAAGTGCCCCATGATATCAGAGACATGTTCACATGTGTGTATGCATTCACTTGTGTGCAGGAAATGAAGAACCACCTGTGCTTCCATATAGTGCCCTTTAACACATGACATGTTGTAGGTGTATGCATCCATGAGTATGTATGTATGTGAGACATACATATATGTAGAATGAAAAAGAGAAAGATGAGCAAGAGAGAGACATGTGTATATATGCACATAGGGAGGCAAGCAATCATTTTTGCTTCATTAGCAAAAGTGCAAGATTGTTAAATACAACAAAGAAAGTTTCAGATTTAAAGAAGGATGGAGAAAAGAGGCATTTGAAACATATAATACTACATCATCAGAGACAAATATTTCTAAAGCATTTCACAGGAATCAATAATAACCCAACATAATTATGATATGGTTAGATTACTGTTGAAACATTTGAGAGAAGTGTATAGTTACAGAGGTTATAATAATCTACTTTAGAAGGTTTTCCCGTAAAAACAGGATTCTGGCATTCAAATGGTTAATGCACAAACTTGTGGAAATCCTGGCTATCTATAAAGGGATATATGCTACTAGAATTCCAGATAATTGAGATTTCACTGAATTCTTGTTCAAAGGATTTTCACAGCCTTTAATGCACAGGATTCTAAAAACATGAAATGAATGGCTTATGGCAATTATTTGTGATTTAACTGACAACTTAATGGGGACATTTTGACTGATCTGGAAATAGTCAGCTATGATAGAAGAAAAAACTCTAAAGCATGTGCTATTGGAACAAATAGCAAAGTGAAAGAAGAATTGCCTACATTTTGTCAATACAATACTTAGAAGATTCTGATGTCACTAACTTATCTCTGCTTTCTGTATTCAATGCCTTACACATAACAGCTTTTTAATCAACACAGAATAAATGATTCTAGTCAAAATGATCATTCTTCAAACACTTTCATAACTTCGTTTCCAGGTCAATAGAGTTTTTGTGATTTCCTCCTAGCACAGAGGCCCGACCTTTTAAGTTTCTCCATTCATTTGTTGAAAATCTTCTCATCTTCCCAACTTCTAAATGTTGGAGTAGCCCAAACTTAAGTCCTTGGAATTCTCTCTTCGCTGTCTATACATACTCTGTAGGTAATCTTTATTTGGTCTAATGGCTTTTAAAACAATTTACATGCAGATAGTTCCTAAATTAATTTCCAGCCTGGACCTTCCCCTTTTACTCTAGGCTCAAATATCTCATCTCCACTTGGAGGCCTCATAGGTGTCTCAAACTTAACATATCTGAAACCAAACTCTTGATTCGCCACCCCCTTCAGCTTCCCTTCTTCTTCATCCCTGTAATTGTCATTCTCTTTTCAGTCTTCTAATGACTTTCCATTGTACATGGGGACTTCTGTGATTTTGCTTCAAAACAATCATTTCTCCTTCTACTCTGTCTCTCACTGGCTACAATGCAGCCTCTCGTCTTCATGCTATTCATGGCATACGTTAAGATGCTCATGATCATACCTGAGATACTTTGTACTACTTTCCCCATCTGCACAGAAAGCTCCTCCCCTCAACCACACAAATTGGTTCCTAATTTGTCTCAAATTTCTGTTTTGTTATCATTTTTTTTATCTGAAAGGCAAAGCTTGGGGCACAGTATGTTCAGCCACTGTTTGTGGCACAGGCATCACATATGGGCATAGGTTCGAGTCCCAGCTGCTCCAGTTCTGATCCAGCTTCCTGCTAATGTGCCTTGGAAAGCAGCAGAGAATGGTGCAAGTGTTTGGGCCCCGCACCCATAAGGGAGACTTGGATGAAGCTGCTGGCTCCTGGTGTCAGCCTGGCCCAGCTCTGGTTGCTGTGGCCACCTGGGGAGTGAACCTACGGATGGAAGATTGATCTCTTTGATTCTCTCTGTAACTCTTTCAAATAAACAAACAAACAAATTTTTTTTTAAAAAAAAAAAGAAGGACAGGGGTGGAGGAGAGGGATATCTGTCTGTCTGTCTGTCTGTCTATTTATCTATGTATCTATCTAGAACAGTCAAGGCTGGGCCAGGCTGAAACCAGGAGCCTGGAACACCATCTGTGTCTCTCATATGAGTAGCAGGAGCCCAAGCATTTGAGCCATCATCTGCTGCCTCCCAGAATACATTAACAAGGGAGTTGGATCCATAGCAGAGGAGCTGGGATTCAGACACTCCAATATGGGATATGGGTAACCCAAGCAGTGGCTTAACCTGCTGCATAATCACGACACCCGCCCCAAACCTCTGTTTGAATGTTATTCCCTCAGAGGGACCCTGTCCTGGTCAATTTATCTTAAAAAAAAAAAAAGCATAACCATAGCTCTTAATAATTTACTTGTCTTCATTTTTCTTTTTTTTTTTCCTTTTTCCTTTTCTTTTTTTCACCCCTGGTGGCTTTACCTGCTACACCGCAGCACTGGCCCTGACTTTATTTTTCTTATAATTTATCATTCTCAGATGTTACACTAAATATTTGTTTTTTGACAGTCAACCACACTACAATGTATGCTCAAAGAGGGAACTTTTGGTAGTTTCTTATCACTGAGACCCTAGTGGTAAAAACAAGTTTTGGCACATCATAGGTGCTTGATAAATATTTGATGAATGAAGAAGTGAAATTGCTACCAGTGGGGAAAACCTTATAATCAAGACTGGTGCAATAGATAGAGAGGAAACTAATTCAATGTATAGGTAGTTAATGTTTGAGCAGAACAAGGATGGATACACCATATAGGATTAGGAACATAAGAATTTTTTAGAGCTGAAAAGGATGTTCAAGATCACCTAATACAATCCTTTTAACTTATACATACTTATTTGTGTAACTGGAATTATAATTTATTTTCCCTGACTTTTTTTAAAAAAGATTTTATTTTATTTGAGAGTTAGAGTTACAGACAGAGAAAGGTAGAAACAGAGAGAAAGGTCTTCCATCTGCTGGTTCACTCCCCAGATGGCTGCAACGGCCCGAGCTGTGCAGATCTGAAGCCAGGAGCCAGGAGCCTCCTCCTGGTCTCCCATGTGGATGCAGGGGCCCAAGGACTTGGGTCATCCTCTACTGCTTTCCCAGGCCATAGCAGAGAGCTGGACTGGAAGTGGAGCAGCCTGGACTAGAACCGGAGCCCATATGCGATGCTGGCACCACAGGCGGAGGATTAACCTACTGTGCCAATGGCACTGGCCCCTCCCTGAATTTTTGTGTTCAGACTAATTTATTGAAATTTGATACTTTATTTCCTCTAAAGAAAAGGAACATCAAAACACTTTTTGATAATATTAACATTTAGATGCAAAACAATGATTTGTACAGAAGGAAAAAATAGGTAATAATGATTCATAGGTCCAAAAAGTTTGGGATAAATATTAGCATTATTAACCTAAGCATATCTTGGCATTTTATCAAAATATCAGCAACATATAAAACATGCAGAAAAACAAATATTAAGGAAAAATGCCTCGTGTGCAGTGTAATGAAGCTTATAGAACTACAGAAAATTTGCCTTAACATACAAATAATATAAATTTCATGACTCTTAGTATTTCACACACATATGCATATGTGCACACTCTCCACACAGGATGCAAATCAAAAGGACTGTCTGTTTTTATAAACTTACTATTCAAAGATATGAGCTTGTAATGAAAAACTAGATCTTTTGTTTTTTTTAAAAAAAAAACTATCATTTTAACACTTTAACTGCCTGAAGACAGCAGAGTTTCTTCTGTAAGACTAACCCATGGCAGCAGCATTTCATTTTTATTTGAAAAGACAGATCCTGTGTTTTTATAACTCTCGATTAAGCTGTTTAAATAAAAAAGTAAATGTTGAAAGAGGAAACCACTGTAGTTAAGCTCTATGTAAAGTAGTAATGGGCAAATCTCTGGTGGTTTGAATGTTCAGTCTGGATAAATACCTCAATCTGTTGGAATCTCTAAGTGAAAAGTTCCAGTTCCCACAAGGTTAGTAGCACTGTAGGTTTTCCAGTGAATCTGACGGAGCTTTGGAGCTTTTCAAAAATACCTATGCTCAATCTCCAGCCAACAGTGAAAGCAACTTTTGGGGGAAAAAGTTAACAGTTTTTAAACATAAAGTATCCTCAGTATTTGTCAATATGAGAGATTTCTAACTCTCCAACTTTAAAACTCTGAGTGTAAATCCAGTACAATCACAGACAAAGGACACGCATTTGGAAATACGACTAACAAAATAATTGTCTAGTTACTAAACGGTCAAGCATTTTTAACACTTGGCAATAGGGTGGACATTTGGCATAGTGGTTAATTTGCTACTTGGGATGCCTGAATCCAATACTGGAGTGTGTGGTAGGATCCAACTTCTTGCTAATGCACACACTGGGAGGTGGTAGGTGATGGGCTCAAGTACTAGAGTCCCTGGCACTCACACAGGAGTCCAGGATGGAGATCCAGGCTCCTGGCTTCTGCATGGTCCAGCCCTGACTTTTGAGGGCATTTAGAGAGTGAACCAGCAGATGGAAGTGCGCGCGCTCTCTCTCTCTGCCTTTCAAAAATGAAAAAAAAATTGTCAATAAACAAGATGAAGTAAAAATTCACCTTTCCTGCTTCTGAATTGTTACCAGTCCTTCAGATTTCAGCTCAACAATTACCTTCTCAGCAGAGAATTTGCTAACTAGACTGTTGACTGGTGTGGCACTATCAATCTCCATTTCACCTGTCATGGTAGATTATGTCGGTGTTTAATGTCTCCCTTTTCCAACATTAAAATCTCCTAAAGTGTAAGTATTATTGTTCATCTTGTATTCCATGAATCTAGCACAGTGCCTGGCACATGGTGAGTAATCAATAAATATTTGTGGAATGGATGCATTCTTAAAAACATCAACCAGGTGTGAGAGTTAATATGAGCTTTCATGAGATAAAAAGCTTTTCAAATTATAAAACACTACATTAATGCAATTTATTATAACTATATTACAAATCCAAACTATAAGGAATTTAAACATATTATTGAAGGTAAAGAAATATCCATCTGCTTCAACAGAGACACATGTATGCACACACACAAACACCACATATTCTAATTCTGGAAACAATTGTGACTTTAGTCCTTACTTTGATCAGCAGCTGGCAATATTTGGCAGGCAGACATTTGGGTAAACACCATGCAGTGATTGGAAGTGGGGGAAGAAGGAAAACAAGAATTCATTACCTTTAAGCTATTTACAACCATAAAATACTGTTTGAATTGCTTATAACAGCATTTATGATAATTGAGATTTGATTTTTACATGCTTTCTTAGTAATAACTTTCATTACTCCCAGCCATATAGGTCTACTTGTTGTTCTCACAAAACATTTTTGATCTTTACTGACTCTGAGCCTTTGCTTGTGCCTGGATTGTTAACTGTCCATAAGCACTGCTCTGAATCACTACTAAGATAATGTATGTGAGCACTATTTAGACTAAAAACCTCTATGGATGTATTAGCATTCATTATTTTATAGAATGAACTTTCCATCATGTATATGGCATTGATATTTCCATATTGGCTTATAATTGTGTGGGTATGTTGTTGATTCTGCTTCCTAACTTGCATGTCTCTAGAATGAAGGCTTATGTTCACTTTTGCATATGTCACAGTCTAATGCTTTGTATATAAGCCATATTCAGGCACTCCAAGAAAGACTAAATATATGTGCACGAAAAAGGGAGATGTAACATAGATCAGAAGGCAAAATCTTTTTGTGATTTATGTACTAATATCATAAGGTTTAGGCAGATATGTGAGATGACCAAACACATACATATGCCTCATCATATGGCATCTCAATGCCTATAATCAATTAATTTTTAATCTGCTCTATGAACTCAAGATGTTAATCTCTTAATATGGTAATCACTAAATATAGTTACAAAATATCCTGTTTGTAAATTTGAAAAGACCTATAATGTCTATGTTGACTACTGACTTAAATTCTGAATTCTTCTTCAATTCACTCCTGCAATATCTGTATACTCATTTGGGTTAATACCTGGAAGGTGAAATCATTTTTAAGATTTATCGTGGGGTCGGTGCTGTGGCGCAGTGGGTTAAAGCTCTGGCCTGAAGCACCGGCATCCCGTATGGGCGTGGGTTCTAGTCCCGGCTGCTCCACTTTCGATCCAGCTCTCTGCTATGGCCTGGGAAAGCAGTAGAAGATGGCCCAATTCTTTGGGTCCCTGCATCCACGTGGGAGACCTGGAGGAAGCTCCTGGCTCCTGCCTTCGGATCAGCGCAGCTCCAGCCATTGCAGCCATTTGGGGAGTGAACCAGCAGATGGAAGACCTCTCTCTCTGTCTCTAACTCTCTCTGTAACTCGTTCAAATAAATAAAATAAATCTTAAAAAAAATTTAACATACGCAGACATAATTAATGAAGTGATTTTGTTTAAATAAAGACATTAAACAAATTTCATAGTTGATTAGAATCACATTTTGGATGACCTATGAGATGGCATAGCAAAATATTTTAAAGCTATGACCTTGAAATAAAATGGTAGAAGGCAACCATTTATTTACTTATTCATTTATCTACAAGTCATATATTGAGACCTATTTATGTGCCAGGCACTGAGAGTACAGAAGATGATCACAACAAAACCAACATAGTGGGGCCGGTGCTGTGGTGCAGTAGGTTAATCTTCTGCCTGCAGCACTGGCATCCCAAATGGGCACTGGTTCTAGTCCTGGCTGTTCCTCTTCCAATCCAGCTCTCTGATATGGCCTGGGAAAGCAGTGAAAGTGCTTGGGCTCCTGTGCCCATGTGGGAGACCCAGAAGATGCTCCTGGCTCCTGGCTTTGGATTGGCCCAGCTCTAGCAGTTGCAGCCATTTGGGGAATGAACCAGTGAATGGAAGACCTTTCTCTCTGTCTCTCTCTCTCACTGTCTGCAACTCTAACTCTCAAATAAATAGTCTTTACAAAAAAAAAAAACACACATAGTTGGGGATGGCGCTGTGGTGTAGCGGGTAAAGCTGCCACCTGCAGTGCTGGCATCCCATATGGGTGCCAGTTCGAGTCCCAGCTGCTCCACTTCTGATCCAGCTCTCTGCTATGGCCTGGGAAAGTGGTAGAAGAAGGCCCAAGTCCTTGGGCCCCTGCACCCATGTGGGAGACCCAGAAGAAGCTCTTGGCTTCGGATCGGTGCAGCTCCAGCCGTTGCGGTCAATTGGAGAGTGAACCAGTGGATGGAAGACCTCTCTCTCTCTCTCTCTCTCTGTCTCTCCTCTCTCTGTGTAACTCTTTCAAGTAAATAATAATTAAAAAAAACATAGTGAGTCTTATGTACACCAAGAGCTTACGTTTCTTTTTTTTAAGATTTGTTTTTATTTGAAAGTCAGAATTACATAGATAAGGAGAGGCAGAGAGAGAGAGAGAGAGAGAGAGAGAGAGAGAGTCTTCCATCTGCTGGTTCATGCCCCAATTGGCTGCAACGGCCAAAGCTGTGCTGATCTGAAGCCAGGGGCCTGGATCTTCTTCTAGGTCTCCCACGTGGGTGCAGGGGTCCAAAGAGTTGGGCCATCTTCTACTGCTTTCCCAGGCCATAGCAGAGAGCTGGATGGGAAGTGGAGCAGCCTGGACTCAAATCAGCACCCAAGATGGGATGTTGGCATTGCAGGCGGCAGCTTTACCTACTACACCACTACAACGGCCCCAGTAGAGCTCACATTTCAGCAGGCGTTAAATCATCTCCTCCGTGAAGCTGGTCCAAAGCACAATGGTCCTTGCCTTGCTAACTCTTAATGCATTTATAATAATGCCAAACAACTAAACTGTATTAAACACCATCCGTTTAGCCAACAGTTCTCATATGTGTGCTCCTAATTAAAGGTTAAGCTCCTTTAGAGCCAAGAGAACATTTCGTATTTCATTTTTATACTTCAGTCCCAAGGTGGCTGGTACAGTACTAGGGACTGCAGTAGCTGCTTACTAAATATGAGGGTGGTTCAAAAAGTTTGTGGAAAATGGAATAATGGATAAGTGTACTTTGGTGAAAAATTTTGGTGCTCTTGCATAAGTGTTTCATAATACACATTATTTAGAAACCTTTTGAGGCCCCTTCGTACTTATATATGCTAACTAATAAAAACATGGAAAGAAACTTGTGACCTTAGAGAAACTGTTGGTCCATCTGGTTTTTAAGTATCTGTGCTAAGGAAGATACTTAACTCAAAACAAACACAACATACTAGTCATTTCCATTTGGCTCTGGAAAACAAATTTTTTTTTTTAAAAAAGCAAACTTAGAATTTAGATTTTAAAAAACTTAAATGAAGTTGGGCACAAACTTTTCATGATCATCTATACAGGACACTTTCCTTCAGGGAAATATTTTATTTCCCATTTGGGAGGTTTAGGGAAGAACAACGAATCAGTGACACCTTAACTATGGTTTTTCCACTTTATATAGCATTTTCCATTTTACAAAGCATTTTAGAAGTCATTATTACACTGAGTCCTCCTAACTGCATACGTGGGGCTGGTAAGCAGAATATGATTGCATTTCTAAAAAATGAATAAACAGAACATCTTCCCTAAGTTCACAAAGATCAAGGTTAGAGCTTAGATCTACTGATGTCCAGTCCAAATATCTTTTCGTTCAAATGGATTAAGAAAAATAGTTTGCATTTGTAAGAACATTAAAGTTTCAAATTACTCATATAGATGGAGCAAAAAAAGTGGGCCAAGTATTTCTCCAAAATGAGATCTCTTTAGATTCTGAGTCAGGCCTATGACAAAGGAATCCAGAGATCAGTAACCAAACAGAATATGCATAAATTTGTTAATGGCTTATCAAATATGAAAAATATACTAAATATTTGGGTTTGATGAGGTTATATTTACCTCTTGGAACCATTTTCAAGATGGGTTGCTATCTTCACCTCTTAAAACCGTTTTCACCTCTGTTAATCTTGTCTATTCTATATTCAGACAACACCAAAGGTGACTAAGTCCTATTTTCTTCCTCACTGATGACTTTTGGAAAGCTTGTCTATAATTCTTTTTTTATTTTTCATTGATTTTCCATTCTCACTACTAGTGAATCCTTTAGCTTTAAATGAGTAGCTGAGATGTAATCCTCTCAAGTTCATTACAGTTCTAAATACATGTCTATGAGAAATATTTACTACCATCATCAAAATGCAGCTGGATAACTTTCAGTAATGTTAGCAATATATTTCTTTATATTTCTAACTTCATTAATGAGTTGAAATAACATAATAGGTTATCATCTTATCTTTGCAACACAAAAGACTGCATCATTATGTGATTACTAAACATATGGACATATTTTCTTGCATGTTTTTCAGTCTTATAAGGCTAATTCACATCTCTATCTTAATGTTTAAAACCAGGTCAAGGAATGCTCAATGAAAACCTAAATTTACTTGTTACAACTTTCATAAGCTATATCGCAAGTAGATCCTAAGTTGAAATAAATTAACAGACTTGTTATATAGGAAAAGATACTGATATATTCTTAGTTTATTTTTAAAAATATTTATTTATTTTTAAGGCAGAGTTACAGAGAGGCAGAGAGAGAGAGAGAGAGAGAGAGAGAAACTTCCATCTGCTGGTTCATTCCCTAAATGGCTGCAATGGCCAGAGTTGGGCCAGGCTGAAGCCAGGAGCAAAGAGTTTCATCCGGGTCTCCCATGATTGTGTGGAGGCCCAAGTACTTGGGCTGTCATCTGATGCTTTTCCTAGGTGCACTAGCCGGGAGCTAGACTGGAAGTAGAGCAGCCTACTGGCACTGCAGGCAGCAGCTTTACACTCTATGCCTTGATATATTCTTTTTAAAAAGATGTATTTACCTATTTATCGATTTGAAAGGCAGAGTTACAGAAAAGGGGGAGAGGTAAGGAGGCAGAGCGAGCAAGCAAGCAAGCACAAATAGCTACAATGGATGGGACTTAGCCAAGCCGAAGCCAGGACCCTGGCACTTCATCCAAGTCTCCCATGTGGGTGGTAGGGGTCCAAGTACTTGGATCATTTTCTGCTGCCTTCCCAGGTGCACCAGCAGAGATTGAAATGGTGCAGCCAGGACTCAAACAGGTGCTCTTATGGGATGCTGGGGTTGCATGTGGTGGTTAAACTCACTGCACCACAATGTCATCCACTGATAAATTCTTCTACATTATGAAAATCATACATGATGGAGATTTTGCAGCGAGAGTATACTACTTGGGGCAGGCCTTGTGGTGCAGGGGATTAAGCTGCAGCTTTGAATGCTTACAACCTGCACCAGAGTGCTAGTGTGTGTCCTGGCTACTCTATGCTTCCTGCTAACGTGCACACTGGGCAGGCAGTAGACAATGGCTCAAGAACACTGGTCTCTGCTGCCCATGTGCGAGACTCAAATAGAGTCTCAAATACCCCAGCCCAAACCTGGTATTGCAAGCATTTGGTCAGTGAATCAGTGCATGGAAGATTCTCGCTCTCTCTCTCTGCCTTTCAAATAAATAAATATATGCATATATACACATATGTGAGTGTGTGTATATTTATATATATATATACTTCAAAAAGAGCATATTACTTGGAGAGTTATACTAATGTTGCTATTATCGTTCATAAATTATATAAGTTTAACATACCACCCGTGTCCTTTATATTTGCAAATAAAGAATTTTAATCAAGATAAATTCATAGATTTCATAGACTCATTACTATGATAGCAAATTTGTGATCCTGAACATTCTAAAATGGCTTTCTATTTATCTGTATCTATGATTAGATATGTGTATGCGTATTATACTGTATGTTCTGTAGTGTATGTGCATGCACACAAAAAATAACCATCTTGGGTAATTCATTTTGTCAAGTTTCTTTTTGTACTATTTCTTCTCATTTCCACTCCATATGAATAAATCCCATAGAAAGGTTTTTAATCTCTTAAAACTTAGCTTCTGGTGAGAATGATGAGAATTTGTCAGGTTGAGGGTACATTAACTCTTTCAGATAAATTAAGTCCCAATTTATGTTCTGAGAAAGATGATTTCCCAGATGAGTCTCTTGTGGCCTGAAAGGGTTTATGCACCCTTTAACCGAGCAATATATTCTCTTCTCACCATTAGTATCGTGCACCAAATGTCTATCAATTCCCTGAACAATATTTGAAAAATGTAGCTCACAGTCTGTGTAATTTCAGGCTGAATTTCAAACAAGCAAGACTCTTCAAAAAGAAAATTTTTGTGCTAACAGATCCTAGAAAACATATGCTTCATTCAGACAATTTCTTAGAATGTTATTTCTACTGAAGAGTTTAAGAGATAATTTAAAATCCCTGCATGTTAAATCAAAACATGATGAAGAAATATTTGTAACATGTTAGACCTCCTTCTTTTGTCGAAGTGAGGTTATGCCAGAGTAACAAGTTAATGTTCTCTATTTACTTGCCAGAATGTTAAGTTTAATTTAATTATACAATGAACTCCAACCTATTTAAGTAAACATTTATTAAGCACTTAATTTTCTGCAAAACACTGATCTAGGCTTATTGTATTCAAAGATGAATAAGAATCTGTATCCCCAGAGTTTATAACTCAGTGTGCAAAACAGACATGTACGTAAACAGAGTAGAGGCAAACCAGCAAGTACAATAATCAAAGTATTAAAATGTGATGAGAACACAGGGGACAGGGAAATTAATTTTGATTGCTATGATTAGGGAAGGCTTTCTGGAGGAGATGGTGTAAGTGAGCAGCTAATTTTTAAATTAGTTTACAATCCTTTCAAAAAGAATATTTTTCCCATTTGAGTGAGATTGGAAAGGAAGCAATAAAATAGTTTCACAGGGGCTGGGCCATGGCTCACTTGGTTAATCCTGCAGCGCCAGCATCCCATATAGGCACCGGGTTCTAGTCCCGGTTGCTCCTCTTCCAGTCCAGCTCTCTGCTGTGGCCCAGGAAGGCAGTGGAGGATGGCCCAGGTGCAGCACCTGGCTCCTGGCTTTGGATCAGCCCAGCACCAGCCATAGTGGCCTTTTGGGAGGTGAACCAACGGAAGGAAGACTTTTCTCTGTGTGTGTGTGTGTGTGTCTCTCTCTCGCTGTCAGTAACTCTACCTGTCAAATAAAAAAATAAAATAAAATAGTTTCACAGGGAAAAAATGTGAAATTCATCTCAGATTTATGAGCCTTTCTGAACTCCGAGGCAGCGTAGTATCATAGCTGGGAGCATAAGGCTTAAAGTCTGAAAGACCAAAATTTGAATTCTGAACCTTACTAGTCATACTTCTCACTATGTGATCTCTAGCACATGTTGAACCTCTTATGCACAATTTTCTCACATTCAAAATGAAGCTAATTTGAAATGACGTTATCAAGAGTACCTTCCGCACATGATTGCTTTGGAAATCAATTGAAGGGAAAAAACATGTGCACGTACACACATGAACATGCACACGACACACAGGTTGAACATTCCTAATCTGAAATCCAAAATGCTCTACAATTCAAAACTGAGCACCAACATGACGCCACATCTGACCTCATGTTTTATTATGGGTGACAATCAAAATGCAGGTGTATTGAACATACTGTGTAAAATTACCCTCGGGGTGGTGTTTAGAACAGTAGACAAGATGACACTTGGGATATCCACATCATATATTGGAGTGCCTTGTTTTGAGTCCTGTCTTCACTTCTAATTCCAGCTTCTTGCTAACATATACCCTGGGAAGCGGTAGGTGATGGTTAAAGTAGTTGGATTCCTGGGGCCGGTGCTGTGGCGTATCAGATAAAGCCACTGCCTGCAGTGCCAGCATCCCATATGGGCACTGGTTCAAATTCTGACTGTTCTACTTCTGATCCAGCTCTCTGCTATGTCCTGGGACAGCAGTGGAAGATGGCCCAAGTCCCTGGGCCCCTGCACCCACATGAGACACCCAGAAGAAGCTCCTGTCTCCTGGCTTCGTATCAGCGTAAATCCGGCCGTTGCAGCCAATTGGGGAGTGAACAGCAGATGAAAGACCTCTCTCTCTCTCTGCCTCTCCTCTCTCTGTGTAACTCTGACTTTCAAATAAATAAATATATCTTTTAAAAAAATAATAGTTGGATTCCTGCCACCCATGCGGGAGTCCTGGCTTGAGTTCCATGCTCCTTTCTTCAGCATGGTCCAGCCCCAGCTATTACAGGCATTTGAGGAGTGAATCAGCAGATGAAAGATCTTTGTCTGTCTTTCTGCCTTTCAAACTAAATAAATAAATTGAAAAATTACCTTCAGGCTACGTATAGGAGACAAACGAATTTCATGTTTAGACTTGGTCTCATCACCAACATATCTCAAAAATACATGCATATATGCAAATATTCCAAAACCTGAAAAACTGAAATCTAAAACACTTCTGGTCCTAAGCATTTTGGATTAGGGATACACAACCTGTATGTACAATAAGGCTTCAGAAAATTTGTGGGAAAATGAAATTAAAAAAATCTTTATTTTGATACAAAAATTTTTTTTCAATTTTTACAAACATTGAAAGCCATTCAATTTTTTTCATAATGTCCATTTTCCATGAACCTTTTGAAGACCTCCATGGATATATGTGCACATGTTTATGTGTGTGTGTGTGTGTGTGTGTACCTTCCTGGTGTAGTTGCTGGCATGTGATATTCACAAAACAGTGACAAAGACTCTTTTTAACCAAAATTTGGACAGGTTCCTCTGAGTCCTCTTTCTGAATAGGCCTCACCATTGGGCTCTGTCCTTTGCCCCCAGAATCCTGCTGGGTCAGTTTAGTGAAAAATCTTCCTCATTTGCTATCTGATCAAATTCCTTTTGCTTCACCTTTGACATCTGATTATGCTCCTTATCTTGGCCAAATTCCACATCTTCCACCTTCCATGCCACCTTGGCCTGCTTTCAGCAAGAATCCTATGAATATCAGTTTAGTCAAAATCCTCTTGACCCCTGATGTTTCCTCTTAGTAATTTTTTCTTCACTGAGCCCCAGCTTGCTCCTTAGCTATGAAACTCTGAAGCCAAGCCCTTCTACCATGTCTTGAATAAAGACGCCAGATGCCATCAGGCCCTAGTCTCCCATGATCTCTCAGCCTCCCTCCCTCAGCTTTAAGTGTCCTTGCTTGCCCTGCCTTTTGATAGCAAATCAGCCACTTAATAAAATGAACTGACTGTATTGAAGGACTGGTGCAGGTGCACCTAGAAGGTTCTAATCACTGGACTCATAAGATCATTTGCTTCTTCCATAGATAACACCTCGTCTCAAAGAGGTTCTTCCAGGAACTCCAGGCCTAGAGCAAAAAGTAATTACCACCTGCGGGTAGCCCTCAAATTGACTGAAGCCCATCTAGCCATCATCAAAATTGCCTAAAGGACAAGATATCACTGAAGCAGGGTCATGGGCACTGCAGACCAACCAGGAACTTGGACATGAGCTGATCATGCATGCACCTCTCAGCCTCAACTTCAATCTATAAGAACCTTTAACCCTAACCCCTTTGGGGAACCCTGGACTTAAAGAACAGCTGCCCAGCCCCTTGTTCTGCACTTTCCAGTAAATACTTCCTTTCTTCCACCACCCAATGTCCATGATTTACTTTCTGTGCATCTCACTAGTGGACTCAATTTGGGGATTTCTATAGAAACTCTACCAACCAGTTTTGGGGGTTGTTGTAGCTTATCTTGCTTGCCCTTGTTGTCTTTGGAATGCAGTCCAGCTGTATATTTGTTAGCAGAGATGGTTGGAACAGAGGTTTTCATGCAAGAAAGACTTCAGGCATGAGACAGAGTAGAAGCAAGCAAGGTAGCAAGGTTTAACGGGATAGGGCATTCATCACAACAGATGGGAACCTCTCAGGAAAGGATGAAGCAAGGTTACATAGTTTAAGGGAGAGACTACACCTGACAGTAAGGCGAGCATCTCAGCAAAGGACAGAGCTGAGAAGCAGTCTGTATTCAGATGAGGGCTTATAAGGGAATGACATCCAGTTCTTCCCCCCACCCTCTTCTCTTGGACAAAGGATTTGCTGGGTGTGAAATAGGTAAAATTCGTCCCAAGGTTTCACTGTGCAATATTATCAGACTGGATAGCCCACCTGGCACCAAGAAGAGAGGATTTTCCTAGGGTGCTTTCCTCTGAGGAAGTAGGGATCCCTATAAAGTTATCAGGGCACAGGCAGGACTTTGTAGCATAAAATATGGGCCTGCTTATAAGGATACTTCCAAGGCATGCTTCAGAGACTGCCAGAGACTGCTACATTCCTCCCTCTCTCACACAGGCTGATTTCTAACTTCCTACTTAACATGCTGAGATTTCTCTTCCCCTAATGCAATATCTGTCTTCACTGCTTCAACTTTTATCTGGCTCTGATTTTCTTTAATAGTAATTGATATTATTTCTATTTTATTATGTTTTATTTTTATTATAAATCACAAACTAAATATGATTTCATTTTAATTCAATGTACAACTAATTGAACTCAAACGTTGCAATACCACTATGAAGAATGTGTATTTCAAGGAATCTTCCCTTTAAAAGAAGCCAAAATAAAGTAAATAAATAAAAGCAGTAATATATTCTGACATGTGGTGTTGGAAAACAATTTTCTTTTCAACATAGACATTGTCTCCATTATGGACTGTGTACTTTTATTTTTAATCCTATATCCTCCCACGTCTGATTATAAAAAAAAAGGTATTGCTTTGAACTTCCTACAAGGCAACTGAAGACAAGGAAACAGTCAGAAGTAGTGACCTTCCCTCCACTCTAGACTAACGTTCTTAATTTTTCTTCAGTAGCTAGAAAATTGCCTGGATTACTTAATACCTTTATATCAAGACAAAACAAAAAAACTAAGCTAAACTAAATTAACTAATCTTTGCTTATGTTTTTTTTTTTGGTCAATTTTATATGACATTTACTTTTCAAAGTATGGATTATCTTCCCACTAAAACCTGCTACTGGCATGTTCTCAAAGGTGATAAATGTCACCTGTGTTAGAGTAAGTTTTTTCATCTATTTAAAAATTATTCTCTTTATGATGAATGGTGGAATAAAAATGAACATATAGCAGTGTGGTGGGGACCCCAAATCTGTTTTGAATTGTCAGAAAAAGACAATGTGCTTCCTCAGTAACTTGATTTGTAATCACTTCAAATGACTCTCACTTACACAATGAGGAAATCCCAGGTGTTGATAGTTATTTGACAGGGTGTTCATGTCATTAACATTCTGTCAGTTCTTCCTGTCAATGTGTTAATGGTGTCCCTGCTGCTCAGTCACTCCCTGTCCTCCAGTTGGAGAAATGATTTAGCCAGCAGTCAATCAAAAAGCTAAGCTGATTTTGGGCAACAGACAGTCTTGCCATTGACAAAATCTCTGTGAGTAAATGTGGTAAGAAATTTGTCAAGAGGATATAAGCAGTAAGGTCAACAATGTGGCTAACGTACTTTTTCAGACAGTTACAGATGTTAAGGATGGGCCACTACACGTGTTTCTAAGTCTGAGAAGCCCACTTTTAAGCACAAGGAGGGGGAAGAACAAGGAAGAGGGATGGGATGAAGGGGGAAGAGAGGGGCAGGGAAGAGGAGAAGGAGGGGAGAAGGAGAGGGCTGGAGGGAGAAGGGGCCAGGGAGAGGGAGTCACAGCTCAGAACATGGCTATCCCCCAAACCACGGTGCCTTGGTGTGCTGAGTATTTTGAGCTGAAGGAGATTGGGAGGGCTGAAGAAGCAAAAAGGTCTCTCTGACATTTCCTTCTTCTCCTCCTTTCTCCTCCTGAGGCGGTCACAGAAACTAAAATTCTCTTCTCCTGAAGCAAGAAATAAAACCTAGAAAGGCCACTTTGAGTTCTTCCTTTTTCCACTGAAGCCCCTCATATGACAGGTATCTTGCCCCATACCTGTGGCAGAGCAGGAGGGAATATTGCTGAGTTCCCTCCCTACCCAGGTTTATGACCATTAGATCATACCACATTTCCTCCAATAATATTTCTCCAACAACTATTCACTTCTTGCACTAGACTTAGCATAAAAACATAGTTCTCCCTAGGTCTTGGGGTATTTATTTCTCAAGACTCCTCAGCACATAAAACGTTGATTAAATAAACTTGTTTTGCTTTAGCCTTGTTAATCTGTCTTTTGATATAGAGTGTCAGCCATCAATCTTGTAATGGGTAAGAAAAATCTATTACTATATCTCTCCTACAAAAGAAAAACTCTTGGGGCTGATTATATGCCACAGCAGGTCAAGCTGTTGCTTGAAATGTCTGTATTCCATATCAGAAGGCTGGTTAAAGTCCTGGCTACTCTGCTTCAGATGCAGCTTCCTGTTAATGTGCTTGGGAAGGCAATGGGAAATGGCCCAAGTACGTGAATCCCTGCCATCCATGTGGGAAACCTGGATGCAGTTCCTGGCTCCTGGCTTTGGTCTGGCCCAGATCTGACTGTTGTGGTCACTTGGGGAGTGAATTAGCAGGTGGAAGATCATTCTCTCTCTCTCTCTCTCTCTCTCTCTCTGTTTCTGTCTGTCTGTTTCTTTCTGTTGTTCTGCTTAAGAAAGAAAAGGAAAGAACAAAAGAAAATAAAAAGGGAAGAAAAGGAAAAAAAATCTATTACGGTCACACTACTGGCCAAAAAGCCCACTAAACTAGGGTCTTTTTGCTTTTTAGTTGTTAAACTTCTTATTCAGTGAGGCATTAAGCCTTTTTAGTGTAATGTGAATTTAAAATGTTATTGCAAAAACTAAAAAAAAGAAAGGGAGAAGGAAGGACAGTAGGAAGGGAGAAGAGGAGAGCAGGAGGAGGGAGGGAGGAAAGGAATGTCATTATATTCTTAGAACTGTATCTACAAATCACATTGAATCTGTTAAAAACCAATTAAAAATTAAAATAAAAATATAAAAATAAAAACAGATTTCATATAGGTCAAAGATAAAATTCTAAGAATATAATGATACTCCCCTTCCTGACTCCCTGCATCCCTCTTCCTTTCTTTGTTTTTTTTTTAATTTTTGTGATAACATTTTTAACTTACTTTATGTACCAGGATATGTTGTTTGATTTTTCAGATGAGAAGTAGCAACTGGGATCAGTGTGTATGATGTCTTGAACCACAGGTAAAAACAAATTAGGTTGACACTTTAAAAAAAAAAGCTGAAATGTTACATATAATGTCAATGTCACATATAATGTCAAGTAAAAGAGAAAAGGCCTGATATTGGCAAGGTGTTCATTCATAGTGTACTCTCACCTCTCTCAAGCATGGGTTATTTTTCAAATAACCACCCCATCAATATTTGCAATAAGTACCAAATGTAGATACAGACTAAAGAATTCTTGGTTATCTTAAAGATAAAAAGAGATGACCCTTAGAAATGAAAAGTTAAGGACAATGGTCAATGGGATTATGGCAAACAATTTTATGAGTTGTTGTTATTTGGATATAATGGTAGCTCCCTATAATTATACAGAGACAACTGTGGCCAATTTTATCATAAGATATAGAAAAAACCTCTTACTTAATAAATAGCAACTTTAAAAATCATATTTATTTATTTTAATTTTATTTGAAAAGCAGAGAGAACAAGCAAATGCAACAGAGACAGACAGATCTTCCATCTGCTTGTTCATTCCCCAAATGCCCACAACAGCCAGGGCTGGGCCTAGCCTAAGTCATGAGACTGGAACCCATTGAGTCTCCCACATAGGTGACAGGGACACAAGTACTGAGCCATCCCCTGCTTCCTCCCATGGTGTACATTAGCAGGAAGCTGGATTGGAAGCAGAGTAGCAATTACCCGGATCACAAACTGACATATGGGATGTGAGCATTGCAAGAGGCAAATTAACCAATGTGTCAAACACCTGCCTCAACTTTCTTTTGTCTACATGGTAATCAAAATTTTTGAACAATGTGTATTTCAACATATATAGTGTTACTATATCCATCATAGGTCATTTTCACTGCTGAGTCTTCCAGCTATGATTTATGAGAAAATTCCTCCCTGTTTTATAATCTTATGAAATTGGTTCTGCTTGTTTTGTTCTTTCTATGGATAAGGTGGAGGACTGCTACCCCAATATGTGGCCCATTTATGCTTTGGTCTGTTCCTGCTGCAGCTACAAATACCTTAGCCTGGGTAACTTGTAAATAATAGGGATTTCTCACACTTCTGGGGACTGAGAGGCCCAAGATCAAGGCACCAGAAGATTCGGTGTCTGGTGAGGGCTAATGCCTTCTTGCTTCATCCTCACATGGCAACAGGGGCAAAAGAGTATAAGTGGGGGCTCCCTTTCTACCTGAAGCCCTTTAATAAAGGCACTGATTCCTTCCTTGAGAGTGATGCCTTTGGGGCTGTTAACTTACTAAAGGTCCCAACTCTTTCTGTTGTTACACTGAGGATTAAGTTTCAGCATGAATTCTGGAGGAGACACAAACATTCAAATCACAGCATTTGGCATACTGAGTATTTTAAGCTGATGGAAATTGAGGTATATCGCAGAAGTAGGAATGTCTCCCTAAACTTCTCCCACTCTCCTCTCTCCTTGAGCTGGTCATAAAAACTAGAATTCCTCTCCCAATTCCTCCCTGAAGGAAGCCACAAAAGCTAGAAAGAACATTCTCTGACCTTCCTTCCTTCTCCCCTTGTCATGTGACAAGTGTCTTGCTGTATACCCAAAGAGAGAGAATGTCACAGAGAAGCCAACAGGAATAGGAACAAACAGATCATGCTAAGTTCCCATAATTTTATTACAATTAGACTACACCCTTTTGTCTTTCAGTCATACTTCTATACAACTGCCCATAAAAATACAGTTTTCCCATTTATTTGGTCTTTATATATGAAAGATCTGCATCATATAAAACTTGTATGAAATAAATGTGAATGCTTTTCTTTTAATTTGTCTTTTGTCATAGGAGTGTCAGCTATGAACATTAAAATGGGTGAAGAAATAAAGCTTTTTTCTCCCACATTACTTTTTTTTCAGAGTTAGAACAAATAACCAGTTCTGGGTAGAAAAAGGGAAATAGAAGTGATGAGTCCCCTTCTAAAACCAATGATTGTAAGCAGCTGAAAATGGCCTAGGCCACTCTATTTACCATAGAGGAATTTTTTCTTCTTGTTTTATTATTTTTTGGTTAATAGTTGTAGACCAACTTTTTCAAAATTTACTCTAAAAGGTGTGGATCATCTCTTCTAAAACTGATTATATCTTTTTATATGCATGCTTTCAAAAAGGAGATTCAAAATTACTCAAATTCCTGAGATTTACAAAAAAAAAAATTTGTATAACTACTGGAGCAGCCTACCTCTGTTTTGACCATACCTGTTTTGAGATGGTAAATAAAAGTAGGATCTTGGATTAGATGATTGCCATTGTCTTTGGCTATAATAGTTTGTAACTCAACATTTACTGAGTGATTATACTACACTAGAGCATTGTGATGGGCATACAGTAATCAACAAATCAGACATGATTTCTGTCATGGGGACATCCAGACAGACAGCATATAAATGCCAGAATGTTAGCAGCTTGAGGTCAAGTTTTCTATCATATGCCCAGCTGTATTTTCATGGCTTGTTAATACCTAGCATACTGTAAGTGTTCAATCAATATTGTGAAAGAGTAAGGGTGAACATAGGGCACAACTTAACATAGCCCAATGTGGAAATTAGGCGAAGATCCAGCCTGCACATTCAGTTGCTCTGAGACCATTATGACATTGCTGTTAACTATAGCATTGTTACCTTTTTGAAAATCTAAAGACATGGGAGTGCTATTTAGTTCTCAAACTCATAATCCTTATATACGTAGATTACTGTTTAAGAAAAAACTACTCCCATGCTTGTGCCCATCATTATTCACTTTAAAGGGCCAGTGACCTGAAGCAAAATAATTTATTGGCAGGAGACAGAAACACTGGAAAGATAATCTAGTGTAAGGAATTCAATACTAGAAATGGAATCACAGTTCTAATTTTAAAACAGGATCAGGTATTTCACAACAAAATTTTCACCTCTTTTTGACTGGCTACAAGGGTAGAAAAAATATTAAATAAGCACCAGCACAAATATGACATATATACATATGATAATTATGCATTTTGTCTCTTTCTAGAAGATTGAAACTCTCAATGGGCACATAAGGAATCTGAGCAATAATTCCATCACTGTAATTCACTAATTTATAGTTTTTGACCAATTCAATTCAATATTTTAAATTTTCTCTGAAACAAATTGTTATACACTTTATTGTCTTTTAAAAAATATGATATGCAAAGTTACAGCCCCATACATTTTAATACAGTTTCCAATCCCCTTGTAGACAAATAGTCACACTTTAGTGCCACTTAAATGAAGAATAACCATTCATCTGTAACATACAGATACAGAAGGCTCTGGATTTTCATTTTAAAATGCTTAATTACCTGAATAAAGAGAGAAATAAAATAAGGAGTCCAGGCCAAGTTCATGAGGGTTTGAAATTACTTTTCTTTTTCTAAATTAGCAACAAAGACTCAATGTTACAAGCTGTTGTGTGGCCACAAGCCAACTGGAGAAGAAAATTTTCCAAAAGAATAAGGGGATCAAGAACTAAATTCAAATATATGAGGCAGGAACCAAAATCAAAAGGCAAAACGAGAAGGTTGTGTTTCTAGCCACAAGACAATGTAATATATTTGACAGAAAAAATCTAATCAGCAATAAAGTGCAACCTTCATTTTAAGTATCCCAATGTGGCCAGTTATGCAACCCAAAGTTATCACTGAGGATTTCTTGCTTCCAATCACTGCCAAACTTATGCTTCCAATATTTGTATTTATGAAAGTGCTCAGCATCACTAAAAGACCACACAGAACACAGTGTTACTTCATGAACTAAAATACCAAAAGTGGAATTTTTCTTATATAAATCTAAATCATCATTCTCAAGTGATTCCAGTTCAGTACTATAAGTTCCAAACTGGGCAGGAAAGGAAGCATATCAGAGAAGAAAATGGCAATAGGTTTAACCTTGAAACAAGGTGACTGTCATACAGTTCTTATAGGAATTTACTTATTATCAGATAAAGAATTTACAATATTTATTCCCTCAAGAGATATAAAATGCTGAATCAATCTGCAGTTCAAGATATTTATTTAAACCTAGAGGAGAGGATATGACTTTAACTTTTGAAAACCAAAATAGAAAAAAAAAATCAGCTCTAATGTACTTTATCTTTAGACACCAGACTTAACATTAAACAATTCAACTTAAATACTATTTCTGGTTTCCTTTCATACATTTCTGGAATTATGTGAATATATTACATGTAAATTAGTAGTTTTAAAAATGTTTATTTATCAAGAAATGCTTATAAACAGATGTACCTACTACAATTCATTTCAATATATCATCTACAGATTAATTATTCATCTATCCATGCATACATCCAGGCATCCATCTATCCTTAAAAATCCCTTCACTCCACTGATATTAGTCATCTTTTGAGTGCCTTGAAAGTATACCTCTGTCCTTGGGAAAATGCACGCATACACACAAAAAGAAAAAAATCTTGATCTCTATATTAAGCGTTCAGTTACACAGGAAGATTTTTTGTTTTGTTATGTTTCATTTTAGATCTAGTCAAGCTGCCTAAGACTTACTTTGCTGGGTGGGTATGGTTCAGCATAATCAAATCAATAAATGTGATACATAACATTAATAAATCAAAGAATAAAAACTATATGATTATCTCAATAGATGCCGAGAAAGCATTTGACAAAATACAACATCCTTTCATGATAAAAACCTTAAACAAATTAGGTACAGAAGGAACATTTTTTCAACACAATCAAGGCAATATAAGACAAACCCACAGCTAACATCATATCGAATGGGGAAAAGTTGGAAGTATTTCCACTAAGATCCAGAACCAGACAAGGATGCCCACTTTCACCACTGTTATTCACTACAGTTCTTATAGTTTAAGCCAGGGTCGTTAGGCAAGAAAAATAAATCAAAGGGACACATATGGGAGAGGAGGAAGTCAAATTATCCCTGTTTGCAGATGACATGATTCTATATATCGGGGAACCAAAAGGCTTCACTAAGAGACTGTTGGAATTGATAAGACAGTTTTGTAAAGTTGCAGGATATAAAATCAACACACAAAAATCAGTAGCTATTGTATACACAAACAATGTCATGGCTGAGAAAGAACTTATAAGATCAGCCCCATTTACAACAGCTATAAAAAATTAAATACCTTGGAAAAAATTTAACCAAGAAGGTGAAAGAATTCTACAATGAAAATTACAAAATACTAACGAGAAAAATGGAAGACACAAAAAATGGAAAAATCTTCCATGGACTGGAAGAATTAATATCAAAATTTCCATACTACTGAAAGCAATTTACAGATTGAATGCAATCCCAAACAAAATACCGATGGCATCCTTGTCAGTTATAGAAAAAATGATGCTAAACTTCATATGGAAACACAAGAGACCCTAATAGCTAAAGCAATCTTAAACACAAAAATAACACCAGAGGCATCACAATACCAGACCTCAAATACACTTTAGAGTGGTTATAATAGAAACAGCTTGGTACTGGAAAAATATAGACATGTAGACCAATGGAACAGAATAGACGCCACAGAAATCAATCTATGCTTCTACAACCAATATTTAACAAAGGAGGTAAAATCAATTCCTGGAGAAAGGACAGTCTCTTCCACAAATGATGTTGGGGAAATTGGATTTCCACATGCAAAAGTATGAAACGAGCCCTACCTTACACTTTATATAAAAATCACCTCAAAAATAGATGAAGGATTTAAATCTATGACCTGATACCATCAAATTACCAGAGAACATTGGGAGACACTGGTATGGCAAAGACTTCTTGGAAAAGATCCCAGAAGCACAGGCAATCAAAACAAAAATAGACAAATGGGATTACATCAAGCTAAGAAGTTTCTGCATGGCAAAGGAAACACTCAACAAAATGAAGAAGCAACCAGCAAAATGGGAGAAAATATCTTATCTGCAAATTATGCAAATGACAAAGTGTTATTATCCAGAATCTGTAAAGAGCTCAAGAAACTCAACAACAAAACAAACAATCCAGTTAAGAAATGAGCAAAGGACTTGAACAGGCATTTTTCAAAAGAGGAAATTCAAATGGCCAATAGACACATGAAAAAATGCTCAAGATCACTAGCCATCAGGGAAATGCAAATCAAAGTCACAATGAAGTTTTACCTCACCCCAGATAGAATGACTCTCCTATAGAAATCAAAAAACAATAAATGCTGGAAAGGGTGTGGGGAAAAAAGGTACCCTAATTCATTGTTGGTGTGAATGTAAACTAGTACAGCCACTGTTGAAGACAGTATGGAGGTTATTCAGAAATCTGAAAATAGATCTACCATATGATCCAGCCATCCCACATGGGAATTTATCCAAGTGAAAAGAAAATCAGCATATGAAAGAGTTATCTGTACCCTCATGTTTACTTAAGCTCAATTCAAAATAGCTAAGATATATAATCAACCCAGATGTCTGTCAATTGAAAACTGGATAAAGAAATTATGGTATATGTACACCATGAGATACTACACAGTGGTTAAAAAAGAAAAATCTTGTCTTTCGCAAAAAAAGGATGCAACTGGAAACCATTATACTTAGTGAAATAAGCCAGTCACCAAAATACAAATACCATACATTTTCCCTGATCTATGGTAACTAATAGAGTACAAAAAATGCAATGTATATGAGCAAAATTGACATTTTGAGATTTGATTATTTACAGCCTTTGTCTCTACTGTTGAGGAATGGTTTTTTTCCTTTACTATTTGTTGAATTCTTTGTTTAGTGGAGGTTTAGCTTATGATTATAAAATAAATTGAAAGCATATCATTGTAAAAATTAAAAGAAAGAATAAGAAAGGAAGGAGGAGGGAGGGTGGAAGCATGGGTGTAGAGAGGGTAGGGTGGGAAGTACCACTATACTGCTAAATCTGTAAATATGAAATACATGAAATTTGTTCACCTTACATAAATTAAAAATTGAAAAAAAAAGACTTACCTTGCATATCTTGTGGGTTTTTGAATGAAATTCTTCTTGGATAAATGACATGTTTTTCTGATGTAATTCTTCTCTTGCCTACTCTACCTGGTTCAAAACATCATGAAACAAAATTTATGCTGCTAATATAAAAACAGCATATATACAAATTCATCTAGATGGTGTTACAGACAAGTCTAGAACTAACAACAATAGTTAACAAATAGGTAGATAAGTAGACAGACACATAGATACAAAGATGCACAAATAAATGAAATGCTTAAGTAAAGGATATTGTCATTTTTTCCACAAACTTATCATGTGGGTTTTCTGCTTGGGGAAATTTCTTGATGTCACGTTCCAGATGAACAATTTGTTTTTCCATTGCTGCAAGGTTGCTCTTGAGAATTTGTGCTGAAACTGAAGAACAATGTGCAAAGAATTTAGAATATTTTAGCAGGAGTTTCACAAAATAACTAAAAGACAACAGTATCAGTTAAAGTATATTTTTAATACGGAGAACAGTTCTCTGAAGTTAATTCACATTTTTCTGAATTACTGCTCATAAAAATTCTACTCTCCATGAAATAAATGAAAATGTGTAATATACTATACCAAATCATTATGCTTAATATAGAAATGTCACCATTTTAGTCAGCCATTAGTTAAAAATGAATCCATTTCTATTTAAATTTATTGATGGAGTTCCTAATATTTCATTCTTTAAAATCTAATTCGAAGATTAAAGAGAAACTAAGGTTCACAGAGATCTTATCTTAGTAGTGCATATTCTTAGCTCTATAAATGATTTAAGATCACATTATATAAAAGGGTCAAATATTTTTCTTTTGTTGACATATCCTGATTTTTATAAACCAACATCTATGGGAAAAATTCCCATCGTTAGTACCTCTCATACCCACAGAGCTGTGAAAAGGAACTGTTGATACAGAAAGAGAGTTTAGAACAAACCCCAAGGAACACATATGCACTTACACACCCACAAAGCTTCATCAGGCCCTCAAACACTATCATTAGTTGTGTTAATTACCCCTAACATTCTCTGCACTTTTCTTTTTCTCTCCTTGACAACTGATAATTTTAAGTATTGTATTCAAACTGCTCCTAAATACAAGCATACTTATCAGATCTCTGATGGTGCCTTCTTTTCAGAGGTATTTTTCTCTAAAAACATAACTATTTTATAGATTCTCCATTATCATACAACTGCCAATTATGTATGAATACACTTCCATCAGTATCAACAGCATTTTGTCAGGATTCCAGTTTAATAGACAAGGCAAGTATTGAAATTTTATAGGTAGCCTGTGACATTGGTTTTTAAACCCAGGCCTCTGAACTACTGTTCTTTTAATTAAAGACCAGGAAATAGAAAAATATTACAATATATTTTTTTTAAAAAGTAAATTTTGTTTCACTCAGGGACATGTCAGTATTAAAATGAAAAACTCAGGAGACTGACAAAATGAACCCCGTGGCAAATTTCAGCCAAACTATTCTGATACAAATTCATCACTGACATGCACACCTTTCTTACTCAAGGAGAAAAAATCACCTTAAATATACATGGGAGTTCAAGAGCCTAAAATCAAACACCAACACTAAAGACTACATTTTTTCCTTATTAATCTGTCAGTTTAAATAGCCCTACCCAATTTAGTCTAAGAGAATTTTGCCTGGCCAAAAAGTTGCTAATCGTTCAGCATTCATTGCATGCTTTGTTTAAAGGAGTTTGCTGTGAATGAAATAATTCTCTGATTTTAACACTGAATTTTTTGTCACATTGTGTGTGTGTGTGTGTGTGTATGTGTATTCTCTTTAATTATTCAAAAGGTTTTTCTTCTCCACTTGCTTGACTGAAAAATGGAAGATATGAAATTGATCAACTGCTTGTGTCATTTAGATTACATGAATGTGATGGATTTCAGGAATACTATCCCCAAATACTGGACCTTGGGATTTAAAGCTGAAGGAATTGGAGGACTGATATGGATGGGAAGAACTTTGTGGTCTTCTCTGGGAGCAGGTCATAAGACCCTTATGTAAAAATTGTCTCCCTATTCCTAGAGGCAAGGAACATGCTTGTATCAGAAGACAAAGGGACAAAGAGAGGACTCTGGACAAGCAGGCTTTGCTAAGTGTCCCCTAGTCTATTATACACAGCTCGAAGTTTTTTTCATCCTATCATATTTTGCTACAACTCTACATTATTCATCAAAGCTACCACAGAAAACACTCAGGTTGAAAAGTTTCTTTGAGTTTTAATTTCCTTATGAAAGGGTCCACTGTCAAAATTTAAATACATTTGCATTTTATTCTCTCACTAATCTGTCTTTTGTTACAGGATCCCTAGTCAATGAACCTAAAATAGGTGGAAGGAATTATTTTTCTCTCAGGCAGATTACAGAAACTAGAATTCCTCTCCAAACAAGCCATAAAACTCAAAGGGGCTCCTCTCCAGCATCTCTCTTCTCCATTGTCTCTTGGAGAATCATTTCAGAGAAGTCCTACTCCAGACCTGGGAGGAAGCAATGTTAAAAAGAGAGGCCAACAGGCCTTGTTGGGTTTCCTCTCTTAGTCTATTACCATTAGATAAAACCTTTTTGTCCAAATACATTTCTACACACCTCTCCAGACATCATTGAACCTAAGCATAAAAACAGTCAGTTTTCCATGGATCTTTGGGTCTTAACTGCTGAAGACTTCTGTGCCACATAAAACTTTGATTAAGTAAATTTGTTTGCTATGATTTTCTCTTGTGAAGCTGCCTTTTGTTATAGCAGTGTTGCCCATGACACTTATGATGAGTGAGGAATGGTATCATCACTTTCTGCCCCTATGCTATTTAATGTTAAGATATTTATCTAACTGTTTGCTTTTCCTTCAGTATTTGCAACTTGTTTATTACAGGGATATATATGTGTGTATATATATATACATATACATACAATTTTAAGTTTTGTTTATATTTAAATTTACATCCATTTCTGCCACTCAAAGTACAGGTAGAGGCTAGAAACAATCATAGTGAAAGAATTTTCACATATCAATTATAACATGAGTGCAGGAGGGAAGCAGGAAGTTGAAATCTGTCTAAAATATACATAGGAGGAATTGTTTTAAGAGATGCTTAGACAAATGGGGAAGTGTGGAAGTAGAATAAGAGAAACAACTTTCTTTATTGGGTTCCTCTATTCTATTTTCCTAATGGGTTATTGGTATTTTGCCTGAACAAATGAGAATAAAACATTAGAAATATAATAATCCAGGAATTTTAGCTTATGTAAATTTATAGCTACAATAAACAAACAGTACCATTCTATAAAATGTTTTCTCTTACATTGGAGGAATTAATACTTTGAGTTAGAAGTGACATAAAAGGGGATTTGGACAAGCCTCTCAAATTTCAAAAACCCAAATTATACTGTGTCATAGTCTAAATACTTGGAAAACAGAGCCTAAAAAAGAGCTTACTTATTAAGGCCTTGTGGGAGGATGGGAGTGGGGTATAATCCCAGAGAAATAGGCATCAGGGTAAAGGGAAAAGAACAAATGCAAGGAGGTAAATTCTGGAATTTGCCACAGTTTTACAAAAAGATAACAGCTGGTTTCATTTTTTTCTTTTCTTTCTTTTTTTTTTTTTTTTTTGACAGGCAGAGTGGACAGTGAGAGAGAGAGAGACAGAGAGAAAGGTCTTCCTTTTGCCGTTGGTTCACCCTAAAATGGCCACCGCGGCCAGCGCACTGCACTGATCCAATGGAAGGAGCCAGGTACTTATCCTGGTCTCCCATGGGGTGCAAGGCCCAAGTACTTGGGCCATCCTCCACTGCACTCCCTGGCCACAGCAGAGAGCCAGCTGGTTTCTTAATATCTCAGCATATCTCTTGCAGGCTGATTTCATGGACATGTGAACGTGCAGTTGCATGGGGCCTTGTACTTTAATATTTTGCTATTGTTGTTTTGAAATTCTTAAAATTTTTGCAGTGGGGTCCCATATTTTCATTTTGCCATAGGCTCCACAAATCATAGTTGGTCCTGGTTTGTAGCTGAAACAAATGTAACTTGGAAGAGTTAGTTGGAAAAAATGAGCAGTTCATTTACCTGCTGGCTACTATACATTTCTGTTTCCTTCACTGGTGAAATTCTATTTCAAGGGGTATGGCTGGAGAGCAAATGGTTTGTCCTTGGGGGTGGGAGGTGACAAAGAAGGGGGGTGCCCAGTAAATCTAGGGCGATGCATACACTAGATCTGGAACAGAGTGCTCCCTCTATCCTATGTGTCTCATACCAGTTTTAAAATTTATTTATTTATTTATCTATTTGAAAGGCACAGCATCAGAGAGACAATAAGAAGGAGATCTTTGTCCACTGATTCACTCCCCAAATGATTGCAACAACCTGGTATGGGCCAGGCTGAGGCCAGGAGCCAGGAATACATCCAAGTCTCTCATATGGGATGCAGAGGCCCAAGCACTAGGGCCATCTTCTGTTGCCTTTCCAGGTGCATTAGCAGGAATTTGGATTGGAAGTGGAGCTGCCAAAATTCAAACTGATATTTTGATATGAGATGCCAATGTTGTAAGCTGTAGCTTAACCAGCTGTTCCATAACTGGCCACCTTATTCCATTTTTGAGTTGATTATCATTAGAAACTTTTTATTTGCTTGTAATCCAAATGAACCTACTTGAACTCTTTCCTGTTAGTCATAATTTTGCCTTGTGGCAACCCTGATCAAGTCTATACCCAATTGTACAGACAAGATATCAGTTACACCCTTTTAATCTACTCAGGCTAGAGATACCAAGTTCCTCTGATCAGTTTTCCTATAGTATAAGAGTTGGCTATTACTTAAGTTCTTAAGGAAGAACTAACATTTACTAATGCTTACTATGTACTAGAAATTATTTAAAGTAACTTTATGCATTTGCTCATCTAATCCTCAAAAAAATTCCCTGAGGCATGTACTATTCTTAAGCAGGAGTATGACATGAGCAACGGGACAACTCAAGAAATTGGAAATGGAAAGCATTGTCTCTAGAACCTGGAAAGTCACAAGAGCATGTCATTTACTTAGGAAGGGTCTTCAAAAATTCATGGAAACTGTATACTATAAAACAGTATCCATGGATTTCAATTTTCTTGTCCAAAGTAAGCCTATCTTTCCATTCGATTTTCCACAAGCTTTTTGTATCTGGCTTTAGCAGAGTAGGGTGCAGCCCTAATGGTCTTGGTAAGTCTGACTGGCCTAGGTTCCTATATCAGCCATACCAATCACTAGTTGTTTAATCTTGAACCAGCGAACTAGCTCCTGTGGGCCTCTGTTTCCTGATTTGCAAAGTGAAGATAGTGAAAACCTCTATTAAATGGTAGTAATTTAGGTTCAGTGATTTGGTAAGTATAAAGTATCACTATCCCTGCCATATAATAAGTAATCTATGAATATTTCTTTCCTATTTCATTATCCTCCCCCTTAAACCCTATCTTCTAACATACAAAGTCTCAGTATATAGACCAATAAGAATTAAACAACTTAGATGTGTTCTAAGCAAGCAAACTAACAAAAAACAGATTTTCTCTGCCTGCTATCCTCACTATAGCCTGATTTAATAATGGTCTTCTTTCTAATCAAGAGAAAAAACTTAGATTGTGTTTTCTGTTGGTAGGTTTTACAAAGTACATGGAATTTAAGGTCTATGAAGCAGTAACAATTATGTCAATGAAAAGCCAATTTGTTGGAGATAGTAGTAAATTCTTAAAGGGTATTTCTAGAAATTAAAATTTATGCAATGGTTTGTATATCTCTAGAGCCATTTAAAATTAGTTATTTTGGCTTTCTAGACCTGTCTAAAACATAGCAAGAAAAGAAAAAATGTTCGAAAAGAATTAACATGTATTGCATTTACCCATCTGATTACTTGCCTTGAATACATTTGCTTCAGTCTTGAGTTGGGAGGTAACTAATGTAATGATTATTTAACTATTAGGTCCTAGTCTATCTTACTTCTAATATTTCTTAGGGGTAGGATGAAAAGGAGAGGAGAAAGGAGAGAGGAAACAAAAACGAGGGAGAGGGAGAGAGGAGAGGGAGAGAGAAGTATCTTTTTACTGGAGATGGCAGTGGGATAAAGGTACCTGGAACTTCAAGAATATTTAAATACCATAGTGGCTTAGAATTTCTTGTCTTTGGCATAGCCTCAGCCTCAGGGTATATTTTTGGGCCTGTCATTATATTAGTTCACTAATATAAATTAGGGAGTCTTTAATGATGGTACAAACATTTTCTATCTGAGTAAATTCCCACTGCAGGCATTTTCAATGACTGATTAGTCAGTCTGGTAGCACTTTAATTTTTTTTTCTCTAATTTCATTTTTTACATCTGCTATTGAATTACTGAATCTGAATTATAACACTAAAAATTAAATTATAGCTATTGGGTTCTTTATTATAGCTTTCTTCCTTGCACTCCATAAATAACCTTTTAAGCTCAATATACTCTCTTGAGTTATATGTAGGAGAAATTTTCCTCACCAATCTTATTTATCTACTTGCTTCAGTTGAGAAATATACATATACTCTTTTTTTGGCTTCAAGCAAATGTATGATGTGGCTTGGTTTTTATTCAAAACATTTTAAATGACAGACACGAGCTACTTTATACTATTAAGAAAGCAAAGTATGAGATAAATATAAGTGAGACCTTGGAAAGACTCTTCAATTATACTATATATGAGAATTGATATGCATTCAACTAACAGAAAAAAAAAACACAGTGTTCTGGTGACATTCTCTAGACCATCTCCTGAATGTGTAATTTTATGAAAATATAAAAGCTTTTCCAGAAGCCAGTGGATTTTTTCTTTGAATTAAATATTTCTATTAAATTTAACAATAGACAAAGCAACAGAACACTCCTTGAATTTTTACTCTTAGAAAAGCCAAGTAAAAATTTACTCTTGCGAGTCTATATGTGAATAGATCCAAACACAAGTATAAGCGCTCTGTAATTTTCTTTAACTGAATACATTTAGAAGAATTATTATCAGCTGAGCTGCATGCCATTACAGTGACTCATCCAGAAATCATATGTAAAACAGAAAGGGAACATTACAAGTGCCCTGGACAACAGGCACTGTTGTATTCTTTCTCAAGTGCATTTATAAGTTAATAGTGTCATGTATATGAATGCTGTACATGGATTTGAAGCAAATGTGTTTATATAATAGCAACAGCAAAGGTTCATCACTCCGGGCTTCTTTGGCTTTAAATAAAATGAAGAGTATATGGCATTTATATAAGAAATTCCTATAATGAAAAAAATATCTAGTGGACTCATTTTTAGGGGGAAAATTATTTAAAGTCTATCTTAACTAAAACAAAACAATTATTTTAAAATAAAATAAAAAATATATCAATGATATATGTTCAAAAATACTATTTTTGCTCCTCTAACATGTGCCCTTAAAGATAAGGTACAGTTTTTCTATGAGTACAATGCCCTGAATGGATGCTGAGAGCAGAGGAACTTCAATTGGAAAACATGAAAACTCCATTATATGGTTTAACTCAAAAACTTCACTGAGCACATTTCTGCATCGGGGTTCATACCTTTGTACAAGTTCTCAGCCTGAAAATCTCAGTCTAGATGTATTTTTTTTTCAAAATAAAGAAATGGAGTCTTCTAGCAAAAATAAAAGAAAATTTACAACTAGATGGTATGGCTAATGGACAGACGGAGTAAAGGAGGGAGAAAAAGTCTGAAACCCTCCTCTAAATAATGGTTTGCTGTAAAAAAATACTGTAGCCTGACCACATAACTAACAGCAGTGGACAGTCGCCCATGAAGAATCACATGCTTGTCACCTGCTGTCTCTTCTGCAACTCTCATTCTGCCTACAGCAAATACTACGTGTGAATTTTAAAATCAAAGGCCAAAAAAACAAACCAAACCAAAACAAAACAAAAAAAATAAAACTAAACTAAAAGCTCCTACTCTTGTTGACAGTCTTAGCTCAAGGCCAGGATTGGGAAGTACATACGCAAGTTGAAGCTTTTATAAAGCTGGATATAGTCTTATTGTACTAGCTTGTTCTCTTCATGAAAAACCTTTTTAAGACTCATTTGTTTTCTCTGCAACAAAGAAACTTCCACCCTCCCACCCCTCAAATTTTAATGGGTCAAGTCCAATCTTCATTGAGTTCAGGTCGGGCTATATTGAATTATCCTCCCCTGGAGATTTCCTTTAAATGGTTGCAATGATATTTTTCTTGATTAAAAAAAAAGCTTGTCAAAACCTTCAAATGCTGATAAATCCTTAATGCCAGCCCTATAATAATGTCTTCACTTGTCAAATCTATGTAATGCATTCTTCTTTCACCTTGGAATTAGAATGCTAATAATAAAAGTAAACATCATCGGAGGGGGCTAACAACAAATAGACTTCAAACAAATCATTAAAATTATGGAAAAATAAGGGCTATGGAAACTGTAGACTAAGACTAGAAAGAACAAGTACTTGGGTCATCCTAGGCTGCCATCCCAGGTGCACTAGCAGGAAGCTGGTCCAGAAGTGGAACAGCCGGGAATCAAACTGGCACTCTGATGTGAGATGTTGGTGTTGCAAGCAATGGCTTAACCTGTTGCTCCACAATGCCAGTCCCATTTACTTGCTTCTTAAATAAGTTTTCACAACTACTTTTATCTAAGCCATCACTTAATGGTCACTTTATTAATATGCTCTTACTTCTGGTATGTTATATCTTAAATAAGATGAGAAAAGAGCATATGAATTGATATACCATTTGAATAGACACTTTGTTTCACATGCTATTTGGCAAGACTTAAATAAATCCTGGATTAAATAAAGCTTCATAAAGCTAGAATGCTATGTTAAAAAAAATATTTAGGGTGCGCATTTTGTCACAGCAAGTTAAACTGCCACTTGGGATGGCCCCATACCATATTGGGGTGCACGGGTTCAAGTAATGCCTCCACTTCCAATCTGGCTTTCTGCTAACACATACCCTAGGAGGCATCAGGAGATGGCTTATGTACTTGGGATCCTGCCACCCACATGGCAGACCCAGATGGAATTCCTAGCTCCTGGGTTTGGTCTGGCCCAGTCTTAGTTATTGCAGGAATTTGGGAGAAAATCAGTAGATGGAAGATAGTTCTTTCTCTTCTCTCCTTGTCTCTCTTTCTGTTTCTTCTCTCCATCACTCTGCCTTTTAGAAAACTAAGTAAACTTTAAAAAGATAGCCAATAAAAAATAAAAGAATGCTAGCCTTCTTGGTGTCAATTTTGTGATCATCACCAAACTTTTCTTGAGCTGTATTCCTGAATTCATCAGTGAAATTAAAAGGACTATGCATATGATTCACCATATTCTTTTTTTTTTTTAAGATTTATTGATTTGAAAGGCAGAGAGAGGAAGAGAGAGAGTTTTTCTATCTGCTGGTTCATTCCCCAAATGGCTGCAACAGCTGGTGCTGGGCTTATTTGAAGCCAGGAGCCAGGAGCTTCTTCCAGGTCTCCCACATGGGTACGGGGGCCCAAGTACTTGGGTCATCTTCTACTGCTTTCCCAGGCACATTAGCAGGGAGCTGGATATGTAGTGGGGCCGCTGGGACTTGCACTATGGGAGAAATGCTGGCACCCTGCAAGTGGTGGCTTTACCTGCTATGCCACAGCGCCAGCCCCATAGCATAGGTATTCCTGCACTTAACAGAATTTATCCAGAACAAGTTTAATGCGTGAAGTGCATTGGTATGTACAAATACAATCAATACATCAATTTTCATCCAAACTGAATGCAATTTTTCATGACATCAGTGACATTATGCTGAGGTCATAATACTAGAGAGCTTAAGATCCATTTCACATTACTGCTGCCTGGATTAGCAATTATTCTGCTGGAAAACAGTGTTATAGGACAAACAAAAGACGACTGAGAGGGTATGTTAAGCTGGTGGTTGCACTGTCCTTATTCAATAACTGATTGTGGATACTAACAGGATTACTATATGTCCAGAAATAAGAGCTTGGCAAGCTAAACAAGTAAGAGGAATATGACTGTACTAATTTTCTACATTGTTCATGACTGGAATCAGTCCCTAAATAAAGTAGGGCTTATTACTTATATGGGTATTATCATCTGATAAATCTATGCTAAATATTTTTGCATAACAACAAAACAACAATTTAAAAGATCAGAAATGGGAGCAAGCATTTGGTTAAGCTGGCTAAGAAGTTGCTTAGGATGCCACTTCCTTTATCAGATGGCCTGGGTTTGAGTGCTGGATCTACTTCTGATCCAGCTTCCTGCTAATGCCCTTTGGAAGCAGCATATGATAACCCATATACTTGCATCTTTGCCACCCAAATGGTTGACCTGCATGGAGCTCTTGGTTCTTGACTTCAGTACGGCCCAGCCTTGGTTACTGTGGACATTTAGGGAGTGAACCAGTGGACGGAAGTTCTTTCTCTCTGTTTCTCCCTCTGTGACTCTGTTTCTCAAATAAATAAATTAAATAGACAATAATTATGACAACAACTAGCATCCAGAGATGAGCCTTGAGAGCTTATGCAGAGTATTCTAGGCATGATAAGGAGTTTTAGGTTTGACTCTGTGTAATGGGAAGTCACTGAAAGGCATTAAATTTATTTATTTATTTTTAATGATTTACTTATTTATGTATTGGAAAGAAAGAGTAACAGAGAGGGAGAGCAGGAGAGAATATCCATTTACTGGATTACTCCACAAATGGCTGCAACATGCAGGTCTGGTCCAAGCCAAACTCAGGATCTAGGAACTGCATCCTGGTCTCCCACATGAGTGGCAGAGGTCCAAGTACTTGGGTCATCCTCTGCTTCTTTCCTAGACACATTAACCAGAAGTTAGATCTGAAGTAGAGATGTTGGGATGCTAACCAGTGCTCCTATATGGGAGGTGGGTATTATAAGTGGCAGCTCCACCCACTGAGCCACAATGCTGGGCCCAGTTGATTAAACTTACACTTTAATAAAGGTAACTCTGGCAACTATGTGGAAAATGGAGGGAAGGAGTCAATAGGGAGAATAGTTAGGAAACAGTAATTGCAGTCCAGATAGATGATTGTGACTGTGACTGTGTGTAGAGTGGTCAAAGATGATTGTAGTTGCATTTTAGAGGAAGAGCTGACCAGACTTGAAGCAGAAGAAATATGAGAGATAAAGAACAGGGGGCTAAAAATAATGATTCCTGGGTTTCTGGCATGAAAAACAGAAACCGAAAAGTGAGGAGGTGATTTGGAGAGAACAGCTTTAGAACTATTAAGCTTTAAATGCTTGAACCATCCAAATTTAGAGTCCAAATAGGCAACTGAATCTGCAGTTTGGAAAGAGGTCTCAGCTGGACCCTTGAAATCAGAAGGTATTTGCACACAGTTTCAACTTGAGAAGAGTTATATTATTTCATGATATTGTTATGATTCAATTTTTTTACATTGTTGGCTATATAAACCTAGGTAATAATTCCTGTATCCCTGACTCATTTCAAGAACAAACATTTCTAGATATGATCTTGGTTAAGGTCATTTTCCTCTGGGTTATGCTTCTAATTTTCCCTCTTTATTCTGCTTTTCTGTAAGTCACTAAAAACTTGTGCAGGTATCATGGATATTTCTATTAAGAAACCCCTGCCAACATCTGAAAGAAAAAAAGTCTTCTATTACACTTCTATTGAAGTGACTGTTGCCAATAACAATCACAATGCTAACTGCATTTGTAGGTGGGGGGAGTTCATTAGAAAAAAAAGCTTGTAAATCTTGTACACCATGAAAATAACTGTCAGAATTTCACCCAAAAAGGAGAATTTTTATAAAAACAGACTGTTTTTTATTCACAAGTTGCAAAACTAATACATCAACATTGGCACAAAGGGAAGGTTTAGGGGTGGTTTCGGCCATAAAAGTCTATATATGTTCCAATGTTCTTTGGTCCCTCCCTCCCTCTGGCTCTAACTGAGACATTCAATAGTTAAGTTAGCATGTCTTCTTCCTGATTGTAATTCTATACTCTTCTTTTAGGTTATATACATTTCACACATTCAAGGTTGGTTGTTTTTGGTGTGAATAGTTATTATAATCAATTGCCAAGTTCCATATCACTGAATTGTTCTTTTAGAGCCAGGAACAATGCTTATCTATATTTTAATAAACTACTGAGTATACTGAGTAGGTGCGGATGCTGCACACACCAGTTTCTGATGCTGCTCTTGAGTTAATAAAGTTCTTTGAGAAACTCTCCCCATTTTTTTCAAGAACCTAACTTTCCATCAACTTCAAAATGAATATCATCATCACTCCAAAGTTAGCAAATTACATATGCCACTGTAATCTCTCGCTTTTAGCATCCTAAAATAAAGTATTAAAGGGTTAGAGTTATGGGTCTTTTATCTGAAATATTTTCCTAATTTGTAATGGACTGTCATATCTTCTGTGGGGCCAGTAAACCAAAACCTATCCAAATGATCATTGCTTTCAACCTGGGACAACTAGAAATTAACATTTATTAGGTAGGTCTATCAGTCTCCTACTGAATTCAAAAGGATTTACTTTTTCAGTGTCAAATATAGTTGGTGGCTAAAAAGTTGCCAAATAACATTTTTAAAGCTTTTACAACACAATATTCCATTCATTGATATACAACCAGATGTCTTGTTGGTATTACTTATTGACTACACACACACACACACACAGACACACACACACACACACTGCTGGAAATCACCTAAATGCTTCCAAACAGCTTTTGTGAAGGTTGAGTATGCCTTATCCGAAATGCCTGGAACTACAAATTTTTTCGATTGTGATTTTTTGTATTCTTAAATATTTGAATATACATAATGAAATATCTT